>NW_028227267.1:5417500-6622500 GCF_978045245.1 Mus caroli | reverse complement strand
ATCCTTTAGTAACTGGTTAACCCTTTCATAAAAGTAAAGAAATTGTGTGTCCCAGGCTGCAATTCAGAATCCTTAACTGCTTTCCTTTCAAAACCTGCTAGAAAATAGAATGTCACTGTGGACTTTCAACATTTTCTAAGAACCTACTCTGTTCTATTGTTTGGTAGGTGAAGGACTGAGAAAAAGTGAAATGGCTTTGCCTGGGAAGGAGAGGGGCATACAAAGACTAATGTAAGTACTGTGCAAAGGAGGTAGAATGGACTCAGATCACAGAGCTGTGTGTGGACTGACCCAGTGTAAAGGCTTGGGAAGGTTCCCTAAAGGAGCTGACACTAGAGTAAATTAAAAGAGAGATAAGAGTGACTCAGAGGCCTGGCGTGGTGGCGAACGCCTTCAATCCCAGCACTTGGGAGGCAGAGGCAGGCGGATTTCTGAGTTCAAGGCCAGCCTGGTCTACAAAGTGAGTGCCAGGACAGCCAAGGCTACACAGAGAAACCCTGTCTCGAAAAACCAAAAAAAAAAAAAAAAAAAAAAAAGAGTGACTCAGAGAAGAAAGAGGAAAGAGACAATCTATAGTAAGCAGCAGTTCCAGCAAAGGTTACAACAGTAAGAAACAGGGTGGTGACCTTGGGGGAACATATATGTAAGAATGCTATCATGACTGCTACTGTGAAAAGTTCTCCAATATGGACCATCTGTTAAAAAAAACAAAAAACTTGTTAAGCAATATGAACTAATCAGTACCCCCAGAGCTCGTGTCTCTAGCTGCATATGTAGCAGAAGATGGCCTAGTCAGCCATCATTGGGAAGAGAGGCCCCTTGGTCTTGCAAACTTTATATGCCCCAGGACAGGGGAACTCCAGGGCCAATAAGTAGGAGTGGGTGGGTAGGGGAGCAGGGCGGGGTGAGGGGAGGGTACAGGGGACTTTTGGGATAGCATTTGAAATATAAATGAAGAAAATATCTAATAAAAAATTGAAAAAAAAACCCACAAAAAACGTGTTAAGTATTTACCATGCTTCTCTTTTACAGTTCTTGACAATGTTTCTCCATTTCACAAAACAAGAAGGGGATGGGGAATAGAGCTGTTAGGATTTGAATGTGAAGGATCTTTCTCAGGTTCATATGTTGGAAATGTAGGTTCCTGAATGATGATGCTATTTCAGTGGGCTCTGGATCCTTTAGGATGATGTTGGGCTATAGGGAGTCTTATGGGTCATAATCCTGGCCTGGTTCTGGTCAAGTCTTGGCTCTTGACTGGCCAAGATGCCGGCAAGCAGTCTCATGCTCCCACTGCCAAAGCCTCAAGCCACCACGGACTCTACTATGACTATCCTGTACCAGTGAACAGCACACAAACTTTAAGTGTACCTTGTCTATCATTCCTCAGTCAAATAGAAGATATTTATTTGGTCATAGTGTCATGAAAAGTAACTTAGGCCATATAGCTACCAGCTCACAAGGCTGAGCAGAAATTTACACCATGGAATAAAAGTATGTGGAGGTGAGATACTTCACTATTGGGTCTGTTGTATGCTGACTGTTCTTGTAAGTCGTGTGTGTGTGTGTGTGTGTGTGTAAAACTATAAGTCATACAAGGATGAGAATCTATACTTTACACAAACATAATGCACTTCTCATTAGTACTGGCAACACTTTCATCCTACAAAGTTAAACCAACATTTGTAAAAGAGCTATTGTATCAAGATGAAAATATCCAGACTGGAAGAAACAAAGTATCCTATTCTGTGACAGAGAGCATAAGGTGGGAGAAGAAAGATCACAAGAAGAAGAAGAGACTATTAAGAGTCCCACCATAAACCACCTGGGTAGCTCACGGCTCTATCAGAGTCCTCTGTTAAGCATTTAGCAAGTCTTTCCATTAATGTGTGTGTGGTGTTAGTCATGAAAAAATTGCATGTTCAAAGACATTTTTAAAAGCTGGATAAACTGATCCTTTGTTGAATAAAATTATTGAAGCATCTGAGCAAAAAGGTAGACAGAGATCTATTGCTTGCTTGGCTCCATCTAGTCGGTAGAAGATGCTGTAATGGCAACCACCTGATTTTCTAGATCTGCTTATGTTGCTGATGCTAGAAACTAGAAATACATTCCACTAATATGACAGTACTTCACATATATTAGTTCTCACCAGCCTTTCAGATAAAAATAGCATGATGTCATATATGTATGTGTATATGTATGTATATGAACACATGTATAAATACATGTTTGTGTGTATGTATAAACATTGCCAATGCAAGAACCAATGCTTATTTTACACTTACCAACTGTCAGATGGCTGTTCTAAGAGCTTCACTATATTATCTTACTTTTCATAATAACCCGAAGATGACAGGACAACTGCTGCCCTCTATTTTGCTGATGTATACACTGAATCTCTGATAGAACAAGTAAATTGCACAAGATCACAGAGTCTATAACTAGCTGAAACAAGCAGGAGATAATCCCAAACATCAAAGTCTAAGCTCTTAGCTGCTGTCTTTACTGTTCATCAGGACTCCAATAGTAATGACCAGACCCTAATCACCAACTGTCTCCCTCCTTTGTTATCTGATAAGAACAGAAAAGTAATTCTATTATAGGCTTGGATTGACCAATAAAAATTTAATGAGGTAGTGCTGACCATCAAGCCTCTAATTCTGCAGAAACGATGAATCTCATTCTAACAAGAAAACAAGAACTGTCGCCAGTTTTGATCGCCAGAAACAGGGAACACAGTGTTCCAAATGCCAGATTCTCTCTCAGGAATGCTTCCCAGGGGCTAGGGTCAGACAGTCAGTATCTGGTAAGCAACATAAAGAAGAAAAGGATTTGGCAAGGCCCACAGCACAGCTATTATACCATTTAGACATATATCATTTCCTTCTTGGAACAAATACAATTAGGTTAAAAGTGATGTACATTCTATTGTTTAAGCAATGGCAGTTGAGTCTTCTTTTTTATTGCTTTTTACAAATACACAAAAATTCTGTCCTAATATTTCCATGAAATTAACCAGATGAAAAGTTAGAAATTGAAATTTTTGATCATAAAAAACCTTGAGCAGAGAACTAATTAGAAAACAGGGCACATGCTTCATAGACAAAATAACTTTGTAGATTGGCTCCAAGTTACAAGTTAAAGCTTGCAATCTCCTGTGTAGTCTGTCTTCTTCCAACATTATCTGGAAATATGGATAGTTGGATAAATTGATTCATCTCCAGTCATTGTGCATTGTTTGGAAAGTGCCTTATTTTATACTGTGAAAACATTCCTCCTCCAAGCTTAAAGGATTTTATGTGTTGGTAATGAACAATCAACTCATATCTGAAGGGACATGAACAGTATCTAATGAATGGTTCCCTGCCCCTTCCTACAAATGACAGATCATGTTAAATTAGAAATAGAAGACTTGCCTATAATCTTTGACCCCCTCACTATCTCTATTTTTAAAAGTTCTGTAGACAAAGTCATCTGAACTCCAGGATCCAGCCATGCCTTCAATTGCTTTTGAACTGAGGCTTTCACACCCACAGCCTGATATATCCAACCTCTGCTGTGTGTTTTGTTTTGATTAAGTTACTTGTGTTAGGTTTTGGTCACTTAGAACAGTCTGCAAGTGTCAGTCAGTGATTCTTTTCCACATTCTTGCTACCTCAAGGTTTTTTCATGACTAGAAAATTCTAGTTTGTCTGACTTGAAATTTCTAGTACCCAATCCAGAAAAACTATGGTAATTCTACAAGACAACCCTAGTGCTTTACGATGATTTTTCCCGGCACAAATTCAGTCTGGGTACATATGATTACACCACCCCTTTCCTCTTTTGCATTTGTAACCAACATCTTGTCTAGTAATCTCTTTCCTACTCTCAACTTATTTGATTTCCGTGTCTGCTATCTTCCAAACCAAATCATAAACTCTTCCAGTTCAAGAACAAGATGGTACATGTGTCTGTTGGTTTGGCCACCCAGCCTGACTGCAGTGAGCATCTGTTTGCTTGTTTGGAGTTAGTTCCAAGGGAGAACTCTCCTCATAACTCCCTTTTCAGTTTTATAAATTCTTGGCCCCAAGTCAATTACTCTCATATTTCAATGTGATAGCCTATGGTTCTGCATTTATTTGCTTTTTTCAGAGAAAAGATCTCTGAGTCGTTTGACTTTCATTACTTTATAGAATATGATTCTCCAGGAATGAAAGATTTAATTTCCTTCATTCTTGAGTCCAGCTGCAGGAAAGCAAAAGGCTATTCCAGATGTGTAATGAGGCAAGATGGTCCCATTATTTTTCTATTCTGCATCTTCAGAATGTAGTTAATGCCAGGACAATGTATAATAAATTGTTCCTTATCACTACACCAAACAGACTTGGGAGCAGGGGGCAAAAGGCAGATTATTCTCTTGATAAAGAAAGACATAATTCTGTTGGAAGGAAATCAGGTAGCAGTCACTTATTGTCTTGATGCATTAGAATAGTTTATATTTTAAAATGCTGATAATATGCATTGGCAGAGCAAAGATTAAGATTTTTGAGTAGTAGAGCAGCCTAGGTGCCTAAAGCTAGGAATGGAGCACCCATAAGAATAATGAGCATACAGAGTTAACCGGTACTGGATCTTGAGTTTCATGAAAGCTATAGCTTCTAAAATATGTTCAATAAAGGAAAACAAATAAATGAGAAAGATGGAATCTGTAGCAAACAGTGCCTCAATGGTAGCCATAATTTCTTTTTTTTTTTTTTTTGGTTTTTCGAGACAGGGTTTCTCTGTGTAGCCCTGGCTGTCCTGGCACTCACTTTGTAGACCAGGCTGGCCTCGAACTCAGAAATCCGCGGTAGCCATAATTTCATGGAAAGATATAAGCTGAATCATATAGAAAAGAATAGTTTGAATTTAAGTTACATTTCATCCAGGAACAAAGTTCTCTTGAATGAAGTAGTTGTGCTGAAGTAGACACAGTTTTGGTCAGTTCTTTTCCACCATTATGTGAGCATCCACACAAGAGCACATACATACATTTGGGAAGCACACAGATATCTACATGAGAGAATCTATGATCCAGGAATTATGATTAATGGCTGCCTAACTAAAAGTCCTCCTGTCAATCTAAATATTACACACGATTGTTTACAGCCTGGTTTCACATTCCCTTTGCAGAGTCTATAAGTAGCTGGTTCACATGAGGTAGCCACCCATCACCATTACTATGTAACTTAGAAACAGATGGTGTAGCTCTGCCATGCCAACTCTAGGTATTTGCTTTAGCATTCTGGGGAGGAAACAGAAAAAGCAGAGAGCTATTGCCATGTGAGTTGCTGAACTGGTATTGTAAGAGTCTCATTGGGAGAGATTTTGTTTGGGTCATAAATGACCCAGTACCACCATGTCTCATTTAGACTCAGTAGAGAAGACAAAAAATATTTATAAATGGTAAAACACATTTTGTAAAATGTCTGTTACAGTCTTTTCTTTACATTGAAGAGATTGGCTGGATGCCAAGAATTTTTTTCTTTCCAATAAAGTAGTGTTAACTATCAGCATTATGCAAAACAGCATCATCTTCTTCCTCCGCCTCTCCTCACTGATCTCCTGAACAAATGTATTTTTCCTTTTAGTTTGAACAATGTCTAAAAAGGGGGTGGAGGGAAACAGAAAGAGAAGGGTGCCCAGCTGATTCATCAGCTATTGTGCCTGGCTTTTACTTTGTGTTCTTTATGTCCATGTTGACTATCTGATGGGTGCCAGGGTGAAAAGGAATAGGCCTCTCTCTTGAGGAAAGGATAAATATCACTTTGTACAGAAGGATGCATGACATGCTATCAGTGTGCTAGCCTCCTGTTTGTATACTCTAGACTATTTATGGCCAGTGTCTCCTATTCAGAATTCAGGATTTAGTATCAGACCACCCGTTGGCTCAATGCCTACTCTTTTGTCTGCCTTCATTATACTTCAAGCAAACTATTACAACCTCTTTGAGTTTCAGAGTGATCTTGGCAATTATGTCAGGGTTCTTAGACGAATTCAAAATGATCTTAGGGGCTGAGGATGCCAGGGCAAGCACTGGATCCACTTGCTTTTCATATCTAAGACTCTGGGTTTGAGTCCTGGTACCACCAAAACAAAAGCAGATATGATGTAAGAACAGAAAATGAATTCAGACAAAAACTATAGACTTTACTGGCAATGTATTACTTCAGCTATTCCTGACTTGTATAATTCTGCTGAGTAATTAACAACATAGGAAATTTACTTCTGCTTGTGGGAACTGTGTATTATAGTCCCTGGTTTTTTGTTTTGTTTTGTTTTGTTTTTTTGTTTGTTTGTTTGTTTTTAATTAACTTAACCTGTTCAAATAATAAAGCAAGGACTTTGATAAAATGGTCCAAATGGAGTGCCTTGCACATTGTACATAACTGAAGTTGGAAATCGGCTTCATAAGGTGCACTGTACTCTAGAGTACACCCCTTTGCTGTCTCATGGTTTGTTTGCATAGGCAGGTCTCTCTCTCTCTCTTTTTGCCTTCTGCATCTTTCTAACCCTTTCTCTACATCAATTTTCATCTGTCTTTTTTTAATACACTTGTTTCCAGTCTGTTCAAAGCTCACTCTTAGTTCACAAGGAGTATATAGTGCTCCAGACTGATATTAGCTTACCAATTTTATTTATTGGCTTTAAATCTTACCATAATGAGTATGCAAACCTTTCCATTACTTTCAGAGTTTCAAAAGTTTGAATTTTAAGAGAAACAATGTTATCTCCTCCAGAATGCACCAAACAGTAAGGGTCAGAGCAACAAGGAAACTTTATTTCCATATATATATATATGAAATTATACATATATATATGAATTATATATATGAAATTATATACATGAAATTATATATATATATGTATATTCTTTTATATATATATTCTTCTCGCTGTAGCCACTAGGCCTGGGGTTGTTTTGCTGGGATGTATATTTAGCAATAGTTTTTGCAGTGTCTAAAAATAGTTTGACAGAAAGCCAGTTATCAGTCTGTGCTGATGTCTCTCTGGTGTTGAAAGGTCATGTGTAAAAACAGGCTTTCTCCTCAAATAAGAGTTTTGGATGGGGTGAGATACTATATGCAGTCAGATCGGAGGGACATGGTCTCACAGTGGTCTTTCAACTTAACAGAACTGGATTCTTACAGTATTTTCTTGTTTCTTTCTCCCACCGCTGGACCCACTCATCTATTTAAAGGACAAAGCTACAAAGCCTTTGACTGACTAATGGAAGGTCTTGCTTCATTCTGTTTAAAGTCAGTTTTCATAGCAAAAGTCTAGGACATCTTTGACTAATTTAATCCTTGATGAGATTTTGAAGGTAAAATTTACCATACTATAAAGACAAGTAATACAATTCCAAGCTGAAATTTAGATCAGCTGACTATGTAGAGCCACAATTAACCTAAATATTTTTATCAAAATTTGACAATCTAATATTTCTGCCTTACCACAGTTGGGAAGCAAAAGGCCTCTGTAAGGGGGTATTGCAGGGATGGGGATGGAGGGTGGTGAGTATGGCTCACCTTTTATCTCTCACTCAGGAAATGAGTCTTTTTGACTTAATAAAACTGGCATCCATGCAGTAGTAGGTAAATTAAAATGACAGGGTTGGGTGGTGTGTATACACATATAAGCAAAACAAACAGAGCAATCTGTTCTACCTCGAGATAAGGATGCAAGGTAAATATGGAAAGATCCAACATCTTACTTGAGCAACATAAAATTTAGATTTAAATGGCAGCAACGATTCTTAAACTACTATTTTAAGAAATCGTCTCACAACCTTGATGGGCTACAGCTGGAACAGCCCACGGCTCCAGGGTTCAACTGGCCTCATGCAAGCTTAAATGCTTCATTTGTTCCCAGAGACTAAAAAACCCAGTACACTCACTCCCACTGAGCTCCTGATCCCTTTCTGGCTGATCCTCCTCACTGACCCTCAGCCCCTGGTGACCTCACATCCCTTTTGTCCTTTCTCGGGTTGGAGATAGTAATGCCCCCTCCCCCCCCCCCCCCCCGCATCAAAAGTAGCTCAAAGCCGGCATGGCCTTGCCTCTGCCTCAGACACAAAAAGCTTTTTATGACTATAACTGAGAATCTGTTTGCAGCTGCACTTTTATCAATCCAGTAACAAAAGGACTTGGAGAGCCTCAGCGAAGCCAGAAGGTGGCGGCGAAGTCACCTTGGGAGGAGAAGATGGTCAAAGGAGGGTATGGGAGAAGTGCTGACCCCAGGCACAGGGGCCCACTAGGCGCGCCCCTGCTCTGGGATCCATGAAGAAGGGGAAAAGGATTGGAGGGACGACTGGCAAGAGGAAAGCGCTGCTGCAGGACGACCCCTAGGTTACCCTAGGTGGCGATCAGCTGACCAGGTTGGGAGGGGGCGCCCTTGGCTAAGTCACTGGAAAACTCGCTTCCTGGGCTGGCTTTTTTTTTTTTCTCCTGCGTGCCCCTGCGGTTGCCCGCTGCCCCAAGAGTCCAGCGATGCTAGAGCTCCACACCCGCGCCCTGACCTGCCAGGAGCCTGCGCCCGCCTAGTGCACGCCCCGGAGGGCGGGCCAGAGCGCAACGCAGCCGCCGCCACTCGGGAGCGCAGGGAGCCCTGAAAGAGACAAGGCCTCTGTGGGAGCTGCCAGCTGCAAGTCACTTCCCGCGCCACTTAGGTCACAGAGCGAGCGGGACTTTCCCGCCTGGCTCCCTCCACAGGGAGGCCCGTGCGCGCAGCCCCGTGCCGTAGACCCCTGTCACATCCCAGGGACATCTCCCGAGTCAAGCTGGGCCGTGGCAAGACGGGGCCCCTAATCCCAGGGCGCGGTCTTCACCTTCCCCAGCTCCTCCTCGCCAGCTGCGCCGCGGGTTCCTATTGTTCGCCCCGCCCGCTTGCCCGGCGACAATAAGGCGCCGCTCCCCGGCCTCGCGGCGCACCTACCTTCTGCTGCCGCCGAGCCATGTCGGTGGGCTGCTTGGCGTTGAAGGGGTAGGCGATGCAGCGCATCACGAACACGTACAGCTGCAGCCTCTTCTTCCTCTCCTCCTCCTCCTTCTGCAGCCTCTCCAACTCTTCCTTCTCCTTCTCGCTCACCACCGACGGGCTAGGGCTGGAAGGCCGGCCGCCGCCGGCGCGGCTGCTGGGCTGCAGCCCCCCGGCCCCGCCGCCGCTGCTCGCGCCGCTACCCCCACCGCCGCCGGCGCCCACCCCGGCCCCGGCGCCACTGCCCCCCATCCCGGCGCTGCCTGCCGAGCCCTCGCTGGTGCGGCTGGGAGACAGGCGCGCTCCAGACGCGGCCGAGCCCAGCACATCCTTGCCGCTCTCCTCTTCCAGGATCTCATCCGACTCCTCTTCGCTGGACGAAGGGTCCAGCATGGTAGCGCCTGGGAGAGGGGGGTCCCCGGAGCCCCCGCCTTGGGGTGCAAAAGGTGGGGGGCGCTGGAGGCAGCCAAGGGTCGGCTGTCCGGGTAGGCGCTTCTTCCTAGGTCAGGGAGAGCGAGCGCTGCTACTCAGCTTCGGCCGCCGCGACTGCTTCCTCTGCCCGGCGAGCGCGAGCTGAGCGCAGACCCAGGAGCGCGAGGGGAGGAGGAGAAGGGAGAGGTGCGTGTGTTCACCCGAGGTGGGCAAGGGCGAGAATCAATTGCGAGCCCGGAGCCCGCAGCCGGATGCCATCTGCAGCCGCTGAAGGAGGCGCCTCCAGAAAAGATGCCGAGTGTTGCAAGCTGTCGATGCAGCCAAGAGCAGGAGAGGCATCTTGCCGATTGGGGAGCGAGCGGCGCTTACGTGTTTATTGGCTTAACTCTCCAGTGTCCGCGGCGGAGAGGGCGACTGCAAAGGCCTAGAGGGGGGAAGTGCGGTGCGCCCCCAAAACCTCAGAGCTTCACTACTTTTGACCCTCATGCCCCCCAGTCTTCCTTGCCCCCTGTCCTATTTAGACCACTTCTCTTTACCTCGTCCTCTCTTCCCCTCCCGGGGACAAAAAGTTTTTTTTTTTTTTTTTCCTCCAGGGGTGGGGAGGGAAAATAAAGAAGCCAATGGGAGCTTCTGACCAGCAAAAACAGGCTTTCTGGAGGCGTCCAAAGGTCACAGAAAGAGGAATTCAGTAAGATGTTACCTTCAGACTTCTCATCTGGGGTGTGGTGGCTGGGAAGGAGCAGTGGGAAGGGGAGGCAGTGTGTTTTTCTCATCTGTGTAAACCTCTGTTCCAACAACCAATACCACTGTAAAATACAAACGCATCAAATCAGAGTGAATTAATGTATGGATCATGAAGTTCGGCTATTTAAGTAGAAATTAAGCGCCCCCAACTCAAAGTCAGTGAAGCTGTTTTCAGTCTCTAGAAGTCCGTGTATTTTCTGCTGAACCTTGCCAGGTTTCTGGCTGTTCAGCCCTTCCTCCATGAAGATCTGAGGGAAGGAACAGGAAACCCACATACCAAATCAGACACCCCCCAAAACTCGGCAGCAGCAATATCTAATTTACTGTCTCTGTTACACTGTCTTTACTCTGGGTTGTGGAATTGTCATTATTAATATAAATGATGTCATTATTAATACAGATGATGTCTTTATTCTGGAATCCTTTCTTAAGCCAACAGGGACCAAAAGGCACGGGGGAGCTGGCCAGCGTGCTGAACCTAACCGGAGACTTTAGATGCATCAGAAAACCAGTTAAAGACCTAGTCTTCAGCTTGTATGCTCGCATATTTTCTAATCCCCTTATTAGCTGCTGTTTATAAATGAGTAGCATGACTTTAAATTTTAAATAACAACTGTTGTTCTGTGTTTTACAATCTACCACGAGTTTTACTATAAGCTTTCTGGTAAACCTGATTAAATATGTGAATGAACTCAAAGCAAAATGTATCTGTACTTCACTCCAAAAATTTCTCTTCATTTTTTGAATTAAGTAATATATTCACTGCTAGCATTTGGTTTTATCATACATCAAAGATAAAACCTTTATGGCCTTTATTTTTTTATGGCCCACTTTTTAAAATTCATTTAAATTTTAAAATTGAACAGTGTGAAAACTTTGACAGTTTACCAGTTCTATTAAACTCTTCTGAGGAAATAAAACATGTTTATCAGTTTCTCTGGAGCAGAAAACTATGGTAATCCAGTCAGTGGATCGACAGCTGTGAGTAAGCTTTGTTGTTGTTGTTGTTAATGAACTGCTCTAAGTGCTTCTGGACATGGAACAGTCAGAAGATTCTCACAAGAGTATATTCTCCTTTGGGAGATACAGCATAAACATACAAAGAAGTGCGGCACGTTTATTTCAAACATAATATCAACAAATCTAGGTTTGTAAATGGAAAAAAGGTTCTCATGAATAAAGCAAATTGGGATATAGTGAACTATATTATCAAACAAGAGAATGAAACTTTCAAGAGGGAACATGGGGAATGGATATTGTAGGTTGAAGTGGTGACTCCGAGAGATGTAATGACAGGACACAGAGGAAGAAAAGTGCAGAGTTTTGTAGAGCTCCCCTATGGGTGAGTGAAGAGGACAAAGAAAGCTGGATTATAAAGCATTTGGCCATACAGAGAGACTGCGTTTAGCATATAAAGAGGTTGTTTAGGGAGAAGGAACTGATCTGAGAAAGGTGTGCTAAGGCCAGACAGAGATCACTAATTGATCAACTATGTTCCCTGTAACAGTTTGTTGTACATTTAATTATTACACAGTGAAGACAGAGTGATGTGAATTCTGTCTGTATATCTGTTTACACTTCATGAAATGATGTAATAAGATTTTGCTTGGTTTTATATTTTTGCAGATTTGGGGGGGATTGTTATTTATTTCAAATACTCCTTAATGTAGAAATGCAATATCCACCTTTTATTAAAGATAGAAATCTACAGTTTAGATAGTGTCTTAGTTAGGGTTCACTGCTGTGAAAAGATATCATAACCAAGACAACTTATATGAAGGAAAACACTGAAATGGGACTGACTTACAAATTCTGTGTTTCAGATCATTATCATCGTGGCTGGAAGCATGGCAGTGCCCAGCTAGGCAGGCTTGGCGAGAGAGGAGCTGAGTGTTCTGTATTTGGTTCTGAAGGCAAACAGGAGAAACTAGCTCATGGGCAGCTAGGAGGAGGGTCTCAAAGCTCACCCCACAGTGACACACTTCTTCCAACAAGGCCACACCTACTCCAACAAGGCCATACCTCCTAATAGTGCCACACCCTGGGCCAAGCATAATCAAACTACCACCTGGTTCCCATAGGATTGTTCAAACATAGAGTGGGACATAGCTAGCTATAGCATAATGCAAATATATATTTGGATCAAATTCAAAAGTCCCACAATCTATAGCAGTCTCAATAATGTTAAAAATACAATGTTCAAAGTCTTTTCTAAGAGTCTTCCAATCATTTAACTGTAATCCTCTATAAAATCAAAATCAGAAAGCAGATAACATGCTTCCATTATCATAGGCTATACATTATCATTCCAGAATTTCCTAGTGAGTAAATTCTGGACCAAACAAGACAGAAAAGCAGCTGGGCAAACTCCAAACTCTACATCTCCATATCTGATATCTTCATATCTCAAACTCCTTTCATCTTTGTTGACTGCAACAAACGTTCTATTCTTGGACTGTTTCCACTCCCTGTTAACAGCTTTCTTCAACAGGTATCCCACAGCTCTGATATCTCTAGCATCTTGGAGTATCCAAGGCTACTTCAACATTACACCTTCTTTGTTCCAGTGTCTGGGATCCACACATCATCTTCTGGACTCTTCCAAAGGGCTTGTACCTCTTCTCCAGCTCTGACCTCTGTAGCACTCTAGGCTCCCGTTGACTCTACTCCACTGCTGTTGCCGTTCTTGATGATCATCCCAGGGTACTATCATCTCTAATTCCCTGGAGTCTTATGCAGTAACTAGGCTTCACCAATAGCCTCTCACAGGCTCTCTTCATGGTCCAAGCCTCAACCTCTTTGCATGACCCTCAGTCCTGAGCTATCAACTGCAACTGGGGCTGTACCTTTACCAGTAGCCTTCTAAGGCCTGTCACAGTGCCAAGCCTCAGCTGTTCTTCATGACCCCTTCATGCCTTCAAAACCAGTACTACCTGGGTGATTCTTACACATTATCAAGTCCGGCAGCAGTGCAAGGTACACCTTTGCTAACTCTGGAACACAGCTAGTTTATGCTCTCAGAAAACACTTCCCAGAAGATTTCACCTCAGTGATGCTGGTTTCTTCTTGATCACTGCTAATTTCTTAGCTCCAGCTAACCAGCATCAATTGTCCCAGTAACCACTTCTAGTCTTAACTTTAAAGCCAGAGTCACATGACCAAAGCTACCAAGTTCTGCTGCTTGCTGGGGCTAGACCATGGTCCCCCTTGTTCTATTACACCATTGCCAGCTTTCTGGTTTTGATGGTTTCCTTCATTGACTAAGCTTGGCTGTCCTGGAATTTGCTCTGTAGACCAGGCTGACCTTGAATATAGAAATCTGCATGGTTCTGTCTTCTGAATACTGGCATTAAGTGTGTGTACCACCATGCCTGGACCTAAGCTTTTCTTCACTTGGAATTTGCTCTGTATCAGGCTGGTCTAGAACTCAAAGATCTGCTTGTTTATGTCTCCTGGGATTAAAAGCAAGTACAATAATGGCTGGGCATAAGCTTTTCATGATCACTATGCCTCTAGATCAAGATCAATTGTGTGTGTCATTCCATGTTAAGATCTGAATCAAAAGTCTGTGCCTTCATGCCTCAAGTTCTGGATCACAGTATGCCCTCCATATCTGGATTAAAGTTCATTCCATATTGAAAGTCCAAATGAAAACAATAACCAGGAAATAACACATACCGTACTATAACTATTCTTTGTTTAACTACAAACATATAAACAAGCTTAGCTAGGTGGAGTCTAGCCCCGAGGTCAACATTTCCTTAATTTCATTTAATGTCCTTGAAAATAGGATTTAGATCTCCTGTACTTCCTAGTGCCCCTTCAGTACTTGAAACATATGTCTTATATTTTTCCTTTCTAAGCTTGCTATGCTTGATCAAAATGGTCTTCCTGAGAGTAAATCAGAGGACAAAGTCTATGCTGGATGTTTCTGAGACTCCTTTGTCAATGTGATTAATCTGAGTCTTTTCAGCTTAGCCTCATGCAGACTCTTCAGACAAGGGTAAAAAGCAGTAACATTCTTCACCAAAACTTCACAAAAACAGTCTATAGGCCACACTGTAAAATTCTTCTCCTTTGAAACCTCTAGAACCACAGTTCAAATCACCCTTTGCCTCAATGTCTTCCACATTGTGCCTAGGATGGCCCATAAAGTCCCACTTAAAGCATTCCACTGCCTCCCAAATCCACATTCTTCCAAACAATAGCATGGTTAGGCCTATCACAGCCTACCTCAGTCCCTGGTACCAACTCTGTCTTAGTTAGGTTTTATTGCTATGAGGAGACAACATGACCAAGACAACTTTTATGAAGGGCAGCATTTAATTGGGGTTGACTTACAGGTTCTGAAGTTCAGTCCATTATCATTATGACAGGAAGCATGGCAGTGTCCAGGCAGGCATGGCATGCAAGAAGCTGAGAGTTCTATATCTGGTTCCAAAGGCAAACAGAAGACTGGGTCTCAAAGCCCACCCCACAGTGACACACTTCTTCCAACAAGGCCACACCTACTCCAACAAGGCCATACCTCCTAATAGTGCCAAGCATATTCAAACAAACATATTGTTAAGATAAACCTAACAATATGTGGCTAATAAAACATGTTTCAAATAAATCCTCCAAAATATCAGAGGTTTAAGATATGTCTTTCAAAGACGTCTTAGATCAGTTAGAGGTTAATTCACTGGTCTTGGAGGTATTATAACTTCAAGAGAGCTACAGACAAGATATGCCATTCAGAACTCCTTAGGATCTTGACCTAGAGGTCACAGCTTTTCTAAATGAAAATTCTGATAAACAAGGAAAGGAAAAAAAATCTTAGAACTCAGCCAAAGGCTCTTAAGTTTTGTCTACTTTTTAATATCTCTGCTTATATAATAATATGATTCTATTGCAAATACCAATCCACTCATGCAATTACATACCCAGACAAGCCATGTGAGCAGCAGACATTTTTTTGAATCCTATACTCTTTGGCTTTGTAGAAAACTTAGGTAACTTTAAAGTGATAGAAAAACTTTTAGTAAGGAGTGTAGAAAGACATATAAAGAAGGTAGAATTTGAAACATTGAGTTTAGTAATCTCATGTATAACATAAAGTCTAGAGGAAATAAAAATAAGAGAGACGCCTTTCCAGCCTCCGCCTCGGACCCTGCAGCTGCCGCGATGTTGATGCCTAAGAAGAATCGGATTGCCATCTACGAACTCCTTTTTAAGGAGAGCGTGATGGTCGCCAAAAAGGATGTCCACATGCCTAAGCACCCCGAGTTGGCAGACAAAAATGTGCCCAACCTTCACGTAATGAAGGCCATGCAGTCTCTCAAGTCTCGAGGCTATGTGAAGGAGCAGTTTGCTTGGAGACATTTCTACTGGTACCTTACGAACGAGGGCATCCAGTATCTCCGAGACTACCTGCACCTACCCCCGGAGATCGTGCCCGCCACCCTGCGCTGCAGCCGTCCGGAGACCGGCAGGCCTCCGCCCAAAGGTCCAGAGGGTGAGCGGCCTGCAAGATTCACAAGAGGGGAGGCTGACAGAGACACCTACAGAAGGAGCGCTGTGCCCCCTGGAGCTGACAAGAAAGCTGAGGCTGGGGCTGGCTCAGCAACTGAGTTCCAGTTTAGAGGCGGCTTTGGTCAGCCACCTCAGTGAAGTTGGAGTTTATGTTGTATTGAATAGACTTTGAAGAAAAACCTGAAAAAAAAATAAGAGAGACACTAAATTAGGGATTTCTAACATATGCCTTAAAGATATCTATTATCTTCTTAAGTTTTAGTCATGATTGAGTAAGAGGCCACCCATTGAGAGATATTTTTGGTAAAGGCAGTCACCTCTTTATGTGGCCAATAAAACATGTTTCAAGTAAAAACTGGTTTTAATTTTCATTTTGATGTCTTGAGGTTTGGTTATCATAAGGCAGCATTTGGACAACAACCTTTTTTAAAAAATATGTTAATTTTGGTTTTAGACATATACATTTCATCTAATCAATATGTTCTTTAAAATTTTAAATTATATGACTTGTATAGAAGTTCTATAAGTGAAGGTTAGTTCGCTCAAATCTGGTGTTATGTCTGAGGTCATGTTAAATGTTCAGGTTCTCAATTCAGGTAATTCTGTCTCTCATATCTATTAGTATCCTGAGCAAATGAATAATCCAGATTCAGTAGAGATGACAGTACTTACTTCCTGTGAAATGAGAAACTTAGGTGATATATATGCTATAGTGTGTGTGTGTGTGTGTGTGTAAAATCACACACATATATATACGCACACACACACATATATGTATAAATATGTGTAAACTTGGGTGATATATATGTTTTAGCTGTGAATATTTTTTCAAGCAATGAAAGAAAGTCTTATAATAAATAGGTAGGTAGAATTGGACACAAACAATTAGGAAGGAAAATAAAGAAAACCCTCATAGTAAAAAATAACAGATATCAAGTTACAGAAGTTTTGCTCTTTTCTGTAAATGAGCTCCTGCATTGTCTTAGGTACTTTTTAGGATTTAGAAAATAATCTGCTTCATTTGTGAAACCATTTTTCACTCTATGTCCTTAACATACAGTGTTTCTCTCTGTTAGGAGATAGTGACATGCTCTCATTATGTACTAAGAATTCATACATAATGACTTACCTAGGAACCAAAGGCTACTGTAAGAGCTAGGGGTTACATTGTAGTAAAGTGTGGTATATTCCTCTCTGTATGTCTCTCTGTGTCTCTGTTTCTGTCTCTGTTTTTCTATCTCTGTTTCTGTTTCTGTTTCTATTCCTGTTTCTCTCTATATATATTTCTCTCTCTCTACTCTCTCTCTATTTCTCTCTCTCTCTCTCTCTCTCTCTCTCTCTCTCTCTCTCTCTCTCTCTCTCTGTCTGTCTGTGTGTGTGTGTGTGTGTGTCTGTGGATTTCTATTGCTGTGAAGAGACACCTTGACAATGGAAACTCTTATAAAGGAAGGCATATGAGTTAGGGCTAGGTTACAGTTGAGAAGTTTAGTCCATTATATCATGGTAGAAAGTGTGGTGCTAGATAAGGAAGCAAGAGTTCTATATCCTGATCAACAGGTAACAAGAAGAGTTAGCCACTGGGCTTGGCTTGGGCATTTGAATCCCCAAATCCACCTCAATGACACACTTCCACCAATAAGACCACACCTACACCAACAAGGCCACACATACCCCCTAAGCAACTGCTTCTTCGTCCAGGAATAGAAACTCTGACTAAGACAAATTAGTACCAGCATAGTGAACTATTCCTATGACAACCTGACTTTGTTTTGGGAAGGACTGTGGAAGCACTTTGGAACTTTGGGCTAGAAGATCCATTCCGTGTTAAGAGCTCTGTCAGATGTTGTGTAGGAACTTAGAAGATAATGTTGAGAACAGTGCAGAAAAGGGAGTCCTGGCTTGTGAAATTTCAGAGGGAAAATTAAAGACTCTTTTCAGGGCCATTGCTGTTCTGACTGTGAAGATTCTGTGGTTCTGGTTAGCTGGGGCTCAAGATCAGCTGTGATTAACAAGACACCAGAACTACTAAAGTGAAACCTTTGCATTACTGGGACTATTGATGCTGGTTAACTGGAGCTAAGAAATTAGCAGTAATTAAGAAGAGACCAGCATCACTGAGGTGACATCTTCTTTTTTTTTTTTCAAATTTATGATTTTTATTTTTATTTTATTTTAATTTTTAATATTTTTTATTACATATTTTCCTCAATTACATTTCCAATGCAATCCCAAAATTCCCCCATGCCCCCCCTTCCCTACCCACCCATTCCCATTCTTTTGGCCCTGGCATTCCCCTATATTGGGGCATATAATGTTTGCAAGTCCAATGGGCCTCTCTTTTCAGTGAGGGCCGACTAGGCCATCTTTCGATACATATGCAGCTAGAGACAAGAGCTCCGGGGTACTGGTTAGTTCATCATGTTGTTCCAACTATAGGGTTGCAGATCCCTTGAGCTCCTTGGGTACTTTCTCTAGCTTCTCCATTGGGAGCCCTATGATCCATCCAATAGCTGACTGTGAGCATCCACTTCTGTGTCTGCTAGGCCCCGGCATAGTCTCACAAGAGACAGCTATATTTGGGTCCTTTCAGCAAAATCTTGCTAGTGTATGCAATGGTGTCAGCGTTTGGAAGCTGATTATGGGATGGATCCCTGGATATGGCAGTCTCTAGATGGTCCATCCTTTCATCACAGCTCCAAACTTTGTCTCTGTAACTCCTTCCATGGGTGTTTTGTTCCCAATTCCAAGAAGGGGCATAGTGTCCACACTTTGGTCTTCACTCTTCTTGAGTTTCATGCGTTTAGCAAATTGTATCTTATATCTTGGGTATCCTAAGTTTTGGGCTAATATCCACTTATCAGTGAATACATATTGTGTGAGTTCCTTTGTGATTGTGTTACCTCACTCAAGATGATGCCCTCCAGGTCCATCCATTTGGCTAGGAATTTCATAAATTCATTCTTTTTAATAGCTGAGTAGTACTCCATTGTGTAAATGTACCATAATTTCTGTATCCATTCCTCTGTTGAGGGGCATCTGGGTTCTTTCCAGCTTCTGGCTATTATAAATAAGACTGCTATGAACATAGTGGAGCATGTGTCCTTCTTACCGGTTGGGACACCTTCTGGATATATGCCCAGGAGAGGTATTGCTGGATCCTCCGGTAGTACTATGTCCAATTTTCTGAGGAACCGCCAGACTGATTTCCAGAGTGGTTGTACAAGCTTGCAATCCCACCAACAATGGAGGAGTGTTCCTCTTTCTCCACATCCTTGCCAGCATCTGCTGTCACCTGAATTTTTGATCTTAGCCATTCTGACTGGTGTGAGGTGGAATCACAGGGTTGTTTTGATTTGCATTTCCCTGATGATTAAGGATGTTGAACATTTTTTCAGGTGCTTCTCTGCCATTCGGTATTCCTCAGGTGAGAATTCTTTGTTCAGTTCTGAGCCCCATTTTTTAATGGGGTTATTTGATTTTCTGGAGTCCACCTTCTTGAGTTCTTTATATATATTGGATATTAGTCCCTTATCTGATTTAGGATAGGTAAAGATCCTTTCCCAATCTGTTGGTGGTTTTTTTGTCTTATTGATGGTGTCTTTTGCCTTGCAGAAGCTTTGCAGTTTCATGAGGTCCCACTTGTCAATTCTCGATCTTACAGCACAAGCCATTGCTAATCTATTTAAGAATTTTTCCCCTGTGCCCATATCTTCAAGGCTTTTCCCCACTTTCTCCTCTATACGTTTCAGTGTCTCTGGTTTTATGTGAAGTTCCTTGATCCATTTAGACTTGACCTTAGTACAAGGAGATAAGAATGGATCAATTCGCATTCTTCTACATGATAACAACCAGTTGTGCCAGCACCATTTGTTGAAAATGCTGTCTTTCTTCCACTGGATGTTTTTAGCTCCCTTGTCGAAGATCAAGTGACCGTAGGTGTGTGGGTTCATTTCTGCGTCTTCAATTCTATTCCATTGGTCTATTTGTCTGTCACTATACCAGTACCACGCAGTTTTTTATCACAATTGCTCTGTAGTAAAGCTTTAGGTCCAGCATGGTGATTCCACCAGAGGTTCTTTTATCCTTGAGAAGAGTTTTTGCTATCCTAGGCTTTTTGTTATTCCAGATGAATTTGCAGATTGCACTTTCTAATTCGTTCAAGAATTGAGTTGGAATTTTGATGGGGATTGCATTGAATCTGTAGATTGCTTTTGGCAAGATAGCCATTTTTACAATGTTGATCCTGCCAATCCATGAGCATGGGAGATCTTTCCATCTTCTGAGATCTTCTAGAATTTCTTTCTTCAGAGACTTGAAGTTTTTATTATACAGATCTTTCACTTCCTTAGTTAGAGTCACGCCAAGATATTTTATATTATTTGTGACTATTGAGAAGGGTGTTGTTTCCCTAATTTCTTTCTCAGCCTGTTTATTCTTTGTGTAGAGAAAGGCCATTGATTTGTTTGAGTTAATTTTATATCCAGCTACTACACCGTAGCAGTTTATCAGGTTTAGGAGTTCTCTGGTGGAATTTTTAGGGTTACTTATATATACTATCATATCATCTGCAAAAAGTGATATTTTGACTTCATCTTTTCCAATTTGTATCCCTTTGATCTCCTTTTGTTGTCGAATTGCTCTGGCTAGGACTTCAAGTACAATGTTGAATAGGTATGGAGAAAGTGGACAGCCTTGTCTAGTCCCTGATTTTAGAGGGATTGCTTCAAGCTTCTGACCATTTACTTTGATGTTGGCTACTGGTTTGCTGTAGATTGCTTTTATCATGTTTAGGTATGGGCCTTGAATTCCTGATCTTTCCAAGACTTTTATCATGAATGGGTGTTGGATCTTGTCAAATGCTTTTTCCGCATCTAACGAGATGATCATGTGGTTTTTGTCTTTGAGTTTGTTTATATACTGGATTACGTTGATGGATTTCCGTATATTGAACCATCCCTGCATCCCTGGAATGAAACCTACTTGGTCAGGATGGATGATTGTTTTGATGTGTTCTTGGATTCGGTTAGCAAGAACTTTATTTAGGATTTTTGCATCAATATTCATAAGGGATATTGGTCTGAAGTTTTCTATCTTTGTTGGGTCTTTTTGTGGTTTAGGTATCAGAGTAATTGTGGCTTCATAGAATGAGTTGGGTAGAGTACCTTCTGTTTCTATTTTGTGGAATAGTTTGTGAAGAACTGGGATTAGATCTTCTTTGAAGGTCTGATAGAACTCTGCACTAAACCCATCTTGTCCTGGGCTTTTTTTTGTTGGGAAACTATTAATGACTGCTTCTATTTCTTTGGGGGATATAGGGCTGTTTAGATCATTAACCTGATCTTGATTCAACTTTGGTACCTGGTATCTGTCTAGGAACTTCTCCATTTCATCCAGGTTCTCCAGTTTTGTTGAGTATAGCCTTTTGTAGTAGGATCTGATGGTGTTTTGGATGTCTTCAGGATCTGTTGTTATGTCTCCTTTTTCATTTCTGATTTTGTTAATTAGAATGCTTTCCCTGTGCCCTCTAGTGTGTCTGGCTAAGGGTTTATCTATCTTGTTGATTTTCTCAAAGAACCAGCTCCGTGATTGGTTGATTCTTTGAATAGTTCTTCTTGTTTCCACTTGGTTGATTTCGCCCCTGAGTTTGACTATTTCCTGCCGTCTACTCCTCTTGGGTGAATTTGCTTCCTTTTATTCTAGAGCTTTTATGTGTGTTGTCAAGCTGCTAATGTGTGCTCTCTCTAGTTTCTTTTTGGAGACACTCAGAGCTATGAGTTTTCCTCTTAGAAATGCTTTCTTTGCGTCCCATAAGTTTGGGTATGTTGTGGCTTCATTTTCATTGAACTCTAAGAAGTCCTTAATTTCTTTCTTTATTCCTTCCTTGGCCAAGGTATCATTGAGAAAAGTGTTGTTCAGTTTCCACGTGAATGTCGGCTTTCTATTATTTATTTTGTTATTGAAGATCAGCCTTAGTCCATGGTGATCTGATAGGATGCATGGGACAATTTCAATATTTTTGTATCTGTTGAGGCCTGTTTTGTGACCAATTATGTGGTCAATTTTGGAGAAGGTATCATGAGGTGCTGAGAAGAAGGTATATCCTTTTGTTTTAGGATAGAATGTTCTGTAGATATCTGCCAGATCCATTTGATTCATAATTTCTCTTAGTTTCTCTGTGTCCCTGTTTAGTTTCTGTTTCCATGATCTGTCCATTGGTGAAAGTGGTGTGTTGAAGTCTCCCACTATTATTGTATGAGGTGCAATGTGTGCTTTGAGATTTACTAACGTTTCTTTAATGAATGTGGCTGCCTTTGTATTTGGAGCATAGATATTCAGGATTGATAGTTCCTCGTGGAGGATTTTACCTTTGATGAGTATGAAGTGTCCCTCCCTGTCTTTTTTTAATGACTTTGGGTTGGAAGTCAATCTTATCAGATATTAGAATGGCTACTCCAGCTTGTTTCTTCATGCCATTTGCTTGGAAAATTGTTTTCCAGCCTTTCATTCTGAGGTAGTGTCTATCTTTTTCTCTGAGATGAGTTTCCTGTAGGCAGCAAAATGTTGGGTCTTGTTTGTGTAGCCAGTTTGTTAGTCTATGTCTTTTTATCGGGGAGTTGAGTCCATTGATATTAAGAGATATTAAGGAAAAGTAATTGTTGTTTCCTGTTATTTTTGTTGTTAAAGTTGGCATTCTGTTCTTGTGGCTGTCTTCTTTTAGGTTTGTTGAGGGATTACCTTCTTGTTGTTTCTAGGGCGTGGTTCCTGTCCTTGTATTGGTTTTTTTCTGTTATTATCCTTTGAAGGGCTGGATTCGTGGAGAGATAATGTGTGAATTTGGTTTTGTCGTGGAATACTTCGGTTTCTCCATCTATGTTAATTGAGAGTTTGGCTGGGTATAGTAGCCTGGGCTGGAATTTGTGTTCTTTTAGTGTCTGTATAACATCTGTCCAGGATCTTCTGGCTTTCATAGTCTCTGGTGAAAAATCTGGTGTAATTCTGATAGGCTTGCCTTTATATGTTACTTGGCCTTTTTCTCTTACTGCTTTTAGTATTCTATCTTTATTTAGTGCATTTGTTGTTCTGATTATTATGTGTCAGGAGGTATTTCTTTTCTGGTCCAGTCTATTTGGAGTTCTGTAGGCTTCTTGTATGTTCATGGGCATCTCTTTCTTTACATTTGGGAAGTTTTCTTCTATAATTTTGTTGAAGATATTTGCTGGTCCTTTGAGTTGAAAATCTTCATTCTCATCCACTCCTATTATTCATAGGTTTGGTCTTCTCATTGTGTCCTGGATTTCCTGGATGTTTTGAGTTAGGATCTTTTTGCATTTTCCATTTTCCTTGATTGTTGTGCCGATGTTCTCTATGGAATCTTTTGCACCTGAAATTCTCTCTTCCATCTCTTGTATTCTGTTGCTGATGCTTGCATTTATGGTTCCAGATTTCTTTCCTAGGGTTTCTATCTCCAGTGTTGCCTCATTTTGGGTTTTCTTTATTGTGTCTACTTCCCTTTTTAGGTCCAGTATGGTTTTGTTCATTTCCATCATCTGTTTGGATGTGTTTTCCTGTTTTTCTTTAAGGACTTCTACCTGTTTGATTGTGTTATCCTGCTTTTCTTTAAGGAATTGTAACTCTTTAGCAATGTTCTCCTGTAATTCTTTAAGTGAGTTATTAAAGCCCTTCTTGATGTCCACTACCATCATCATGAGATATGCTTTTAAATCCAGGTCTAGCTTTTCAGGTGTGTTGGGGTGCCCTGGACTGGGCGAAGTGGGATTGCTGGGTTCTGATGATGGTGAGTGGTCTTGGTTTCTGTTAGTAAGATTCTTACGTTTACCTTTCACCATCTGGTAATCTCTGGAGTTGTTATAGTTGTCTCTGTTTAGAGATTGTTCTTCTGGTGATTCTGATTACCGTCTATCAGCAGACCTGGGAGACAGGCTCTCTCCTCTGAGTTTCAGTGGTTAGAGCACTCTCTGCTGACAAGTTCTCCTCTTACAGGGAAGGTGCACAGATATCTGGTGTTTGGACCTCCTCCTGGCCGAAGAAGAAGGCCCAAAACAGGACCTTTCCCAGATGTTGTGTTGCTTTGGCAGGTCACAGAAGCTGTCAGCTTCGTGGTGCACACTCTCACCTGTGCAGACAAAGTTCCTAAGTTCGTCGGAGTCCAGGATCCAAGATGGCGCTCCCTGCTCCTGAGGCAGAGGGCTCCCGTGCAGGGCGGACCACTGTCTTCTGGCTGGGAGGGTGCTGGATGTCTGCGGCCCCAAAAGGGTGCTGCCTAAGCGACTCTGTGGCTCCCGCCTGTCCCAGAAGCTGTCTGCCTCTGTGGTGCACACTCTCACCTGTGCAGTCTAAGTCGAGGTGACATCTTCTGAGAAGTGATTCTGAGAGCACGAAGAGGCTGTGTTCCAGAGATAGCCAAAGTTGTACCTTGTGCAGCAGCAGGACTTGGTAATGTGTGAGGGTCACCCAGGTGGTACTGTTTTGAAGGCATGAAGGGGTCATGCAGAGCAGCTGAGGCTTGGCACTGAGAGACCATGGAAGGACATTGGTGAAGGTGCAACCTCAGTTGCAATTGATGGCCCAGGACTGAAGAGGTCACGCAGTGTTTTGGAGATGCCAGTACCATGAGATGACCACCAAGAGCAGCAGCAGCAGTGGAGTACAGGCAGCTGGAGTCTAGAAGATAACGTGTGTGCTACAAAGGGCAAGGCTGGAGAAGTGACCCAAGCCCTTGGAGGAGCCCAGAAGATTGTGAGTTGGATCTCAGACATTGGGTGGTTGGAGATTGATTTTTGCTTTTGATTATGACTGTGCCCTGATATTTTTCCCTCTTGAAGGAAGAAAGTATTTTAGTGGAGCCCACATTTAAGAGAGTGAATTTTAAAAGATATTGGACATTTTAAAGGGATTGAACTTTTAATATGTAAAGACTGTAGGACTTTTAAAGTTATTTAGATCTTGGGGATGAATAAGAAAGTAAGGGTTGAGGCTTATTAGTGATGCATTTGTGTGTCAAGTTGACAAGGGGTCAATTGTACTGGCTGGTTTTGTGTCAACTTGACACAAGCTAGAGTTATCACAGAGAAAAAAACTTCAGTTGAAGAAATGCCTCCATGAGCTCCAGCTGTAAGGCATTTTCTCAATTAGTGATCAAGGGGGAAGGGCCCCTTGTGGGTGGTGCCATCCCTGGGCTGGGAGTCCTGGGTTTTATAAGAAAGCAAGCTGAGCAAGCCAGGGGAAGTAAGCCAGTAAGTAATATCTCTCCATGGCCTCTGCATCATATCCTGCTTCCTGACTTGCTTGAGTTCCAGTCCTGACATCCTTTGGTGATCAACAGTAATGTGGAATGTGTAAGCTGAATAAACCCTTTCCTCCCCAACTGTTTCTTCACTATGATGTTTTGTCCACACCCTGACTAAGACAGTCAAGAAGCAGAGAGTGAAGAGGAAGCAGGACTGGGCTATACAAACTTACGCTAGTTCCCATGTCTCAGCCTCCTACAAATAGCACCACCAACTTTGGACCAAGTGTTCAAACATGTGAACTTATGGGAGCACTTCATAGACACACTACAAGAGGTAGCAAAGCTTTTCAACAGAGATCCTTCTGCTCATGAACAACTCATCTGGCAGCTCTGCCTGAGAGCCTTGGTTGCTTTCCTCTTGAGGAGGAGGTATAACAGTGTAGACAAGAGGAAAATATTCTTTTTTCTTCATCCATTACTAGGTTCTCCATTATATGTAATACAAAAAGAACGAGAGGAAAGGCATATAGATTTATGCAACATAAATTCTACATGAGAAGGAGTTCTACAGGAGCTTTCACAAATGAAGAGCCAAAGAAGCAAGAAAAACTATAGTTTTATGTTTAGGTTTGAGGAAATTCTGACAATCATACAGAAGAATCTTTGGATAAAGGGGTCTGATCTGTTGGCAGAGAGCTAGAAAAAACTTGACAAGGCCTGTTGGCTCACTCTTCTCTGTGTCCCTTTATTGGCAGGTGCAGGGACATTCATTCCTGCGGACTCATCTCACCTGGAAGTAATGTGACTTGCATTAGAAGAAGTGGAGAGAATTCTAACTAGGTATATAGATTGCTCCAAAGAAATATGGTGAAACAGAGATGATATGCTCCTGCTTCCATTTTCTTCAAATGATGGAGGGCAAGAAGTTCTTTAGTTTCCTCAATGATGTCATAACACAAATGACTACTTTCTTCCAAGAGTCTCAGACTCTTCACTCCTTCACTCTTCACTTCTGCAGCTAGAGAAATGAAAGACACTTTGCCTTTGTCTCACTCACAAGAGCAAACTTCTCACCCTCTCTGTGGTATTTATTCAAAATTCTGGTACCATTCTTGGCAATGTCCTTGAAGGGGATGGCAATCTAAAAGATGGGTTCGAGCACAGCCTAGCCTGCAGTAAACCTATGCAAAAGCCAACAGATACTGGGATGCTGTTTGTACCATATTTTATTCCTAATGACATGGCCAAGCCCCAGGAATTTGCAAGGAGAAAGGAATGCTGCTTACAAGGAACAAAGAGAAAGCATTTGCTTCTTAAAGAATATGACTCTGGGGGTTTGCAGCCTAGGCTAGATTCTAAAGACAAGCACTGTGACCCTAACACAAGCCTTACATGGAGTGAATGGGTGTTTGTTTGTTTGTTTGTTTGTTTGTTTTATTCCATATTTAATACCTGTTCTTTTTTTGGCTCACTTTCACATGTTACTTTCCTTTTATATTTTTGGAAGGTGTCTGAATAAGGAAGAGACTAAACTAGTACAGTGATAAGCAGATAGGCTGAACAGAACTCTAAGCAGGACCTGTACTGGCTGGTTTTGGGTGTCAACTTGACAGAAGCTGGAGTTATCACAGAGAGTTTCAGTTGAGGAAATGCCTCCATGAGATCCAACTGTAAGGCATTTTCTCAATTAGTGATCAAGGGGGAAGGGCCCCTTGTGGGTGGGACCATCCCTGGACTGGTAGTCTTGAGTACTATAAGAGAGCAGGCTGAGCAAGCCCAGGGGAAGCAAGCCAGTAAAGAACATCCCTCCATGGCCTCTGCATCAGCTCACAGTGAGACCTGTAAAAAGTTAGACTAACGTCTTAAGGCTGCATCCCCTTTGCAAAGCTATTTATACTGTCTAACAACAAAAAGGAGCTATGAGTCACTAGGTCATTTGTATGGCCAGGATTTTAAGCAGTATAATTTCCATATAATGGCCAGAATGGTTTGGTTACTGGAATGGGAGAAAAACAATCATGTGTGTCATGGTACTCTCAGACAGTTGAGTAACCAATTAAAATAGAATAATCATTTTTCCCAACCATATATATGCATGCCCTCTGGTGTTGTCACAGATTGCATGGAAATGATTTCATCACAAAAGGACTTTATCCCTGGCTTCTGATATGTATTCAGTGTTGTTTGGACAAATGATTCTCTGTGTCTTGCAGACATTTTATAAGATAGGAGATAAAAAACGATGAATGTTCAAACTGTGCCCAAGTTGACAAAATGTGTGTGAATTTAAAATTGCCTTCCTGTGGCTAGAAAGATGGCTCTGAGATTAAGAGCACTTAATGCTCTACCAGAGGAAAGTTTAGTTCCCAGAACTTCAGGCATCTCACAAATACCTGTAACTCCAGCTCCAAGAGATCCAATGCCTTCTTCTGGACTACCTGGGCACCTACACACATGTACATACATACATACATACATGCATACACACATTCACACATACATACATACACAAATTGATGGTGATAAAAATTAATTTTCCATATGAAAAACTAGTTATAAAATTAAAGAAAACTGGATTTTATAAATAATTTAGATTTCCCTTTAAATTTGCTCAGGTAGTCTGTTATCTTAATAATAAAAGGCAATATTCTGATATCTTTATAGTTTTTTTATATTCTATAATTACCAATATAGTTCCAATGTTAAATACTTAGTTGGTTTTCATAGTTATCTGTCATTGCTTTGTTTGTATGTTTACTTAACTACTTTTAAACTTAATCTGTATGGGTGTTTTGATTTCATATGTCTGTGTACTGTCAATGAGCAGCCTCAACTTGGTGAGGGGTCTGAGGAAGGGATATCTGGGAATGGCAGAAGAAATGACTTAAAGTCAAATTGTGGGCACAAGTAGACAGCCTGTGTTCTGCTTGAGACAGCTTTCTCTGGAGATTTCCAGACAGCTCATCCAGATAGCACAGTTCTCTCAGACTAAAGCCCAGTCTTTTATTTACATATCAATTCAGTCATATATTCTGGGTTCCTCTTTGATTATCCCACAAATCTGCATTCCATGATCCAGTCCTCAAGTTTCTTAGAAAAAGACAGCAAGCACTTTTTTTTTTTCCATTTTTTCCATTTCAGAGACCTGCCTGCCTTTTAAGCACAGACAATGAGTTTAACTTGGTAGGATTCAGTCCTGAGATTAGTATTTCCACATTGTCTGGGCCTGGACCTAAACTCTCTGTCCTAGGATGACCTTGAACTCAGGAATCTGCCTGCCTTTGTAAGTATCTTCTACCCAAGATGGTAGTTTGTTGTGACTTTTATTTTTTTAAAGATGATAACATGTATTTTTCATACAAGGGATGGCAGTCATTTTGTGACCAGATTGGATCACTGAGCTCTGAAGATAATCTCCCATGTGAGGAACAAAGTAGAAATGAAAAATGTACTTCAAGATTTCATAACTGGAATTCAGAAATAATGAAGGGAACAGTAGAAGCTGGCAATGATACTAAGTCTGATACAATTACCAGATATATAATAAACCACAGGCTTGCAGGGAGGAGAAAACTGGAGATTTGTCCATGGTTAGTGGGAATTTCATGGAAGGTAGAAAATGGTAAATCCTTCAGATTAGATAGCATCCCTCAAGACCCTACTGGTATGGTTTGAGAGAGAGAGAGAGAGAGAGAGAGAGAGAGAGAGAGAGAGAGAGAGAGAGAGAGAGCTTTATGAGAGACAAGTTGCAAAAGCATATGAAGTTATCGTATCAGGAAGAACTTATTTGCCAATTGACCACAAAAGATGATATCACCCTGCTTAGAGTGAGGATTACATCCCAGGCAGAAGAGAAAGAAGAGGCCATTCAAACATTGTTTTTTGAGGCTTCAGCTAAATAGTTTTTAGAAAGAACTCCCACCAGCTTGTATTTGCATAACAAATAGATCCTCCACCTTCCTATAGTCTTATTTGCAGACCCAAAGTAGAATATTTGTTAAGTGTAGATGCAATTAAACCTTTTGTGAACTGTGTGTTTGATCATGAAAAGGGGTGTGTCAGAAAGTCTGTGAGCTGAAACATAAAGCGACTATACAACAAAGCATTCCTACCTTATATTTAGCAATGACATTCAAGTGAAAAAAAGAGACGATCTTGCAAAAAGATTGAGTTTCCCATTTAGTGTGCTCATTGCTAATCTTGGTTTCTTTGTTTATTGTTCTCATTAATTTGGCTAACTAACACATGCTGATGTTGGAAGATCTGTTTCTAACATGATGATAAAGGTAGTCTTGCTCTAACTTAAGCTGTCTGGATTCTGAAAGTACTTTCATATGAAAGGAAAATAGAGTGAGTGCTCAAATAGTAGTGTGTGTCTCATTAGCATAACAAAAGCCACGCTGCACATTACTACAGGAATATGCTATAAAGTCTAAGCTTTTTCTTCTACTTCAGAAAATTGAAAGGATGTCTCCACTCACCTTTTGCTCTTCTGAACTAGGAATTCTTTTAAAGGTCTCTGTATTTTAGGAATATCTCAAAGCGTGTTTCTTAAATAGTTCTCCAAGCTAGAGAGGTGATGGAGGTTTGGGTCTAACAAGGTAATTTTTAACCAAAAGAATGGTTTAAACAATTAGATAGTTTATTTATAATCTGTAAGAAAAATCATTAAGGGGGTGCACTTGAGTGATTTGAGAATATGGAACAAATTTCCTACTGAAGCAATTTTGTGAATTAAAAAAATTCAAGACCATTCTCTTGTCTACCTGACCCTGTTTTACTTTGTGAAAGCAAAATATAGCAACTGGAGAGGAAGAGGGAAGAAAAACAATAATCTATGTTTTCATGTTCAGGGATTATTTGATTCCCTGGTAGGCTTGTCTTGCTTACTTATAAGCATACCAAAATATTCATAATATAAAAATTGGCAGGAAATGAAGCAGCAATCCTTCTGTCCCTGTTGGAACAGATCACTGAGTTGGGATTTTTCTCCTCCCCTAGAGATTCCTTTCAGCATGTGCCAATCTCAAAGTCTGGGAATGCAAATAGACAAGGATTGTGTGAAAAACAGCAAGGCAAGCCAAGAGTCTCCTGAAAGTGCACCCTAAGACCTCAAAAGCATTTCAGTTCTAGTATTTGACATGTAGAGATATTTTTTATTTCTTAAAAGTTACATCCCTTGTTATTTGAGTTGGATTTTGTAAAGAGAGAGCTCTGGTACTTTTACCATTTTTTTGTGAGTGGGTGATAATTGTTGAATGACCCTGAACAGGAGAATTTGGTTATTTGTTCACTGATTGAGCAGACACACCCCGAGTCCCCACTATGTATCAGCTTCTGTGCTGAACCCTGCAAAGCCAAAGTGGAATGGGCAAATTGTCAGCTTCTGAGCAGCTTGCAGCCTAGTAGGAAACACAGATAATAAGAGGATATAGATAACAGCCTGTGGAATATTCGAGGACAGATCTGTGCCTTGGGTACCATGGGGTCCCCTGGGAGGAATTCCAAATGTGGGACTATGAAGCAGAATGAGAAAGCAGAGAAGCATGCTGACAGTGTGCCATGATCCAATGTGTCTCCAAGAGGAAAGTGCCAGGAAAGGGAATCTGGGTGGTATGGGATGGGGTAGGGCAGGGGAGTGTGTTTTTACTTAAGTAGCCCTCTATGAGAGATATTGCCAAAAACATTTGAAATTGAAATCTTTTCTAGAGAATGAAAACAGAGGAGGACTTGGAGAATTGAGCAGAATGTCCCACAGAAGAGCATTCTCAGTTTCTGGAAGTAGATAGATCTAGCCTCAAACCATGAGTTTCCTAGACCAGTTAGATTTACTCTAGTCTGCTTCTTCATTGCAAATTTTAATTTAAATTTGGTTAACTTTATCAAGTCTAGGATTAAATAACTGTCAACATGTCCTGCATGTGGGAGTAGTAGGGATGATAACTGTACAGAGGGTTAAAGGTAGAGTCAGTAAAATTGATACCTGTCATGTTCACTGAAGCTGCCTGCTAGCCCTAGGCAGATAGGTACTAACTGACAGAGATGGCTAACTTTGTAAGTCAATCTGCACTAGTCAGAGGGTGCACAGACATTAAAAGTTCCTTGTACATGTCTGTGAGGGACTTGTTGGATGAGATTTACATTTGAGTTTCTCTACTGCAGGTGGGCCTCATCCAATCCAGTGAAGGCCTAAGGACATTGCAGAAGCTGAGCCAGGGGGAGCTAGCTTTTCCTGTCTAACTGTGTACTCTCGGGCTGTGGCTTTCTCCTGCCCCCATTTGAGCACCTTTGCAGCTAATGAGGCTCCAACATGCTGGTGACCACTCTATAGTCTCCACCTGAGGTCTGAGGGGCCGTAAACAAAGTATCCACATGGTTCTGGTCCTTTGAGAATGCAAACATGGTTCTTTAGACATTTCCTCTCATTCTTTTTTCCAGCAAGTGCCCATAATCTTCATTTGAGTCCAGACTCTTGGATATGCCAGTATTCTTTGAGCAAATGAATGTATAAATTCAGCTATTATCTTATTATAGATAAAAATTATATCTAGCTTGTAGTTTGATTTCTGGTAGTTACTATCACTGAAAAATTTAAATTTAAATCCCTTTGGCACACAAACCTGTGTCCAGGTCCTGGCCATATATGTTCTTGATCCACATGGTGAGTTACTTCATTTAAGTGAGTTACTTTATTTCAGAATAGCTGTTTCTTGTTGCTATCCTTATTTCATATGATTATTCCAAGGATGAAGTAACAAGGCTTACGGAAAGTAATGGTTAAAGTGTATCATCATAACCATTGTCTCTTTTCCTACACTCTTTAAGAATGTAGCCCCTACTGTTAAGGGCTCCCTGCTGGTTTTGTTTTTTAGTGTGCCCCTTTTCTCTTTGTGGTACCTAGGCATTGATATGCTAGGCAGGTGACTAACCACTGAGCAACTCCTATTGTTTCAACAGTTTCAATGGAATTGTCATTTTAAAGGGGCTTAGTAGTCAAACTTTTAATTGTCACTGTTATGACACAACCCATGCTATAAATAACTTGAGGGAAGAGGGCCTTATTTTGACTCATTGTTTCAGCATGGCCCTTTCACTGTGGCTTCCTGGAGGTTGGACCTCTCATGTGGTAGAATACCATGACAAGAAAAGCATGCAGCATGAAACACAGAGATCCAAACAGGAGAGATATCAGCGTGCTGTTGGAGCTCATTAAAGAAAAGCTATTTATTTCTGTTTAAAAGAATAAAATCTACCTCTGGTCTTGGGTAGAGATGTGACATTTTGATTTCTTCCCTAAAGAGTTAATTCAACTGACTCTGCCAATAACCTAGCCAAGAGGAGGGTTGATGCTTGAAGCCTTGCTAAGGAGATGGGAGGAATAATTATCCCCTACTGAGACAGTGTACTTCTTGGAAGCCCCTCCCTAGGTAGTCACTTGCAGAGCTCCTTATAAAAACTTTTCTGGGATACTTAGAAAAGTCTAACTTTTCTTTCTTCTTCCTTATATCTCTGCTCAAAGCCTAGGTATGTGTGTGCTTTCCCTCATACTCTGAACTTTCCTACTCTTTCCTGTGTTGCTGGCTGCCTTTTGTCATGTGGCTACTAACAAATGGTATGACTTGCCCCCTCCTTTTTTCCATCTCCATCTTCCTGACTACTTTCAAGATTTACAACTTGTCTGTCCTTATGTTTTTCTCTTAAACTCCAATGAATTGTCCCGAAGTTTGTTTTACAAGTTTGTTTAAAAATTCTTGTATTAAGGAGACTATGAACACATAAGAAGAACCCTAGTTTCTAATTAGACCTCATCTCTAAAGTTTTCAGGACCTCTTAAAATAGAGCCACCAAGGCTGGAACACATGAGTCTACAAGAGACATTTCATATTTAAATCATACCAGTAGGGTCTTGAGGGACACTATCAAATCTGAAGGACTTACCATTTTCTACCTTCCATGAAATTCCCACTAACCATGGACAAATCTCCAGTTTTCTCCTCCCTGCAAGCCTGTGGTTTATTATATATCTGGTAATTGTATCAGACTTAGTATCATTGCCAGCTTCTACTGTTCCCTTCATTATTTCTGAATTCCAGTTATGAAATCTTGAAGTACATTTTTCATTTCTACTTTGTTCCTCACATGGGAGATTATCTTCAGAGCTCAGTGATCCAATCTGGTCACAAAATGACTGCCATCCCTTGTATGAAAAATACATGTTATCATCTTTAAAAAAATAAAAGTCACAACAAACTACCATCTTGGGTAGAAGAAAAGACAACAGAAACTCCAAAGTCTGTAAGACAACACTAACCATGGATTTCACCAGAGCAGCTGAGCTGAGCTTATGAGGACCTGAAAGCCTTTGGAATGTTTAAGGAAGGAGTCTCCCCAGCAATCACAAGGAAACAACTTTAATGGAATAAGGAGAATGATGCTCATGCCCAAGGGCAACTGCTGTGTTACTTTCTTTTTCATTTCCTTTCTCCTTGACATTTGAACAGCTCTCCCTCACTGAGGCATTCTGGAGATCAGGAAAAGGCAGTTATTGGAGATGGCTATACTTTGTTACCTCCCTGCAAGCAACTTAAACATTATCCACTGTCACCACCTGCCTGGGCTTTGCAAAGTTTAGTGAGCATAAAGAATGTCTGAGAAAATCTTTGAAGGTTTCTGGGTTAGAACTCTGATAGTTGTCTGTAATAGGTCTGCAGAAGACTGTGAGAATGTGCTTAATTGGGTGCCTTGTGCCTTAATGCACAAACCCAAAGCCTTTACTTGAAGAAGCATCCCTTAGGGAAATGTTGGTTGTCTGATACATAAATGGAGAAAATGCCTAATCCTGGAAGTGTTGGATTGTATCTGGACAAAATTGTTCTCCACATAGGTAGAAAAGTAAAGAATTCTTTATAAAAATAACTAAGATGACAAATTACGTTTTAATGGAAATATAACTTAATAAAACATCATTATCAGGAAATAAAAAGAGAAAACACCCAGACCCTGTAAAATGACTGTCCACACAGGCCAGCCAACGTTTCATCCTGAATGCTGTGTTTCTGCTACCATTTGGCTTCCTTCACTCTCCTTGCTCAGCTGGGGATAGCTGAAGAAGCTCCTCCTGCCCTGGGAGCAAGCATCTCTGCCCTCCTGCAAGCTGTCATTCGCAGCTTCTTACTCTTGAGTTCCAGGATCCAGTTTGATGGAAATAGAATGTGAACATCCAGTGCATCTTTCTTGACAAAAAGATGATCTGGGAGCCTCAGAGGACTTCACCATTTTCCCCAGTGAGGAAAGGTGGAGCTGCCCATGAAGGATATCTAGAAAACCCAGCGTTGACCCCGACTCGGGAAAGAAGGCTCTGTGCACAGTGTCTAGGCCAAGGACCACCCAGCACATCAAAGATCCCCTCTTTCTGTTTTAATCCATAGAGAAATGAGTCAGAACCCAGAAAAAAAAACTTGCTCAATGGAAGTATATTTTCAGAGGAAAGAGCTATTTTTAAAAATTACTTGTATTAGTCTATTGATTCTAAACTCCCAAAATGGGTCAGCTCTCCTCCTACATAGCTGAAGGTATTTGTGAGAAATTCAGTCACTAATTTGCCACTTGGAGTCCTGACCCACTCTAATTCTCTACTGTGAATAAGAGATAATTCTGTTCTTAGCCTGTTTTTCATTCACTGAGAATCTTTGACCTCTCCATCCCAGGTTAGGCTGTCACAAGCCCCAGAGGGATTCTCAGACTCCATGTGTGGTTATTTTAAGATTTTAAATTACATAAGCAAGCCTGGTTTTTAGAATCCTTTCCTAGGGTTAGCCCCACATAGGACATCCTTAAAATTGCTACCACAAGCCTGTGAGCAGCTTTTGCCATTTGGTATTTTCTGATTAGGGCTGCAGAGGCTGCTGCCATGGGAACCAGAGTAGGTCTCCTGGCAGCTGCACTTCTCAGAGTAACTGGGCACAGACCTCATGGCACCAAGGAAGTAGCAGAAGAAACATTCTGCTTTGGATATGAGAAAGAGAACTCTAACTCAAATTGGCTGAAGCAATTAAGGTAATTTATGAGTTCATATAACTCAAATACAGAAACAGAGGTGGGACACATTCATGTCTTGCTCCATCTGTGCTGACTTCACCCTTGGTCACATCTCCTTCGTTTGGCCTCACCTGACAACTCCACATAGTAGTATTTCTCTTCAAGGTCTTTAGAAAGACACATTCTTTCTTCCCAAAAGTTTTAATCTGAACTTCACTGCAATTAATTGAGCCAAATGCCACTTTGTCAGCCTGGCTAAGGACATGCCATGGGTTAATTAGGTAAGAAAAAATTATATACCATGCCTTTGCTAGAGTCAGTATTACACACTTAAGAGCACGAACTAGGATGGAGATGAAATGCTTCTCCCCGAAGTTATTAGTTTCACCCATTTCTTAATCTATTTTCTGTTGCTATATTAGAAGATCTGAGACTGGGTAACGTAAGAAAAGGAAGACTATTGAGCTCACAATTTTTGTTTCTGGAAGCTCAAGGTCAAGCAAACTCACATATAAGAAACTCTAGGGGCTAGAGATATGATTCAGTGGGCAAAGGGCTTGCTGAGCAAGCATGTGAACACAAGTTTGAGTCTCCAGCACCCATGTACAAGCAAAACACTGTAGTACATACATGTAACTTCAGTGCAGGGAGAGGAGAGGAGAGGAGATAAGCAGGTACTTGGGCTTTGCTGGCCAGCCAATCTAGCTGAAATGGTGGGCTCCATGTTCAATGACAGACACTGTCACAAAAATTAACAAAGGTAGAATGTGATAAAGAAAGACAGCCAATGTTAGCATCTGGCCTCCATGTGTACATGGGCAAGCATTGAACAGAAACACATACCCTATCCCTACCACCACCAACGCCTGCTCTAGTGATAATTGGTTTAGTCATGTGGGAATAAAGAACTCACTTCTGCAAGGTAACATAAATGTGCTTATAAAGCTCTGTCTGCTCTTTCTGACCTCCACTGATGCACTGGGTAATCAAGGTTTCAATGAGGGAATTTTTGATGAACATTCCTATCTCATAGTATCTTTTGAGGAAGGGTCAATGGATGCTTTGGGAAAACCTATTACTTAGTATTTGACTTAATAAATCATATAAGGACTTCTGGATTTGTGGAGTATGCATGAATCCCGTGGTCTTCACATCCTCAGAGACCAGGCTATATCTGAAATATGACTAGGGAAGATGACTAGCAAAGCAAATCATGTGATGCCCAGCTGCATGAGGACTAGACTACAGTCAGAGTTTGGTCCAGTCTAGTACTGTAAATCACAGAATCTCACTCTGCAACAGAAAAGCTGTGGCTACACATGGAACACCTGCAGCGTGTCAGCTGCTGCTACATGCTTCTTCGTCTGTCCATCACTTCTCATTGTACAGGGTAGACCCTGGTGACAAGGGTAGCAGAGCAACTAAAGATGAGGGAGTAACTGAAAACTCTTCTTAAGGGAAGGGACTGCATGTAGGTCCTTTCTTCATCTTATTGTTTAACAAAGCCAACAGAGGAGACATTGATATTGACTTGCTTGCATGACTAACATCTATTTTATTTTACTCTGTCCAGGGCACTATGTAATGTACTTTCCCAACTCTAGTGTACTTCAGTCTTGCAAACACCCAAGGAAGTTGTTATAGTTTTTAATCCCCTGGTTGAAGATGGGGAAACTGAGCAACAAAAATGTAATGTGAATAGAAAGGAAAAGAACGCAGGTAGATGATGTGACTCCACTGAACTCTTTCTATTCATGTTTGGTAATATAAGCACAGAAGTGTGGCCTAGCCTTTGACTAATAGCTAGACCACAGCCATGTGGAGCAGGAGAATGGTCTAGCCTGTGCTGTCTAATACTTCACTGACTGCATGTCATCTCTTGGTTTAAATTCATACAAATTAATTCATTCCTCATATCAGTCCTGTTGCAAGTCCTCAGTAGCTATGTGCAGCTTGTGTGAGAGAATATAGAAAACTGCATGACAGTGTTTGGTGATTTCTAAGTGTTATTTCCATTCTTGCCATGGGGCATGGTAATTATTTCCAATGAGGTATCCTCAGTCAAACACATGTGGCCAACATGCTGACAGCCAGCCCGTCTATGTACATATTCCACGCCATCATCACACAGATTAGTCTGTACCATTCCATGTCCTTTTACACACTCCACAGTTACACTGGGCAGAAATCAGCAGCTCAGTTAAACTTTTTAAAGAAATTTGGCTTCGGGTTTGGACTAGATACAAATTTTGAGCGTGCTGACTCATGAGTCACCATCTGGTACAAAGAACAGTCTGGTCTTTAGAGATAGAGAGACATGGGACTGGACACTTCAGTTCCTATATATGCATGAGAGCCTCAAGTGTCTGATCCTTTTCTGAGAAATGAGAGTCAAGCTGTCAACCGTATTCTAGCACAGATGCTTCTGGGATGTTGCCTGATGACCAAGAACTGATGACTGCTGAGCCATCATTCTCACATTCACGAGGCACTAGGCTCATGGCTCCTATTGGTTTGGGAAGGAAGGGAACCCCCACTTTGAGCATTCATAAGATAATATACTGAGCCCACTCGTAGCAGACTGCACTCCCATCTCCAGATGATTATCTGGAGCACTCTAAAGTGCATTTTGCAGGTTCACAGTACCATCCCTCCAATTTCACTTTGCTTTGTCTACATCTTCACAGTGATGTGGGTCATTTTACCATTGTCTGATGTTTTTATTCACTTGCAGCATTTCAGTCTCTCCAAGTGTGACCACAAACCATCTCCTTAGTCCTTCAAAGCATGGTGTGGTGCAGAACAGATTCACTGCAAGACTTATGTGTGGAGAAGAGATTACAAACAGGAAAGGGAAATGTAACATTGGAAAGTAACAAGCACATTTCACAGCTTCATTCAAACTACAACTCTGGGGAGGCCTCGTAGCCCTTTGGTGCATTATCATCACATACAAGTCCTCCTATTTCTCTCATATGGAAATTATCTTGACCATTATCTTCTTACACAGACAGAGCTATTACTTACACTAGAGCTGGTGTAGAATGAGTCTGCTAGAATTCAGCCAAATATGAGCTGGGCTCTATTCTCACACTAGGAAGACTGATGTATACAGGCAGAGCAATGGGCCACATTAGCTGGTCATCAGTGAGCTGCATACATACGCACTGTAGTTTTTATAAAGTTACTCTGCTGCACTCACACAGTGATGAAATGACATTATTTAACAATGCATTTCAGTGTGTCCTCATTGTAAGTGACTGTACTACCTGGTCTTAAGGACAATGGGTGGGATGTGAGATGGATGATATAGCAACGCACAAAGGCTAGAGCTGAATCTTTGTTTATTTTGCCTCAGTGGAGTGAAGGGAATTTCTCTGTTGGCACCTAGCCCTACCTACTTCTCTTAGTTTGTGTGTGTGTGTGTGTGTGTGTGTGTGTTCTAATATGGAGAGCAATATGGAGTTAATGTATTACTCCTGCTGTGTGCTGGGGTTTCTGAGTGTATGTTCTCTGTGTAGCAAGGGGACATATGACCAGACAAAAGAACTGGTAAAGTTAAAACAGGTTCAAAACTCCCAGTGAATCTCATAATTACGTATGGTGTGTTGAAATCATTTTCCATCCAGGCTTTACCTGTCCTGGAGCATATAACCACGATATCCCACTGAGAGGACATTGACAGCTGGTCACAGAGCATAAAAACCTAGAGTTCTCCAAGCTAATGCAGTATCTTGAGTGTTTTCACTGGCCTTGAGTGTTTAGCCAGTGAAAACTTCCTTTCCTGGGCATCCCTTCCTGGAAAAGGTATTTAATCCTTGGTTCACCCTGAGTAAGATGTATGCCATTCTTATCTGCCATTCACATCTGCCATAAATAAGTCAGTTTGGACAAGCAAGGGCTGTCTCCTTTATCAAGGACCATGGCAGGGGGGCAGTGAAGGTGCTTCATTTTAAACAACTGAGCCTAAATCTCCCAGAGGAGGACTTGGCTCTTCCAGATCATCCATACTTACTTGGAACTAGACTGGATTCCACCCCTGTCCAGGGTTCAGCCATCATGATCCTGCCTGGTGCATAGGGGATGCATGGACTCACTAACACACAGTTCTCAACTCCTCTCTGTCCCCAGCAGCATCTGGGTACACAGGAGATTGAGAACCACAACATCGGTATCAGCTCCTGCTGTTTCTCTACCAAGGAAACATAGGCTGGGACCCCCTATCTTGGACTGAGTTCTGCCTTCTCTGAGTGGCATGCCTGTGGTACTCTGGCATCCCAGGGGTGAGGCAGACACAGAGCCCAATCTCTGACCAGTCAAACTACAAGTAGAATTCCATATTCTTGATATTTTCTGCAACCTTGATTCTAGTACTACAGTTTTGATTTATTCTTTGGTGATGGAGCCAATGGTCCTTAGCAAGAACAGCGGGTCCAGGAGAGAACAAGCAGCCACTGAATGGGAGGAAAAACTTAAGGAAGGATCATCTTTAGAAGGTACTTTACAGATATGAGCCTTCATTTATTAAGCTCCTTCTATGAATCAGGCACTGTACAGGCATTATTGGATACATGGCCCATGTCATTCCTAAGGTAGTCATATAAGCATATGTATTATTTTCATGTGGGAAGCTGAATTTCAGACAATGTATAACAGGAACAAGACTGTCCACATGGTGACCTCAGATTGACTTAGCTCAGCTGTGTTCTCACACTCCATCTTTAGTTTGGCTCTAGGTCCTCCAGTTATGCCCCTTCATTCATGACCATAAAGTAAAAGGGCTGAGAGGTAGCTGGAGAGATGGCACTTGTGCGGAGATGAGCTGTAACCATGAGGACCTAAGGTGGGATCTTGAGTACTGTTGGTGGTACATATTTGTAGTCCCAGTGCAGGATAAGCAGAGACTGGCTTCCTAGCTAGCTGGCCTAGCCGTTCAGTAAGCTTCAGGCCAATGAGAGAGCTTGTATTAAAAAATAAGGTAAAGAGGAATTTAGGAAGACACTGAGTATTGATCTCTGCCTGTCATAGACACTCATGGAAAAGACATATAAAGATACACACACACAGACAACACACACACACACATATATGCATGCAGGCATACATATATACATACATACATGGAAGGCACTCCATTTTTGTAGGAATGAAAAAAAAACACAGAGCATGTGTGTACCTTGCTCCCCATTACTTGTATCTCCTTAGTTTTGGTGCAAGGAGGTTTCCATGATGGTGAGAAGCAAGTCCCCAGGTGAAGGACCCAACTGGGGCTTTCATCACATAAGCGCCCCACTGCTGGGTATTTGAAAAGTGCTTGGAAAGGGTCCATTTTCTCAGTGGCATCTGTAACAAGCTTTCTACTGAGACATAATACTAAGAATCCCGTATGAATTGGCGTTTATAGTATGGAGCTTAATAGTTCAATAGATTTTCAATTTACAAGAACAGCTTTCTCGGGACGAAATCAGGAAAACAATACCATTCAGCTTAGCCTCAGAAATAAAAATAAAACAAACCCATAAAAACTCAAAATCTAGGAATCAACCAAAGAGATGAAAGACCATTAGAATGAAAAGTGTCAAACACTGATCCAAGAAGCTGAAAATACTGAAAGATGCAAAGATTTCCTACATTCATTCATCAGTAGACTTGAGATTGTGAAAACTGTCCATATTGTGTAAAATAGCCAATGTATTGAGTGGAATTCCCATCAAAATTTGAATGACATTCTTCACAGACCTAGAAAAAACATCCCCAAATCATGTGGAATACAAAAACCCCTGGATATCCAAAGCAACCCTGGTAAAAATGAACAGTGTTGGAGTCATCAGAATTCTAGATTACAGAGCAGTATTAACAAATCCTATACAACATTAGCACAAAGCTAGGTATGTAGGCCTGTAGAATGGAAGACATGGGACTAAACCTATGCAGCTATTTGAGTCTGACAAAGGTGCCAAAAAGAGTACACTGGGGAAATGGTAGCTTTTCCCCAACAGTGCTGGGGAAAACAGGATACCCACATGCAGAGGGTTAAAATTAGACCTCACTGTAACCTCCCCCAGCCTGAAACAGGCTGAGCCAGACCTGGACCTTGCTGCCACTAAGGAGATTACCTAGGGTGGAGCCTTCTTAGAACACTCTATTGTTCAGCCACTGCCTCTGTTCCCCTTCAAGATACTGCTACCTGCTGGGAGGCCATTGAGCTATTCCGGAGACTACACCCTATCCTGCATGCTGTCACCTGCAGCTGGTTCCAGGTTCCAAGGATGAATTGGCAGGAATGGGCCTCCCCCCTCCTCCATAAGCGCATTTGCCATTAAACATTTGAGCTTTGATCAGGAAACTTGACTTAGCTCCATTCTTTCTCTCGACTGCCTAGTTTCCCCTCTCTTTTCAGCCCCGGCTTGCCTCCCAGGTGTACCCTGTTTCTTGTGAGCCGCAGGCCAGCTTCCAACACCCCACTATCTCTCATTCTTTTATACTATAAGTCGAAACTCATCAGATGTTAATGCAAAGCAGAAACTAAACAAGAGTAAAACACAGAAAGACCAGTCAAAATAAAATTGTAGTCAATGACTTTCAAATGACAGGTAGTAGGTGGGCATTAATGAAGGCACATACACCCATACACACTGGTGCACTGTTGGTGGGCATATCAGTTAGTGCAATACTATGGTATGGACACCAATATGCTGATTTCTCAGAAGTCTGAATATAGATCTACAACAGGATTCAGCTATGCCACTAAACATGAAGAAATATTAAGTCAACCCACCATAGAGATAGCCACATACCAACTTTCAGCATGATGCTCCTGAAAAATTATAGAACCAGTGCAAGTGCTTATTAATGAGTGAATACATTAAAGAAAAATATAGATAATATATTCAATGGACTGGAATATTACTCACCTTTAAAAAGAATGAAAATATATCATTTCTGGAAAAAATTAATTGGAAATTATCTTGTAAAATGAAATAAGGAAGACTAAAAAATGACAAAAAAAATACATGTAGTCTTCATATATACAGTCTAGATTAACAGAGAGAGAGAGACAGAATCAGAGACAGAGACAGAGAGAGACAGAGACAGACAGAAACAGACAGAGACAAAGTGAGAAGAATGGAACTATTTAGGAAAAGACCAGGGACTGAAGAAGGGGTCAGATGGTAAAGAGTAACTGAAAGGGATAATGTGATAAAATATTCACAAGCATATATGAAAATGTTGCAATGAAACACAGAGCTTTGTTCATTTTATATGCAATAATAGAAAAGCTTTTGTGCATTGAGAACAGGAGGGAGGAAGGGGGAGCAAGGAGGAGAGAAAGAGAAAGAAAGCTGATGTCAAACAGGGCTATCTGGGGATGTAGGTAAACTATAACTTTGTTTTTATAATCTGTACTATCCTGGTTAGTTAGAAAGCTACTCTCTCCAAAAGCTGCAACCCTCAAAGGAAGTTGGGCTGTTTTAGTCTTGTGTCAATTTGACTCAGGCTAAGGAATTTGGGGAAAAGAAACCTAAATGCAGAGCATGCTTCCATCAGATTGGCCTGTAGGCAAGTTCTCTGGGAGCACTTTACTGATTAATAATTGTGACCAGTGCCACTCCTGGGTATGTGTCCGTGGGATGTATAAGAATTTTTCCTATGGGGAGCAAGTCAGGAAGCAGTATTCCTCCATGGCTTCTCCTTGAGTTCCTGCCTCTAGGTCCCTATCTTGACTTTCCTCAGTGATAGAGCGTGACCTAGGAATTTTAAGGTGAAATAAACCCATTCCTTTCCAAGTTGCTTTAAGCAAAGTAGGACAGAAGTTGTTGTCAACAGTGGGATACTCCTGTGATGGGTCTGATCATGTTGTTAAGATAAGATTGGACAGAATATTGGAACCTTGGTTTAGAAAATCTGTTGAGTGTTCAGGGTTGAGTGTGGTGTGTGGGAACTTGGAGCTTAATGCTGAGAGCAGTACAGATGCTAGACGCCTGGCTTGTAAAATTTCAGAGAAAAGATGGTAAGGGTCTCAAAGACTTTATCAAGGCTGTATGTGTGGCATTTTGAGGTTTTTTTTTTTTTTTTTGTTGTTGTTTTTTTGGTCACCTGGGACTGAGGAATCATCTGGAATTAACAAAAATCCAGCATCTTTACTGGAATCATTGATGCAGGTTAGCTTGCCCAGAGATGTGTCTCTTAATTGGCCCCATATTCAGTCGAGTTGAAAATCAATATTAACTACTACAATGTTTTATATATATTATAAAATATATTCTCTCCAAGTAAACTCCACAATAATGAGGTGAGTAGAATTTAGGGGAGTGCTGCTTTCAGAGGGCTTAGCAGAGAGATAAGGGACCACTTCTGATTGTCAGAGCACAGTATCTATGACTGAGATGGTAAGGAGCCTCAGGCAAGGCAGTGAGTGTTGCTTGCTATCACTAACCTTGAACATGGTCAAGCACAATGGATATCTATGAAGAACCAGGTTGTGTTGGTTCCCCTTAGAACCATCATCATATAAATGTGGGTGCACTTTCTAGTCTCTGTCTGTTTAGAAAGGGCAGATTGAAGTCTTTTGAGTAACTCAAGAAATGATAATGTATTAAGTTAAGCCTGCAGTAGTAACCATTCTTGATACATTTCTCTTCTCTCCCTCCTTCCTTCCCTCCTGTCCTTGCATCTCCCCTTTCTAGTTCTGCTTTTCTCTTTCTGTGTTCTGTATTTTCAAAAATAACCCACTGAGTATTTTAAGCTTAGACAATATTAAATTAATTGACACAGTTTTGCTTGCAGGAAATTGGGCAATCTGATTTAAATAATTTTCATGGATTTTATAATACGATTTTTACAGATTATACTTTGTGTACCATAAATAAATGCATATATAATATGTATATTGAAATATTATTGCATGTATATATTACACATATATAATATATTACACACACACATCTCACATGTAAAATAAAGAATGAGGAAGTATATGTGTCCTCCGTATCTTAGGCTTGGGACAAAGACAGAGGGTATTTTCTGCCAGATTAGTTTTTAGTCCTGAAGTCTCTTTAGATTTTGTCACATGTTAGAACATACACACTTGACTCAGTTTCCAGTGAATCCAACCCCTGTCATCATCTGTTTCATCTTATGTTTTGGGGTCATATACATTTCAGAAGATACAATATCTCTGCCAGATAGTTTAGTGTGGATACTTTTTCAAAAAGGTATAATCACTGTTAAATTAAAAGGAGTCAAACTCTTTAATGTTCTGGTAAGCTCATGGTAAGCTTCAAATACTACTGAGGATGCATTTCACATACCTACCAAACACTGCAGCTCAGTAATGTACCACACAGTACGGAGTCATTGCTTTGCTTGTGATGGTGATCAGATGACAGGGAGACGTAACATCATTCCAGGAAAATTGTGTTCAAATTGGAACCAAATGGAAGCCCCAACTCCCAGGAAGCAATTAATCATCATAGTTCAAATTGGTAAATATACAAGTAAGTCTGACACTTAGTGCCCAATTAAATGTCATAAAATAAGCCAGGATGGCTGAGTGCAAGAGTCGCACTGAAACCAGTTTGATCTCCCCATTTGTAACTAGTAAATCTTGGTATTTGGAATATGACTTTAATCATACAAGGAAAGATTATTTTTTGGTGTTACTCATCAACATAGGAAGGAGAAGGAAGAGAGGGAGGAGGAGGAAGGGAGAGAAGGGGGAAGTGGAGAAGGAAATGGAAAAGAGACAGGAAGAGGAGGAGGAGGAGGAGGGGGAGGAGGGGGGGAAGGAGGGCCAGTGACTGACTTGAATTTTCATCCTGTCAACTACACTGAGGGTTAACAAAAAATGAGTGGTGTTCACAAGTGGCTCCTATGCTCATGTATTGAACTCTAGGTACCAGCCACACACTAAGTGGTTTGAATACAATATTTTTATTTAATACTTGGGAACTCTATGATATAGTGGTATACTTAATAGATGGGGAATTTTAAGTTTGGAGAGTTTGGATAACTTGTCCAAAGTCACACCACTTGGATACACAGGATTGAACTTTTGGTTGGCCAGATTGCTCAAGACCTGCAAAGTGTAAGTACTACTGTCTCTGTTGGATTTCTTCCCTAGAATCTTCTTCATGTTTGGCCTCAGTTTATTAAAAAAACAAATTGTAGTATCTTTTCACTTTGATTTAACCACTGGATTTAAGAATACACTTGACCTGACTCTTGCAATTATTAACTAGTGCTGGTAATTGTTCAGAAAAGGAGTCAGAAGTCTTCAGTGGCCAGCAGGAGGACATAGGATTGAGAATGTAGGAAGGGCTTGGATGGGTAAGTGGGAGGAGATAGCACTGTTCCTGGAAGATGGGTCAGGGAAACCACAGAAGTAAGGCCAGAGCCCCAGCCAATCAGGATAAAAGTGGTGCTGGAAAGGAATGGAAGACAATATAGACCATGAGGTATAGAAAGAACAGGCCAGGAAGAGGATGTGTGGGAAGAAGAAAATGTAGGTCTTCTGCCTAACTGTCAATCTGTTGATCTACAGTAGATTGATTGTGTTTTGTCTTTAGTAATATCTACCCCATAACACTGTTTAGTAGCATGTATAAAAGCATAGATGTTTTCATATGTAGTGTCTCCCATCAAGAGACAGAGCCAAGTTCACCTGCCTCCTCAGATGTGCTCAATCCTCTTTGGAGCATGCTTTGGCCAATAGTGTTCAGCAGCAGAACAAAAATGTCTTAAGTCTGGGCCTATAATGACTTTACCCACATCTGCTGTCTCTCTTGAATGCCTGCCACATCATGACATAAGCAAAGGTTGTTGTACAGGAGAATAAGAGAGCAACTACTTTATTCAATGCCACTTGAGAAGAAAGAATAAAATACATTTTAAAGGAAGATAATGCTGGTTTCCCAATCATTTAAGATATTCAAGATCTGGGGAGCTGACTCAGGGGTAATCATACTGTTACATGAACAGGAGGACAAAGGTGGGCTACTAATTGCCTACTTATATGTTGAGAGGTGGGTTCAGTGGACCCAGTGTAATTCTAGTGCTTATAGAAAGTGGAGATGGAATTCTGGAAATAAGCTGATTAGCAGTGGGAGGTAAAATGGACCCATGATTTTTTGGGTGAGCCTGACTCAGTGTATAAGATGGAGAGTGGTGGATGAAGACTCCTGACACCAGTCTCAGGCCTCACCTGCATATGCACATACATATCCACACATTCAAACATATCTATACAATCCATCATCGAGGGAGGTCAGGGCAGCTGTTTCTGTTAGACTGTCCATTGGGCAAGATGTTGGGAACTGCAGGTGGATCAGGACATCAATGATAAGAATGACCTGAAGAGACAGTGGCCTTTGTCCTTGGGGTTTGCAGAGCAGAAAAGCTTCTATGATAAGGTGTTATGCTGCCCGCTGTATGTCACCTTGACACAAATTAGTTTGTTGTGGGTTGTCCTGAAGTTGTTTGTAGTCTGATGTTAATTGTGCTTCCTCAAGAAGGGTTGCACCTCTCAAGCAGTCCATCACATACTCAGGTGATCTCATGTGAACCTTTTAATTGGTCAATAAAGGCTAGAGCCTGTGATTGGGCAGTGGAGGGTAAAGGCAGGACTGGAGGTTTGAGAGTAGGGGCTGGTACAGAGGAGAAGAGGATGAGAGGGGAAGGAGAGAGGACTGAAGAAGAGGAAGAGGTTCATCATAGCAACAATGAGCCAGAACCACGTGACCAGGAGAAACCACAAATAACAAGGGGTATTATAGCTGGGGAATAAGTTAGTGTAGTGTTAGATCTGCCCAACTTAGGCATGTAGCTTTTAGTTATAGTAAGTAGATTTTTTTTTTAATATGGGCTCATTGGGTTTGGAAATTCTAACAACAAAGTTTTTTTTCAGAAGAGGAAGCCTCAACTGAGAAAATGTGCCTACCAGATTGGCCTATGAGAAAGTCTATCACATATTTTCTCTATTGATGCAATCATCAATAAATAAACAATGGACTGTGATGGACTGTGACCTGAGAGTTCCAAATAATCACTTTTCTCAAATTATTTTCAGTCATAGTGTTTGGTCACAGCAGTGGGCACCCTAACTAAGACAGATGGTTAGGATCAGATGTGTTATTTGACCAAAAACCTCTACTTGGGAGGTATTTGACTACCCATGTCCTATAGACAAACCTTCAGATTGCCTTATCTGGGCTACTACCATTTCCGAGTGACTATGCTCCACTAGAATGTGGCTATTGACACTAAGAATTCTTTCTTTAGGTTTACCCTCCGCATAGTAATTATCATAGCTGATATTTCTGTGGTGAGATTATGTCCCAAGTGCTGCTCGGAATACTTTGTCACATTTTATTTGCATAATCTTAAAATAAAGCCACATGTCTATGATTTTATATACTCACACATCCCGCAGGGGACAAGTGGCTGCTTGAGCTCAGTGGGGTAGTGAAACACCATCTCTCCATTGTGGCTCACAGGTGTCCATCCTCTTTACCCTATCACTGTCCTTTCTGGTGACAATTGCAGGCCTGGCTTTGATTCCAGGTTTACGCTTTTGGCTCCAGATGATATATGATGGTATACCCAATGCTAACCCCATAATAAAGTTGTTTAATTGGAAGACATAAACATTGTGGAGACTTCTGAAACCAGACACTAAAATGCTGCAACAAATTTAAAGTCACTTTCTAAAGATACTGTGCAAAAGATCCACATAAAACCCCACCAGTGGTCCAAGCAGGATCTCTTCTCTCTCTCTCTCTCTCTCTCTGTCTCTCTCTCTCTCTCTCTCTCTCTCTCTCTCTCTCTCTCCCTCTCTCTCTCTCCTGAGATAGCATTCCCAGGCCAGTCTTCTCAAAATACAGCTGTTGTTTCTCTGCCACCTGTAAGAAAGGACAATATGAATCTCATTGCACTGAGCCACAGGCAGTCTATTTCATAATAAGTATTCTCTGGGTTTCCAGCTATTTCTATGGATGTGATGCACTTAACATCTAGCAATTCACAGCATGATTTTGGAAGAAGTCTTCTTATTTCTGGGAGTTACAAAATTGGTCATTAGCATCAGACATTGAATCACAATATGGTTTTTACTTGTGGATTTTCATGGTAACTTCATTCAAGAAATGAAGAACTGGACATGTGGAGAGGATCTCAGACTGAAAGTAGGAATGGCAGGCTTACTTTCAGTTTTGGTCTCTAGCAGATCCATTTGCCTCTCAAGCGAATCTTCTATAGAACAAAGTAGGGTGAAGAATTACAGGTATTCCAAACTGTTATGATTTTATCCACTGAATAAGGTTAACCATGTTCTTCCAGGGCAAGGAAACCAAGAAAGCACAAGAGACAGGTCTAGGGAGACAGCTCAGCTGATAAAGAGTCTGGATCTCCGCACCCACGGAAAACCTGAGTGTGGCAGTTCATACCCATAATCCAAGTGCTAGGGAGGTGGTGGCAAGTGGATTCCTGAAACTCATAGCCAAGCTAGTTCACCTGAATGATAAGTGATGTACTCAGCCTGGTTCAAAAACCAAGGTGAAGAACAGATGAGAAACATGTGTCTCCACCTCTTGCTTGAAGATCCTGCTCCATACATGCACACAGAATGAGAGGGGCAGAGGCTCTTTCTTTCTATGGTGTTCCTTGAGACCCCAAATAGTGGGGCTTCTAGTTCTACATTTTCTTCCTCATCCTTTTCACTTTCTTTCAAAGCTGAGTCTATTCCATCACCCCTTGTACTGAGGTGGCCTTGTGACAGCATGTTAGAAGAGAGCTTGTGGACTTTCAGGCAAGGTCACATGGCCCGGGATGCTGGCCTTTGGGGCTCCATCCATACCACACTGGGAAGAATGAATGCACATCTGCCCAGTGCCTGTTTGAGGAGACCCACATAGCCCAGCATGACACATGATTTTGCTATTGGCTACTATTAGTACAAACTGGGGCAAGTATGCACATCTTAAGAAAACAGAAATGAATATTAAAAGCTAAAGAACAATACAAGGCAGTGCTTTGGGGGGGGGGTTCCAAGTGACTGAGATTATTAACTGTGAAAATTCAGAAGAGAGCAATGGCTGTGGCCTGAGCGATCAAAGAAACTTCACATAGACTAACTTGAGCAGGGCTCGCTGGAAGTGGAGATTTTGGAGAATTGGACAGGGAATCCACTCTCCTACAAGCATAGTTGGTATAAGAAAAGGTGTGAACAGTGAGGTGAACAATAGCAATAGCCATCGTTTTTAGAGTCAGATAATGTGCAGCATTGTCTAATACTAATTTGCCATCTTTGAGATGAAAAATCAGGTGTAGAGTCTATTAAACATTTTCAAAGCCACACAGGTGGCAAGAACTAAAATGGCAGAGAATCCCAATCTGCTTGGTACTATAGTGGCTTCCTACTGGAGGGTTCCAAACACCCCCAATTACCTTACAGGTCTCATTGCAAAAGTGGTATTTCTCCTATCCAACTGCAAAGTAGCCTTGAACTAAGTAAGTGAGTCTGGATAATAAGCAGGAACACTGAGCAGAGTGTTACTCAGGAATTGATGAAGAATAAATATTTAATGGTCCTTGACTGAAAACTGGCCTGGAAATGATGTCAAGGCATAGTGTTCTGTGCACTTAAATGCAAACAAGGATTTGGAGATGCTGCCAGCCTCTCCTGGAATGTCTCTAATTATGACAGCTCTGTGGGTGTACCCTGTGTAGCTTCTTATGCACCCTGTCTGCTGGGAGTGAGTAATTGGTATCTATTTTCTTTCTTCCAAGAACACTTGGGTTTCTTTAGTATTGCTTCTCCTGGAAGGCAATAGATGACACATATCCATTAAGAACAGGAAGGGTGTGAGTCAGGGAAAGAAGCCTAGACTCTAGAGTTGGTTTGCCTCTTATTCATTATGAGACAACAGGCTCTTATCTTAGCTCTCCAAGACCCAACTACCCCATTCATAAAATGAGCTGAGGTAGATTGGCTCTAAGTCTTAGAATATGTTTATGTTATGTTCTAAATTCATTAATAAACATTGGCTACTTTGAAGGCAGTGTTGAGGTTTGGAAGGAAAGGACTCTGTTCTTATGAGCTATTTGTGCAGTGAAGAGGAAGGTAACTGTGGAGGTACACAAGCCCAGGAGCTACCTCTTGAAATCAGGTCTCACTTGCTCTATTTCACAATCTCCCAAGAAAGCTATCATATTAAGATTCTATCAGGGGAATTCGTAGAGTCATATATTTCACGGTTCAATTGTTCCCTCAGATGCCCTCTCAGATATATCCAGACATATGCTTCATGAATCTAGATATTTCTCAATGCAGTCACATTGCTAATCAAGATAAACCTTCATATATACTTTGGGTGTGTCCAGGCATGTATTTGTGTATGTGTCCACATGTTTTGGACACATGCCTGTATGTGTGCAGTGTGAGTGTGCATTTGGAGGCCAGGGGACAACCTCACACACTGTGCCTCCTCAGGGTTCATCAATCTTACTTTCTAGACAGGATTTCTTACTGGCTGGGGCTCACCTGACCAGGACAGTGGGACTCAGGGACTCACCTGCTCCCACCTCTCCAATGCTAAGGTCACAGGTACAAGCCTCAGCTTTTCAGCTTTTTATATGCATCCAAAAGTCCACACCCAGGGCACAGTAAGTGTTTTATTGACAGATCCACCTCCCAAGCCCACTTGCACTTTTGTCAGAACATGCTCAATTGGCCTTTAATTCTATTTACACATCCATCTTGCACTCTCGACAGTGAGCCACTTGTGAATAGGAAGTGGCTAGCTCTCATTCTTAAGATATGTAGAATCTGAACATAGAAAGATTTAGACTAGATTTAGACCATGTTGTGTGGTCGAAAGGGAATTAAATACGTTTCTTATGTTGTAGGCCACTCAAGATGAGTGACTGTAGTACTCACCTCTGACAATGATATAAAATTATTTAGCATGAGTAACTTGCTTAACTTGTATTAGATATGTAGGAAATGATACTTTAAATTTTTGAGTGTCCAGGTTTTTTGCACAAATTCTTTACACACACACACACACACACGTACATATGGACTTTCTAAGAATAGGCTTTTAAACGTAAGTGAGAAGTTTTTAGGCTTCAAGTTCTAGAATGATATGGCCAATCATAGCAAGGCTCTGTGGGATATATCCTTAAGAAAAGAACTATTAGGGGTTTGGAGTGGGAAGACACTGAGTCTTCCTTGATCGACATTAGAAAGCTCAATAGGGGCAAGAAGACAGGTGTGAGGAAAACCCTGTTCCTTTTGCATTTACTGGTATCTCCTTGTTAGCATTATAGACTTGTGATCACAGAGTAGCACTCTCTAGAGTGCTCTGTGAGCCTGAATGAAGTGGCTTGACTTGGCTGCTGATCAAATTAACAACATATCATCCATTTCTACTGCTTTTATGGTCACACTGAGGAAAACTCAAGTTCATGAACAATTGGCTGCATCAAGAATGTAAACTGAGAAGGACTAGGGAGGAAAGAGCCTGTGTTTGAGGGACCTGTAGTCACAGCACTGGGATCTTTCCATCTGAGCCTCCTCTATGCTCTTCACTGCCAACATAAGTGGCATGGTGAAAATATTTCAAGACTGGAGAATGAGTCTGGACAAGGCCCTGCTGTCATGTGTTAATAGGGACAGCTGCAGTTGATGGTTAGCATTGAATATGTGTTCAGGAACTGTGCTTCCATGCACATTTCTGTTGGACTAAATGTTGTGGGAGCAAAACCCTAAAAGTGGGTAGCATCATTCCCTGGGATTTGGTTCTGGGCTACATATAAAGGAGAAAGAAAGCTAGCTGTGCATGGGTGCTCTTTCTTCTTTTTTTTCTACCATACTATAGACTCTGGATACAATGTTACCATGTGCCTCAAGATCCAGGACATAGCCCCATGATGGACTATATCTTGGAAGAACTATGGATCAAGATATATGCTTTTGGTACTGGAGAGATGGCTCAGATGCCATGCTTTCAAGACCTGGAGTTCAGTTTCTTGGACACACTCAGGTGGTATACAACCACCTGGAGCTCTAGCCCATGGGGATCTGATACCCTCTACTGGGCTCAGTGGGCACCTACATTGTTGAGAGCACACATGGATACCACAAGCAAACAAAATAATCCCCCCTTTCTCTTGTATTTATATAGGTATTATTTCATAGCAATGAATGAATAACTAATACACATGGCTATTTTTCTATATTTGTAAAAAGCACCTTACTTGTAGGTTTAGGATTTGTATTTATAACATGCCTTGTGGGTTGTTTATCTTATTGTTCCTGGAAGACTGTATTAGTCAGGGTTCTCTAGTGTAACAGAACTTATAGAATGAATCGCTCTCCCTCTTTTTATAAAAAGGATTTATTAGAATTATTTACAGGCTGCAGTCCAGCTAATCTAACAATGGTTGGCTCTGAATGGAAAGTCCAGGACCCCATAGTTGCTCAGTACACAAGGTTGGATATCTCAGCTTGTCTTCAGTATATACTGGAATCCTGAAGAATTAGGCTCAAATGCCAGGTAAAGAATGGACTTGCTACAGAAGGGCAAGCAGGAAAAAAGCAAAATCTTCCATTCTCCCTGCCTTATAGAGCAGTGGTTCTCAACCTGTGAACTGTGACCCCTTTGGGGGTTACCTAAGGCCACCAGAAAACACAGATATTAATATTAGAATTAATAATAGTAGTAAAATTACAGCTATGCAGCAGCAAGAAGAATAATTTTGTGGTTTGGGCGGTCACTACAACATGAGGAGTTATATTAAAGGGTTTCAGCATTAGGAAGGTTGAGAACTACTGTCATTTAGGCTTCCAGCAGAAGGTGTGGCTCAGATTAAAAATATGTCTTTGCATCTCAAGATCCAGATTAAAGGCATGCCTTTTCCAGCTTAAAAATCTGGAATAAAGATGTGTCTTTCTACCTAAAAGATCTAGATTAGAAAATCTTCCTACTTCAAATTAAGCAAAAATCCTTTACAGGTGTGGCTTCCATATTTGTATCTTAGTTGATAGCCAAGAATAACCATCATGGACACTAAGGGGTTAAATAGTCATTATTTTTACAGTTATTTTATAGTCATATATACTGTTTACTCACTGACATCATTCTTGCCCAAAGAGTTTCCTTTTACTTTTAATGAGGAACTGGATCCATTCCAGCTTGCTTAAGGGGTAGGGATTACACAGAAACAGAAGCACACAGATACAATAGGCAGTCATCAGTCACCAAGGGATCTGTTGGCAGGGCCTTACAGGCTTGGAACAGGAGACAATGGGGAAAATAGGACTATTTCTGTCTACCAGAAGCTGCACTGTGTCTCCTCTCATTGGGTCTTGGGGACTGGGTGATTCCTCTTATGCTTGTGTATTTCATTCTTTAAAAAAATATTTTTCTTTAAAGATTTTTTTCATATAACATATTTTGATCATATTCTTTCTGCTTCCCCAATGCCTCTAGATCCTTCCCAACTCCTCATCAATCTCAAGTCATGTCCTTTCTCTTTCTCAAAAGAGAACAAACCAGGCAAACAACAGAGCACTACAAAATGCCAGGCACAAACCAGGCAAACAAAAATGAAAGAAACAAAACCAAGAGGACAAAACAACAGCAAAACCAAGCCAGAACAATAAAAAATGGCACAAAGAGCCATGAAATTCACTTTGTGTTTGCAAAGTACTCTTGGGCCTGGGGCCTGCCTTGGAGTTTGGAACATACCCAGGAATACTCCATTGAGGAAAACTGATTTTCTCTTTCCCAGCAGGTATCAACTGTGAACAGCTTCTTGCTTAGGTGTGACTTCCTGTCCACTTCCCCTTCTCCCAGCTGGGCTTTGTTTAGTTTAAAACTGTGCAGCCTGTGCTTGGTGTCTCTCTGTCTCTGAGTTCATATGTGTACCAGTCTGTGTCTGGAAGACACTTATTTCCTCATAGTTACCACCAACCCTGCTCTTACAATGTTTCTGCCTCATCATCTATGTAGATCTCTGTGTCTTGAGGAGAGGGGTTTGATAAAGATCCCCAGACTCCCCCCATTCAGGGCTGAGTGTGACAAGGTCTCTCAGTCTCAGCTCGGTGTCCACTGTGGATGTTTGTTAACTGCCATGTGCTGCAAGACGCTTCTCTGAAGGCTAAGCCATGCTCTGCTCTCCACTCATAATGGTTGGCTTATTTCTTTCTTAATTGATTCTCTAGGCCAACTGTCTAACAGGGCCTCTGACTACCAGACTCTATGTCCTTCTTTCTTGGATCCACAATTCCAGGTAGCTATAGTCTCTGTCTCTTAACAGCTATCATAGGATGGCTGTCTCAATTGTAGTTTAGATGCTAGTCTCCTCTTGGGTCACTGGCTCACCCTGGTCTGCATGACCTTCGCAAAGGCTGGGATCGATCATGTGCAGCTGCCATGATCAGAAGGGGAGAACTAACTCCAAGAAGGTTATGTGGACAAATGAAGGAAACCAGCTGGCCCTCTACTACCTTTAAACATGTTGGACTGTGATTCTAAAAGAAGCAAACTTCATTTCATCAGGAGCCATAACATAAGCAAGTAGTTATTTAAACAACACCTTAATACAGTGATGGTTCACACACAGGGTTTTTGAACCTGCTTACTCTTTCACCCTCTGCCCCTCACCCACTTTCCAATTGTAAAGTGCTAGTAATGATCAGTTAGGTAAATTGGTATGCAAATCATCAATAAGCTGCAATCCATAGTTGGGGAAAGACCAGCAGACTTCTGGAACACACTTCTTATTGATCTCCCATAAAGTCCCTGTGCCATGAAGCATCAGTCTGCTTAGAGCTAATGGCATTGCCTAATTCTAAGTGCCTCAACTGTCTGTACTTCCAGCATCCTGCTTCCTTCCACCCTTTGCCCTTGCATATTCTCACCTCACAGTCTGTGCTTTGTGAGCCAAACCCCCCTCCCTTTTCACTTTTTTGGAACACTCTCCTCCATCTCCTCACTCCCAAATCTGACTTATCCTCCAATTCCACCTTCTGAATCACACTCCTTTATTCTCTCTCTCTTGTCTTTCTGTCTCTCTGTCTCTGTCTCTGTCTCTGTCTCTGTCTCTGTCTCTGTCTCTGTCTCTCTCTCTCTCTCTCTCACACACACACACACACACACATGAAGATTGCCTCTGTAGTTCCTTGAAAGTAAATCCTACTGTCCAACAGTGTCATAACTGTAACTGGACACTTGCTCAGGTGTCCTACCTAGGACTGCAGTAGGAAGAGCAGGGTCTCTAATGCTGAATTTCAGGTAAACAAATAATTTGAGTGTACATGCATAGCATTCTAGAGGCCATGAGTTCTATCTCCAGTATTACAATACAAACAGACAGACAAATAGACAAGCAAGCAGAAAGAACTTTTAAATAGCACATCTCTGTACCTATATCTATTTGCAGGGGTATTATTTTTTTTTTCATTTTCATATTAAAGATAATATATACTAGATTTCAATTTCACAGTGTCTTTACTTTTACCAATGAATTTTATACTTTCAAATATTTTGTGTAACCTATCATCATAATCAACATCATCATCATCACCTTTTAAAAAATTTTATTAGGCATTTTCTATATTTACATTTCAAATGCTATCCCAAAAGTCCCCCATACCCTTCCCCCCAACTCCCCTACCAACCCACTCCTACTTCTTGGCCCTGGCATTCCCCTGTACTGAAGCATATAAAGTTTGCAAGACCAATGGGACTCTCTTTCCAATGATGGCCGACTAGGCCATCTTCTGATACATATGCAGCTAGAGACACGAGCTCTGGGGGTACTGGTTAGTTCATAATGTTGTTCCACCTATACTGTTGCAGACCCCTTTAGCTCCTTGGGTACTTTCTCTAGCTCCTCCATTGGGGGCCCTGTGATCCATCCAATAGCTAACTGTGAGCATCCACTTCTGTGTTTGCTAGGCCCCAGCATAGTCTCACAAGAGACAGCTATATCAGGGTCCTTTCAGCAAACTCTTGCTAGTGTATGCAATGGTGTCAGTGTTTGGAGGCTGATTATGGGATGGATCCCCGGGTATGGCAGTCTCTAGATGGTCCATCCTTTTGTCTCAGCTCCAAACTTTGTCTATGTAACTCCTTCCATGGGTGTTTTGTTCCCAATTCTAAAAAGGGGCAAAGTGTCCACACTTTGGTCTTTGTTCTTCTTGAGTTTCATGTGTTTCGCAAATTGTATCTTGTATCTTGGGTATTCTAAGTTTCTGGGCTAATATCCACTTATCAGTGAGTACATATCATCTTAGTTCTTTTGTGATTGAGTTACCTCACTCAGGATGATGCCCTCCAGGTCCATCCATTTGCCTAGGAATTTCATAAATTCATTCTTTTTAATAGCTGAGTAGTACTCCATTGTGTAAATGTACCATAATTTCTGTATCCATTCCTCTGTTGAGGGACATCTGGGTCCTTTCCAGCTTCTGGCTATTATAAATAAGGCTGCTATGAACATAGTGGAGCATGTGTCTTTCTTACCAGTTGGAACATCTTCTGGATATATGCCCAGGAGAGGTATTGCTGGATCCTTGGGAAGTTCTATGTCCAATTTTCTGAGGAACCACCAGACTGATTTCCAGAGTGGTTGTACAAGCTTGCAATCCCACCAACAATGGAGAAGCGTTCCTCTTTCTCCACATCCTCGCCAGCATCTGCTGTCACCTGAAGTTTTGATCTTAAACATTCTGACTAGTGTGAGATAGAATCTCAGGGTTACTTTGATTTGCATTTCTCTGATGATTAAAGATACTGAACATTTTTTCAGGTGCTTCTCAGCCATTCGGTATTCCTCAGGTGAGAATTCTTTGTTTAGCTCTGAACCCCATTTTTAATGGGGTTATTTGATTTTCTGGAGTCCACCTTCTTGAGTTCTTTATATATATTGGATATTAGTCCCCTATCTGATTTAGGATAGGTAAAGATCCTTTCCCAATCTATTGCTGGCCTTTTTGTCTTATTGATGGTGTCTTTTGCCTTACAGAAGCTTTGCAATTTTACGACATCCCATTTGTCAATTCTTGATCTTACAGCCCAAGCCATTGTTGTTCTATTCAGGAATAAAAGCCCATATCTTCGAGGCTTTTCCCCACTTTCTCCTCTATAAGTTTCAGTGTCTCTGGTTTTATGTGGAGTTCCTTGATCCACTTAGATTTGACCTTAGTACAAGGAGATAGGAATGGATCAATTTGCATTCTCTATGATATCCACCAGTTGTGTCAGCACCATTTGTTGAAAATGCTGTCTTTTTCCCACTGGATGGTTTTAGCTCTCTTGTCAAAAATCAAGCGACCATAGGTGTGTGGGTTTATTTCTGGGTCTTCAATTCTATTCCATTGGTCTACTTGTCTGCCACTATACCAGTACCATGCAATTTCTATCACAATTGCTCTTGCAGGGGTATTCTTTTCTGACATTTGATTTAAGTAGGATCTGGAGTCCTAGTTCCTCATTGGATTATTAAGTTTGGTGCTATGGCTGAGTAAACATTTACCTTTCCAGAGTAAATATGGCCTCCAAAATCCTGCAGGGGAAGATCGTCCTCCCAGGTCATCACAGTTCCCTCGGATCGTGGATCATGTCAGGATCCTTTCAGAAAGCACATCAGACTTGGCACTGAATTGCTACAGAAACCCAAAGGATGATCCTTTCGATCTTTGGGGTGGTTTGATGGGGGATGGTAATTTGGATCTCAAGCATTGATTCACTTGAAGTCTGTATTTTACCTCAAATGCACATACAGATATTCATAACTCAGGCACCTGCTGATTGTATCTCCTTGGCCAGGTGATCCCAGCTGGTAAAGTACCAAGAAGGCTGGTTTATGTCATTGTTCATTGATACACATTTTCGGAGTGACTCAGGAAGAAATTTTGGACAATGGCAACTCATTCACAGGACTGTGTTCCTGAGGGCTGGGTGGAAAATATAAGGGCAGTTTCTCACCCACATATCACGAGACTCCTCTGTAGATTTAACAATTGTCCTCGGCTATTCTTAATGCTTGGCAAGTTGACTCTCCCAGTGAATCTGCTGGTTAATCAGGAGGCAGCACAGAGATCTGCTTCACTCTGAGCTAACTGTGTGCCACTAGCTCACCATTCTGGCTTACTGTCATGAAACTCAGTTTCTAGTAAAATGGTTATTAGAAGAGTTTTTCCCAGAAAGGTACATTGTAAGAAGCCCCAACTGTCCCAGGCTTTCTTAGGCTCTGTCTGTCTATGAATATGGATTCTAAAAATGGGCTAATTCAAGCACATTGGCAGCATCACCTAGAAACTCTAGAGACATGGAAATTATTAAGCTTGGAAATTAGTAACCTTCAAACCATTCCCAGAAACTCTGGAGTTGAGCTCAGTAAGTGGATCTGTGCTTGTAGAAACTTTATAAGCAAGCCCAAATGCATACAAGTCTGAGAATACCCATATTGCAGTAGATCCAATGGACTCTACTAACCTCAATGGGCACTAAGCACATAAACACAAATGTAGTCCATGTGTACAAAACATTTACCTACAAAATGAACAAATCTAATTAAAAATAAAATAAAATACAAGGTTTTATTTTTTTAAAGTATCACTTACTGGAAATACATTTTTTTTTTGTCCCTATAAGAACAAAGGCATGGAGTGGTCTGTTAGAAACCCATCCTCTAAATCTCTTATTCATAGGTTCATTTAAATAAATACCTTGCTACCAGGACAACAGTAGTGAATAAAGAAGAAACAAAGAGCAAAACAAGCCTGATCTTGTCTCTGTCCTCAAAAGGAACTTAAATAGCCCTGTGGGGAAAAGAGAGAAGGAAAGGGAAGGGAAATGGGGCATGAGAGAGATAGGAGGGCAAGAACACCTTGTAGGTGAATATTAACTTTTCAGTTAAGATGAAAACCATGAAGTGTTCTTTAACAGGGGTCCAGAGGGAAGACTTCACTGTAGTTCTCCTGGTTAATGTTCATGGAGGGCACTGCCAGCTTTGAAGGTAAACTGGAGCAAGTCTACAAGCAAGAAAGGGAAGTTCATTCCATGCAGAGGCACCAGCTTGCACCAAACTCCACAGCAGCAGAATGTGGCAGGCAATGAGAGTGGAGATCGGAACTGAGTATGCACTCGCCACATTTAGATGCTGTGCTTGCTCCTCAGTGACTGGGAAACTCTCTTGTTCATACTTGAACGCACACTCGGAGGGCCAATCGTGTGGCAATGTGGTGTGGTGTTTTTCCCTCTAGGCTTCAATTGGGATGCTTTTGGCACTTTGGGACATCTGGGGCTATTTTTTGCTTGCTATGAGCTGGGGATGGAAGCATGGAGATTGTCATCTAATTGAGGGTGGGGGGTGGGCAGAGTCCCAGTTGCTACCAAATAGCTTACAATCATGGAATAGTCTCTTACCACAGAGGAATCCCTGGCTCCAAAGAGTGAGTACATGAAGTCTGGGCCACTCTGAGCCACTTAAGGGAAGAATGTGCTGGGTCTAATTTGTTCAAGCGAAGGAGAAATAAGGAACTTCTCACAAAGAGAAGGCCTCTATTAGTAGAACAACAGCATTCCAAATCAAACAACAGCAAATGTTTACTACATCCTGGAATGACTAACATTGGCTAACAAAGAAAATTTCATTTCTCTGTTTCTGTCTCTTTGTCTCTCTGTCTCTGTCTGCCTCTCTCTTTCTCTGTCTCTGTCTTTTCTGTCTCTCTCTCTGTCTGTCTCTGTCTGTCTCTCTGTCTCTCTCTGTCTCTCCTTTTTTTAAAATGCAGTCTTTCTCTATGTAACCCTCACTGACCTTTAACTCATTATGGAGATCAGGCTAGCCTCAAACTCACACAGATTTGCCTGCATTTGTTACTGAGTGCTGGAATTAAAGGCATGTACCATCACACTAGACTCAAAAAATTTAATCTCAAACAAACACACATACAGTGCTCAGTTGTGCCTCAGTAGGAAGCAATTGGCCCAGCATACCCTGAGTTCCATCACCACACACACACACACACACACACACACACACACATATATATATACATATGTATATGTATATATATATATATATACATATATACACACAGACACACAGACACAGTCTACATTTTCTGATTCTATGATTGGTGGACACCTAGTCAACCTAGATATGATACATGGTGTATCACTCACTCAGTTTCTGTATGACATTTCTTCCTTAAAAATTTAGAGTTATGAATACAAGCAACAACGTTCTGGCATTTGAGAGAGAGAGGGGGAAACAGAACAAAACAAAATAAACCCACCAAAACCCCAAAAAACAAAATTAAAATACAAACAATGATCTGTGCAGCTCCCTTACAGAAAGCCTGTGGCTCATACAAACAGAGCAGTAACTATTTGCTATAAGGGAAAGGCAAGAGGGTGGGGGATGGACATGAGCATAATTGCACATTTCTTATCTAGGCAGAGAGCAGACTGCACCATTCACCACGGGAAGCTTCTGCTGTTGTGTGAGAGGTAGACAGCCCTTGGGATTTTATGTGGTGGCATTAAGTAAAGCACTTAAATGCACAGCAGCCAGTGTGGTCTATTTACATTGTTCTGCTCTCTTTCAGTACACTGGGTTGTTTCTCTTGTGGCAGCACTTGCCTCCTCTTGCTGCACGCTTGTTCAGTGGACTTGCCCAGACATAATGGCTTTTGACCAGGCTTCAGAGATCTGCCAGCATCCTCAGGATGCAGGAGAACAAGCCTCACAAAAGAGAGGAAAGAGAGGACCACCAGGGCCTGCACACAGCAGCATAGAGTTTTAAAAGTTCTGGATGTGTGTCTGCTCTGGGATTTTAGCATCTGTCCTAATTACTAATGCTAATATTTTGGCAGCTGTTGTTCTTACTGGAGGTAGAGTTGAAGCTTCTACAGAGCAGGTCAGACCCTGAACCCACATTTTATATACACATACATATATATACACACACACACACACATATATATGCATATATATGTATTTGTGTGGCATACACATATATACATATGTGAATATGTACCTATATGCATTTGCTTACTAAACACAGCATTAGCCTCTGGGCAACTCAAGGTAGAAGAAGCTTTGACAAGTGCAGTAACATATTTCCTAAAGCTTGGATAGATCTAGATGGGTCTTAGCTGCTCCCTTAGTAGATTCAAACTAGGAGGAACAGAGACCTAAATATCTGTCATTGCTTTTCTGAGAGCCCATTCCAGAAGAAATGAATTTGTAGCTGTCTCTAGGGTCCAGATGTCTGTGAGCCAGGAGCGTCATGCTGAATATGCTGTCACTTCTGTGGCACTGGAGAGCACCCTCCAACCTTTGTCGGCTATAGGTTTGTACAGGAGCTTCAAATGCATCCGAAACTTATCAGGGGTCAGAAGTTTTAAGAATAAGCAGTAATGCCAATGCTCTGTATGGTGTGGGGTTACAAGCATCTCTGGGCCTCAGTGTCTCCATCACTAAATAAGGCTTCATAGTGGGCTCTACATCTATATATAAAGTGCTTCAAGGTGGGGCCTACTTGGTATTGTGTTACTAGCGGTATCAGAATGGTATTCTTTACATAGTGTTAGGGTAATATAAACTAGGTTAGTCACTTTGGAAATCAGCCTGGGTGTTTCACAAAAGACTGGAAAAAAGAATGACTCTATGACCAAGCTATACCACTGCTAGCTTACCCAGAAGCCTTTACATCTTACTGCAGGAATACCAACGATACTTGAACATCTAAGTTCATTGTTGCTTTATTCATACTAACTAGGATATGGAATTAACATAGATGTCCATCAATAACTAAATGTGGTACGTATGCATAATGACATATTCCTTAGCTGGAAGGAAAGATAAAATGATGGGCATGTCAGGGAAATGGATGGAACTGGAAGAAAGATGTATAAGAAATGAGGACACCCATGTTCAGAAAGACAAATACGGCATGCATTTTCTCATATGTGGGTTCTGGTTTCAAATCTTTTGTTCTGTATTTAGCTTGAATTATGTGGAAGCAAAGAAATCAGAAGTGGACCTTGCATGGTCTATCTAGGGACATAATGCCCTAAGGTCAAATGAAACGAGAGAAGGGAATACAGGGTAGAAGGGTTCAAGGAGGTCATGGAGTGTGGGGGATGGGAAATAAAGGGCCAGGAAAGCATAAATCAACATGAAGTATGCATAAAGAATCCACATGGGAGCCTATAACCTAAGTTAAAAATTATGAGAAAATACTGAAACACAAAGGATATGAAAAGTTTGGGGGAGGGGACTACTGGGAGGCCAAGGGAAAGGGGGAGGTGATCGAAAGGAGAGATAGAGGAGTTGGTTAACCAAAACATTGGATATTTGAAGAATGCCCTTCTTATGAAACCATGCTAGCTTGTAAGTTCATTAAAATTATAACAGTAACAAAAAGTGGAATTTGAACAGAAGTAACTCATACAGGTGAACAATATTGCTTCCAAAGAACATGAATTATTAAGCAAAAGTCTCAGTGCTAGACATAGGATGCTTCCTTATGAGTTATTATTGGCCAGCAAAGCCCCTGAGGCACCTAGATGAACACAAGTTATTGCCATCACTCTTGGTTGTTTAGCATAGGTAGATAGCAGGATCCTACTGCTAAGGAAACCACCTACTTTGGAGTATTGAGTCTCAACTAGTCCAAATCTACCTCCTTATTGGTTACCTTTCATAGTGCTGGAATGTACTGTGCAGCATGCTCATGAAGTAGAGACATCAGTGGTCTTACCTAGCACTAGATCCTGCATATTCTAATACTGACCTGGCAGAAAAAATGTTCCTACTGGAGCAACAGTGGTAGGAATTTTTGTGGGGTAACCAACTACTTTCTAAATTGATTGAAGAACTGCTCTGAAGAAGGAAATTGATGCCTGGTTAAAACGCATGGCTAGGCAGATCATAGGCTAAAGGGGAGAATCTATTGATACTATTTTGCTAAGTGTCCATGATGTGAAACTGCCTTCTAAATATTTATGTTTTTATCCATAGGTCTGTGCTGCTCTCAAACTTTGCCACATAAACTTCTTATTGTAGTTGATAGAGGCTAATACAGAGACATACAACTACTCAAAGTGCAGGGAATAAGTAACTGTGAAAGCTTAGTCATAGACAGAACAACGTCCTCTGTATCAACCCTCATCTCCAAAGACTCAAGGAACATGATATATAAGGAAATGGAAAGCGTGTAGGAGCTTGTAGTGGTTTGAATGAGAATGGCCTCCATAGTCCATTTGTTATGTTTGGTTTCCAATTGCTTGACTGTTTAGGAAGAATTGGCAGATATGGCCTTGTTGAAAGAGGTGTGTCACTGGGGATGGGCTTTGAGGTTTCAAAAGCCCTCACTAGGCTCAGTCTCTTTCTTCTAACTGCTTATAAATCAGTTTTAAGTACTAAGCTACTGCTCCAGAACCATGCCTGCCTGATTGCTGCCTTGCTCCCTTACATGATGGTCTTGGACTTTAACTCTCTTGTAGTCTAAGAAAGCTTCCAATTAAATTCTTCCCTCAATCAGCTTCCTTGGCCATGGCTTCTCTTTACAGTTACTTCATAGAAAAATAACTGAGACAAAGCATGGAGATAAGCAGGAGTGGGTCTTCTGCACATGCCATGGGTGCTGCATAAATGTGCTCACAGAAATTGTGTTTACTTGCATAATATCTGTACAAGATTAAATCAGACAAAAATTTCAGCATGGAGCAGGAAGGGGGCCCTAAGATCCACCACTAGCTGAGGAACTAATAGCAGCTGATGGCTGTTTAGGAAAGGAGAGTCCCTTTTCTTCGTGGAGTGACCACTGGCAGGTTCCCCATGCATCAGTGTCACGTGAGCAGCACTGATTGGAGGGAATGTGTTTTAGATATGATTATGACACACTATATACATCTATGAAAAATTCAAGGAATTAAAATTTTCAAAGAACCCACTTATAAAGACAAGTCTGCAAAAGATCTTACTCTCCAAGGGTAGAGAGGAATCAGAAGCCCCAAGTAATGAAAACTGTGAGGTAGAAGAATACAGGGTAGGGATATACAAGATGTGGAAGCTGTTTGACAATGAGGAGATGGGACAAGGAACATCTGGGTCATTCTGTATGGATCAGTACTGGAGGTCCACATAACCAATAGCCAAGGATTCGGGAGTTTTGGGTTTGGCTTCTGCTTCCTTAAGGCCCATGCATACTTGGAGCTGTATCCTGAGGCTCCCATGCTCATGACAATGGAGGAATCTCTTTCTCATCTTAGAGTCTTTTCCTGTGGGCAAAGATCCCAGGAAAGCAGACAGCAAACAAAGCTGTAGTTTTCTGTGCACTGTCTCTTTCTCTTAATGTTCCTTGAACTCTCATTCCTTGTTTATATATTTCTAAAGGAGAGGGCTTGTTCTTTGTTCTACTTTGAGAACATGATGACAGTAACCATGTTGGCTTCTATAATTCCTGAGAACAGGAAACATCAAGACATTAAGCAGTTATTGAAACTTGAGACAGACAGTGATAGATGCTAGGAGCAAGCAACCCTCATCACTCTTGATTTAAACTATCATAATTTACAGATGTCCAAGGTTAATCTTTGTCCAAAATTTCTGAGTCTGTCCTTCGTGCACTGAAGAATGAACTCTGGGCTTTATATCTGCCAAGCAAATTTGCTCTACCATTGAGCTATATCCCCAGTATTCTTATATGACACAAGTCTGCAGGTTGGGCTCAAATTTACATAATACCTTAGTCTATAACCCTGCACTTGATCATTAATAGGTGGGAGGGAGACACAGTTAAAGTATCTTTTACAACAGCATTATAGTTCCTTCTGGTGACTAAATATTTTTTTCAAGGCAGGGTTTCTCTGTATAGCTCTGGCTGTCCTGGAACTCACTTTGTAGACCAGGCTGGCCTCGATCTCAGAAATCTGCCTGCCTCTGCCTCTCGAGTGCTGGGATTAAAGGCGTGCGTCACCATGCCTGGCTGGTGACTAAATTTTAATTCTTCAAAAAAGACATTTTAATGCTCAAAGCAATGAAGTTCCTTAGAACTCAGACTCCCTTGTTGGGGCTGTCAGATCTGGAGATACTAATCCAAATTCTATCTGAGGAACTGATTTAGAATTCCATTGAGGAATAAAGTAATTTTTTATTTTGAATATGGTAATCCTGAGAATGAAAATTGCAAACTAAGTGAGTTATTAACTATAAGACAAAGACTTTAACTCTGTTCAAAATGTTAAGTTCATCTGTGGTAGAAAATAATCTTGATGTCATTATCAGTGAGAACTCTAGTCTTGTTCTAGAAAGGTTTTTTTTTTTTTTTTTTTAGATGGGTCTTATTGTGTAGCCCTGGCTACCCTGGAACTTACTATGTAGACCAGGCTGGCCTTGTACTCAGAGAGTTCTATCTGCTTCTCTGCTGGGCTTAAAAGGATGTGCTGCCATGCCAGACCCTATGAAGCTTTTAAACAGCATTTCTACACACTCTTTGCCAGCAACCAAGTTATTTAATATGGGCTGAAAGTGACCTTCTTACATTTTGAATATCTTGGGTTAAGAATTTGGCCAAGGCCAGTTTGTCTCCTACCCTAGCCAATATTTTGCCTCATGAAGCATGAACACTCCATTCCCTGGAGCCGGGCATTCCTTTGTGGTGGTTTAGGCAGTGAGATAGGGCTCTTCATGCTTCTCTGACTGTCACAGTTTCCATCTATTGCTCAGGAAGATATAAGCCCCTGGGAGACGAAAGTCCATAAAAGCTGTGTTGGAAAGATTCATTTTTATGGACAGTAAGATAGAGTAAATGTAACTGAAATCTCGGGACATTATTTATTGGAAGACCCTGATTCCCTATGTTTGTGGAGATTGATGGATGATAAATGGTGGAGGGAGAGGGTGATGAGACATAACAGATATCATAAATATTTGCTGTTTGTTTCTTCTGCATTTAATCATGGCAAAGGAGCATGAGCATTGAAATTCATGACCCCTTTATGAGTGTGCCATTGTATGCATTCTTAGCACTTGCAGGAAGCAAGTAGAGGCAATTCTTATGCTCTACACACTGCAAAAACTGTGATCAGACAACTGACCTCACACTGGGCTGCCAGGCAGTCCACTGTAGCACCTGGAGTTAGAGCAAGTGTTCTTGGGTGCCATGCCATTTGCAGAAATGGATCAGTAAAAGGGACCATGGGTCTCCAGATGGGTCTGTTCTTCCAGCTTGCTGTTCTGCTTCCAGATGCCTGTATCTCTAGCAGCTGTTTGATTTCTAATTCTGTTTCTTTAGTCCTTCTGAGTCTAACAATAATCCTCCTTCAATTACATAACCAACTTTGTTACTCTTATACACTACAATTCTGACCCCTACAGATATGGAGAAATCACCAAGTTCCCAGTATATTCTGAGTCGACTTAATTTACTTAATATTCAGTTCTATGAGAAGTTCCTTTCCTTATTCTTACTGTATAGAATACAAATGTCAAAAGCTAGCACAATGTCCAATGTTGTATAGCTTCTAAGAGCAAATTCCACAATGGAATCCTGGTAATAAGGCTCTAGAGCCTACAGTATGAGCGAAAGGGTCTGAGCCCAGCAGCATGGCACAGGCTGAGCCTGTGGTATATTTACCAGCACTCACTTTTTTCCCTCTTGACATACCACTAGACTATTTCCTTGATTTTTCCATACCTGAATGCAGACATCAGACTGCAGGAGAACACAATTCTTGGCCCGAGGTTGTTTCTGGAGTCCCTGCCACTTTGCAATCATTTCCACTAAAGCTTTAAAAGGTGTTTTCACAGGCTTCTTTCCCAAGATGACTTCATTTCTCCTCTGCATTGCATCCCAAAGCAGGTGGGGATTGGAAGCAAAATGATATTTTACAATCTGCCTTTAGGATGTTGTGAAAAAACTCCCATTAGCCGGAACCTACAATCTCACCTAAGGGGTGTGTTTTTCTTGTAAGTTACAGTACTCTTGGTTTAGCAGTGAATGTTTTTCCTCTGTGCCCACAAAGTTTGGAGCTAGGCAAGAATAAAATGTGGTCATTCCTGACATTGAGTTTGATGAGGAGATCCATATTTCTCCTTCTAATTGCAGGGTAAGATTTGCGTAATGGCAAGTGAATTGCCACAATGTGTCGAAAGGTATTATTTTATTTTGAATGACACCTTAGCAATAAAAAGGGCTAGTTTCACTACAAATCTTTTATCTTCAAAGGTCAAAATATTATATATTTCCAAAAGTTTTCCTACCTGTAAAACATCTTCTGGGAAATATAGTACCATGCCTTATGGGGGAGATAATTAGCAGTCGATATGGATGCTGTCTGTCAAAGAATTATTAAACTATGAAGTATTACATAAAAGGACCTTTTCTTTGCATTAGCTAAATTGTACAAGTAGAATTTCATCAAACAAATGTAAAACCAAAGTAGACAACTGCTGGGGCGATTCATCTTACAGAACAAGGATAGTGAAGAGCAGTGCATAGGTTGAGTACAGTGTCTTTGACTAAATTAACTGGGGCATTTGCCCTTGAGCCCCATCAACTGAAGATGCCATGTCTATAAAAAAAAAAAAAAACACTGAACATTTTTCATTTAGGGCAGAGAATTTATGAGATTATATAACCTCTCATGGCCACTTCAGTTATGAATTCAAGACTTTCAACAAGGTTATAAGTGCTCTGTAACCATATGAGACCATGTTTGTACTGGTTAGTATCCAGAGACCCTAGTTCATGTCAGCAAGAAAAAGGAAAATACTGTGGAATGAACAAAACAAGAACCTCCCTTTAACATGCTTCTGCAATGCCTATAAGGCAAATAAACATTTCCTTCATTCATTCCATGATATATCATAAAAAGTCATTTTGTTTAGAAAATATTTAGTTCCATATTGCAAAATAAAGTGAATTTCAAAAATCTATACTTATCTCCTTATGGGGAAGAATAAATACCAACCTTTTTGTTTAAAAGGACAGATATGTGTTAATTTATTTGGACATATTTCTACACAAATATACATTTAAAGATCATTGCATCTTGTTAATTTGGGGATTTAATAGTCATTGAAATATAGAATAAGATTTAATGGATGTTACAGCACCGAAGATAGATTTGTAGAAGGCTTCCTGGCTCCGTTGTGTGAGATCACGGCATCTTTCACCTCAGACACAGCGGGTTTATGACTGATGGTTTGATGATTTGTTTCCAGGTGATGAATTTTAAAAATCCAGGGCTTCTATTTGTAACAGATGTCTGCAAATTACCCACTATGATGTCAGTCTTATTATCTTCACTGGATGGAAAGCAAATATTTATAGTCAACACTGAATTTTATTTACCAGTGAAAGCTCGGTCACTAGAAACAAGGCCATGTGTCAGATGGACCAACGTATGAATCTAGAAGGCATCAACAGAGGAGGCAATAGAGATTACGGTAGTTTTAAGGGCTGTCTTAATTCCTTTTTCATTGCTGTAACAAATAACCCAACAAAGGCAACTTTAAATAGGAGGAAAGATGACTTTTTGCCTCACAGTTCTAAGGTATAGTCCATCATGGGGTGGGAGTGAGGGGAGAAGACATTCTGGCAAGAGCTGGAGGTGGCTAGTCAAATGACATATACACCCAGAAGCAGGAAGAGATGCGTGATGCTCATGTGCTTGCTTTTCTTTTTCTTTTTCTTTTTCTTTTTCTTTTTCTTTTTCTTTTTCTTTTTCTTTTTCTTTTTCTTTTTCTTTTTCTTTTTCTTTTCTTTTTCTTTTTCTTTTTTAATTTTTATTGAGTATTTATTTCATTTACATTTCCAATGTTATCCCAAGAGTCCCCCGCACCCTCCCACACCCACTCCCCCCCCTCCTACCTGTTGGCCCTGGTGTTCTCCTGTACTGAGGCATATAAAGTCTGCACTACCAATGGGCCTCTCTTTCCACTAATGGCCGACCAGACCATCTTCTGATACATATGCAGCTAGAGACACGAGCTGGGGGTGGGGAGGGGTACTGGTTAGTTCATATTGTTTCACCTATAGGATTGCAAATCCCTTTAGCTCCTTGGGTACTTCCTCCAGCTCCTCCACTGGGAGCCCAGTGATCCATCCAATAGCTGACTTTGAGCATCCACTTATGTGTTTGCTAGGCCCCGGCATAGTCTCACATGAGACAGCTATATCAGGGTCCTTTCAGCAAAATGTTGCTAGTGTATGCAATGGTGTCAGCATTTGGAGGCTGATTATGGGATGGATCTCCGGGTATGGCAGCCTCTAGATGGTCCATCCTTTCGTCTCAGCTCCAAACTCTGTCTCTGTAGATCTTCCATGGGTGCCTTGCTCCCAATACCAAGAAGGGGCAAAGTATCCACACCTTGGTCTTCGTTCTTCCTGAGCTTCATGTGTTTTGAAAATTATATCTTATATTTTGGGTATTCTAAGTTTCTGGGCTAATATCCACTTATCAGTGAGTACATATCATCTGAGTTCTTTTGTGATTGAGTTACTTCACTCAGGATGATGCCCTCCAGGTCCATCCATTTGCCTAGGAATTTCATAAATTCATTCTTTTTAATAGCTGAGTAGTACTCTATTGTGTAAAAGTACCACATTTTCTGTATCCATTCCTCTGTTGAGGGACATCTAGGTTCTTTCCAGCTTCTGGCTATTATAAATAAGGCTGCTATGAACATAGTGGAGCATGTGTCCTTTTTACTGGTTGGAACATCTTCTGGATATATGCCCAGGAGAGGTATTGCGGGATCAGTAGTGCAGGACCTAAGCTTGGAAATGGTGCTGACCTCCTATAGGTTGGTTCTTTCCACTTCAATTAATCTAATTAAGGTAATCCCCAGAAGCAGGCCCAGAGATTAAGGTACCGTAAGTGTGGCTGGAGGCTTGTATCCTATGTGATTCCAGGTCCAGCAAGTTGATAATCACCATAAACCATGGTCATTAACACCTTTCGTTTCTCATGTCTCAAATCTTTATTCTGCTTAGTAAGACTGTAAACTTGGCAAGACATAAGAAATAGGTACAATTCAAGCAAAATTTCTAACTAGGAAGTCCATGTTTTGGCCAACACAATATATCTGCATGGAAAGTAACAATAAATTTTAAAGTTGTTCATGATAAGAGCTGGAAGTCTTTAAAATGTGTTTTCTAAAGAAAAAGAACTTCAATTGTTTTATTTTATGGTAAAACTGAGGGCCAGTCAGAAGGCTCAGCCAGTAAAGGTACTTGCCAACAAGCCTGACTATGTAAGTTTGATTCCTCATACCTGCATGGGGAAAGGAAAGAACTGACTCTCATGGATTATCCTTTGACCTTCACATAGGTGCTGTGGCATATGCAAACAGTCCTGTAAAATAAATAAATAGAAAAAAGAAATACCTTTGTTTAATAATACGTTTCCCCTAACTCTCTAATAATAAAGACCTATAGAACACCTCTAGAAGCTCTGAAAAATTATACAATTCAGACTGGCTAATCCTGGCCTTCTCCTCATGTCATTATGTTGACTCTAGGTCATGGCTTCTCTGTCACTATGCTGACTCCATGTCATGACTTCTCTGTTACTATGCTGACTCCATGTCATGGCTTCTATGTCACTATGCTGACTCCCTGCCATGGCTTCTATGTCACTATGCTGACTCCCTGCCATGGCTTCTATGTCACTATGCTGACTCCATGTCATGGTTTCTATGTCACTATGCTGACTCAATATCATGACTTCTCTGTCACTATGCTGACTCCATGTCATGGCTTCTATGTTTTTGTGTTGACTCCATAATTTTTAATGGTATCAACTTCTTATCTCACATGTTTTCACTTTTGTATTATGTTAATATAGTAAAAATCACCCAAGAGTTAGGCTTTCTCAGGTTACTTTATGATGGGATTAAGGGTGATAAAATATTTTTGGTTTCTTCCTATCATGGCCCTGATCCCACCATGGTTGCCCCATCCCCACATCCTCCTATTTCATGGAGGATTAAAGCTTCCAAATCTAAATTTGCAGAGGGCAGGTACTCAAAAATTTATTTCAGTCTTACCAAGCAACTTGGGATAGAATTCTCTGTTCAAGATGGATGGTGGCCTTAGAGTGGTGGGATGGAGGTAAGTGAGGAGTCTGCTTCAACAGCCTAGGAGTAAATGATGCTAATGTTCACCCTGTTATTAGAAGCAGTGACAATTAGGGATTTTAGCTGGCAGAGACATTGCAAACTCTAAGAGCAATTAAGGAGATCTAGATTTTATCCATAAATAGTTGAGTCTCTGGTAGTCATTAAGTAAACAAGTTGAATGCGTAGATCTGATAATGGATTAATATTCAAAATACATAAAGAATTCCTATAAGAGAAAATAAAGATGTGCCTTTTGAGTTTCTCTAAAGCTTTTAAGGAATTATTTTCTTTTCGAAGTCATTGGCAAAAGTTGTCAGTGTTTCTCTTTTAGACTTGTGACCCACATGGCACTACTACTTTATACTGAATCAGTCTGCTTGAGTTGCAAAAAGCTTGGCTTCTAGGTCTTATCAGAAAAGGCAGCAGAAGCTGGAGGCAAGTTAGTGGCCTCTGCTGTTAGCTGAGGTGAGATTCCGGAAAAGACAGACACAGACCTTTTCTGAAGGAAATAGGTAGAGGTGCAGCAAGGGTCTAAACAAGGACTTAATACATGTGCTCCCAGGGACAGCTGCAGCATTAGGGCCTGAACATCAGACCCTGTGCTTGCAGTGGTAGCTGACTCTACAAATAGAAAGTCAGGTTGTGTCTCTTAGCATATTATCCTGTGTCTATAGCAGACAGACCACTGATCACATGCATTCTTATCTAAGTTATTGAAACCCTGGCCACCTTTATCCTGGGTAAAGTAAGTACAATGCAGATAGTTGGCTCTGCCTCAGGGCCAGATAGAAGAAACATAACCTAATCACAGATAATTTTGGACCTAGTGGTAGTTAAGGGTATTATACTGGCTGCAAACAAACAACTGTTGAATATTCAGATATTTTGAGTATTAATTGCTAATGCAGCCATTGTAAGAGACTTTCAATTAGATAATATTTTTCTTGAATAAATTTAAAACAAAGGTAATAAACACCCAAACCTTGTAGGCTGAGGAGTTAAGATGGTGATAAAATGTATGTGAGGACTTGACTTTAATCCAGAATGTTTGGGTTTTTTTTGAGATAGATTCTCTTCTGATACAATATATTCCGATTATAGTTTCCCCTCCCTCTACTTCCTTTCCACCTCCTCTCCCCTCCAAATCCACTCTGTCTTTTGTTAGAAAAGAACAGGTTTCTAAGAGATAACAACCAAACATAACAAAATAAAATGATAAAGACAAAACTATTACATTGAAATTAGATACAACAACCCAACAGAAATCACACACAAAAGCCAGGTTTGGGACCAAGAATATGGCACAGAGGGTAAAGGTGCTTGCTGCCAAGCCTGATGACCTCAGTTACATCACCAGGACCTGCATGGTAAAACGAAAAAATGGGCTCCTACAAGTTTTTCTCTGGCATACACAAAGAACACACACACACACACACACACACACACACACACACTCACACACACACTCACACACACACACACAGAAAGAGAGACAGACAGAGACAGAGATACAGAGAGAGACAGAGATAGAGAGAGACACAGAAACAGAGACAGAGGGACAGAGACAGACTGGGGATCAGGAAATAGCTGGCCAGCCAACCAAGCTTTATCAATGAATTCCAGGCCTTTTATCGTAAGAAAAATAGATTCTTAAGAACACACCAAGGGTTGACTTCTGGCCTCTACACACCTGGATTCATCCATATAACCAAGCATGCACCCATACCTCTATACATGCACACACTCTAAGGGAAAACTCACTTTCAACTAATTTTACTACACTTACATAACATTTGGCTTTAGTTATATCTGTTCTTCTACATATTAAAGTAACAGAAATTTTTTCATTCATTTATTTTATGTCCACTAAAATATTTATTCATGCTATGGCAGTTTTTAAAGTGTTTCTAAAAGTGTGTTGTTTATGTTGAGGGTTTCCTGCCCCATCAGTCTCAGTGGTAGAGTCTTTTGATAGAGCATGGTGAGCTCATCTCCTTACACGCTGCATTCAGGGACACAATGGTAGCAAGAAACTCACCACAACTGGTTATCGTTAACCTGGAAATCTATGGGTGCTATATATTATGACTCTGCACTCCTGGGTAGAATGAGTGGGTAAATATTTTCCAGTACCCTGGTGTCCTTCATCTTAACTGTTATGCACTGTCACTTTCATGCAATGCTGAAATAATATGTAAACACCTTATACTAGACATTGAAGTCATACAGGTGAATTAATCATGGTAAAAATGGAGAAGAAGAAATCTGACTTCATAGACATTGTAAGACTGTAGAAGCTGAATTATTCTCGTATTAAATATTTCTTGAAACAAATTGTCCAGGGATGAGGATATAGTTCATCCACATAATAAACACAAAATGAAAATTGCTATAACATGTACATTGCCAGTTGTAACCTTGACTTAATAAGTTATGTGTGTGAGCATGAAGATGTACAGGTATCATGGCAGATGAATAGAAGTCAGAGGAAAGCTTTCAGGAGCTAATTCTCCTACTTTGAATTTCAAGGAACAAACTTAACTCATCAGACTTACAGGGTACCCACCATTTTTACCCACTGGTTCATCTCTGACAGGGAGGCAGGACCTGGGCCATCTGCCTGACATTTCAGAGTAGAAGATTTCATTCTCTCTTCAAATATATTTTTGTGGCTTTATATAGTTCATCTTTTGCAATAAAATTATTTCTTTTCCCACTATAAAAATGTCTATCAGTGTGTCCATCCATTCATCGATCCATCAATCCATCCATCCATCCATCCATCCATCCATCCATCCATCCACTGTCACTAGTTTAACATCTGTCAACTATTATTTCTAAAAACTGAAGATTGATTTAACTCTAAAACAGTAATTGCCTATGATGTGTGAGGCCCAAGAACTCATTCCTACTGCCACAAATCCAAATCAAAATAAATAGACAAAGTATTAAAACAAACAAACTAATAAAACTGAGCAAGGTGACAAATCAATAAAACTGAGTAAGATGGGTCAGTAGGAAAAAGTACTTTTGGCCAAGGCTTAGGGCCTACGTTTGATCACTAAAGCCCACATGATGGAAGGAGAATGGGATGGACTCATGTAAGTTGTTCTCTGATTCCCTCATGTATACATACATATGCACAATCCCATGTTCACACACATGGATTAAACTATAATAAAAATATGGTCTTGGTATAATGCTTTATGTAGTGAAATAAAATTTAAAATATCCAGAAAACCTAAAAGCAAAACTTTCTATAATATAATCTCATTGTCTCCTCACTTGTAGGGAACACACCAAGATCCAGTTGTGCTGAGAGGTGGACCCACTTCTAGGAAGATGAACCAGGAACTTGAAACAGTCCCATCAGTGGATTTTGATCTTTGGAATGTGGTCCTTTCACTCAGGGGAACACCATCTCTTACCAAGGACAGTTTTTACTAAAAATTGTCTAAGCATAAAAGCAGACATACCTTCTACAGTGAGGAGAATCGTTCTGTAAGGAATAGTTACAGTCTATTGATATGGTCATTTGTCAATCTGACAGTTTTCTGACATAGGATTTCACACCAGCCCTTAATGATTTGGTTAGCATCAGTTTGTTCTTAAAACAAAACAAAACAAAAAAACAAAAAAACAAAAAACAAACAAAAAACAAGCCCTACAGGAGTGGTCTGGCAGAGAGGTGCACAGTTACGAAAGAATACGATTGGTACACTTTTTTAAAAAATCACTTAGAGTATTTACTCACTTCTTTGTTCCAGCATGGTGGTTTACCAAATAAGGGACTTGGGCTAACTACCTTTTCAAAGTTAAGGCTTCAAAAGCATTACCAACTGAGCTAATTAACATTCTGGTTCTCCAAGGTCCTCTTAATCAACTAAGCAAGGCGAATATGAGCTTGCAGAGACTGAAACAGAAAGCACAGAGCCTACCGGGATCTGCAACAGGTCCTCTGTGTATGTAATTATAGATATTAGCTCAGTGTTTTTATGGGACTCCTAACTGTGAGAATAAGTGGGGCTTTGACTCATATGCCTGCTCTTGGGATTCTTTTCCTCCTGTTGGGTCGCTGTATCTAACTTCAATATAATAGTTTTTCTTCATCTTACTATATTTTATTTTATCAGATTTGGTTGTTATCTCTTAGAGCCTGTTGTTTTCTAATGAAAGACAGAATGGATCTGGAGAGGAGAGGAGGTAAAGAAGAAACAGAAGCAGGGGAAACTATAACCGGGATATATTATATGAGAAAAGAATCTATGTTTAAAAATAAATAAGAAAGTAAACCAAAATGATCTAGTTCAAAGACCTGCCTACAGACCCAGTATCACTCATGATCCTGGAGGAGAAAATCATCAGTTGTATCCTGCCTACCCTGTGTACTACAAAAATAACTGACCTGGCAAGACATTCCCATTGGTGCAATAGTGGCATAAAAATTATGAGAATAATCAGTGAATGCTTTTAAGTTTTGCTCCAAAACGTAAAACCCACATCTACCACCATTAATGGGCCAAGAACATGATTAGAATGGTCATAAGTCATATAGGAGAATCTACTACTACTATTTTGCTAAACTAACATGATGGTTAACACAGAGACCTATAGGTGTCCAACATGCAGAAGATAAGAGATTGAAGGATACTCAGATTTACATTGAACATGTATAGTCACTCCCATACACAGGAATCATTGGGTAACCACAGGAAACATTATTTTCTGGACACAGAAGGACAGATGAATATAAGAATTCCAAGTGGTTGTGACAGCATGCACAAGATCTATGCAATCCCAAGTCAGAAAAAAATCCAACATGAAGAGGGGACTTTGGTATGCAGTCTCATCTCTAGGCATGCAGCTACAGCAGTTGTTAGCTACTGGACATGGGGACACAGGTTAAGAGTGTGGCCTCTGCCTAAACTGCTAATCCACCACTGGAAGACCACATATCCAAGAATATTTTAGTATCACGAATTGGTCTCGAAAAGTATAAAATGAACTGAACAGGACTCAGGAAGTTGAGTAGGGAGGGAGGATAGATCTAGGAAGAGTTGGAGAAAGGAAGGTAAATGTAACACACAGATGTACAAATTCTCAAAGAACTAATAAATGTGTACATGTAAATGCACATCTTAAGAAAGAAGCAGTCAACCTCATATATATACTGGTTGATTTCATCTCTCTTTGAGTTTTATCAATTATTTTCCTAATGTGGTACAAGTTATTTGTACATGATTTTATCATTTTAATTTAATCTATATACTAATGTAAAGGTTCACATCATCTGGGTGATGGGAGTATATCTCTTAGTTTTTTTCGATTAAAAACATTCCAATATTGAGGTTCCTAGAAGAAAGGCGGAAATATAAAACTATCTTCAGACGTTTTATGGAATGATTTTACAAATCATTGTAGAAGAATCAAAATCTGAAACGCTGTGCTATTGGATTCAATTGTTGTAAGGAACAGAAGTGCTGGACTGACTTACACGCCTTGTCCAATTGATGTTTGTCTTGGAATAGCCACTACAGTACCCTTATCCCAAGTCTGATCAACTTCTACCCCATGGCAAAATATTGTGACAGATGTCTTTCTTTTAACTGGGCAAGTGCCTCTCCTCTCTCTGACTTCCCTGCCTACTAATGTATGGCAACCTCAGTTTTCTTTTGAAGATATAACCTCCCTTAAAATTAAAGCCTATGATTCTGAGAAAAATGATGGGAAAGTATTCCTTTCTGCACAGTGGTCGGCTCTGTGTGGCCATGGGACAGATCAGACTAAGATGGCTGGGGGGAAGAAGCTCTGTTACATTTCGTGGGACTTGAGGGAAAGGGGAGCGTGAGGTCAGTGTACTGACTAGTCTTGCAATTCTGAGGAATCTGAAAATGGAGCAAGGTGTTATGAATGGGGTCAAGATGGTGAGAAAGGAGGAAGAGCCAAGGTTGGAAATTCCCATGACTCTCTCTCTGTCTGTCTCTGTCTGTCTCTGTCTGTCTCTGTCTGTCTCTGTCTCTTTCTCTGTGGGGTGTGATAGTAATGCTTGTATATATTTTCCTGACCAAATTTTTTTCACTTAAAACTGAGTCACTGAGCTTCCTTGCCCAGTCACTAAAATCCTCTCAGTTGTGAAGTTTTAATTTTAAATAAGACAAGTAAAGTGAAGTTATTAAAAGTCCTTCATTATGTTAAGTAGTAATATACTTATCGGAATATGTTAGCATATAAAAATGAAAGGATACATAAGAAAAATATAATAATATTTCCTCTTGAAGAGTAGACCCTAGAAACAAGACCACTCAATTGTCACCAAATAGACTCCTATATTACCTAAGGATTTTATTGCACCACAAGTTACTTTTTAATAATTGTAAATAAAGGTTTACACAAAGACATTTAGTTTATTTTACTCTACTTCATTGTAGATTCCAGGCAAGAGCAGCACCCCTGAGCTACCTCTGCGGCCTTTGAGTTTTTTGAGGTTAAGTCTCATGCTACAGCCTGAGACTCAGGTTGACCTTGAACTTTTGATCCTCTTGCTTCTGCTTCCCAAGTGCTCCAATTACAGACATGTGCCACCATGTCCAGCAGAGATAATTTCCTTAATAGCCAATAAGACATTTTTATAACTCAACTATACACTCACTCCTCTTTTGCATGTGATACTTGGTAGTGATTCAGTGCTAACGCGTATCTTCCTAGTTGCTGCACTATTCCTTTAAATGTGTCAAGATAACCTGCAAATTGTAAAGTCATCTTCAGATGCCCTGAAACTGCACACAATTTATTTTGAAATACTGCTCCCATTCTGCACATGCCATTTCCTCCCTTGTTTTTAGAGTATTAATGTAATTTATCAGGGTACCATCTGTTCGCATCTGCTAATCCTTAGCTCACCTATTTTGAAGATAACTGCCAAAAGAAATGCATCTTACTGTCTGAGGACTCAGGACTGGTTTATGAAATGTGGTTCCATTGCCTTTTCTAGTCTCAGTGATGGGTATGCAATGTCATTTCATTTACCAGTGGCTCCACATCATTGGATCACTCCGTTGCTGGCAAAAGAAGTGTATTAGAATGACTGAAGAGATCCTCTGCTCAATGGAGCAAAAATATAAGAGTTAAAAGGAGCTCCTTAAGGATAAGTATTAGGTGAGGTACATTTTGGTCCATCAGTTTTCCTCTCATCCTCACAAAATTGTACACTGGGGTCAGCATTGAAGGTTTGTTTCACTGCTCTGCTCTTCCCTTTCTTTCCCCTTCCCTTCATGTCCCAGTGGCAGCGTCATTAAGACTTTTGCTCTAAGCAACGAGAGGAAGAGACCTTGACAAGATGCAGTGAGTATCACATTCTTTGACAGTGTGCACTCAGTGTTATAAAACAGACAGTGTGAAGACTACTAACTAATATTAAGGATCATAAGATTTCAATTTAAAACAGATAATTTTGTTATTGTGTGCAGATATTCTCCAAAATGGCTCGTGTTCAGTGTCCCTTTCAAGAGTATGCAATTATTACTCCTATCACACACACATAAGAAAACTACGTACAGCTTTAGATGACAAAACTTGCTTGGGACCCCGCAAGTAAAAGATCAGAGATGAAGTGTTTGGGCTCTGGCAACTGATCCCTTAAACTATATTTTTTACTCTTCTAGGTAGTTTCAGGTAGGTCATGATTTTAAAAAGAAAAAAGAAAGAAAATCATAAAGGCAAAACTAGTTGCAAGGCACAGTGGTAGGTCAGAGAAGGGTATGATTATTTCTACCTAGAGAAACCAGAGAAGCTTTGTGGGAGAGATGATAGGAGATGCAGTTCGAAAGGCTATTTATCAGATTCCCATGAAGGCATATCAGCTAGCCACAAACTGTGTTTACTAAAAGCTCACAAGGAACTGTATTCATTTGTTGGAAAATTAGCCTCACACTGTGATTGTATAAACGTACCAAGTAGAGGACCAGATTCATGAAATTGCAAGTTTTATCCTTAAAACAATTCATAGCTGACTATTAGGTATTTTCTCTTTCTCAGTGATATAAGTATAGGTCAGATAAGAGCAGATTAAAAGGAAATAAATCAAGATTTATTAGGCACTGCTCCTGGGCAGGTTCATCAGTCTGAAAGAATGGTGATGAGGAAGTCCTGTGCTCTGGCCAGGCTGGGGAGATTTGATAGATATTAGGCTCCGGTGATGATTTGTCAGCCAGGAGCTGGGACTGTGCTCAAGTATGGTTACAAGCTAAGTCCCTGGGTGGGTGGGCTGGCCGTGTCAGAAAGGTTGGTTTCATTGACTGGCAGAGATACAGAACTGGGCTTTCGCTGCCATCCCTTTGGAGTTTTTCAGAGCAGACATGGTTGGGAGAAGGAGGGTAGTCAAGGTTTTCCAGTTTGTGCAGGGGCAAGCAGCGGACTCCAACTAAACACTGACCAAGTGAAAGTATGAACTCCTGTTCATCTTCCGGATAATTTAGATACTCTGAACTTGCACATGATACAGTTTAGAGAAGCACTGGTTCTTGTGTAAGTTTGTAGCCAATGGTCCCCATTCTTCGTCTTTCTTGTACGCTCAAATTTTATCACATGACTTTGCAAGGCCTTTCACAAAAAGATTCTTTTATCTTCTTACCCTTGAATTTATCCATCATGGTGATTTGTGTGGCTGCTGGGATGTTAATGACACAATACAAGCCAACTTTAAACAGCACTGGGGAGGAAGGGGTGAGGAGGATCCATACATTCTGAATGAAATGATAATGGGTCAACGAGGATTTGCACATTTTTGCCTATGGCTGCCCTGCTCCAATCTCTAGAATAGAAGCACAGAGAAGAGCTGTGGCCTCTTCATCTCAGCCAGTACCATCCTGAAGGAAGGAGCTATAGCCAGAGACTCAGCCCTCTTGGGAGCTGTCAGCAGAGTCCGGCCTACCCAGCTATAAGGAAAACATAGGAGCTAAATCAGTGTTCATTAGTGAACGCTGCTCAGCTTTCCTAGCATATTTCCTCTACCACTGGATAACTGAGCCTTACAAAAACTGACCTCACGGCTAACCCAGGGAAAATACAAACTGTTCTGGTCTTCTCTAAGAGACCAAGTGGCTGTCTCTGTCTTACTGAGTTATACTGAGTCATCGTTGCCACTGGGAGCCAATATATTAAATGTGATGTGAGCATTCTTGGAGTTAGTGGGCTCTGTTTGTTTTATGTTCCTAATGAGCTAGGCAATAGGTAAGCCAAATCTGGTAGCAAACTAGCTTCTTTGGGAGTAGCTGAGTATTTCTTATTTATGCCTGGTGTGAGGTGGGGGTTTGGGGTGAGGGTAGAGGGTTGGGATAGCACAACAGGAGACTGCAGAGTGAACTACTTTAACCCCAGTCCCTGTCACATAAAATCACAAACACGCTTCATTTAGGAATAGCCAGCAGCCAGACGATTTAAGTACTATTTAAACCCATAGGTATTTGGTTGGTTAGTTGGCTGGTTTTGAAGTTTGTTTGTTTTGTAACTGTGGATGCCTGGAACTTACTACGTAGACCAGGCTGGCCTTAAAGGTATGAAGATCCTCCTGCGTTTGACTCTGGAATACTGATATTAAAGGTCTGTTACAAGTCCAGTTATGTTTTGACTTTTATTAATTTTCTGTGGTTGATGGGAACACCAAAGCAATCTTATTTCTATGAAGCTATGGCACAGAAACAGGGAGAGCGATATTTAAAGTTATGTGAGGGCTAAATTTGTGCTTTAAGTTTTAACTACTATGCTTAAGGAATTCATAATAAAAATGCCTGTACCCTGTAAGCTCCATGCACCTGAGAATGCTTCCTGGAATGCTGGGGGCTGTTGTTCATGTAAGATAACAAACCATGCATTTTCACTTCTATAAACAAGATTGGCTGCCCAAACTGCTTGATCACAAATAAGCTGAAGGTATGGACAGAAAGTGTGTCAAGATGTATGCTTGCCTACATTGGACTCAATTGAGAAGTGCATAGCCTTGTGGGGTTTACCTTTATGAGCACCTGGGGAACACAACTCATAACCATTCTCTGGGAATCCCAGGTATGGACCTTGACCATGGCCTGTATTTAATAAAGCCTGCTTCAAATTTCACTTCAAAAATTTTGGTAGTTGCTTTAGTCTCACCCACTGGGATTAACAGTAGGATGGTTTGAATCTTACAGTCTGTTTTTTCAGACCCAGCCATCTGAGTGAAAAATGAAACACCATTAATTTCAAATAAGGATTAATTTCTCTTTATAGATGAAATACACACTTAATGTAGAAAATAAGAAAAAGAATTAAAGCAAATATAAATAATCCACATTAAAATATCATTTTGTCACTGACATTTTAATTTATTTCATTTTAAATGTACTTTTTCTTATTTCAGTTCTGTAGCTCACTTTCAGATTCAGTTCTGGGGCTTTTCTATCATCTCTTCTCATTATCATGAAAACCTAAGGAGCTTCTCCCCCCCCCCCCATCACTCTCCTCTCTGAAACATAGGAATTGTTTTGCTGATGTGCTAATTGGCTTCTTCCTGGTGACACAGAGACTCCACACTCATTTCAGTCTCTTATCACTTTAACTTCTTACTATGAATAACTCATTAGAGCCAAGACTACACTAGCTTCCCCCGGGGAACCTCAGGAGCCTCAGTGACTTATACACATCACTCCTGTTTCATCGATAACCCCATCCATGTTTTACCCATGTTTACTCATGATTGATGTGGACTCCTCTGTTCACAGACTTCTAAAGCATAAGTCACTGAGCAGATCCCTGGGTGTAAACATGAAAGATGCAGCAGGTACTCTGGCACCTGTTTTGGTGGGCTGAGCTCTGCTTACAGAAAGTTCAAGATTCATAGAGGCAATGAAGTCTAAGAGATAAAACTGTAGACAGCATAAACCTACAAACTGGGAATACAAAACATACAGGGTAGTTTAATTTCCTCCAGTGTGATGAAAATCCCATTGAGAGAACTTCTTTGATTAAGGCATGGCACTCTGTGTGTGTGTGTGTGTCTCAGAGAAAAACTTTGAAGTGTCAACCTGGACTGGGCTACTTCCACTCAAATGCCCATTGGTCTGGACTGGCAGTGCCACCACCACACTGAAAAGGATAATGGACTAATATTCACAGAGGTTTTCTTCTCAGCCAGTCTGCAAGGCAGATGGTAACCACAGGCTCTGTTCACAGTAAGTCTTATTGAAGCATCTCAGTCTATTTACTCACAATTTCCAATGTTTTGACATTTTCTTGCTGATCTGTCTGGTGAATGACACTGCCTCATGACTCTCTCATGATCAGGAGTGATGTCCTAATGAGTGAGGAGAAGACTGGCTTCTCTATAGCCACAGACCAACTTGCCTCTTTTCTCACAAAATAACTGCTGTTTTTAAAGCAAAATAACAAATTGGCAGGGACGAACATCATGGTCTTTTTCTTTAGATATAGAACAAAGTAGAGCTAGCACCCGATCCCACAGCACTTATCCACATTCTTACTTTAGTCTAAAAGGATAAATCAAATAGGGTATTTTATCAGTATATTCTTGTATGTATGTGTCTATTCCCATGTGTGTATATGTGTGAATTTATATAGAGCCTAGAAATATAGCTCAGTAGTTAAGAGCACTTGCTTCTTCTGCAAGGGACCTGGGTTTAGTTCCTAGCACTCACAAGATAGCTCACAATCATTTGTCACTCCAATTTCAGGGGCTGTGATACTCTCTATGGTCTCCATGAGCAACAGCATTCCTCTAGTATATAAATACATACTTGTAGGAAAATACTCATACACATAATATATACATGGATATATATCGTATACATATATACCTATTATGTGTATGAGTTTTGCCTACAAGTATGCATGTATAATATATATGCATGTACATGTGCACCCCCACATCCACCCTGATAAACATATATCACATACTATCCCGTCCCGCAGGATTCAGTTATTCGTGGGTGCGAGGGGGACCGCGAACCTGGAAGGAAATGGGAGGAAAAGAAAGAGAGGTGGAGACCAAGTAGAATTTACCTATCAAGGTCTCGTTTATTAAGCTGAGGTGCCTTCTTTTTAAAGCATACATCTCGGAGAATATGGGAGGGGTCGAGGGAGAATTATACAAAGAACAAAGAAGTGGGCATCTGCTGACATGGGGACTGAGGTCAGGTGCCAAACTGCGGGCACTCTGCATCTTATCTCTGGAACATAGATCCTCCTTGACAGCCTTGGGTGTCAGGCTGGGCTCAGGCGTAACTCATGTCCTTGGATGTCAAGGGAACTCAGGAAGAGATAAGGAAGAGGGGACCATTATTCAACTTTACAGCCTTAGGTGTTAGGAAGGGAATAAGGAGGAAGGGGGGTGGCAACCAGCTCTTAGCACAAGGCCATTTGATTTGTTAAAGAGATTTGAGAAGGGATCACTTTCTCACGGGATGGTCTCTGACAACATACCAACAAATAGCAATTATAAGATATTATCACTTGTAATATTTATAGTAGTGTAAAGATACAAATTTACATATCTTGCCATCAGTGGATATAGCTTTATTTTCATCTTTATGTCTGTGTAACAGTGCAGCACAGACATATAGCTTCCCTTCATTGCAAGTGGATCTTCTTGTTCATGAGAGACTGCTGGCTGCCTATAGCTTATTTAGCTACATTCATATTGTTGATTCTATATTTAGTGTTAAAATAGCTCTGGATGAATCAATCTTACTATGAATCTTTATGTACATGTTTAACAATGTTAAAAGCATACTTTTAGAATCATAAGCAAGGGTGGAGGATTATGAACCTGTAGCCCTTTTACAGGGGTAAGGGGAATAGAAGATGCTGTTTGGAATCCATGTGTCCTGAGCTGACCGCGACTCTGGTTTTGAATGACTTGTTCAGACACATATTGTTAATAAGAGACAGAGCAGGCTGCCAAGATTTTCTTAGCCTAGGGCAACACAGTCATTCTTCAATATCCAAGGGCAATTGGTTTCCTGACCCCTGTGGATCACCAAATGTACAGATGCTCAAGTGTCTTATGTAAAATGGTACAGTGTTTGCAAAGAACCTTCACACATCCTTTGTTTACTTTAAATCATCTCAGATTGCTTATCATACCCAGCACAATGTAAATGCTACAACATAATCATCTTTCTACAGTCATCAACACTAATATATATATTGAAGGCTTAACTGTGCTACATCATCTCCAGGTACTTATAGCCCCAGTTGGTAGAATCTATGGATAAGGAGAGCTGAGTTGGCTCTCTAGCATGAATGTCTCAGTCTTTCTCAATGTAAATTCATCTCTCAGTAGACACAGGATAGTTAATGAATATAATGATCAGGCATTTAAGCATTCAGGATGCTGATCTTGACATTCACAGGAACAGATGTGCATGTTGTGGACATTTAATGAGCTTTGATTGCAGACACCTGAATTATTTGTACATATATCTGAGCACTAAGATTCTGAGTTGAGTGGAGGTGGCTTCTGCTCTGTGGAAAAAAAGGAAGATATGGCTTCCTGACCTTTGGCATGTGTGATTACCTGCATGTCATACTGACTCAGACTGGGCAGGTTTAAAGGCTGTTCTAAAGTTCTGGTGTTTCCCACTCATCTCTTCATTAGGAGCAGGAGGAACCAGTGTGGAATTGGGTGATCAAGTAAAGACAACCACATTTGCTATTACCGCACTTAACCATGTTGACTGGAAGTAATCATTTATTTAAGAACCTACCAAATGATCCCAATTGACACACAGCTTACTCAAATCTCCCAGAGCAATGCTTCTCAAATGTTAATGTGCACATAAATCCCCAAGGCACCTGTTGAATGCAGATGCTATTTAAATAGACAGATGGCTCTAGGTTGTAACACACCATTCTGCTCTAGGTGATATGAACTCTGTGGTCACATAACTTTGAGAAGCAATGTTTTAGGACAGGGTCAACAAAATTTAACCTAGGGACCAAATCTTGACCTCTCTGAGCTTGACATACAGAGTTTTATTGGAACATAGCTATGTCCTATATAGATGCTTCTGTTACATCAACATAGACAAGCATTCATGAGAGAATTTCTGGTCTTAGAAACCTAAAATATTTACTGTCCTGCTCTTTACAGAAAACATCTGCTGCCTTTGCCCTAGCTGACTCTTTGTTGACTAACACTTGCTGTTTGGAACAGATTATTCTTGTGTCTGCTATCTAACACATGTATCTAACAATGTACACTGAACATTGTTCTGTGAGAAGACAAGTGTAGGTGATTGTTTCCTAGAGCTTCTATTTGTTTCTGATCAAGCACTCTATGCTATAATTCTCAGGTGACTCCCCTGCCAAATGGGGAATAGGGATGTTGTTGAGCAGTTCCACTTCCAGAATACATGGTAAATGCTCACAATGGCTGTTATTGTATTGTTGTTCTTACTCTCTAATTTATGCATCAAAGTACAAATTTTGGGCTTCTTTCTCTCTGTGTGTGTCATTGTACATGTGTGTCTGTGTGTTTAGATATGTGTATATGATATATCTGTGTCTGTGTGCTTCTCTCTCTCTCTCTCATGTGTGTGTGTGTGTGTGTGTGTGTGTATGTATTGGGGGGGGTGCATGTATCTGTGCTAGTGAGTCAATGAACACTTCCTAAATGGATATTCAGAAAGAACTGGGACTGAAAATGACTTCCTTCAATTTCAAAATGGAAAAGTAAAAATTTATCCATGGCTTTTGACATGATTTTTTTGATTCTGAGGCCAAGGCAGAAAAGCATTTTCAATTGCTGAAACAAGCCTTGCACTGTTTCTCTGGTTGCTTGCTATACGTCAGGGAGATTGCCCTGGTGATACGGCCACTGGAAGAGTAAGGTGAAGGAGATGAGAGAAGGGCTTGACTCTCAGAAAGCAAACTGCCTTTGACAGGTCTAACAAGTCCCCTGGGTAACAGCATGTGGGCCTGTGTACTGGAGGCTTTCCACAGAGATCTCTGGCCTGGCCAGGTATGAGAGTTCAGGCAAAGGGGGAGTGTGCGAGCAGGAAGGGGGAGTCATCTCCGCCACCTCTGTTGCTGCAGCTGGCTCTATCTCAGTCTCCCCTATTGCCGGTCAGGCATGGGTGGGCCAACATGAGACTAGCCAGCAAGGAGTGTGGGGGAGCTTCTGGTGGCATTCCAGGAGAGGAGACCTGGTCCCAAGTGGCAGTATTACAGCTCTTATGACAGAGGCTCTCAGACAATGGAGTAGTTCTCTCACACACCTTTATTCCATCCAGATAGGATTCTTGTTTGTTTTGTTTGTTTTGTTTTGTTTTCTTTTGTTTTTTGAGACAGGGTATTTCTGTGTAGCCCTGACTGTCCTAAAACTCACTCTGTAGACCAGGCTGACTTCAAACTTAGAAATCTGCCTGCCTCTCCCTCCCAAGTGCTGGGATTAAAGGCATGCACCACCACTGTCCAATAGGATTCTTATATACAGTTTTGGGGTGGGTCAGGGTCTGACAGCAGGTACTTCTCATTGGGTTGGTCTGAGAACTTGGGGATATCTTATATGCATGTGGGAGGGCTTGTTGTGCTGCTCCTATGTGACTGATGGCCACAGACTTCTCTACAGCGGCTGTGTGGGGCTGTAGCTACGTGACAGGAGCCAGGGGCCCAAAGAGAGTGCCCAAATGCCTGCTGTCCCTTGCAGGTGACAGTCACCTGCTGGGTCACTGGGATTTTAAGCCTGAGTTTGACTGGGGACCAGGCTGCCTATCGCAGCTCACCACCCCACAACAGCAGACTCCTATTACACTAAACAGGTGAAGTGGATTTTTATGTATTATTTATTCAACTTCAAAGAAAGCTGGGAAGAGACAGAAAATTACTCCTGAGTCTGGGAAGCCAGTTGCTTTTTTGTATCTTTAGTGTTCAAAAATTTCTTTGTGGTCAAGAAAGACATGCCCCTTATCCGTGTTTACTAAGAGGCAGATTTGGATGCAATAACTCCAACACAAACTGTCTATTTTGGAGGCAAAGTATGCAATAGGCAAGTGGAGAACCAAGGAAGACAGCAAGAGGAAGGCACTGAAGTTTGGGTGTGCTGTCCCTGGGAAGGAGTCATAGTGTTAGAAAGCAGCCAGGCTGTTGTTCTGTTGTGGGACTCTAGGGAATGGCCTCAAAATACATCTCATAATTATTCCCAAGCACTGAGGTTGCAGGAGTTTTGAATGTGCCAATCCTACATTCAAATGACAAAAAAAAAAAAAAAGAAAGAAAGAAAAAAAAATCATGAGTGGTTGAACATCGTATATTGAATTTTTGGACTCTAAGTAAGTGAGGAGGCAGATCTATCAATTAAATTTATATAAGTAGGAAGACCAATTAACACTAGGGATGCAGAGAGAATAGAGTAGCATTCAGCAGGCCGAGTAATACAGCTGTGAGGAAGAGCCCCATTCCCACTCTCTAACAGTTTTGACCAACTCTGTGAAGAGCTCTTAAAGTAAGGTTTGACCTTGCTTTCCAGGTTGGGCTAAGAGAGCTAAGTCTTTATACTTCTCACCATTCTTTTCAACTGGCTTCCCCAAGATATAAGCTTTCCTAAGAAGCTCAGATAATACCTATAGCTAAGGCCACCTGTAACAAGGTTGGGAGGAGGAAGCTGCTGCTGACAGTGCTATTAGCAGAGGCCTTCCCTGAAGGAGATCCAGGAGGTTCACCTGTGTACACCACACTATACATTCTTGGCTTTCCTATAGCACAATGTTCTGCTCTAGAGCAGGCTTCCACGGACCATGTAGGATCTAGACATGAATAAGCATCTCATACTTTGTAGCCCTTTGATTCAATAGCTTAGTTAAATATGTTTTGACTTCACCAATTGGAACCCTAGGATTCTCCTATGGGTCTAGTGGAGGTTTCAGCTCTTACCTTCAGCAAGCACGTGTAATGGTGGCAGATGAACACTGGAAAATGGACACATTTGCCATCTAAGCCTTGATTTTCAAATTTTTATAATTTTAGCTATATCCTTATTCACAAAGGAATTTCATTGTTGAAACTATTGTTTAGTTGCCATAAACACTGTATGTCAGGCCACGGAAGTTAGTTTTCATTCTCCTGTAGCTCTCATGATTTTAATGATAGTGTGAATGATTGCTTTGGATACAGAAATGCAGTGATCATGTGGGTGTGTGCCTGTATGTGTATGTGAATGTGTGTGTGTGTGCCCCACATGTTAGGACTCAAACCAGTACCAAGAAAGAAAACATCTCTGGAAGAGCTGGCAATAATACAGTACTGTGGAGAATGTAGGTTGCACCTCATCGAGGAAGAGACTTGCAGGATAAAATGCTGACTCTGTGCACAGACATAATAATTTCTATTATGTGGCCTTACAGCCAAGCTTTGCCTAACCCTAAGTCACAAGCATTGGCTTTTTTGTTTTATTATGAGAGTCCTACACTTTTAGCCCTTATTTGTAGATCTATGACCTATTTTGAGTTAGATGTAAGTGGCATGAGAAACAGGTTGGTGTTACCTTTGAACATGTTAATCCATCCCTCTCAATCTTACATGGTGATATGTCAATTCTGTCATTGAACTCTCTTTGTCCCAGAAATCCACTGACAGTTGTTGCCCGCCGCTTTTGTTCCCCCTGGTAAGAACACACTCAGGGCAACCGGAATCTTCTGCGACACAAGCTTTATTGCTTACCCCATCAGGAGCCAGTGGAGAAGAGAGCCAGAGAGAGAGAGAGATGGCGGAGCCCCCTCCCTTTTATGGAGGACTGTCCTCCGCCTCGGACGTGTCACTCCCTGATTGGCTGCAGCCCATCAGCCAGAGTTGTCGTCACGGGAAAGGCAGAGCACATGGGGTGGGAAACTACCCCAGCGCATGTGCAGATGGTTTGTTTACTACTTAGAACACAGGTGTCAGTGCCATCTTATAATGGCGAATGTGAGGACGGCTCCTTACAGACAGTGAGTATAAGACTTTATTCCTGGACTCTGCTATCTATCTGACCCATAGGCTTACACTCTGCTAAGAGCACTGTTACATTACTAAAGCTTTGTATGACTTAAAACAGAGGTAAGCCTTCAACTTCATTCTTGGGCATTTCAATTCTTTAAACTTTCATATGCATTTTAGAAACAACTGGTAAATTTCTACATAGAAGAAAGGTGAAATTTTATATGGATTGAATGGAATTTGTAGATCTTTATTGTGAGAGGGATAGGGGATGGTTAGTGGCAATATTTGATTTCTTTTGATAGAACTTTTAAAGGAATTGCTCTCTTAATTTCACTATGGTATTATCTTGCTAGTTCTTTTAATTACCAAATATAGCAAATACTCCAAGTTGGTAGGCTTTGAGAAGAAACACTTATTCATTCTCAAGGTTAAAGACTTGATATTGGGGGATGCTAGTGTTGTGTCGCTCTAATCAAGACTCTGGCTTGCAGATGCCTACCATCTGCCCATAGTTCATATGGTAGAGTCAGAGAGAGAATGCTCATTCCTCTCTTCTATGATAAGGACACCATTCCCTTCCTGACAGTTCCACCTTTGTGATCATAACTCTGACCAATCACCCTGTAAATGTCCCACCTCCAAATACCACCAAATGATAAGGAAGTGTTGTCATATGCACACAATGTGTAATGTAAGTATAAAAACAGAATTACCTTTTTCATATTGGTCTTGAATAGTACACACTTGATAACTTAAAAGTTTCTTTAATAGTTTCACCAGTAACTTTCTTAGATTAGCATTTATAACTCAGCTCATCAGATTTTGGGTAAAGTTCAAATCTGGTGAGCTGAATTCTGTCCCTGAGATTCACTTGCTGACAGGATAGAACCAACTCCTACAAGCTGTCACGACCTCCATAGGCACTGTAGCATGTGTGACCCCCCCAACAAGAATGCATAAATAAATGAATAAATAGATAAATAAAAAAATAATTGTGATAAAAATAGATCATGCCATCTGCAAAAAGACCTAATTTTACTTCTTTATTGTTAATCATGATGCTGTTAATTCCTTTTCTTCTGTAATTGGTTTGGCTACATACCCAGGAAAATACCAAGCAGAAGCCATAATATCTTGGTTTCATTCTTGATTTTAGTGGGAACATTCAGTCTTTCATTTGCAGAATGTGCTGTCCAAGACTTTTACCTTTTCAAAGGCAAAGTATATATATATATATATATATATATATATATATATATATATATATAAAGTTAAAGAATTATCTTAGCTACTTTTTCTATGAAAAAGCATTTTGCTGTGAAAAGATACCAGGACAAGGAATATATATATATATATATATATATATATGCATATACTTACAGTTTCAGGAGATTAGTATATGGCCATCATGTCAAGAAACATGGCAGCAGGCAGGAAAGCAGGCATGGCACTAGAACAATAACTGGAGAGAGAGAGAGAGAGAGAGAGAGAGAGAGAGAGAGAGAGAGAGAGAGAGAGAGAGAAAGAATATACTGGGCCTGTTTGGGCTTTTGAGACCTCCAAAGTCCATCACTAATAACATGGCTACTTTAATAAGACCACACCTCTTAATTCTAACTGGGATCCAGACATAATTCTTATTGAAGGACTTTGAGTTTTGGCAAAAGCTTTTTCTGTGTTTATTGAAATAGTTGTGGGTCTTTTTCTAATGATACAGTGCATATCATTGATTGGCTTTGGATGTGCATCAGTCTCGAGTTCCTGGTACAAATTCTCTTTAGTCATAGTAACTAATGACTACTTTTAACCAATCAACATCATTAAAAATTGTGCCTGGACTCAGTTTCCTAAAATTTTGTTCAGTTTTTGGTGCCTATTATTTTAAGAGACATTGACTCATGATTTTCTTCTCCTTTAATGACTCTGTGTAGACCGAGTATCCAGACAGTAATGCTCATAGAAGGAGTCACAAAGCCTTCCTCTCTCTACTTCCTATAATAGTAACCTTGCTAATTGTCCCTTAAAGGGTTAGAAGAAAACAGCAGTGCAGCCATGTTGGTATGGGTTCTTTCTATGAAAAAGACTTTGAAAGGCTTTCTCAGCCTCTTACCTGTGTACCTACTCAAGTTTTTCCATTTATTTTTGAGTGGTCAGTTTCTATGTTCTTATGAAGCTCCCCATTTCTTCCAAATTAACTAATTTATTTGCAGAAAGTCTTGTATACATTTCCTTCATTTTCTTCCTATTACTGCAAAGTGTGCTGAGCTGTTATTCCCAACTGTCAGCATTTTAACTATCAAATTTTCTTGGTTGGTTCCTGTGACTCTTGTCATGAGTAGTTTTGTAGACACAAAAGTCATCTGGGTCCATTTTCTTGCCTTTTCACTGTGTGGCTGCCATCTCAAACTCAGCTTTTAATCTTTATACTATAGGTATTTCAATCTATTCATTATTGTTTTTATTTCTGAGGACAATTTATTATGGTAATATTTTCACTTCATTTGATAATGCATAAATTATTGTTTTTAAGTTGCATGTTTATTTTGAAGAAAAAGTATATTTTAATATAACTAAATAAAATATCAAAATGCCACTTCTGAGGCTCTGTAAGGTGGTGCACATCTCTAGTCTTAGCAGTTTGAGGCTGAGGTGAGAGGATCCAGAACTAGAGGCAACCCATCCAACAAATATGAAAACAAAACCAACACCAACAAAAATGCCTCCCCCAAACCCATTCACTAGTACGTCTAAATTTAGTTAAGAATTGACTAGGAAAGATTACTCATTTTGCATGTATATAATAAATGCTTGCTCAACAGTTTAGAATAAAGGAAAAAAAGAACACAAAGTGCATGCCATTTGCATAGGGAAATGGGTGAAACTGTTAAGTGAAATAAACCAGACCCCAGAAAGAAAAATGTCACACTTATTTTCTTATGTGGAATCTAGATTTAACTATAAGTATGTGCATATATATATATATATATATATATATATATATGTATATATGTATATGTATAGGAATTGATGCTAGAAGGGTGCCATCCAATGGCTAGATGAGGTCTGAAGGGAGTGGAGAGAGGAGAGGAAGACAGGGTAGCTGGGGAAGGAGAAATAAAAATAGTATTTATTTTCTCCTACATGAGAAATCGAGGTGTGAGTGAGTGTGTGTGTGTGTGTGTGTGTGTGTGTGTGTGTGTGTGTGTGCATGGCATGCAAGCAGAAGTGGGGCCATTTGAGGGGATGAACAGGACCAGTAAGAGGGTGGGGACAGAGGAGAAAGAAGATTTGGGGGTAAGATCTGTAACCATGGTACATTGGTGTATATGTAGGAAAACATAATAAAACACAGCCTTTTGTAAACTGAAAAAACTGAAAAGATCTGTGAAATAAAGGATTAAACACTGTTCAAACAATTAATAGAAAAATGAATGGACAGTTCTCATAAGATAGACACTTCGAAATGATCTTATCAACTCGTGGGTTCCAGAAGGTTTTCCCATACATACAGCCCTGTTTAAACCTCTAAACCCCAGGATTTCCTACTTCTTTCATTTCACATTTCCCTCTAACTCATTCTTATAGTTGTGAGATAGCAGGTTTATGATGGCTTTCCACGCAGCCCTCCTTTGGGTTCGCCTTCCACATTATGTTCCGTTTCTCCCCATACTGCCCAACCCTTGCTGCTTCAGCCTTTCTGCATCCAGTGGTCCACCTTTGTTTTCCTATCATATCCTAATCTCCCTTCTGTGATATGCTTCCTCACATCATTGCTGAGGCTTCTTTGTAGTTTCCTGACCTCTCTTTGTGCTCCAAATTAAAAACACAAAAGCTCTGGAGCTTGTGTGTGTGTGTGTATGTGTGTATGACTGAGAGACTCTCTCTTACATGGAATCCTATAGAGACAGAATATGTGGCATTTGTATTTCTGGGCATAAGTTAATTTCCCCACCATAATTTTTTGGTTCTACCCAGTTACCTGAAAATTTCATAATTTTATTTTTTGCAACAGTAATATTCCATTCTGTATATGTACTATGCTTTTCCTCATCCATTTCTCTGTTGATGGATGTCTAGGTTCATTACATTTTCTAGCTATTTTGACCATGACAATGGTGAACATGAATATAAAAGTGTCTCTGTGGTAGAATATAAAGTCTTTAATATGTGCTAAGAATAATATAGTTGGGTAATGTTCTGGTTCTAGTTCTAGTTTTTTGGAAACCTCAACACTGATTTTCAAAATGGCTATTCTAAATTATACTCTCATTGACAGAAATTAAGGGTCCCCCTTTCCACCGGGCGGTGGTGGCACACACCTTTAATCCCAGCACTTGGGAGACAGAGGCAGGCAGATTTCTGAGTTTGAGGCCAGGCTGGTCTACAAAGTGAGTTCCAGGACAGCCAGGGTTATACAGAGAAACCCTGATTTGAAGAACAAAAAACAAAACAAAACAAAACAAAACAAAACAAAAAAAGGGTCCCCCTTTCCAGAAACCCAAGCCAGTACTTGTTGCCTGTTGTGCTCCTGATGACTGAGTTGAGATTTCCATCTGACCACAGGCTGATAAATTGTTGAAGCAGTTTTAAACTATTTCCATTACTTTGTAGGAGAATTTTCTGTTCAGCCCTTAAGCCCATTTTAATTAAGTTTTTCCCCCTATTTTTGATTTTTCAAGATAGGATTTCTCTGTGCATCTCTGGATATCCTGGAACTTGTTTTGTAAACCAGGCTGGCCTCAAACTCAGGGATCTACCTCCCTTTGCCTCTCCTGTGCTGGATACAAAAGTGCATACCATCATGCCTGGTGGTTGTTGCTTTCTTAATGTCTAGCATTTTGAGTTCCTAATGTATTCTAGATACCAACCCTCTTTGAGTTGAATAGCTAGCAAATGTTTTCTCCCATTTTGTTGGCTGCCTCTTCCTGTCTTCATAGTTTCCTTCACCTTACAGCAGCTTTTCAGTTTCCTGTTTCATGAGATTCCACTTGCCAGTTGTTTGTGTTTTCTGTGCTAGTGGAGTCCTTTTCAGAAATCCCTCACCTTTGCCTGTCAGTTGAACTATATTCCACACTCTTTTCCTCTGGAAGTTTTAGGGTATAAAGTCTTGTGGTGACATCTTGATTCACTTGAAACAGAGTCAGAAATAAGGATCTAGTTCCATTTTTCTACATGTTACCTTCCAGTTCTCAGCACCGTTTGTTAAAGATCCTCTCTTGCTTCAATGTATACTTTTGTCATCTTTGAAAAAGGAATCATGTGACTGTAGTTATGTCATATCAGCATTCTAGTTTATTCTGTTGGTGTATACATTCATTTCTATGTCAATAGCATACTATTTTTATTACTGTGGTTACGATGGCTCTGTGGTATAATTTGAAACCAGCTGTCACCCCACCAACCCCCACCAGTATTCTCTTTGTTCCAGATTGCTTTAGATATACTTGGTCTTCTGTGCTTCCATACAAAATGTGAGATTCTTTTTGTATCTATGGGAAGAAATGGTCCTGGAATTTTGAATGATAATTTTACTGAGTCTATGGATTGCTTTCAACAGGAAAACAATTTTCACTAGATTTCTTTTCATCCATGACCACAGTAGGTCTTTTCATTTCCCAGTGTCTTCCTGAGTTTTATTCTTTGGTATCTTGAAGAATTTGTTTTAGAGGACTTTTGGTTCCTTGGTTAGAACTGTTCCTGGGTATTCAGTTTTCTGATGTGCTATGAATGTGCTGTTTTCCTGGTTTGTCTTGGGGTACGTTTGTCACTGGTATAAAGGAAGGGTGTAGGAGTTGTCTGTATAGCTGCAGTGCTGTTACCAAAAGGACATGGGGATATTAAACAAAAATCCCATTGCCAGGCATAATATATTTCTCTGCAAGTTATTAACCACAGAACTCCTATAAACAAAACAAAACAACACAGAATATTTCCATTGTGGTTGGTTATCCACCATAGCTGCAAGAAAATCCTTGTTTCTGAAGATGCCACACATGTTGACTTCAGGACCTAGAGAAAGCAATCTCTTAACTGGGATACTTCGTTTCTGCTGAGTAGCTTTTAGAGTGCCGTTCAGTCTGCTGGGGAAGAAGAGATGACACTGGTTTTGTTCAGCGTTGCACCCCCACATGCTACTATTCTGACCTCACAGGTAAAATGTGTTTATGGGTACAACAGTGGCATCACTGGAATGGAGCAAGCAACTGATTTGATTCAAAGCCTGTTCTATAGTAGGGAATATATGCTTAGTACTAGATACCTAGTCAAAAGGTTTTGGCTTAGAATTCATAGGCCCTAGGGTAGAGTTTATTATTGTTATTTTGCTAAATGTTCATATTTTCAAATTGTATTTTAATTTTTGTCTTTATACCCATAGACCACCTTTGCTGATTTAAACCTTGTCAAAGATCTTAGTTTCTTTTAAAATTAGCAGCTGTCAATGCGAAGATAAATAACTGGTGAAGATGGTGAGAACAAGTGCCTGAGTGCTCAGCCCTCCATGAGACATCTTTCTGATGACTCCACCTAAGGTCAGGGAACATGAAGGAGGAGGAGTTGGGAAGAGTAGAAGAGTCACAAGAGTTTTAAGAACATTGTGAAATGTTATTTTTTGGATATAATATACTTACTGGCTTCAGGAACTCACAGAATCTACGGTTTCTTGTATAAAATCAAAGAAGTAAATCTCCCAGCATAGATGGGGAAGAAATGATGTAATCTAAACCCCTCCTGAGGAGCGATTGGCAGTTGATAGCAGCTAAAGAGGGAGATCTTTTTCTTTTGGGGATTTGACCATTGGTTGGATTCCCATGTTCCAGTGAATGAGAATCCTTCTAAAGGTAAGCACTAAATGGACACAAAAGGCTTTTGTTGTTGTTGCTATTGTTGTTGTTGTTTTTAAGTATAGGATATGAAATTGAGAGATAGTCTTGGTGTATGATAAGGGTGTCTGAGAGGAGTGGAAATCAAATGGGGGAGTGGACATGATCATATTTCATTATAAACACCTGAAATTCTCAAAGAATTAAAAAAATTAAAACGAAGAAATACAAATGGCCAAAAAAAATTAATTAAAAATATGCAACATTGTTAGCCTTTAAGGAAATGTAAAAGCAACATTGGAATTCTTTTTCACCCTAGTCAGAATAAACAGCACTAGGAAAACTGAGAACAACATATACTGAAAAACCTGAAGACAAAGAGAAACTTTTGTACTCCATGGTGGGTTTTCCAAACTGACCCACCTACTATGGCAGTCAGAAGTTCCTCAAAAGCGTAGGTGCCGTTCTGATGTTAATGTCTCGTTTCTCAATTGGTTCTTGACCGATCAGTAAAGAAGCCATGGACCAATTGATAGACAGAAGGAGTAGGTGGGACTAGCCAAGAGACAGATGCAGGAGAGGAAAGAAAAGGAGAGTTTGCCATGCTTCAGAGAGAGAAAAACCAAGCAACCATGTGAGCTCACAGGTGAAGTGGCCACAGGCTATTTATGCAGGTGGGCAGTTGGAGGTGTTTAGCTGGGACTAGATGTAATTGAGCAACTAAAGTTGAGGGCAAGTAGTGAGGTGTGGAGCTAAGTGTATTAATAAGGGCACACTTCTCCAAGTGGGAGACAAGTAGCACCCAGCAATTGTGCCAAAAAAAAAAAAAAAAAGCAAGTTGAAATGGAACAACTGTGTTTTCCTCTGAGGATTCAATATTTTCTGGGAAGAGGCTGATAGCATGGTCCATTCTCAGAGCTTAGGCAGGTTAGCAAAAGCTACACACAACACAAAAGTCTAAAAATCGAGTCAGCTATACCCTTTCCAAATATATGCCCATAAATTCTAAGTAACATTCAATAGAGGTGTTTGCACATCCATGTTTATTGCTACTGTATTCACTGTAGCCAAGGTACAGAATCACCTTACATATGCATCAGCAATTGAATGGATAAAACTGGCCTCAAACTCACAATGTATCTAATTTAAACTTCTCATTTTGAATTAGAACTTCTGATCTTTTTGCCTCTAGCATCCAAGTACTGGGACTACAGGATTACAAAGTTTTATGATCCCAGACCTTTAGGCACACCAAGCAAATGCTGAACCAACTGAGCTACCTCCACAGTCCTCTGTGGGCTTTTGATTAGCTAAATGAGTTCAGTTAGAATAGCAGTTCTCAACCTGTAGTTTGCAACCCTTTGGGGGTAGAATGACACTTTCTAAGGAGGTGCATATCAGATATTTACATTATGATTCATAACAATAGCAAAATTTTAGTTATGAAGTAGCAGTGGAAATAATATTATGGTTGGGGGTTACCACAGCATGAAAATGGTATTGAAGAGCTGCAGCATTAAGAAGGTTGAGAACCACTGAGTCAGGGGATAATGTAGATTTTTGGTAAGGGAGAGGAGAAAGAGGGTCTTCAAGTTCGTGGTTCCATTTTCAGTCTCAAAGAATCCATTTATTCCATGTTTTTGAAAAAAAAAAAAAAAGTCAGTCACGGAGAGTGGCTTTGCTGGCAGGTTCTGACCATTTGGAAAAAGACCAAATTTCAATGTGACCTAAAAGACGTTCTTTCCCAGTGGTGATTTCTGGTTGCCAAGTCAATGAGAGGGAGGTTGAAGTGGTAGGAAGTGAAGGGAGAATTAATCCAAGTGGGTCCATGATTTGTACTAATCACACAAAGAGACAAGTTCCTCTCCCTGCAACATGACAGCCATGGTCAAAGGAGACATACTCTTGTTTTCTATCACCAGAACTGCTTGGTTCTTTCCTACAGTGACAATGAATATTTCTGTGTTTAGAACTCACAGCAAAATGAACTGCCATTCTCATATCACATAAAGAGCAGTACATTTGAGCTGAAATAAATAAAGAAAAAATGATTATTTCTTTTTTTTTCATGAGAAGTTTGCCTGATCTTTATTTTCTTTTTTTAATTTTTAATATTTTTTATTACGTATTTTCCTCAATTACATTTCCAATGCTATCCCAAAAGTCCCTCATACCCTCCCTCCCACTTCCCTACCCACCCATTCCCATTTTTTTGGCCCTGGCGTTCCCCTGTACTGGGGCATATAAAGTTTGCATGTCCAATGGCCCTCTCTTTCCAGTGATGGCCGACTAGGCCATCTTTTGATACATTTGCAGCTAGAGTCAAGAGCTCCGGGGTACTGGTTAGTTCATAATGTTGTTCCACCTATAGGGTTGCAGATCCCTTTAGCTCCTTGGGTACTTTCTCTAGCTCCTCCATTGGGAGCCCTGTAATCCATCCACTAGCTGACTGTGAGCATCCACTTCTGTGTTTGCTAGGCCCTGGCATAGTCTCAGAAGAGACAGCTATATCTGGGTCCTTTCAGCAAAATCTTGCTAGTGTATGCAATGGTGTCAGCGTTTGGAGGCTGATTATGGGATGGATCCCAGGGTATGGTAGTCTCTATATGGTCCATCCTTTCATCACAGCTCCAAAGTTTGTCTCTGTAACTCCTCCCATGGGTGTTTTGTTCCCAATTCTAAGAAGGGGCACAGTGTCCACACTTTGGTCTTCATTCTTCTTGAGTTTCATGCGTTTAGCAAATTGTATCTTATATCTTGGGTATCCTAAGTTTTGGGCTAATATCCACTTATCAGTGAGTACATATTGTGTGAGTTCCTTTGTGATTATGTTACCTCACTCAGGATGATGCCCTCCAGGTCCATCCATTTGGCTAGGAATTTCATAAATTCATTCTTTTTAATAGCTGAGTTGTACTCCATTGTGTAAATGTACCACATTCTCTGTATCCATTCCTCTGTTGAGGGACATCTGGGTTCTTTCCAGCTTCTGGCTATAAAATTATTATTTCTGTAAAAGACAATTGGCAAACATGTACAGCCAAGGAAGTCTGCTCCTCCAAAACTCCAAGAATATGAGTTTTTACAATTCATAACAGTAACACAATTACAGTTTTGAAGTAGCAACAAGAACAACTTTATGGATGGGGGTCATCACACCATGAGGTATTGAAGGGTGGCAGCATTAGGAAGGTTGAGAACCACTGCCCTAAGAACACAGCACCTTCCCAACACTCTAATAGCTGCAAGCTGTTGTTCAGAGTTATAATACTCATTTCTCTCCTCCTCAAGGTTCTTGTGCTTTGTGTCTTCAGTCATCTGACATCTCTTAACTGACTTTCTTTTTAGCACTTTCTATATAGCAGGACTCTCCTAGATCCCTGTTTTGTCTCCTGTTGTTGGTCTCATAGTATACCCTCCTGATTCTGTATTTTCCTCTTCCAGAATATGAAATCCAAGAGGGCAGAAAACTTAACATTGTTCACTCCTCTTTTCTCAGTGCCTAGCCTACAGTGGCATGGGCAGGTGCTCAACGAACATTTGCTATATTTTATGAACACATTTCCCAAGTTGAAGGACTCCGGCTCTCCTCGAGGTTTACTCTGCTGGAGTGCCTGAGTAGTTTGATGAGTCTGCAATTATCCTTAAACAACCAAGTGTCAGATGTGCTTTAGATCCCACCACACATAGGCTACCCAGGTTCTGTGTGATTCATCGGCAGGGCCTGACCAATGGGAGGAGAAATGGACTGAAATCAAGTGTTGCAAAAGGCTGGTACTTGGCCAGGTCTGTGTCAATCCCCAAGCTTCCATAGCACAGCCTTCTTCAACCTCTTGTCTGGAGTTCTTCAAACTCCAAGTTGAGCTGAGCACTGGGGCGTATCCCCTAAGCCTTCTCAGTTTCACAGAAAAAACTGCACAGTCAGTGTACCACCACAAGATTATGACTAGACCCTAACATTTGAATCAATCACTATCTCTGGTGCCATCCTCAAGCAAAGGGAAAGGATTGACTAAGTGCCACAGTCCAACTTTTTATTGATAATTATCCGAGTCCATTTTGTGTCACCCTAGCAAAATACCCGAGACTGGATGGTATATTAAGAGGTTTATTAACATATGAAAATTGCAGCTCAAGGATTCAAACAGCATGTTGCCTGTATTGCAAGGGACATTTCTTGGTTGTGACACAACAGAGCAGAGAAAGATAAAGAGAATCTTCCAGGCACAAATTAGGTCAATCATGTAAGGTGGTCTCACTATGAAGCAGCCTGCTTTTGTAAGAACTAACTCACTCCAGGGGATAGGTGTGAACCCTTTCATGAGCATGGAGCCCACTTGACCTAATTATCTTGTGCTAAATTCCAGCATGCCTCCACATTGCTGCAATTAGTGACAGAGCTTCCAGCACATGAAACTGTGGGAGACACACACTCAAGCCATATCCAAATCATAGCCCCTACGGATTCCCTGATGCTGAACTTGAAATTCAATTGGCATTTCTAGGAACTGCTGTCATCGTGTCTGAGACTAAAGTATTCAAAGCTGCAGTGATTGTGATGTAAGCCCAGGGCTAGAGCCTTCCTCCTCATAACTCGGAGACCCAGCACATCCTGCCTCACAGGCTTGTTACAGAACTAAACTTGGTGCCATTTTTTCAGTGCTTATGACCATTTTGTGTCTGTAGTGTGTTTTTTATAATTAGCTGTCCTACTTAACATTCTTTTTTATGTAAATGTACGTTGTATGTATGAAGATGCATGTACACATGAACATGTATGCACATGTATGTGGAAGACAGATGTTGATGACATTAGTGTCTTCTTCTATCATTGTCCATCTTATATATTGAGGCATGCCACAGACTGACCTCAATGTGGGGCCCTCAATCTGTGGGAGAATCAGGGTCCCAGTACAGATGGGCAGGGAGTCAGTGAAAAGTGATAAACAGACACAAACACAAGGGATTGTTGTATCTGAATGTATTTTCTCAAAGTAAGCATCAGGCTTATATTACAGAAGGAGACAAGGAAGTTAAGTGATACATTAAGGTCATCCAAAGTACACTGAAGTTATCTGATGCAAAATGACTTTTACAACAAACAGAGGAATGCATACATAAAAGCTAACAGGAACCAACTGGGATAAAAATCAGTGTTAACAACTGGGATCAAAAACAGCCCCACCTAAGGTCAGCTTAACCTTAGAAGCCAGGGCAAGGGCTTCATGCCCTTGTCATAGTTCCAATTGTATTGCTATAGTTCTATTGTATAGTCCACCTTCCCCTAGGCCATTGTAAATTCCTGTGTATGGGAGTGACTCAGCTGCTATTCTAAGTATTTACTCTAGTTCCTTCTTAGACCACAACCTTCCTTCTTCCTAGGTCATTATAAATTCCTGTGTGGGGGAGTGACTCTGCTGTTGTTCTAAATATAGTATGTAGACTAGCCCTGAGATTACTAGCTCTATTCTAGTAAATTGTAATGCCTGATTTCTATCACTGTCTCTCAATACTGGAGGCACTTTCATCTGAATGAGTAACATTCTTACAAAGATCAAAGCCCAAGGTTGGCTCAAAAATTTCCTAGGATATTGGAACACTGGTGAAGGCTAATCTAACTTAGCTATATGTTAAAATCTGTCCTTAGAGGCACTTATAATAAAGCAATATTGAAGGAAAGCACACAGATCCATTCACTGACTAAAGCAAGGACAGATTTGGAGCATTCGTTTTACAGGATGCCACAGTTCCAGGAGAATAAGTTTCCATGACCTTTTGCCTCGGGATTGTGTCATGCCAGTCACTACTGGAGTGGGTGTAGCAGAGTCTCTCAGTTGAATCCAGAGGTTGCTTATTTGGCTAGTCTAGCTCTGGGGATTCCTTGTCTCTGCTTCCTGTGTTTTGGGATTCCAAATAGGCCTCTATTCCTGCTCAGTGTTGACATTGTTGTTGGGAATCTGATTTGGGTCCTCATATTTTCTAGGAAAACACCCAATGAGCCATCACTCTGGCCCCTAATGAACATATATTATGTACTTGCTCTTGTCAGACATTGAGCAAGCCAGGAGTTGAAGGTTGAATATAAATGATATTGCTTGCCTTCATCCCATATTCTGTTAAGGAGATGCGTATGTAAGCAGGTAGATATGAGATGTTCCTGATTTCTGGGTCTTTCCTTACCATGCTATAGTAAATGTGCTCCTTGCCTCTCCTAGGAGTTCTAGGAACATCACTCAACAGTTTTGCATAATGTGTGTGAATCATGGTCTCTACTGATTTCTTAGTCCATTTCTTATTTCCGACCCATCCACATTCATCAAATACAAGTGACTCATGGTAGTGCTGGGGCCAGAATCAAGCAGACATAGAATTTCCAAACCCTCCAAGTTTGGATCCTCAGAAGAGTTTGGGCTAGGAGTTGAGAGAGCTAGGCATTCTGGGTTTGAATAGTTACTATTCTTCAATTAAGGTATCATGCAAGGCTTTGGCACATAAACTTAGTACTGCAAAATAGGGATAGGGGTATGGCTCAGTCAATGAAGTATTTGCTACACAAGCATGAGCTTATAAGTTTGATGCCAGAATATACATGGCACAAAGTGGCCCCAGCTAAGTCACATTGAAGAACACATTCTCATTTTCATGCGTTCTGTGGATGTAGGCCATGACACTAATATGTCAATATAGTATTAAAGGAGAAAGAATAGTATAATATTTACCACTAAATCTTAGTGATAGTAATAGTAAAGATACATTACACCGATGATGAATTTTTACTCTAAATTCATGCTGAAACAAACTCATTATGTTAGTAGTAAGAGGCAGGGCATTTGGAGAGATGATTTAGTCCTTTTCTGATAAAATATGTAGGTAAGAGATAACCAAGATCTGTCTTCTTTTATTCTACTAGCACTGGAATCAAATCCAGTCAGTTTGACTCCACTTTCCCCCTTAACATTATGCTATGTAGCACACACATGCCAGAGTGTCTGCATTAGTCAGGGTTCTCTAGAGGTCCAGCACCGAGAGAATCAACAAACGGCTTTCAGAGATTGGGCTACATACTTTGGGCTGTTCTCTGGAGCTACAAAGAAGGTAGACTCTCTCGGTCTGTAAGGCTGCATACCTCAGCTGTTCTAGTCTGGTGATGGCCTACATGATTCCTGGAAAGCCACTAGTCTTCAGTCTACATTGGAAGGCCAAAGAAACTAGGTTCTGATATTAGTGAAATCTGGTGGCACCAGGAGCAACAAGGTAGATACACTCACCTGCAGGAGCAAAGACAGAATGTGGGTTAAGCGTGGGGTCATGGGTCTGCTCAGGCTTTGGGCTGCTCAGGAAGGTGAGACACCAGGTTGGTGTCAGGCTGTAAGAAGCAGTGGAACCCGCTCCACTCTGGGGTTGGGGGAGTGTAGTCTGGGGTCCTGGGGAACTGGTGGAGTCAGCTCGAGGGTCCCAGATCTGCACGGAGGCTGAGGACATCAGATTCTCAGACTCTTGGGCACCCCAGATGCTACTGGATGCTGTGGAAGAGCTGAGAACAGAGTGGGGGCCTGTGGGCTTGATCTAGCCCAGGCCAAAGGGAAAGGGACAGAAAGAGAGCTCTGGCTGGGTCCCCCAGGGACAAAAGAGTCTTGGCTTGTTCGGTGGGTGGCTTGGCTTGGTGGAGACTGTGGCGGAGAGTGCTGAAAGGCTTTCTGCCTGAGATTAGGCAGCTGGCTCTTTAGACAGAGGTCTCCTCCATTGCTCCCCATAGTGGATTCTGATGAGAAGAGGCACTCCATGGTTTTAAAGCAGTTATTTTCATGGTGGAGAGTTGTGATGAGTACAACCATACCCTACTTTCTCAGGGCGAGCCTGAGGTATTTAACAGGGGAGAATGTCTGGGAAGGGGAGTTTATTGGCTAAGCCTCCAGGACTGTAGATACCTCACTAAGATGGAGATCTGTCTTGAGACTACGTGATTTGCAGTCACATCTTCTACCTGTGGAGGGGCTTGAGGCGTTGCCCTTATGTGACTAATGGCCACAGACCTATAGAGTGGAGAGCTGTGGCCTCATGTCAGGAGCCTGGTGTCTATGTCTAGGAGCATGGCAAAATGCCTACTGTCCCTGGCAGAGTTATTTAAAAACTCTTGCGGGGTTTTAAAACTAGCTCAACCAGAAACCAGGTTGCCTTTAATTGTCCCAAAGTAGAATTCATGCTCTTGTAGAGCTATCGAGTACTTTTAGAGGAAGATACAAAACAAGTGAGACGTACTATACCAAATAAGTACCTTAAGGGCTGATGTTTTTGTGCTTTTGATGTGTAGAGCAAAGGAGAATCATCTACACATGCAGTGAAGAAGCAATAGTGTAAAACCTGGAGCCTTGATCGACATCTGATGCATAGACTATCCAGTACTTATTAATGAGAAATCTTGGCTGTCACTTTCAGCTTGCATAATCAGTTCACAGCAGCCTGTGAACTCAGCTGCCTGCATGTCTGAATGCATGCATGCATGTATGTGCTGGTACTTGATAGTGGGATGGAGGACAATGTTTCAGGCAGAGCTCTGAAATATCGCACCCATTCTTTGGGTTGTACCTGAAACTTCATTGATGATCCTACTTTCAAGCATTCACCCTGCCATCCCTTTTTTTCGGGGTGGGGGCGGGGGAGCTTCTAACTCCCAACTAAACCAGTTCCCAATAGACACACCCTCCCTTGCTTGTTCATTGTATAACAAGAACACCTCCATGAATGCTTGATGAATCACAATGTTTCTCCCCTGCCATTTTCTCTCTCCTCCTCTCCCTTCCCCCTTTCCATTCCTCATTCCTTCTAACCCTCTCATCAGACTGTAATACTCAAGGCAGAAACCACATGTGCTTGTGCTGCACAGTCTTTCTAATACTCAGGCACCATTCAACAGATTAAACAAGAGAGATTTCACATTAGTAGTAGTTTAAAGTTACATGAACTCATCTTTTTTTTTTTTTTGGTTTTTCGAGACAGGGTTTCTCTGTGTAGCCCTGGCTGTCCTGGAGCTCACTTTGTAGACCAGGCTGGCCTCGAACTCAGAAATCCGCCTGCCTCTGCCTCCCGAGTGCTGGGATTAAAGGCGTGCGCCACCACGCCCGGCTACATGAACTCATCTTGTGTTCACATACACTCGTTAAACTGTATGCTCTCGGGTAAAGGAAAAATGGATTTTAGGTTATGGATGACTATAACCCACTACTAGGAAACCCAGAATCAGTCTTACCTGCCTTTCCAGCATTGTCTTTCAAGTAGTCTATATACTTACTGTTTTCTAAGCAACATACATTATGCAACAGCACACTGACAGTTCTATGGATGAGCTAGTAAAATAGGCAATGCAAAGCTTTCTCGGCTCTTTGGAGAAAAATAGGTAGCGGCCCTTTAAATTTAACTGTAAGAACCTTTTACACTGTATCTGATTGTTCTACATTCTGAAAGTCAAATGCATTATTTATGATTAGTAATTACAGTCTTTATAATTTAAAAGACCAATCCAAAACATATTTAATGTATTATATACTATGTCAAATAAAGAAACCAAGAAAGAGTGCATGTACTAGAATTGCAAAAACAGGCAAAAGGCAATCCATTATACATGCAACCGAGCACCTGCCCTCCGGAAGGTGGGGCTTGAGAGACTGGGAGACTTTTCTTGGGAGGGGGTGACAATCTCTATTTTTTTTCCTTTCTTTTGCTCCCCTCCTCTCTCCTTCCTCTCCCTCCTCCTTCCTTTTTTCATCCATCTATTCTACAGTTAAAAGAGTATTTTGTCCAGAATCTTCCTATGTTGCACAGGCTATATTTGAACTTAATTTGTAGTTCAAATTAAGGAAAACCTCAAACTTGAAGTCTTCTTGACTCAGCTCTGCTGTGCCAGGATTTCACACCTGCACCCTAGCTCTGGCTGATGTCTTTCTTGATCCAGGTACTGATTATGTGGACATGGACAATCTGGGAAATTCCTTATAGCTGTGTAGCCATGTTGTGTGTCTGTGAAGAAAAGAAAAGAACTGACCATTCCTTGGAAGTTATGAAGTATTTTGATGGAAAGCCATTGTTTAAAAGTAGCTGAGAGATGAGTATTTTGAAAAAATGCACAAGAGTTAGTTGAATGTGTCACATTGAATTCAGGTCAGCTCCTCTTGAGAAAAGACTGAACACAGCTCCACCTGGGTGACTGATTGCGGCCTGGGGTAGGAGGTGGCAGGCTGTCTTTCCTCATAATCCCTCCTACAACCCTCTTCCTCCCCACTTCTTATTGATCCTCACATCTCAGCCTGCCTCATCCACACATAACTATCTATTCTATTTCCCTTTCTCAGGGAGATCTATCTACCCCATACCACCAGGTCCTCTATACCTAACCACTGTGGTTCTACAGACTTTAGCTTGGTTACCATTTACCTAAGAGGTAGCATCAACATATAAGTGAATAATTAACATATTTCTCTTTCTGAGTCTGAGTTATTTCACTCAGTAAGATTTTTTTTCTCCATTTGTAAATGTGCCACATTTTCTTTATTCATTCTTATGTTCAGGGACATCTAGGTTATTTCCAATCTGGCTATTATAAATAGAGCAGCAATGAACATGCTTGAACAAGTACCCTTGTGGTAGGTTGAAGTGTCCTTTGTTACAAAAGTGGTATAGTTGGATCTGGAAGTAGATTGTTTTCCATCTTCCTGAGGAACTGCCACACTGATTTCCACAGTAGCTGTACAAGTCTGCACTGCCAACAACAATGGATAGTGGTACCCTTAGTTTATACCCTTACCAGCATGAGCTGCCACTTGTTTTACTGATCTTAGCCATTCTGATGAAGATAAGATGAAATCTCAGAGCAGTTTAGATTTTGATTTCCCTGATGGTTAAGGGTGTTAAATATTTTTAAGTGTTTTTCAGCCATTTGTAGTCTGTTGATAAGGCTTGCAACCCAGGTTCCTGTTTCAGTTCCAAACATTTTTACTTTAGACATTCTCATTTTGGATTTTCTTTACTGATTCTCCTTCTACTTTCAAGTCTTGAACTGTTTTATTAATTTCTTCCCACTGTTTGTTTGTCTTTCCATAAATTTCTTTAAGGGATTTATTAATTTCATCTTTTAGGACCTAAAGACTTCTATCATAGTCCTTTAGGCATTTTTCTTCTTTCCTTTCCTTTCCTTTCCTTTCCTTTCCTTTCCTTTCCTTTCCTTTCCTTTCCTTTCCTTTCCTTTCCTTTCCTTTCCTTTCCTTTCCTTTCCTTTCCTTTCCTTTCCTTTCCTTTCCTTTCCTTTCCTTTCCTTTCCTTTCCTTTCCTTTCCTTTCCTTTCCTTTCCTTTCCTTTTTCTCTTCTCTTCTCTTCTCTTCTCTTCTCTTCTCTTCTCTTCTCTTCTCTTCTCTTCTCTTCTCTTCTCTTCTCTTCTCTTCTCTTCTCTCCTCTCCTCTCCTCTTTCCTCCTCTTCCTCCTCCTCCTCCTCCTCCTTCTCCTTGTACTGTGTAATTTCTATGTTGAATTCTTAGAGTATGCTATAGTAGAGTTGCTGGGTTCTAGTGGACACATACTAACCTGGCTATTTTCGATAGTGTTTCTATGCTGGTAGCTAGGCATCTATATTTGGGGAAGATTGTAACTCTAGGTCTTGTCATTGTTGAGTGGGTATTTTGTTCCTTGGTTTCTGTTTCCCTCTCTAGTTCTTAGGGGAGTGTGGTGGCTGTGTGTTACCTGGCAGAAAATTTTTCTGGGATCCTGTTAGGTGCAGTCACTGGGGGTTCTTGGTAAAATGTGTTTCTAGGTATTGACAGCTGACATTTGGGAATGGGGATGAGCTAGGAGTGGGGAACTGAGTGTTCCATAAGAGGAAGGAAGTCAAGATGTTCCATATGGATCTGCTTTGTTCCCTGGGAATAGGGGCAGAGGATAAGGAGAGCCAGGGGCTGGTCTTCTACCTATGCACTTGAACTTGGACAAATGCAGGGAGAGGTAAAGATCTGCAATTAGCCTACTTTCTTCTGGAGTAGCCTGGGGATCCCCAAAGTATACCTACTGGGGTAAGGCACTAGGATAAAGCAATGTTTGGGGGGAGGGAATTTAGGAGGGGAAGATCTATGTGAGCCACTGGAGATGGGGACAGCAGGTCATCTGCTACAGATGTGGGGTAAAACTGAGGGACTGGTTTTGAAGTTGCTGAGGAAGAAGTAAAGATCTGCAGGTAGCTTACCTGTTTCCCAGGGTGGAGTGGCCTGTGGGTTTCCAAGGAGTCTCATGAACATTTTAAAGACATAATATCAGGGTTTCTCCTCAGTGATTTATTAGATGAGATTCATTTGGGGTTTGGCCCCTAGGGTTTGTGAAAATTCCCCTTGTGATTTTGCTGTGCATTGGAGTTGGAGAATTGTTTTTAAAGTTACAGGTCTACTATGTTTTGTTATGCTTTTTCATGACACTTTGCAGGGCCGTGGTATCTTAGTCTATGCTATGACAAAGCACAGGCTACAATTACCTGTTATTTGTTGCTTGATACTACACATGCCTGTATGGTAAAGAAGTTCACAGCTGTAAGTGCCAAGTTCATGGTTTGATTACTTCCTGGAGAGGAGGAGAAAACTGGCATTGGGTTGGATAAAGGTCTAACCATAACACACATCCATATACTATTTTCACAAATAAAACTGAACTCATTAATCAATTCCAATTATTTACTGACCCTTGACCTTGTCTCAGGCTTTTTTTTTTTTTCTAGACACCAGAACCATAGAAGCAGCAAACAAAACCCAGATAAAATCCTTGACCTCATGTAACTAATAGTCTGGCTCTACAGCCAGTTAATAAATAATTATATAACTAATTACGTCCCCTCTCAAGTCATTAGCAGTGCAATGAAGCAGGAGAAGGGAATGGAAAACTTTGAAATCAGGAGAGGAAGGCATATCAGTCAGAATTCTGAGAACATAGCTTAAGGTGCAGTGGATCTTTTTTTTTTTTTAAAGATATTTTCTTTATTTACATTTCAAATGTTATCTGCTTTCCTAGTTTCCCCTCCAAAAATCCCCTATCCTCTCCCCCTCCCCCTGCTCCCCAACCCACCCACTCCTGATTCCCCTATACTGGGGCATAGAACCTTCACAGGACCAAGAGCCTTTCCATCCATTGATGACTGAATGAGCCATCCTCTGCTACATATGCAGCCAGGGCCGTTGAGTCCCTCCGTGTGTTTTCTTTGATTGGTGGTTTGGTCCCAGGGAGCTCTGGGGTTACTGGTTAGTTCATATGGTTCCTCCTAGGGGGCTGCAAACCACTTCAGCTCCTTGGGTACTTTCTCTAGCTCCTTCATTGGGGACCCTTTGCTCCATCGAATGGATGACTATGAACATCCACTTCTATATTAGTCAGGCACTGGCAGAGCCTCTCAGGAGACAGCTATATCAGGCTCCTGTCAGCAAGCTCTTGTAGGCATCTGCCATACTGTCTGTATTTGGTGGTTGTTCATGAGAAGAATCCCCAGGTGGGGCAGTCTGTGGATGGTCATTCCTTCAGTCTCTGCTTCACACTTTGTAACTCCTTCTACGGATATTTTGTTCCCCCTTCTAAGAAGGATTGAAATATTCACACTTGGACAGAATTTGGTGTGATCCTGTTTCAGGTTCACCCAGGGAAATGGAACTGGCCTAGAGGAGTAAGAGAATGGCTGAGAGCTAAGGCAAACATCTTGGATGATTCAAGCTGAGAAGACATCTTAGGGGAACATTGATAGAATCATGGACCTAGTTATTGATTTTGTATAGGACTTTACATATAAGTTCATAACATATACTCTTTCATTTTAAATTACACAAGTGTTGTCAGACACTAACATAATACTCATTTATTAACTGGATTCCTCATCTACCAGAAAAGGCATGCGTGGCACCTTGGGAGCCTTCTGAAAGCAAACTTATTAAACAATGGACTGAAAGACACAAGGAGGAAGTGAGCACATGAGATGAATATTGGTGGCTGGAAAACATTACATTTTCTCAGTTTGATGTCAACACCACACAAGCAATTTGTCCATATGCAGGGAGACTGATTTCTATGCAGGATTCTTACACAACCAAAAACATTTTCCAGGAGGCAGCAGATCAGAGCCCATACCAGAACACTCGCAGGAAGGCAGCCTTCCAATTCTCTTTTTAAAGATTCCCTTGCCAACACCTCCCATTTCTTCATTTCTGTTTCAGCTCAGATATGGAAGAAGTATTGCACCAAAATTTAAAGTGACTTGACATGTCTTCAAAGAGAGTCTAGTAAATGAACTTTTTGCTGCCTGACACTGTCAGTAGTGCCTCTGCTCTGAGGCCAGCATTCTGATGTCACAAATAGTTATGGTTTGTATTTTCTGCTGCAAGCTCATATAGTATGCATTGCCTCTGCCAGCATCCCAGCTCTACCCGGGGGTAAATGGAAGTCCTCAAAGCCAAATGCTGAGCTCTAGGAGCTTTACAGACAGTGCACACATGTATGCGGATATACTGGAGTGGGGAAGGTGAGACTCATGACCCATGTAGAAAGCATTGTGTTTCTCCACCCCCAACATAATAGCTTACCATGTCTAAAGTCTTAGTTAAGATAGGCTCAAGGGAACTGAAAATGATCGACTCTTACATTTTTTATTCCCTTATGTTTCATCTTTTGCTGTCTATTTTGGGTGTGGAAAGGAATGATCAAGCTGCTGGAGTGTGAAGACTCCATTTAAAACCAATATACATTGCTCACAGCTATGGAGAGAGGAAAAGGTCAATTAATACTTTCCCTTTACCACCAGCCTGCCAATTCTGATAAAGCTATAAGTTTGAAGCCACAGAGGACTCTGAGCTGATGGATGTCTACCACTGAGCTCCAGCTTTTACAAATGATCTCCCACACAAAGCAAGCCACATTTAAACTGAATGGTGCCTGTGGAGGATTGTTCATGGATGACTGCAATGTTGAAGAGGAGAAGGCGAAAGGCATACAGAACCCATCGCATACATGCATTCCAGTAATCTTTTCAGAAGCTGCAACTGTTTTATACTGACATTTCTCATACTTAGTCATCAAGTGATGGTAGCTGGTACTGAAGAAGCATTTTCTATGGGCAAAGCATTTGTAAGGTAGTGAGAGCTACATTTCCCAACTGTGCGGTAGGTCACCAGAGGTTTAGGCTAGTAGGAAATTTCTGTTGCAGTGGTCTGGGATAGGACTGAAGGTACTAATTTTCTGAGAAGCTTATGGATGAAGACACATCATCCTTCAAACAAGCAGGATGAAGTAACAGGAGAGTATAAACTGGTGAGGTTGATCATATTGTTATCATTTTGTCAACAAGGAAAATTAGGCCCGGAAAGTACCATGTATTGCCAAGGTCTTAGGCAGGAAAATGGACCAAATTCTACTGTTTTCAAAGCCTGAGAGCTAGTGTCTATTGCCTCTCTTTAAAATGGAATCTTCTTAATGGCTTTATCCCATAAGTAATTAATAACTTTTAATAACAATAACAAATATAAGCCTTTTGGTATCGTCAAGTCAGCCTCCCTCCATTTTGAACAGACTTCTGCAGCCTGTGAAAGGCTTGGTTTATTAAGGAAAACTTGTTTTCCTCCATTAGACTAACTGGCAATGGCAAACCACTCTGACACTTTCCAGACTGCTCCTGGCAAACTAACCATTGTAAAGCTAGTCTTCCTTTACAGGAGACATTAAGGGGAACATCAATTTTAGTTCAGGGATGTTCCCTGAATTAAAATTCAGGCTGTGTAAGTATTTCTCTTAACACTTCCAAATCTAATTATTATGGAGAAGCATGCAGTAAAATTCACATGTGGTGTTAATGTGAATTGTCTACATTTAGTTCAAGTCCAGAAGCATTTATTGAATACCTAGTAGCTTCTCAGTGCTGGGACTCAGGCTACTGTAGAGTAGAGATGAGAAAAACTAAGCCAGATTTTCCAGGAAAGTTCAGAGGCATCCTATCCTCACCTCTTGCTATTTGTAAGTTACAGATTACTAACTAGTATCATGGAGAAAAGACCCAACTTTAGACATGTCCATCAATGGGTGATATCTACTCACATGGACACGTTAAATTTTAAAAGGTTTAGAAGATAAATAGGTCCAGTATTGTTGCTGTGACTCCTTGCTGCAACCCAAACAATATATTTGTTTTTCGTGTAAAAAAAAGTTACTCACTGAAGTCTCCTACTGGTTCACATTAAAGCCCACTTTAAGCTAAAATATATTCACCTGAATACTATTAGTAGAGCTATTGGAGATACAATAGGTGACATTAATGTTGAATATGCAATTATCTAACCAAGCACATGGAGTACCTAATATGTACAATACTGTAGATCAAGTTTTAGAACACACAATGTATGTTAAGTATTGCATATATTCTTAAGGAAATATGCAATTAAGGATTCTTAAAATTTATGTGCATGCAAGCTCCCAAATATACATAAAATAAAATTCTATTGAGCACTAGACAAACAAAATTCTGCAAATATACAAGACAGCATAAATATTTTTAAAAATGTATGCTGAAAGTTAGACTTTAAGGCATACTAATTGTTATGAGATTATTTATTATGAATGAACCAGAAAACTATTGAATGGTTTCATGTTTCTGAAGCTGTTTCAGAGAAACTGCTTGTTATCTGATGACCCAATGCAAAGAGGTCCTCTCTGCTGCTTCCTTTCATTTTTTTTAAATTTTACTTTTACTTTTGTATGTGTGAATGTGTGTTGTATGTCCATGTGTGCAGGGACAAGCTTATAAGCAGAGGTAGAGACCAAAGGAGAAAATCAAACTGTTTGCCTGATCACCCTCTGTTCTGTTCCCTTGAGATGGAGGGAACCTAGAGTTAGATTACCCAGAATTCCCACCAGTCTTCCTGCTATCCCAAAAGTCCCCCATACCCTCCCCCCCCACTTCCCTACCCACCCACTTCCACTTCTTGGCCCTGGCATTCCCCTGTACTGTGGCATATAAAGTTTGCAAGACCAAGGGGCCTCTCTTCCCAATGATGGCCGACTAGGCCATCTTCTGATACATATGCAGCTAGAGAAATGAGCTCCAGGGGTACTGGCTAGTTCATATTGTTATTCCACCTATAAGGTTGCAGATACCTTTAGCTCCTTGGGTACTTTCTCTTTCTCCTCCATTGGGGGCCCTGTGTTCCATCCAATAGCTGACTGTGAGCATCCACATCTGTGTTTGCCAGGCACCTGCATAGCCTCACAAGAGACAGCTATATCAGGGTCCTTTCAGCAAAATCTTGCTGGCGTATGCAATGGTGTCAGCGTTTGGAGGCTGATTATGGAATGGATCCCCGTGTGTGGCAGTCTCTAGATGGTCCATCCTTTTGTCTCAGCTCCAAACTTTGTCTGTGCAACTCCTTCCATGGGTGTTTTGTTCCCAATTCTAAGAAGGGGCAAAGTGTCCACACTTTGGTCTTTGTTCTTCTTGAGTTTCATGTGCTTTGCAAATTATATCTTGTATCTTGGGTATTCTAAGTTTCTGGGCTAATATCCACTTATCAGTCAGTACATACCATGTGAGTTTTTTTGTGATTAGGTTACCTCACTCAGGATGATATCCTCCAGGTCCATCCATTTGCCTAGAAATTTCATAAATTCATTCTTTTTAATAGCTGAGTAGTACTCCATTGTGTAAATATACCACATTTTCTGTATCCATTCTTCTGTTGAAGGACATCTGGGTTCTTTCCAGCTTCTGGCTATTATAAATAAGGCTGCTATGAACATAGTGGAGCATGTGTCCTTCTTACCAGTTGGAACATCTTCTGGATATATGCCCAGAAGAGGTATTGCAGGATCCTCTGGTAGTACTATGTCCAATTTTCTGAGGAACCACCAGACTGATTTCCAGAGTGGTTGTACAAGCTTGCAATCCCACCAACAATGGAGGAGTGTTGCTCTTTCTCCACATCCTCGCCAGCATCTGCTGTCACCTGAATTTTTGATCTTAGCCATTCTGATTGGTGTGAGGTGGAATCTCAGAGTTGTTTTGATTTGCATTTCCCTGATGATTAAGGATGTTGAACATTTTTTCAGGTGCTTCTCTGCCATTCGGTATTCATCAGGTGAGAATTCTTTGTTTGGCTCTGAGCCCCATTTTTTAATGGGGTTATTTGATTTTCTGGAGTCCACCTTTTTGAGTTCTTTATATATATATTGGATATTAGTCCCCTATCTGATCTAGGATTGGTAAAGATCCTTTGCCAATCTGTTGGTGGCCTTTTTGTCTTATCGACGGTGTCTTTTGCCATAAGTAATTCTTTATGTGTAGATTTAGTGAGGGCTTTCAAGGGAAATGGGCTTGTTGAGAAAACAATGCAAATGAATCTTCATTTAAGATCCTTTAATCTTGTTAATGCATCAGCAAATGTGAAACGTGAATTAACCTTTAATTTAACCATTATCTTACACATTACATAAAGACAAATATGAATAGCCCCCTCCCCCCCAAGTGTAACATTGTACAGTCTGCAGGTGCCTGAGATTTCCTTCTGGGTCTATGATTCTGATTTGGTCCTTTGGGCTGAACTGTAGCTCCTGATAGTTTTAAAACTCCTTTTGATTCTAAGGCTCCTTTTGTCAGACTAAGAACCCTGATCAGTAAATGTGTGGTGTCTACAACATAATGTGCACTTTGTTGGAATGCATAGGATTCATTTCTGTCATTTTCTCTTCTGTGATCTGGTGCAGACTTCCCTTTCAAAGCCTATCCATTCATTCATGATAAACCCACCTTAAAATGTTAAATACTGGACTGGAAAGATGACTCAGCATTTAAGAGCACTGACTGCTCTTCCAGAGGTCCTGAGTTCAATTCCCAACAAACAAATGGTAGCTCACAACCATCTGTAATAGGATCTGATGCCCTCTTCTGGTATGTCTGAAGGGAAGGACAGTGTGCTCACATAAAATAAATAAATAAATCTTTAAAAACTGGTAAATACTAAAAATTGTATGAAACCTTAATACATAGTAGGCAGTGACAATTCATTATCTCTGTGATTAAGTAAAATAATTGTGATGGTTTGTATAAAAATGGCCTTCCATAGCCTCATATGTTTGAATAATTGGTCCCTAGTTAGTGGAAATATTTGGAAAGGATTAGGAGGTATGACCTTGGAGGAGGTGTGTCACCAAGGGAGCTTTGAGGTTTCAAACTCTCACACTAAGTTTCTCTCTCTCTCTCTCTCTCTCTCTCTCTCTCTGTCTCTCTCTCTCTCTTAACCTGTTACCTGCAGATCAAGATGATAAGCTCTCAGCATTGCTCCAGCACCATGTCTGCCTGTCACATGTCACTAACCCTCTAAAACTATAAGCCAGTTCCAATTAAAAGATTGCTTTTCTAAGAGTTGTCATAGCCATGGTGTCTCTTCACAGCAATAGGTAGGATCAAGAGTTTGTTTGCTTGCTTTCTTCATTTTGTCATATTTACCATGAGGACATTGACTCTGTAAGAACAATGTTGGAAAGTGATGCAGTAAAGAGACATGGTAAAAGCAAGAGGCCATTCCCTGCTAACAAGGAACACTGCTTTACAACTAACTGTGTAAGTGGGAACACAGTATGAAATAAATGTAATTGCTAATTTCTCAGTAAACCTGGAAATTAGCAATTGCTATGTGTTACTGGAATTGTATTTTTACAGAATAGTATGTGACATATTCCTGTATGATGGGCAGCATCTTAAGTGTACCTGGGCCACAGTAGTGTATTTAGACTGCTGTGGAATGTGATGCCGCCATGTAACATGAAATAGCATGTATATAAATCTTGGCAAAAGAAACAGTATCTAATATGTCTGACGTCGTGTGCACTTGGGAGCTAAGTGCATGATTTCAGAAGGAAACCAAGTGGACTGAGTGTATGAAATTATTGAGAACTCCTGTAGATTATAACTACAATTTTGTAGCTATGTTTGAGAGTTATATGTCAAGAAACTAACTCTATATACATGTAGTTTTAATATGTAGTTTTATTTGGGAATAGGAAAGCTGTTTTCTTGGTGGGGAGGGTAGGGGGTGGTGATTAACCTGACACAAGCTAAAATTATCTGAGAAGAGGGAATTGCAATTGAGAAAATGCTTCTATCAGATTGATACGTAAGCAAGTATGTAGGGAATTTTCTTACTAATGGTTGATGTGGGATGGCCAAACCCTTTGTGCTAGCCTGGGCATGTGGTCCTGGATTGTATAAGAAAGCAGGCTGAGCAAGCTATGAGGAGCAAGCCAGTAAGCAGCACCGCTCAGAGGTTTCTGCTTCCATTTCTGCCTCCAGGTTCCTGCCTTGAGTTTCTGCCCTGACTTTCCTCAGAGCTGGAGTGTGACTTGAGAGTTAAAAGATGAACTAAATCCTTTCTGCTCACATTCTTCTGGTCATGGTATTTTATCAGCAATAGAAACCCTTACAGACAGTTTTGAATACATCTTGTGATATCTACGTAAGAATTTCCCCTGCACTCTGCCTTCCATCAACACAACTGTACCCAAGGCAAAGCTCAGAAATTGTCCATGAGGAGACTAGAATCTTCCTTGAATTCAGGAACCCTGTTCAGGACCACCTTGGACTCACTGCACAACCCCTTTATGTCTTGCCGCCTGGTGCAGTTGTGAGATGGGTGGAAGATGCATGATCTTTTGTAATAGCTCTCAAAAGGACTCCTAGATATTTGGGACTTTTGATATCTCTAAATATTTGTGCCACTTGAAACATGAACACTATATAAGCAGGGGCTGAGGAGACAGCTCAGCCTCTCAAGTCCCTGTCATAAAACCACGAGGACCTGAGTTTGGAATGCTAGAACCCACATAAAAGCTGGGCTCAGGCATACATTTGTAGCCCTAGCCCTGGTGGCAGGAGGACCTCTGAAGTTCATTTGCAGGCAAATTCAGTGGATAAACCTTGTCCAGAAAAGTTAGGTGCTAGGCAATGGAGTCAGACATTTGCTGGTCACCTTCAGTTTCCACAGACAAGAAGTTGTTAAAGAAACATAATTTACCTTACTTCATTATTTCCCTAATCCAGGGAACAGGAATTGATCCACAGTTAAAATAATAACTGTATTTATGTTGGGGTATAAAATTGGGAGAAACATTGTATCTTTCCCTCTAGGCTCATAATCTTAGGGTGGTCTGAAAATAAAGGATCAATCTTCATTCACCACATCTCTATCAGCTGACATTGCTAATGATGAAGGGCTGGGTCTCCATCTGGCCTACTACCAATAGTGATTCTGTTGAAATGGAAGGTAGGGACCCCAGCCTGGTAGAATCTGGCTGAAACTTCTGGTTCTCCTTTTCCTGTTGCTGTTATTCAGGAAAGCTTCCTCACAAACAAGTGGGGCTATAAAAAGCCATTTATAGGGTTGTTCTGAAAACACAAAGGTTGCCATATAAAGCTTTTATCATATTGCCTTACACGTAATAAATGCTTGGTAAATGCTGGTGATGATGATTTACTTTCAGAACACTTGGTTTTATACCTACTGCCTCTGTAAAGGGACCTCAGAAGACCCTTTTATTTATAGCAGCCTTAAATTTTAAAACCTCAAGCAAGTGTCAGCATATTGGAGAAGCACCAAACACTGGTTGGCTTCCGGTGTATGTAAGCATGAAATGGTTCTAATACCATAGAATATTATCTCTTTGGAAACACTGCTGACAATCTGGTTTCTGTGTTCTTCAATAAGTGTGTTAAAGAAACACCCTTTCAATTCAATCAAACAAAAATAACCCAAAAAGTAGGTGAAAGATCTAAGCAATGATTTGCCATTGTATTAGCTCAGTTAAAAAAAACTTTCAATAACTGGAAGTATTTGTTCATAAATTAATATAAATAAGCTTGCCAGAGAAATTTGGGATCAAGGATAAAAGACAACAGAGTAACATCTTCTGCCAAGATCAGTTAGACATGATAAGGACAAGAGCCCACAACTCTGGGGGCGAAGGATCCATTACAGTGATGTGCTCTACACAGTTTTCCAGATTGTGTCTGCAGAGTGCAGGAGAAGATTAGGAGGGGAGCTTGAATTCAAAGATCTGAAACTCATTTTTCTCAGTCGTCAGAAAGGATATAAATAATTCTCATGATGGCAATCCCCTCTGCCATAAATCTGCTATGTATAATGTGGCTGAGGTCAGGAGAGCCACATCTATAAACTAAATGGATGTTCCTAAATCTATTGCAAGTCTGTTTTTTTCTACATCTGCTCTTTGCCATATTCAAGGATGGGTATTGCATGGAAAATATCTGTCCCTGGTTCGCAATAGCCAACTGAATGTAGTAGGAAGAAATGTGTATCAGATTAAAGCACAGGCCTAGATCTGCAATGCTTGCTGGTTGATCAGTCAGATCGTGAGCAAAATTTAATATTAGATAACAGGCTACATCCTTTATTCCCCATCTCTACCACCTCCATCTTTTTACCAAGAATTGAATCCAGTACCTTTTGTATGCTAGGCAAGTGCCTTCCCAGTGAGTATTTATGACTTCTAATATGTGACATTATTGTGACAAGAGATGGCCGATTTTACATACACAAGGGCTTTGTCTGGAACACAGAAACTGGAAGTGCATAGAATGCCTTTCTTCACTTTCTCACTAGTTACCAGGTCTTACTATCCTAGGTTAGAAATCTCTCTATATGATTCTGAATTCAACTATGTTTAGAAAGGAGGTGTTGCTTAATATTTCCTAATTGTCTACTTTTTCTAGATACTTAGCAAAACTTGATAGTGAGGTTAATCATAAACCATGTAAAAATGATAACAAATTAGCAAAAATATTGACAGCATCCTTTTGGAGCCAGACTCTCCAAGTTAATATTAACTTTATACCTTTTATTTTGTTCTCTCTAAAATTATTAGCTGTTGAGTGATATCAACATTTCTCATGAAACAGCTGAAGAGAAGAGCATTTCTAGGTAATAATTTGGCCTACATCACATTCCAGGGTCTTGGGGGACAGTCTGAGTACATATACCCTTGTTTCATTATCTATATAGCCTGGTTTACACTAGATCATGGCTCACTGCTGCTTTGATTTGCTCTCAGTACAATGGATCTGGCTGCGTATTATTTACTCATGGATGTCGAGACTTATTCTCAAAGAGAAAATGTGTTCATTCACTGTAAAGAAAGACAGACTGGAAGGGAGAAAAATGGCTTTATACCAGACACAGAAGGAGAAATATTCGAGTGGGTAAGCCTTTATATATTCTGCAGCTTAAGAAATGTAGAATAATTAAAACAAAGTGGTAGCAAAACTCCCAAGATAGACATTTCTCATTTTATCAGTGACTCCCACTTTCTTCTCAGACTGAACAGCTTTGCATGAGCTAGGGAGCCTGGAAAAGCCTATTGTTCTATTGCACTAGAAACAGCAGGAATTCCCCTGTGTGCTAAGAGATCTGCTGGCCTGCCTGCCTGTGTTCTCTGCTCCTTGTTTTCATTGTCCCTAATCATTATGTTGAATATGACAGTCCTAAGAGAATGGGTGTGTCTTTCTTAGAGCAGAAAGCCATAGACTGGGAAGATCATAGAGCCATAAGATTATCAAAATGACACTGAACTCTGACATCCATCACCGATTGTTTCTCTCAGGTTCCTATAGACTCGCCAACAAACTCTCATGGCTCTGTTTTCTAACTGTATGTCTTCACCTCTTCCACGGGGCTGTCACCCTAATCTGTTTTCATCTTGTCAGAAGGCTGGCTTCTGCAGCTACCGGTGCATAGTAATGTGCTGGACTAGGAATAGGCTGGAGTCACTCCAGAGTGTCACCTTAGTTGTAGCATTCCCACCTAAAGGATCCCACTACCACTTTGTCTGAACACACCCTACTGCCACGTGTGAATACCACAGAGGGAGTTCTATGTTTCAGGCTACCATCCCCCCTATGTAGCAAAGTGGATATGATAAGAAACTCTGTTACATGGAGAAGATGCCCTGGAATACTTAGCTTTGTTTCCTGAATGCATGGAACAATCAGTAGATACAAACTGTTACTGTGCCTACTAGAAAATAAGCATGCAATTATAGCTTTTGCTTTCTTTAGTAATGTAACCAAGTAAATAAAACCAATACTTAAATTATCTGATCGGCTTTTCTCTATCACAATACATCCCAACGATTTCCTTACCTCAGAATAAGCCTTTTGACCATAGGCAGCCACTGAACACCCTAGTCCTTTACTAGGTTTCAAATTTGAGCTGAGTTTGGTTCTGTGAAAATTGGAATTTTCTTTCTTTCCTTCCATCTTGTCAGGTCATAGTCAAATGTTACTTTATACACTTAGCCTCTTTGACAGTTTATAAACTTAACTCCCTTCCCTGCTTACATCATTTGCAATCTCCTCTGTTTGTTAGTTTATTATATGTTGCCTTCTTTATACATTAAACTGGGATCTTCTTGAACGAAAAGAAATCACAGTTCTCATCTTTTCACCTCCCCAGTACATGGCAGAGAACAGCATTCTCTGACTTCTGGAACCTCAATCATACTAGATTTCCAGGCCAACATTGGGTTTCTCAAATGCAAGTTGGCAAGACATATGCAAAGAATGTGGGGAAGAGGGTCTGTTTTCATCAGCTGCTGGGTGAAATCTCACAGAGGACACTTATGTTCACAGAGACAGTTCCTGTCTGCATGTATAGCAGAATATCATTAACAATGTCAGGAATGGGCTCTCTCTCTCTTTCTCTCTCGGCATGGGTTTCAAGCTGGGACAGTCATTGGTTGGCCATTCCTTCATTTTCTGCTCCATCTTTGTCTCCACAGGCAGAACAAATTGTGAGTTGAAGGTTTTGTGGATGGGTTGGTATTCACGTCCTTCCATTGGAAGTAAGGGAATCTTATGGAAAATGTGGAAGAAGGATAGAAGGAGACAGAGGGGTCAAGAATACCACAAGAAAATCTACAGAATCAAATAATCAACTAACCTGGGCCCATAGGGGCTCACAGAGACTGAACTGAAAACCAGAGAGCATGCATGGGATAGACCTAGGCCATATATATATATATATATATATATATATATATATATATATATATATATGAGATGTGCATCTTGGTCTTCACCTGGAACCCCTAACTACTGGATCAGGGACTACCTCTGACTCTGTTGCCTGTCTTTGGACCCCTTTCTCCTAACTGGGCTGCCTTGTTTAGACACAATAGAAGAAATACCTCGTCTTACTTCAACTTGATATGCCAAGGCTGGTTGATATCCATAGGAGACTTCTCTTCTCTGAGAAGATAGGGAGAAGGGGATGCGTATGTGTGTGTGTGTGTGTGTGTGTGTGTGTGTGTGTGTGCGGGGGTGGGGGGGTAGGGGGGTGAGGTGAGAGGCAGGACAGGGAGGAGAGAAAGCTGTGATCCAGGCATAAAGTAAATCAATTAATTAAAACTTGAAGAAAGAAAGACAGACAGACAGAGAGGAAGGAAAGGAAGGAATGAATGAAGGAAGGAAGGAAGGAAGGAAGAAAGGAAGGAAGGAAGGAAGGAAGAAAGGAAGGAAGGAAGGGTGGGAGGGAGAAAGGGAGGGAGGGAGGGAGGGAGGAAGGGAGGAAGGAAGGGAGGGAGGGAGGGAGGAAGGGAGGAAGGAAGGGAGGAAGGAAGAAAACTGATAAAGGGCTTCAAATCTTCAAATCCAGGACAAAAAGAATTACTCATGTGAAGTTAGGTACATATTGGATAAATTATAAGCATTTCAATGTAGTTTTGGTATATGCAATTTATATCAAAACCTTGAACAGAATGGGCACTGAATAAATGCTAGCTAATTTGTGAAATTTATTTGAAGTAAAATGAATCACGCATTCATATGTCTAGACATAGAGGAAGCAAAAATCAGAAAAGGAAGATTCTTTTCGGGCCCTTAAGGTAAATTGCTATAATTTGGTATATTTATAGAAATGTATCTCAAATGCTAAAGATAGCACAAATAATGGAAGATGGATTGAAGGGTGACAAATGACTTGATTGGAAAGGAAAATTCATCTTGTCACTTATTACCTGCAATACAAATGCATGCGAGACTAGCCAGAAGGCAATTTTCATTTTATCAAAGGGAAATCAGAGTTTTGGCTACCATAGCCTGTCATCTTGGATGGCTCAAACAGCCATTGGAGTGGTTGGTGCAATCTTGTTTAGAAGGTTTGGTACCACAATTGTTAGATGCTCTTGAAGTTGATAAAATATTGCACAGTATAATCTCATTATAGAAGGATTTGTTGGTGAATGGCATTTCATGGGAAATATGTTAGTTACAGGGCTGTAAAAGACAACCGTGTCTTCCTATAAGATAGACAGTCTTTAATGGTCCTATCCCAAGAAACACCTGCTTGCTTTGAATAGTTTTATGGTGATGAATTAATTGTGTATTGATTTCTATACCCACAAGTTGAATATTTTCCTTAACTGATGATACAGCAATAATAGAGTATAATCTGGCATTATCAGACCTGGCTCATTCTATTCTGTTGTGGTTATTTTTGTTAGTCCTCCTTACTTTTTATTTCCCCCTGCACCATAAGAGGCAGTTCTCTGTGGACTATAACACTTACCATCCTTTGTCCATGGCTTCTGTATTAGTCAGGGTTCTCTAGAGTCACAGAACTTATGGATAGTCTCTATATAGTAAAAGAATTTATTGATGACTTACAGTCGGCAGCCCAATTCCCAACAAATGGTTCAGTCGCAGCTGTGAATGGAAGTTCAAGGATCTAGCAGTTACTCAGTCTCACACGGCCAGCAGGCGAAGGAGCAAGAGCTAGACTCCCTTCTTCCAATGTCCTTATATTGTCTCCAGCAGAAGGTGTAGCCCAGATTAAAGGTGTGTTCCACCACGCCTTTAATCCCAGATGAAAGGTGTAGCCAAGATTAAATCTCCTTAAACTCGGAGATTTAATCTTCTGGAATCCATAGCCACTATGGCTCAAGATCTCCATACCAAGATCCAGATAAGGATCTCCAAGCCTCCAGATAAGGGTCACTGGTGAGCCAATTCTGGATTGTAGTTCATTCCAAATATAGTCAAGTTGACAACCAGGAATAGCCACTACAATCCACCCCTTGTCAACTTGACACAAATAATATCTCATGTTCACATGAAACAATAACAATGTTGTGAATACGCCTAACATGATATAACTATCCCTCGTACAATCGCAAACGCATTTGTAAATTTACAATGGGGCATTCATATTACTTTATAATCCTCGTTTCTGCAACTGGTTACGTGGCCTTAATTGGTATTTATAACTACCTTCCTCTACTACCCATTCTGTATTTCCTTCACCTTCGGCCAGCACCTCAGCAGGTCTTGGCTCTTTTCCTGGAGGATTGACCCATACCTTCATTCCTGATGGGTCTGCGTCCTTTGTCATCCTGCTTGGATTAGGCTGTTGTAGTTTCCCATTTACTTTAATCACAGGACATGGTAGTACTAGGAGACGCCCTAAGGGATCTCCTACACTCCAGACATAATCTTGCTTACCTCCATTGTGAAGAGGTAATCCAATTTCCCCATGGTAATCTGGATCTATCACTCCTCCTAACACGGTTATTCCTTTTTTAGCCTGTTGGTTTAAGGGCATTAGAAGCCCAAAATGACCAGGGGGAAGTCTGAGCTTCCAGTTCAATGGAATGTTTGTTGTAGCTCCTGGTAGGAGCACTCCCCTCTCTGGAGCCAAAACTTCTAGGCCAGCAGAACCTAGAGTTATGGGGACAGGAAGCAAAAATTTTCCTAGAGGGTCACTAGGAGTGATAGTAAGTGGAACTATTCCCTTTTCCACCCCTTGATTCCTGGACCCATGAATCCTGGCTATGGGTGAAACTGTACCATATATGGAGCGCTGATTCAAAGCATATACTGCCTTCTGAAGAACTCTACCCCAGCCTTCCAAGCTGTTACCACCTAATTGGCGCTGTAACTGTGTCTTCAAAAGGCCATTCCATCTTTCTATCAGGCCAGCTGCTTCAGGATGATGGGGAATGTGGTAAGACCAGTGAATTCCATGATTGTGGGCCCACTGTCGTACTTCTCTGGCTGTGAAATGAGTTCCTTGGTCAGAAGCAATACTGTGTGGAATACCATGACGATAGATAAGGCATTCTGTCAGTCCATGAATGGTGGTTTTAGCAGAGGCCTTACGTGCAGGAAAGGCAAATCCATAACCAGAATAAGTATCTACTCCAGTAAGAACAAAACGCTGTCCTTTCCATGAAGGAAGTGGTCCAATGTAGTCAACCTGCCACCAGGTTGCTGGCTGGTCACCTCGAGGAATGGTGCCATATCTGGGGCTCAGTGTTGGTTTCTGCTGTTGGCAGATCTGGCAATCAGCAGCAGCTGTAGCCAGGTCAGCCTTGGTGAGTGGAAGCCCGTGTTGCTGAGCCCAAGCATAACCTCCATCTCGACCACCATGGCCACTTTGTTCATGTGCCCATTGAGCAATGACAGGGATGGCTGGGGAGAGAGGCTGACTGTCCACAGAACGGGTCATCTTATCCACTTGATTATTGAACTCCTCCTCGGCTGAAGTCACTTTTGGTGAGCATTTACATGGGACACAAATATCTTCACATCCTTTGCCCATTTGGAGAGATCTATCCACATACTTCTTCCCCAGATGTCTTTTTCACCAATTTTCCAATTGTGATCTTTCCAAGTCCCTGACCATCCAGCCAATCCATTGGCTACAGCCCATGAGTCAGTGAATAATCGTACATCTGGCCATTTCTTCTTGCAAACAAACTGTAATACCATGTGTACTGCCCGAAGTTCTGCCCACTGTGAAGATTTCCCTTCACCTGTGTCTTTCAGAGTTGTCCCAGAAAGGGGTTGTAATGCTGCAGCTGTCCACTTCTGGGTGGTGCCTGCATAACGTGCAGAGCCATCAGTAAACCAGGCCCTAGTCTTTTCCTCTTCGGTCAGTCGATCATAGGGAACACCCCATGAGGCTATAGGCGCATGCTTGGCAGCAGATGGCATTGTAACAGGAGTAGAAACCATAGGCATTTGAGCAACTTCTTCATGTAACTTGCTTGTGCCTTCAGGACCTGCTCTGGCCCGATCACGTATATACCACTTCCATTTGATAATAGACTGCTGCTGTGCGCGTCCCACTTTATGACTTGCAGGGTCTGATAGTACCCAGCTCATGATGGGTAATTCAGGTCGCATAGTAACTTGGTGTCCTATTGTCAAACGTTCAGTTTCCACTAAGGCCCAATAGCAGGCCAAGAGCTGTTTTTCAAAGGGAGAATAGTTGTCTGCAGATGATGGTAGAGCTTTGCTCCAAAATCCCAAAGGTCTTTTCTGTGATTCACCTACAGGGGCCTGCCAGAGGCTCCAAACAGCATCTCTATCAGCCACAGACACCTCAAGTACCATCGGGTCTGCTGGGTCATATGGTCCAAGTGGTAGAGCAGCCTGCACAGCAGCCTGGACCTGTTGAAGGGCCTTCTCCTGTTCCAGGCCCCACACAAAGCTAGCGGCTTTCCGAGTCACTTGATAAATAGGCCTAAGTAACACACCCAAGTGAGGGATGTGTTGTCTCCAGAATCCAAATAGCCCCACTAAACGTTGTGCTTCTTTCTTGGTTGTAGGAGGGGCCAGGTGCAATAACTTATCTTTCACCTTAGAAGGAATATCTCTGCATGCCCCACACCACTGGACTCCTAAGAATTTCACTGAGGTAGATGGTCCTTGAATTTTGGTTGGATTTATTTCCCATCCTCTGATACGCATATGTGTTACCAATGAGTCCAAAGTGGTTGCTACTTCCTGCTCACTTGGTCCAATCAGCATAATGTCATCAATATAGTGCACCAATGTGATATTTTGTGGAAGATCCAAACTATCAAGATCCCTTCTAACTAAATTATGACACAGGGCAGGAGAGTTAATATATCCTTGAGGCAAAACTGTGAAGGTATACTGTTGGCCTTGCCAACTGAAAGCAAATTGCTTCTGGTGGTCCTTATGGACAGGTACTGAGAAGAAGGCATTTGCCAGATCAATAGCCGCATACCAAGTGCCAGGAGATGTGTTAATTTGCTCAAGTAACGAAACTACATCTGGTACAGCAGCTGCAATTGGAGTTACTACCTGATTTAGTTTTCGATAATCAACTGTCATTCTCCATGATCCATCTGTTTTCTGCAACTTGAGCTCTATTGCTGCAAGAGAGAAGATTCTCTTCAAGGACACACTTAGCAACTTTTAGATCGTTTACTTGTGTCTGGAGCCTTTCGATTTTATCACACAACTCCTTCCTTTCATTCATCATTTTTTCCCCAGATACTAAGAGCAGCCAGCCAGTAAAATCATTTTCTGATTTTTTCCCCATCTTGTAGAAAGCTTTGTGCACTGAATCACCTAATTCATTAAGAAAATCAAGGGCATTAGCTTCTTTAAGTTTGAAATATAGTTTCAACCATGGGTCTTCAAAATTCTCTGAGCTCCCAGGAGGGAGAGAATCTGGAGAGGTTTCAGTAGTTGAAAGTGCTGGTGGCTCAACAAGCCAATTCCAATATTTTAAAAGATTCATCCTTGTACTTCTGTTACTCTAGAACCACTCCTGGTACCAAATTCTGTATTAGTCAGGGTTCTCTAGAGTCACAGAACTTATGGATAGTCTCTATATAGTAAAAGAATTTATTGATGACTTACAGTCGGCAGCCCAATTCCCAACAATGGTTCAGTCGCAGCTGTGAATGGAAGTTCAAGGATCTAGCAGTTACTCAGTCTCACACGGCCAGCAGGCGAAGGAGCAAGAGCTAGACTCCCTTCTTCCAATGTCCTTATATTGTCTCCAGCAGAAGGTGTAGCCCAGATTAAAGGTGTGTTCCACCACACCTTTAATCCCAGATGAAAGGTGTAGCCCAGATTAAATCTCCTTAAACTCGGAGATTTAATCTTCTGGAATCCATAGCCACTATGGCTCAAGATCTCCATACCAAGATCCAGATAAGGATCTCCAAGCCTCCAGATAAGGGTCACTGGTGAGCCAATTCTGGATTGTAGTTCATTCCAAATATAGTCAAGTTGACAACCAGGAATAGCCACTACAGCTTCTATATGGATTTCTAAGAATAGGTCCAGGGGAGAGCATGAATACAGAAAGAGAATTAGTTTGGAATCTATTTTTATGGCTCATGACCTGATAGGACATGCTCCAGTCATTCTTTGTAAAGTCACCTTTCCCTTGCAACCTTAGTGAGTGTGATGGTTAATCTTCATCATCAACCTGACTGGATTTAGAATCTCTATGAAAACTCATCTCTGGGTTTGTCTATGAGGATGTTTCCAGAAATGTTTAAGTAAGGAGGGAAAACCTACCTTGATAGCTTCAACTTGGGTCCCTGAATGAAAACAGAGGAGAAAGCAAGTGGTCGATCAGCACTCACTCCTCTCTGCTTTCTGATTGTGGGTGTGACATCTGACTTACCTTCCAATAGCTATGACTTTTTTGTCACCTTTTTGTCAGACTCTACCCTCAATCAGTAAGTCAATGAGAAATCTTCCTCCTCCCAATTGCTTTGGGAGCATCTTCTATCATCACAGTGAGAAAAGTAGCTAATAGAAAATGGCACTGATGAGTTAGCCGGGCTACACAGTGCACAGGCCTTTGGAATGCTCTGAAGGATGAATGTGGAAGAGTTTGGATCTGTGGACTAGAGATTCCTGAAGATGTTACAAATAGAACTTAGAATGCCAAGATAAATGTGAGAAAGAGAGGCATGGGTCATGAGACTTCAGAAGGGGACAAGATGATATCTGGAACTGAACTAGAGCCCATTCATATTATTTTAAAGCACAGATTGTGGCTTCATCCTGTGTACTCCCTAGGATATTGGATGAAGCCAAGTTGTACAGTAAATGGACTAAATTCTGTAGTAGAGTAAATTTCGAAACAGTGCAGAATTCAGACTGGGCATGGTTATGGCTCATTTCCCCTTTTCAGGTCTGAGAGGAGAGAGGAGAAAGATATGGATGCTGTGCAGTTTGATAGTGAAAGGAATGTGAGCAAGCTTGAAGTTACAGAAAATGAGGGTAGCAACAGGGTAGCCATGATTATTAAAGAGACTGGTACCATTAAAAAGAAATCTAATGTTCTGTGTTGGGACAATGGAAAAGATACCCAGTGGCAACCTGGAGAGATCCAAATTTGAAAATGCAAATTATGTGAAACGAAAGAGCCTTACCCAAAAATATCACCAGATTTCCTTGGTTGTACACATTTAGGGGAGTGTTTCCCTGGGGTCAATCTTAATGGCACACATTGATGTTGATACTACTGTGCTGGAAGTGGGCCAGGTTATATCTTAAGAACAGGGTACAAGTATTTATGTGAGATTGGCTTTGTGTGCTTTCACAAGTCAAGAGTCATGGAGCCTGGCTACAAGGTTTCATGAAGCAAACTAACACTTGGCAGCTTTAGAGTCTCTGAAGGGAAGATGTGAGGGAAAAACCTATGTTACAGTAGAACCCCCAGGATGTTGAAGATGGCAGAATCATGTGTCATCTATTGAGGAAAGCTACAGACACAGAGGGGGAGGTGGCTCGAGAGAGGCTATGTGTGCTAAAGCTGGCATAAATGAAGGGCGAGGCTGCCCACAGCTGTTGAATATCAAGTGGTTATACCAACTGTCCCAAGGTACTAGACATGGAGCTGAAGGGTTTGGTGTCAGCCCTCCTGGGTGTGGTCTTGCCTTTGCTGAGCCCATACTTCCCTTTTAAAATGGGGTTATTTACTCTATGTCACTGTAGAATAGAATATAAGGTCTCACTGTTAAGTTTGTCTTGAGTCTCAAAAAAGAATACCTTTGTGAACCATGTTGGAACTATTAAAGATTGTGTAGATGTTGAGATACAGACTAAATGCACTTTTGTATTATGTGATAAAAAGTGTATGCTAGAGGGAAGGGGTAGAATATTAGGATTTAAAATGATATGTTTGTGAATGAAGACTGTTGGCATCAGGACCTCTGAAACCTATGACATCACATAGGTGGGACCTGCAGACATGTTGCCAAGACAACAGCTACCATAGTCCCAGAATCCACTTGGCTCACCTCCTACCTTTACCTGGGTTATGTCATTATCCATATATATAAGGGGAGCGCCCCCTTTCTCTTCCCCCCTTCTCTTTCTGCCACCACCTTCCTTGCCCCTTTCTCTCCCAATAAAAAAACACCTTACACATGGAACTGTTTTGGCCTGGTATTCTATGTTCAGACATGAGCCACTATTCTAACCCATCACAAACAACTTCGTTTTCAACTTGATTGATGTTAGAAATGCCAAGGAAACACATTTCTACTTGTTTCTATTACTGTGTTTCCAGAAAGACTTCATTAATGAGGGGTGAGTGGCACCATCCAGTAGGCTGGGGGCCTTGACTGAATAAATGGGAAAGTAAACATATTGGATACATCCCTCCATTGGTCTGTACTGTTTTGTTTTTGTTTGTTTTGTTTTGTGTTTTTGAGACCCGGTCTCTTTCTTCCTTGGGGCTAGCTATTTGGGGTAGGCTGTCTGGTTAGTGAGCCCCAAGATCCATCCCCCCCCATCACTAACGCTGGCTTAAAGGCTCAAATTCTGTAAAGTCCAGTATTGAGGGTCTTTCAAGGATCCTACTCGATGATTAATAAAGACACAGAGTCATCAATTTAGTTTAAAGCTTTGGCCTTTTTCTGGGGCAGTCTCTCAGTTAGCTATCTAAATGTATCCTGACTTATCAGCCACCCAGACTCTACAAGTAGCTTTCACTGCCTGCTTCCAGTTCTGTCCATCTCCCCTCTATCTCCTTCTGTGTCTCTTAGAGTCTACTGCATTCTTTGCTGCATCTCTGATGCCTGGAAGTCCCATCCCCATACTTCCTGTTCCAGTTCTGGCTTTCAGCTCTTTATTAAACAAAAAGCCACATTCCAGTCTGAACCAATCAGCAGCAAGACACAGCTTGATCCATCTCTTAGGGTTGCTTTTAAGCATTGAGGCTACTTGACCTCCAAGACATCTTGCTTTTTTAATATGATAATCTCAGAGATTCGTCTTTTGGGCAGGTATGGAAGGACAACCATTTACATATATAAAACTGGTGATGGATCAGAAATGACAGTACCAAAATTCTGCCAGTATTTAGCTCTGTACTGGTACAGAATTAACAATTGAAAATACAGGGACACATCTTCATACAATGTGAGGGAAAGTTGTCCCAAAAACCTGGCTGGTCTCAAACTTATTATTCTCCTACTTGAGCTTTCTATTAGCTAGGATTACAGGCCAGGCTAGGTTGTACCATTGGGTAATAGCACAAAACTGAGGACCCTGATTCTACTCCATGAAGCTTTGGTGGAACAAGCCACAACCAAACACAGAATGTTATAAAGAAGTAGATTTTCCAGGTGGGGAAGACTAGAGAGGGTTTTTTTGACATTTGGAGACAAAGGTCATGCTTATGACATTTAACCTCCACTTGGTTAGAAAAGTTTTGGTAACATCCTACTTTTAGTAAGTAGAAACATGATGGATACTTCAGGTTTCACAGAGAAGACTGAGTATAATATCTAACAGACACCAATACAAGGGCTCAGAGAATTCATGATGTCATTCAATAGTTGGGTTATATGAGTAAAAACAGTTAAGAAGGTTCAAAGATATGGTGACTCAGTGTACTAAGTATTTTATGCAAGCAGATGCGAGTTGGACCCCCTGGTAATTTTTCTACTGTGGGAAGCAAAGAACTGTTTCCCTGACAAACAAATAAACAAGAAACAGGATGGACGTGACAGAATGAATGCAGAACACAGAAGTTGAGTGCAGAGAGGGTAAGATCCTAACAAACAGCAGACATACACAGAGAGAAGGAACCCATTACAAGCTAATGATCTGCAGGCAATTACAGTATGTGATGCATGAGACAGAGGCAACCTCTACTTTTGATTTAGCTGATCATGACGTTATGTTAGCTCTAGTGGACTTACCACACTCATGTTCATAATATTAACAAAAAAAGCATATGTGAAGGTCAGAATAAAGCGATCTAGAGGTTGAGTCCAAAGAGTATTTCAGAAAGAAAAAAAAAAAAAAAGATAAATTCAGTTCCTTCTTTAGAGTTCCCTTGAGAATAAGCGTAATCAAGCTAAAGGCTTTAGAGATTCTGGCCACTGTGTTTAGGCTACTTTGTGTAGGACTCTTAGAGATGAACCATGTCTCTCTTAATAAAAATGATGAGCACTTAGCAGAATTTAAGAGGGAGCCTTTGCTTACTGTTTTTTAGGACTGCCATCACTACTAGAGCTGGAAATGTTTGTAGAGCCTTCCAGAGAAATGCTAGGTAAACGCTGAACTTATCCATTAGCCACACTAGAACCTTAGTGGGTCCCTGGGGAAGAGAGGTGAAGGTAAAAGATACAGTCAATGCAGGGGGTGTTGCTTCTAAATTGATTAATTTCTGTGTGTGTGTGTGTGTGTTTGTATATGCATACATAGATGTGTGTATGTATATGTATATGTAATTATATACACATATAATTTTTAAATATTTATCTATATGTATTTATTTATTTTTATGTACAGTGAAGACACTGTAGCTGTCTTCAGACAGCACCAGAAGAGGTCATTGAATCCCATTATAGATGTTTGTGAGATACCACATGATTGCTGGGAATTGAACTCAGGACCTCTGAAAGAGTGGTCAGTGCTCTTAACTGCTGAGCCATTTCTTCAGCCTTTCTCCTTTAAAAAGATTTACATATATGATTTTTAAGAAACATTTTTTTTCTTTATGGCTCATAGGTTCCGTTACTGGGAAAGCTGAGGTTTTCTGTGGTTTCCTAGTCTCATTCATGAGTATGCTACAGCAGGAACATAGACAAACACCTTCATGTCTTAACAGGTCAGAATTTATTTAATAACAATAAATTCTCAATTTTATTGGTTTTAATGGCAGTAATTTATCATAAACCCCACCTACCTTGGTAGCCTGAGTATAGATTCATTTATTTCAACATTAATTATTAATATTGGTTCTCATACTACATAGCACACATAAGATGTAATATGTGTTTTACAGAATAAATACAAGTAAAACAGGCTGGAACAGAGTTCAAAAGGTTTCAGGTATGGGCTGAATCTGTATTGCTGAGATAACGAAAGACCCTGTGTTTTGGAGGGTGCTGTTAGATAGGGGTTTGAGAGTAAAGGTGCTAAGTCTAGCTTTGAAGTAAAAGATCAAAATGGATATGTAGCAGGAAATGGAGGTTCAAGTCCAGATGGACAAACAGGTAGGCCACAGGCAGTTGAGTAGGCCATGTTAGCGGTGAGTAACTATGACAAGCAGATGTTCTAGGGACAGTCAGGGAGCTGGTTGGTCCTTGATATACATGACAAGTATCAGATTATCATTGTGCATCTATCTGGTCATTGGTCTGAGGACTTGCCAACACTTCATGAGGTCCAGGTAGGGAATTACACCCACTACTCAGTCTGTGTGCCTAATGAGTTCTTGGGCTTGCTTCGTGGTATGATTTTAATACAGTCCTGTACCTGTACAGCCTCAACTCACCCTAATACATTCATCAGGTGGCTCTCCACCTCCTTGGGCAAAGGAATACCCTGGGGACACTTGGTTAGAATTAGAAATAGGCACAGCTTACTAAGAAAGAGAAAGCGCTCACAAGAGTGAAACAGTTCATGAGCTGGAAAAGAGTCCTCAAAGTCTTGCAGAACTGACCCTTTATGGGACACATATAATACCTACTTCTCCCAAGCGTGTATATAGTCCCTTTTTCTTCCTTCATTAGAAAAACCCTAGGTGGGAAAGAATTTCCAATCTTCCTTTGCAAGCTGATCTGAATGTACTGTTTTAGGGAAGGGTTCTGGTCTTGTCCTTCCTATTTCTTTTCATAAGTTACTTTTGATGGTTCCCTTCCATTCTCTATTCTCCTGCTGCACCACATACTCTCATTTTCACTTCAGACTGTATCCTTGCAGGTGTGAGCTCACACATTCAGCTTGAAACACTTTTTTGACTCTCTAGATTTTTGTTTTCCATTAATTATTTATTCACTTTCCATTCTGATGGCAGTTCCTTCCCTCCTCTCCTCCTAGCCCCATCCTCCCACCACTCTTCCCCATTCCACCCATCTCCCTGGGTACCAACCCACCCTGGTATAGCTAGTCTCAGCAGCTCATCCTCTTCCTCCCCCATCCCCCGCTCCGCCCCTGCCCCAGGCCAGGGCAGGCAGCTCACTCTGCTAGGGGAAAGAGATCCAAAGGCAGGCAAGAGTGTCCAAGTCAGAGACAGGTCATCTTGAAGTGTCCTTGGCCCCTCTCTCTCCCTCAGTCTTTCACAAGACTCTCAGGACTCTGCCTACTGCTTGGCTGCGGGTCTCAGTATCTGTTCCCAGCAGCTATTGAATGAAGGCGCTCAGATGTCAGTTAAGCTCAGTATCTGTCTGTAAGGATAGCAGAGTTTACTTAATAGTGTCAGGGGTTGGCTCTCTCCTTGTGGGGTGGGTCTCGAATTGGGCAGCAATTGGTTGGCCATTCCCTCAATCTCTGCTCCATCTTGTAGGCAGGGCAAATTTGGCTCAAAGGTTTTGTGAGTTGGTTGGTATCCCCCTCCGTCTATTTGAAGTCCTGTCTGGCTACAGGAGGTGGCCACTTCAGTCTCCATATCCTCAGATGCTAGGAGTCTCAGCTAGGGTCATCCCCATATTCCTCCAGGGGCCTCCCCATCCCAGCTCTCTGGCTTGTTCCAGAGATGTCCCCACCACCACCATTTTCCCTTCTTTGCCTCAGCCTCCTCACCCCTCACCTCTACTCTCCTCACACCTGATCCCCAACCTAGTTTCCCTCCCCACTTCCTCTCCTAACCAGTTCTTCTCTCTCCATCTACTTCAGATGTTTATTTTATTTTTCCTTCTGAGTGAAATTTAAACATCGTCCCTTAGTCCCTATTTGTTACTTAGCTGGATGAAATGGATCAAAGGAAAATAGTACTCAGTAAAGACTAAGACTCCCTCAGATTAAATGAAAGTTTTTATACTATCAAATAACCACTGTGCAAGTGATGGTGGTCCTCCATATCTATAAATATTGCTGCTAAGGCAAATCAAATGAATGGGCAGAACTTTCTTTTTTCTTTTTATTTCCTTCCTTCCTTCCTTCCTTCCTTCCTTCCTTCCTTCCTTCCTTCCTTCCTTCCTTCCTTCCTCCCTCCCTCCCTCCCTCCCTCCCTCCCTCCCTCCCTCCCTCCCTCCCTCCCTCCCTCCCTCCCTCCTTCCTTCCTTCCTTCCTTCCTTCCTCCCTCCCTCCCTCCCTTCCTCCTTCCTTCCTTCCTCCTCCTCCTCCTCCTCCTCCTCCTCCTCCTCCTCCTCCTCCTCCTCCTCCTCCTCCTCCTCCTCCTCCTCCTCCTCCTCCTCCTCCTCCTCCTCCTTCTTCTTCTTCTTCTTCTTCTTCTTCTTCTTCTTCTTCTTCTTCTTCTTCTTCTTCTTCTTTCTCTCTCTCTCTCTCTCTCTCTCTCTCTCTCTCTCTCTCTCTGAGACAGGTTTCTCTGAGTAATAGCCCTGGCTGTCCTAGACTCATGTTGTAGACCAGGATGACCCTGAACTCGCAAAGATCTGTCTGCCTCTGCCTCTTGAGTGCTGGGATTAAATGCATGGGTCACAGCATGCCCGGGAAAATATAAATTTTAATCATACAATCAGCTTAAATGGAAATATGTATAACAATTCTGGGCTCATAGTACAGTGTTTCTCTTCTCACTGTCACAGGAGCCATTTTTATTTAATTTTTGTTTTTGAAATCAAAATATAATTACATCATTTCCATTGTTTTCTGTCTCCCTCCATGTACTACACCTTCTTGTTCTCTCTCAAATTCATGTTCTCTCTTTTTTCATTGTAACTACATATCTATATTTGCATATGTAATATACATAGATCTGGATTAGGGTTAGAGGTAGGATTAAAACAGGGGTTCTCAATCTATGGGCTGCCACCCCTTTTGGCGTGTCAAATGATCCTTTCACAGGGGTAACATATTTGATATCCTGCATATGAGATTTTGCATTATGATTAGTAACAGTAACAAAATTATAGCTATGAAGTATCAACTAGGTTGTTTTTTGGTTGGAGGCTCAGCACAATGTGAGAAACTTTAAAGGGTCACAGCATCAGGAAGGGTGAGAACCCCTGCTTTAGAGGATACTTACATAATTCCTGTCTCTACCACGCTTGTGTACACACTCTTTTCTTATGCACACTCCATTCCTTAGTAGATGGCTAAATGGGGAATCCATATATGGATCATGGTTGTGCAATCCCAGGATATGCCCTCCCCGTTTGTATACATGGGCTCCTGAGACTTGGGCACAGATGGAACAGCATGTGTGGGAAGCCTGTGCTTGGGCAAAGGGCTGAATTTTGTTCAGGGCTCTATTTTCTAAGCTTTGCAATGTGTTTGACATGAAGGAAACTCTCAACTAAGACTATTAGATGATCTAGAGAACAATTACTATTTATAATTTTGCCTGGATCTATGAGCATGAGGAAGATGCTTTGGAATATTTCATAAAAAGATTTTTAATATACCAGTCTCATACACCTTGACCTTTTTGTATAACTGGAAAATTTTGTTTTCCTCTCATTTTTTTTAAATTTGTGATATCAGATTCCATTTTCCTTTTTTTTTTCTCCTTTTTATGGACAACAAGATGTCATCCCTAAGATATTTTTAATGTTTTCTGTTACTCTTTATCACCAAATAGTACTTCCTTAATCCCAGAGTTTATACTGCACTGTGGAAACATTCACTTTCTGCATCTCCATGGACTGTACAAATAATATGGAAAGATTCAGCTTTATTCACATCCTAACTCATGGTAGGCACTCAATCAGTACAGGCTAAAAGGGAGAACAGGAAATGGTTGTAGTGGAACTGGAGAGATGCATCTGTGGTTAAAGCACCTGCTGCTCTCACAATGGACCTGAGGGTCTTTCCTAGCACCTATGTTAAGAAACTTCACCTTTGATTGTTCATCTCAAGGGTACCAGATATCCTCAACTGGCAGCTATGGGCACCTGCCCACATGTGCACATGAGCACATACATATACATAATAAAAGATAAAAAGGAGATAGATATAGCACAAGTCATAGAACATAATAACAGCTGTGTTGAACTAAATATGCTGAAAGCTTACTGAATCTTAGTGCATCTGATGACAACTAGAATATGGCATGTCCTTTACCTATAGACATCAAGAGTTTGAACAATCAAAATTCAAGATTTTTTGTAAGTGTCCATTTCTATATAGTAAAATTAATTAAAATATTAATTATTGTTATCATTATCATCATTATTCTTTTGGTGTTTTGAAATATGGTCTTCCTATGTAGCCCTGACTGGCCTCAGATGCACTCTTTCCCCACCTTGTCCTCTCAGCTGCTGGGAGTACCTCCAAAACCTGTTCTAAAACCACTTTAAAACTATTCTTTTTTTTTAAGATTTACTTATTTATTTATTTTATGTATGTGACTTCATTCACTGTTGCTGTCTTCAGACACACCAGAAGAGGGCATTAGATTCCATTACAGATGGTTGTGAGCCACCATGTGGTTGCTGGGAATTGAACTCAGGACCTCTGAAAGAACAGTCAGTCTTATTAACCACTGAGTTCCTCCAGTCCTAAAACTAATCTTTAAAAAGACTTATCTATCATAGGTCTTTCATAGAAAGTAAAACTCTAGAGCACTAGCTTCCCAGAAGTTACTCTCACCTTATGTATCAAGCTTGTTAAGTATTATATTTATAGCGCTTACTATTAAGATGGACTCTTCCTTTGTTTTTACTTCTATCTTGACAATAAATACACTTTGAATTATCTAAACTCCCAGAAAGGACAAATTTTTCATAATTTATTTATTTACTTTTATTCACATTACATCCCAAGCACAGAAACCCTTTTTTTCCTCTGTTCCTGGCCTTACAAATCCCTCTCCCAATACTCCCTCTCCTTATCCTCATGACAGGGGAAGCATCCCTTAGGTACCACCCAACCAGGGGACAGTTCGTCCCAGTAGGAATAAGCATCTCCTCTCCTACTGAAGTCCAATCATCAGGCAGTCCAGATAGGGGAAAGAGATCAAATGGCAGGCAACAGAGTCAGAGACAGACCCTGCTCCAATTGTGAGGGTATGCACATAAAGAACAAATGGGATATCTGCCACAAATGTGTGTGTGTGGCATAGGTCCAGCCCCTGCATGCTCTTTGGTTGGTGGTTCAGTGTATGTGGGCCTTTATGAGAAAGGGTAGTCATAGGTTAGTTGACTTTGTGGTGTCCTTGACCTTTCTGTCTCCCTTAATCTTTCCCTAGTCTCCCAAAAGACTCCCCGAGCTCTCCCTGATATTTGGCAATGGGTCTCTGCATCTGTTTCCATAAGCTGATGTATGAAGCCTTTTAGGAGACAGTTATGCTAGGTTTCTGTCTGCAAGCATAGTAGAGTATCACTAATAGGGGTTGGCTCTCTTATTGAGTGGGTCTCATGTTAGGCCAGTCATTGGTTGGCCATCTCCTCAGTCTCTGCTCCATCTTTATCCCTGTACATCTTGTAGGAAGGAAATATTTTGGGTTGATGATGTCCCCCTCCTTCACTGCAAGTTCTGCCTGGGCCACAGTATTTATATACCCTGCTGACAAGCATCTCAACTAGGGTCAGCTCTATAGACGTCTTGTATTGTCCCCACCCCAAGTCTTCAGCTTGAGCCAGAAATGCCCCCACTGGTTTCCATTCTCATTCGCAGCCCTCTCCCATCCTCCTCCCCCCATAATTGGTCACCCTTACTTCCTCATCCACCTAATTGTCTCTCTTCATCCATCTCCAATGATTATTTAGTTTCTCCTTCTGAGTGAGATTCACATATCCTCCATTGGGTTCTCTTTATTACCCAGTTTCTTTGTGCCTGGGGAGCATAGCATGGATATCTTGCATTTTATAGCTAATATCCTCTTATAAGTGAGTACATACTATGCATGTTCTTTTGGGTCTGGGTTACCTCACTCAGGATGACATTCTCAAGCTCCATCCATGTGTCTGAAAATTTCATGATGTCTTTGTTTTTAATAGCTGAATAGAATTGCATTGTGTAGATGTACCACATTCTCTTTATCCATTCTTTAGTTGAGGGACATCTGGATTGCTTCCAGTTTCTGGCTATTATGAATAAAGCTGCTATGAACATAGTTGAGCAAGTGTTCCTGTGGAACAGTGTGGCATCTTTGGTTCTATACCCAGGAGTGGTGTAGCTGGGTTTGGGGGTAAAATTATTTCAAATTTTTGAGAAATCTCCAAATTGATTTTCAAAGTTGTTTCAAAGTTTTCACTCCATCAGCAATGAAGAGTGGTCCCTTGCTCCACATCCTTGCCCAGCATGTGCTATCACTTGAGTTTTTAATTTTAGCCATTCTGTTGGGTGTAATATGAAATCTCAGAGTCATGTTGATTTGCATTTCCCTGATCACTAATGACTTTGAACATGTCTAAGTGCTTCTTGGCTATTCAAGATTCCTCTGTTGAGCACACTCTGTTTAGCTCTGCAGCCCATTTTAAACATTGGATTGTTTGGTTTGGTTGATCTCTACTTTCTTGAGCTCTTTATATATTTTGGATATTAGTCTTCTGTTGGATGTAGGGTTAGTGAAGATCTTTCCTCATTCTGTAGTCTACTGTTTTGTTCTGGTGACAGTGCCCTTACCCTTGCAAACGCTTTTCAGTTTCATGAAGTCTCATTTATTAATTGTTGAACATATTGCCTGAGCTATTCGTGGTCTTTTTGAGGATTTGTCACCTGTGCCAATGATTACAAGACATTCTTCCACTTGCTCTTCTCTTAGATTTAGTGTGTCCAGTTTTATGTTGAGGTTTTGTGCAGGGGTCATAGATTTGGGTCTATGTGCATCATTCTTCATACAGGGATCCAGTTAAACCAGCACCATTTGTTGAAGATGCTTTTTGTATGGTTTTGGCTTCTTTGTCAAAAATCAATTGTCCATATGTGTGTGGTTTATATCTGGGTCTTTGATTCTACTCCATTAACCAACCTGTTTCTTTTTAACCCAATACCATGACATTTTTATTACTATTGCTCTGTAGTACAGCTGGACAATGGGGATGATGACATCTCTAGAAGTTCTTTTGTTGTATAGGATTATTTTAGTTTTCCTGGATTTTTTTATTTTTCTATATGAAGTTGAAAATTGTTCTGTCAAAGTCTGTAAAGAATTGTGTTGGAATTTTGATGGGAATTGCATTGAATCTGTAGATAGCTTTTGTTAAGATGACCATTTTCAGTATGTTAATCATACTGACCCATGAGCATGGGAGAGCATTCCATCTTCTGATATCTTCAATTTCTTTCTTCAGAGTCTTGAAGTTCTTGTCAAAAGTGTCTTTCACTTGCTTGGTTCAAGTTACACAAAGATATTTTATATTATTTATAGCTATTGTAAAAGACATTTTTTCTTAATTTCTTTTTCAGTCCTTATGAAGGAGTTTGTATGAAGGAAGGTTGCTGTTTTTGTTTTTCAGTTGATTTTGAATCCAGCAATGTTGCTGAAGTTGTTTATCACTTTTAGGAGCTTCCAAATTTTAAGAATGTATTTTCCTTTCATCCCAGTGGATCTTAATCTGCACAAGCATTGCTTTTTCATGGGATGAGAAGACTACACTATTGATACGTGAGTACAAAAGTCCATGTGGACAGGTAGAGTGGCAAAGGTCATGCATTCTAAAATTCTTTCAATAGTTATTCTGCTTCTCACCTTATGATCTGTATACGTTCCCATGAAATGTTACCTGTCTCTACCTTCCCATGAAATGTTACCTGTCTCTCCTGGTGAGTCTGTACCTTCTCTGTTTCTAAAACTGTGTGTTTTGATCCTATCACTATTTTAAGGTGCTGTCTTCAGATACCAGAGGAAAGAAATTCAGTAGGAATAAATTTCTTATCTGTGATAAGGGAATGTCTTATTGTGCTATTATTTTTCTTTATGAGGAAATATCATCTTCTTGGACAAAACAAAACAAAAACTTAAAAACTGATGCAGACTAGTATGTGTTCTGAGGAACAATTGGGGACACATTAAGAGCCAGTATGAAGTTTGCATAAATTCTCAACCTCAGGATAGAAGCCATGGAAAAATGGTGTACTGATTTTAAAGTCTATTCTTTACCTTCAACATAAAACTTTATTGAATAGAAAGAGACTCAATTCATATCATCGTTTATTAAGTTTCTTCAAACACTTAATTAAAAAATTTGCTCTATCACTAAGTTACAGACTCAGTTCTTTTACCAGGATAGCTACTGAACCTAGAACCTTATAAATGGTAGGCACAGGGAAAAGGGAGAATAAAAGGAAGTAAGGTTTAGTGGGGAAATGAGTGAGAAGGTAATGCAAAGGAGGGGGTGAAGGTATGGATAATTAACACCAAGGATATTTTGAAAGACCATAAAACTACTATTTTATAAGGTATGCACATATACATGTGTGTATGTATGTACCAACCAAGCTATTTCATATCTATACTCTGTGTGTGCATGTACATTTGTATGGGCGTGCATGTGCGTGTGCGTGTGCGAGTGTGTGTGTGTGTGTGTGTGTGTGTATTGGCTTAACTGGAGTTACCATATACTGGTACACTGTCAATAATTCTTCTCCCAGAATCTGTAGCTTACCTAATACAGTCCCAATGGCAGGTGTAAAATAGCACCCCTTGACTTGGTCAGGGGTATCTTGGAGACCTTCCCAATCATCCAGGCTATCTCTTGGCTGTCAATTACAACTTAATGGTAACATCCTATTGCTGAGGACACCTGAGACTTGTCACATGGAATGGAGGAATCGAGCTGTGTTCATCAGAAGCTTCTTCCCTGATGGCTAAAGTCCACAGTACTGGAAGGTACAGTGCAGTCTCTGACAAGAGAGAAGCAACCCACAGGCTTAGCCAGCTGTTAGCTCAGAATGCAGTAGTGATGGGTGTGGCAAGGTATGTGTATGTATGCGAACTGTCACAGAGGTTATGGGGTCCATAAAGTATTCCGAAAACTTTTAAGGCCAACACCACAAAAGAAAACACACACCTAGTGCTTTAAATCTGGCCAAGAGCTCATAGTTGAGGCAACTCTCAGATCTCATCAGAGAAGTTTCTTTGTGTTCTGAATAATGGTTAAAATAGAAACAACTTGTCAAAGTGCAGAGAGTAAGTATCTGTGAAGTGCTCAATGAAAAAAGAGACAGCAGTATCATACCCTCTTTCCCCAGAGTCAGAGATCAATACAAAAGAGGGCACAGAAAGATTGTCAGAGCCAGGGGTTAGGAAGACAACAAGGCAGTCTTTTGGATATGACTTTGTCACTCTCGAATTCACAGCAACCATGGCTGCCTGAGTAAGACCCCTATCTTTGTCACTCTCGAATTCACAGCAACCATGGCTGCCTGAGTAAGACCCCTATCAGATCAAACTAGTCCACATTCCAGCATAAAATGTGGAAGGACTCCTGAGCTCCAAACCTGGCAGAGGTGATAGTGACAGTTCCTTAGCCATAATTTACACTTGGCTTATGTTGACAAGCCACAATTTGATCTCTGTTACAACTTACACTCTTCCTTTTTTTTTTTATTTAAAAATTAATTTTATTGCATATTTATAATTTTGACTATTTTTAATTAACTAATTTATTTATTTTACACTCTATATTTCATCCCCCCTCCTGTCCACCCTCCTACTGTTTCACATTCCATACCTCCTCCCCACCCCTCACCCCATCTGACCTCTAAACTCCCTGGGGTCTCCAGTCTCTTGAGGGTTAGGTGCATTATCTCTGAATGAACACAGACCCGACAGTCCTCTGCTGTATGTGTGTTGGTGGCCTCATATCAACTAGTGTATGCTGCCTGTTTGGTGGTCCAGTGTTTGAGAAATTTTGGGGGTCCAGATTAATTGAGACTGCTGGTCCTCCCACAGGGCCATGCTTCTCCCCAGATTCTGTCAGTTTTTCTGTAATTCAACAACAGGAGTCAGCTGCTCCTGTCCATTGATTGGGTGCAACCATCTGTCTGAAAGAGTCAGAGGCAGATGGTTGCACCCAACTTACTTTCTTCTTTCTCTATGTGAACAGGAGATCAACCAGGTTCTAGTGGACTGATACCCATGAGTATGGGCAGCACAAATTGAGGTCAATGAGTTATGAGAGAGAGAGAGAGAGAGGAAGAGGAAGAGGAAGAGGAAGAAGGAGGAAGAGATTGGAAATGGGGGATAGGTATAGAAGTTATCACAGGTTACTTCTTCACTTGAACAGGGAAGAGAAATGTGCAGAGCTATGAGTTCAGCTGAGGTGACAGTGCTATCTTCTCCATGCACTCTCAACCTGTAACACAAAGAGTTAATGGTCCATCTTTCTTCTAATTTTAAAAAATATTATTAGGTTGCAAAGTTTCATGATGACACCTTTTGAATAAAATTTGATATTGTTGTTTCTTGTTCTCCCCATTAATATAGTTTTTCACTGAGGCAAAGAAAAAAAGAAAAATAAAAACATATAGGTAGTAAACTGGTGAAATAAACCAAGGGAACATGGTTTTCATGCAGAGGACAGAGATTGTAGTTAAGAGGCAAGAACACTGCCCTTGGGTAGATAAAGCACGTGAACATGATCCAGAGAAAATAATATCTTACTTCTCATTATCAAGGTTTTCTCTTTCAGTATGAGTTGTACCTGAAAGTGACATTCCTACTTTACACACAGACTTGCCAGGTCTGTGTTATTATTTTGGAAAAAGGAGAAAATGTTTACAAGGCTCTTGTTGAGTAATTTAAACAAAAACTAACTTTGAATTGCATTTTAATTCTATTTTGCCCATTGAGAGACACAAAGACTAAAATTCCAAACTAGCTACTTGTACACTGAGCAGAAAACATATCTTTGATGTTGTCTATTTATTTTCTTATTTTGGCATCATTGCAGTTTTATTTTTTTGTCCTTAATTGTTGAACCTACTTTTTCCATATGCTAAACATGTACTTCGTGACTGAGCATATTCAAGCCCCTCATATTCTCTATATAAAGATATCTCCTCTTCCACTTCTCATCGATACATACAGTCCTGCATACACAGAAACCCTTCTTGGCTCCCTGCAGTGCTCACAAAGTCTTCACTTCAAGGCAAGCAAAAGAAAGAAGGGAAGAAACCTGCCTAAGGCAAGAGATTAGTGAGACCCCTGGAGACTTGGTTGAGTTGATACTTGGAAGACCTCACATGCATAGCCAATTATTGGCATGTGGGAATGTCACTCAATATTGCTAAATCCTTTCATTTTGCAAAATGAATCATGCACCCATGTGTTTTATGAATAAATCTCAAGATGTATAGATACTGTCAACTAGATGGAGAGATACACAAACATAAACAACATCCCACTTCCCACTCACCTCTGTCGGCTGGTTTGATCATATCCTCAGAAGGGTGTGGCTTCTGGTTTCATGAGGATGGTATAAGGTTTAGACTTCAAAGTGTACTCTCTGGCTCTTGTCAAGACCTGGCAAGTCTGTGTGTAAAGATATGATTAGCATTAAGGCACACAATTGATTAGTGCAGATTCTAAGTTACAGAAAACTTGGTTTCACCTATTTATTTTAGAAAAACAGGTGCAGAAATTAAAATGGCCTCAATGATTAGTCTGAGGTTCTAGGGAAAAGTAATGTCAGAACTGGCTGGATAAACACAGCTCTTTCTTCATCCAGGGCTCATAGTGATTTATCACTGCTACCACATGCTCCTAATTCTGGGCCAATGTAAGGAGTACATTTCCCAACAGGTCACATCAGGAGCATGATACATGATGATAATTTTGGCTTGGGCCTGCATAAAGCCTGTGTAGTTCAGGAGTGGCCTGAAATTACTGTTGGCCAGGGTGGGGGGTGAAGGGTAGGAGGGTGGTTCCATTAACCAATTAAGCTGGATCCATGCACATATGTATAGTTTTGGCTAGGCCTGGAGATTGGATATGATATAGGGGTACAAGGGTCATGAAAACCCACTAGAAGGAAGCTGAGCATAGGCAGGGCCTATGGTTGGGTGTGGTGAGGGTACCTGGAGTGGAAGATGAGTAGGGGGAGAATACAGGTAGCCTCTTACACATTGGCTACATACTTTAAGGTTTTTATGATGTTTGTCTTGCTTTGTTTTTATAAAGCAACCCAACTCAAGAACCTTTAAAAGAAACTCCATGAACATACCTGCCCCTACCACCTGTGACACACAATGGAACTAGAATCATGTAATATCATACATATCATATCATATCATATCATATCATATCATATCATATCATATCATACCATACAAGGCAATCTAGAAATAGATAAAAAGTAAAGGTCCTCACTCATTAGTGAAAATCTCAGAGAGAATGGAATGGCGGTCATCAGAGACTGGGAAATTGGGGTATAGTGGAAAAAGAAATTAAGCTAGACTGCCAAAACATAGTTGAAGGATGGTGCATTTAGACTGGTTTTCTATAGCAGAGCAGTAATTCCTGCTTAAAATATCACGTGATGTCTATCATATCACTATAGGACTATGAAATTGTCAGCACATGAGAACACATGAGATGAAATGTTGAGCATTCTGGCTTGCTGGTTGTAGATTGAACTCATGTATCAAGATAGTATAATGTCCCCCATAATGTAGTATGTATAGAGGATGGAGAGGTAGTTTAGTATGTAAATTCTAGCTGTGCAAGCATGAAGACATGAGCTCAGTTCCAGGGCTCATGCAAAACATGCTTGGACAAAGAATGACAACTGAGGCTGACCTCTGGCCTTCACACACACACACACACACACACCACACACACACACTACAAAGATATATACAGATTATGTCTCAATTAGCCCAGAGACCTGGGGTGGGAAGGCTCCTAGGAAGTCTATGGGAGTGATTTTAGCTGAGTCTTCTAGCAGTGAGGATTTTGAATCTCAGACTCCTAGTAGTGAGGATATTGAGCCAGGAAGTGGCTAGTTCCTGTAGCCAGGCAGAACCCTCAGTGGAGGGATAAGAACATCAACCTACCTACAAAACTTTTGACCCAAAATTTGTCCTGTCAACAAGAAATACAGCGACAAAGACAGAGCAGAGACTGAGGGAATGGCCAACCAATTACTGACTCATCTTGAAACCCATTCCATGGGCAATCACCAATCCCTGACACTATTAATGATACTCTGCTATGCTTGCAGACAGGAGCCTAATATAACTGTCCTATGAGAGGCTCAACACAGCCACTGACTGAAACACTTGCAGTGACCCACAGCCAAGCATTGGATGGAGCTTGAGGAGTCTTATGGAGTAGCTGGGCAAGGATAGAGACCAGGAGGTGATAAGAACTCCATAGGAAGACCAACAGAATGAACTAACCTAGACTCTTGGAGGTGATCAGAGACAAAGAGCATACACAGAATGGAGCAAGCCCACCCCAGTCCTCCTCCCCCACCCCTGCATATAGGTAGCAGATGTTCAGCTTAGTATTCATGTGGGTTCTACAACAACTGGAGTAGGGCTGTCCCTAAATCTGTCATCTACCTGTGGATCCCATTCACCTAACTGGACTGCTTTGTTTGGCTTCAGTGGGAGAAGATGCACAGAGACCCCCAGAGACTTGATATGCCATGGTGGGGGGATACCCAAGGGGGACCTACACCCTCTCAGAGAAGGGGAAGGTGATGGGGATAGGGAGCAGAGGACAGGGAGTAGGTGGGGCAGATATTGGGATGTAAAGTGAATAAATAAGTTAACTAATGAAACAAAAACCACCCCCACCAACAACAATAAAAACCAAAGAAACAAAAAGCCAGGAAGCCATCACAATAGGGAGAAAAGCTGAAGTTTAAGGAAAACATACATTCAAACTATCTGTTGTTCACTATAAACCACCTTAATACAAAGGAAACAAAGATCATCTCTATCTAAATGGGAATGTAAGATTTCCAATTGCTCCTTCCAAATGGAAGAAATTAAGTTTACTGGCTCTCTCAAAGGGCACTGCAGAAATGTGAATGCCCTAACTGAACATATTAGACACAAAGAAGCTTGACACTAAAGATGGTCTACAAGATACTCTGCAGAAAATGGAACTAATTCAAGCATGCCCTTATTGTGGCTTGCTGTAAAAGTCAATTTTTCCAGGAACGTGTATGTATGTGATGGTGCTCTGACCTATAATTCAACTCAAGTTGGTTTTATATCCCCACTGAATGGTGCAGGTCCGAGATTTAAAAAGCCTGTCTACCTTTCCCTTCTCTAGTTGCTCTGCTGATTAAAGTATCTCTTTTATGAAACAATAAAATGTTAGATGAATGACAAGCATTACCTAATTCTTATAAAGTTAGGGATTTGTTTCAAATACTTTTTATAAAGTATCAAACAGAATTTATAAACCAAGTACATGACAGTACATGAATATGATAATAACTTATGCCATCAATATTCTGGTTTTGATACAACTGGGCTGCATTTTCTGATTATAAAATATTCCTGGTAGCATAAGATTCTTACAACCACATTTGCATTTTGTTGTAGGAGTCTCATAAAATGAGAGCTAAGCAGGGGAAGGGAGGAGAAACCGTGGGTCTTTTTGATGACTGCTTGATTTTGATTTCTAGAAAGTCAGTAGAAAAGGGCAGTGACTAGAAAAACTGTGGAGACAGACAGAACCATGGGCAATGGCAGATACAGCATTCACTCTGACCTTATCTATATCCAATTCCAGTGTCCATGGATTCACACTGATGATGGTAGAATCACACAAAAGGTGTTTTTGAATAATTTCCTGGGAAAACAAAGAGAATGTTCTATTCAGAGGAGACAAATTCTATGGTGCCATTCGGGTTCTTTGTGTTGGTTTCTTCTTCTTTTTTATGCAGTTCTGAGCAAATGTGCCAACTCAGGAAACATCTATTCACAGGTCTGGGAGTGCCAGTTCTGAGGCTTACCTTGCTATCTTGGAAGTGGTGTAGCTCTATCTGTGTAAATACAAGAGCTGGTGTTCATGGATCCCTTGCCATGTGCTATGTACTTCAAAACAATGCCCATGTGTCATTACATGGTTTATAAACACATCAGCCTGATTCTGTGAATCCCTTCCCTTTAACCTAACCCTTCAGTTAAGTCACATGCCAAATCCTATTCCATTAGTAGAGCCAAGATTTAATATTTTCCCTGTGTGGTTTTAATTTCATCCTTGTCACATGTCCAAAGACAGCTTCAAAAGAGAAGGCTGGTACTCAGATATGGCGCCAACATTAAGGTCATTTGTCGCCACAAGATCAACTCTGGGAAAGGACTGTGTTGAGACTCCAACACAGTTTCCGCATTATGTTCTTCCTTCTCATTACTATCTCCTCTTGCTTTGATTCCAGAGATGTAATGCAGCTCCTTAGTCATTGCTTACACTTGGCTTATGTTGACAAGCCACAATTTTGTCTCTGTTTCATCTTACTCTGTTCTTTCTCTATGTCAACAAGATGATTTTGTTGACAAATATGTTGGTTTGTTTTTTATTAAGAACATCTACTTAAATATCCTTCTAAATTTGTGTCTTTATGTTTATATGCTCATATTGCTCTCAGCCATGGTCAAAGAAGCTTTTGTGTTCAGTGGGTGAGAATTAATGCAGAGACTAACAACTAGCCAGAGTGCTAAGAATAAGTGACTATTGAATCCTTAGCTATAAATAGGACATCACTCCCTTCAAACCTCAGGAAACATTATGGAAGAGGGATCAGATCAGGGAGATTTCTCAGTGTATAAATAAAGGCATTTGCTACCAAGCCTGATGACCTGGGTTCCATGCTAAAGAAGACCACATGGTAGAAGGAGAAAACTGATCCTGCCATGTGTTTTCTTACCTCTATACTTAAGTGCATTATTCATTCATGCATGTGTGTGTGTGTGTGCATTTGCACATGCAAGCATATTCACACACATATACACATTAAATACAGGAAACTAAGAGAGGGAGAGATGATAATGAGAAGATATAATCAAAGTACATTAAAAATTACATATGAAATTATGAAAACATCTATTTTTAAAATGTAATAAACGTATCTGTTTAATTGTCTTTAGTGTTGTTCTATATTTTATGTGTTCTGTAAATTATGTGTAGTCGTAAGGATAATGATGTTTTAGGTACTTTCATGATTCTGGGTAGCAAGTATTTATGGGACAAATAGTGATAACTATCTACATTATTCAGTTTCACTATGATTGTTACCTGTGCTGAAACTTTCATGGTCTTAATCAAAGTGGGAAGCAGCCCCAGCTTCTATTTCAAAGTCCTGAGGAGCCATGGGATACACTTCACAGTGCACTTGCCTGTGGGTGAGTTAGACCATTCAGGTGATCCTGCCAAAGGCATACAGAATGACAGAGGAAATGTACTCATAGGGAGATTGAAATGAGAGAATGTGATCCAAAGATTTAAGGTGTAGGCTTGGTTTCTGTCCTTCTACTATAGGATGGCTGTGGCTTCTAGTTCCTGCTTCCTGTGATACCTTATTCCCTACACAACTTCAGTGTGTCTCTTCAGCTTTCATGCACATTTAAAAAGTCCTTTTTGTGCTCAATGGCTAGTATTGGTTTGGGGGTAGCAAATAAGTGCATGGAAAGATGTAGTTTTCTTTTCTCCTCCATTGCTATGACCCAATTGTCTAATTAATGGCTGAATCAATGCAGTAGCCTCTGCATGCCTAATGCCTCTATATCCACCCTCACTTTCCTCCCATGTCCGATTCTAGCCAACCTACCTTGCTGGGACCTGGGTACATCAAACTTAGTACTATTTTTAAATGTTGTATTACTTTCCCTGGAGAGAAGTAAACAAATAAGAACAACAAAAGCAATCTATTCAAATCTAATCATCCCAGATCAGGTACCTACAGACCAAAGAGAGGAGGATTCTGTAGGAGCCCCTACAGGATTCACGTTTGGCAGAAAAAATGATCCTCAAAGAGGTGAGAATAAAAACTTGGTTCAGCCTGGCAAAGTCAAACTGTATCAAACTTTTTTAGTCTGATGCCAGGTGCCTTATTGCCAGCATATTTAAGCATAGTACAATTTGGATAAAAGTCTCCTAGTGTAATACCATCCCCAGTGTTGAAGGAGGCATAATTACATTGAAACTCAACTCAAAAATACATATAATTTCTTCCAAGATGATGAGGTCTAGAAATAAGCACCTGAATTAGCTTAGGAACCTAGGGAATGATCTGCTGTATTCTTGGTCATACAGCTAGTATACAGGTCCTTTGGGGTTATTAGCTACCTCTGATCCTGATTGTGGGAGCTTGAATATTGCCTGGCCCAACAGCTAATGCAGATCAACAAGCTGTTAATCATCTCTAATTCCCAGCTTTCTGGGATGGAAAAGGCAGGTTATATTTCCTTAGAGAGGATAATCCTATACACTTAACATTTTTGGTTTCCCTGGTGATCTCTAGGTGCAAGGACCTTCGTGCTCCTCACAGGACTTTATGAAAATAAATTTATGAAAATTTTGTAACCATTTTGGCTAAATGAGAACCATACATTCTTTCTGTACTGGCAAGGTTGTGTGTATGAATTTGACATGAGCTAGAGTCATCAGAGAGGAAGGGGCCTCAGCTGAGGAAATATCTCCACGAGATTCAGCTGTAAGGCATTTCTCTCTTTTTTATTAAACTTTTTATTTGTTTACATTTCAAATGATATCCCCCTTCCTGGTTACCCCTCCAAAAACCCCCACCCCATCCTGTAGGCTCCCCCAGCCTGAAGCAGGCTGATCTAGACTTTGACCTTGCTGCCACTAGAAAGATTACCTAGGGTGGAGCCTTCCAACCTAGATGGCTCTTTTGTTCTGTCACCTGACACTGCACTCTCCAAGACACTGCTACCTGCTGAGAGGCCCCTGAGATATTCTGGAGGAATATATCCTGCAGGCTGGCTCCAGACACCAAGAATGGACTGGCGGGGGGATGGGCCTTCCCCCTTATAAGCACACTATCTTAGTAAACTGGCGGGTCTTGAACAGAATCATGTCTTGGTCTCTGGCCATCTAAGTCTTTTTCAGCCCCAGCCTGCCTCCCAGGTGTACCAGGTTCAAGTAGGCCGAGGGCTGGTATACAACACCATTCCTCTTCTTCCTCCTCCTCTTTACCTCTAAAAGGGTCTTCCTAAACCCACTCACCCTCTTGCACCTCACAGCTCTGGCCTATTCCCCACACAGGGGCATCAAGCCTCCACAGGACCAAGGGCTTCCCCTCCCATTGATGTCAGATTAATGATCAATGGCAAAGGGCCCAGCTCATTGTGGTGGTGCCATTCATGGGCTGGTGATTCTATAAAACGTAGGCTGAGTAAACCTTGTGAATCAAGCCTGTAAGCAGCACTCTCCATGTCTCCTGCCTCATCTCCTGCCTCCAACATCTCGCCCTCTTTGACTTCCTGACCTGACTTCCTTCAATAATGAACAGCAATATGGAAGTGTAAGCTAAATAAGCCCTTTCTTCCCCAACTTGCTTTTTGGTGATGGTGTTTCATAAAAGCAATAAAACCCTAACTAAGCACCTTCCTTCAGCTATCCAACTACTGAAATGATGGATCCCTGAGTTAAATTTCCCCAGAAACTCCAGGCCAAGTGAAGAGAAAGGCTGTCTTACTCTGCCTTTCCAGCCAGAGTAAGAACATACCTCCAGGAAGAGTTTTCATAGATCTCACAATGTAAACAATATGCACATTTTCTGGCTTGGTTTCATCTTTTCTATGAAATTTTTACTGCTGCAGAAAGAAAGGCAGAAGGAAACCAGGAGTCTTTCTCTAAGGTTTGGCCAAACGGTAGACAACATCCCTTACCAACATCCCTCCCCACTTCCTTTAAGGGGAAAAAAACGGTAGACGACATCCCTTACCAACATCCCTCCCCACTTCCTTTAAGGGAAAAACAAGGTTGATGAATTTGAGTGCTCTTCCTAACAGCTTTGAGGTGACTATTCAGAGGCCAGGCCTGTGTCTAAGCACTTTGTCCCTGGGATGCAGGATAAGACCAAGTATCTGGAACACTTTCACTGATTCTTTCACCCTTGTTTGCTGCCTACAAATACATATTGGGGTGGGGTATAGATGACCAGAAGGGATGTTGGGATTTTGACATGGCCCTAAGTATGCAGACTACTTTTCTACTTCAGATTTATAAAGCTGAGAGTTCCTCATAACTTTTTACCACTTAGGTCTTGGTTTATTTCATGCTATTGGCTTCAATCTGTGAAGAAAATATAGCCAAGATGACTGTCATTTGGGAGACTCAGTTGGGCCATTTGCTGAGTGTTGTTTGGCTATGAGACAGCAGGGTTCATGGTTTGTTTAGCAGGGCACTCACTTTGTTTGCTTTTCTGTGTGGCTGGGGTTGCCGCTCACCCTTAGATATGTCTAATCTTCCCTTCTGTGTTTGAAGAGTAAAAGCTATTTGGATTGAAATTGATTCACAGGGAAATCACCAGCTGATAGGAGATACATGACCTCAGGGCTGTGGGGTTTAAACAGACATTAGGTGTTGCCTCAGTTATGGAATAGAAAGTATGTTTTTACAGAACCTGTCAGCTTATATGGGGTTTGAGAAAATTTTTGAGATTGCTATTATAATTTGTGTAGGAATGAATAATAGTAAATTTATGATATTTTTGTGACACACACCCTCTAGGAGAATTCTTGATTATAAGCCCTTTCAGGATCTGAGAGTGCACTCTGAATTAATGTAATTTATGTGTTATTTTCTGTGTTAATATATTATTACAATAAGTGGCTTAATAGGGCCTGACAATTTGGTTATTGTAACACCAGAGATTTTTTTTTTACAAAGCCAGATAAATACAGAACAACAACCAAAAGATATAGACAACTCTCCCTGATGAGTATAGATGCATATTTTCTCTTTAATTTTTAAAAATATAATTGGTTAGTTGTCTAGTGTGTGTGTGTGTGTGTGTGTGTGTGTGTGTGTGTGTGTGAGAGAGAGAGAGAGAGAGAGAGAGAGAGAGAGAGAGAGAGAGAGAGAGAGAACCAAAATTACTGGAATATTGAATGATCAAAATTTCTTTCTACTCAAGATTGCCCTGGCAATCCAGGATGTAGTCAATATGATTTACTGATTTATGAATGTAGTTTGATGTCATTTTTTGTTTCCCGTTTCCCTTTTTATTTTGACAACTTTATGCATGTCTGTGATCTATTGTAGTCAGACTCACCCCTGATTACTCTCTTATCCTTCCTGACACCTTCTAGCCCCTCCCATTGTCATATCCTTTCTGCACATGTCTTCTGACATAGTCATAGCTACTGTGCATTCATGATTACAATAGTCTTGTTCTGTCCTGTCCAGATAACAGCATCATAGCACTCCTCTCCATCCTGTAGCTATTATGTTGACAAGTCTGCACTCTCTTTAGATGTGTGTCTTGGGCCTTGGGGGACTTAGTATTCAATCATCATCTATTCTTAAAACCTGGACCAATTATGAGTTTTTACATTAACCATTGTAACAGGAAGCTTCTTTGACAAAGACTGAGAGCAACACTAGTCTGTAGGTAAAAGCACATACTTATAAGACTGTTTGACTCTATGCCCATCTGCTAAAACATCAGTAGTAGGATCTCTCCTAGGGTCTGAGATATTCCCAACTATAGGGCTTTGAGCAGATTTATAGTACTAGACATGTATTCCATTTCATAGATAAGGCTGAAAAGTCAATCAGAAAGCAACTGTTTACCTCCCCAACAGGCATGACACTATTGTACAAATAAGTACTTCCTGCTTGGTACATTAATACTGTGGCATCCAAGGTCCACACTGGTGATGAATGGTCCACACGAGGTCCACCACTTATGATTTTTTCTTCCCCCAGAGCCTACATAGCATCTCCCAGAACTGTGAATGCTTATCATCAGAGAGGAAGCTGTCAGTTCCATTCCAGCTTGACTTTTCTGTGTTTTGTTCTTGTATATATGAGATGCAAATGTTCAGTCCATCTGTGGTCATGAGTGCTGATATTACACTTTATAAAATATCTAGACTCTAAAGTTGTGCTGTTTTCCCATGCTGATCTACTATACCAAGCCAAGAACTGTAAATTTGCCTCAGAAGTAAAAGCTACATGAATATACATATAGCTATAATGATAAGTTTTGTAGGGTCCATATTCCCCAAGTATATAAACCTACAAAATAAGCACTTAGTTCTCCAAACTTAATTGTTAGTGACTGTAGCTTTTCTAGGCACAGGTTCATATGATCCTAATTAGAATTGGAATATGCAAACAAAGGTAACTATAGCAGACAGGTCCACACAGGTAGCAGAAGCAGTGGAAGAGGTGGGTCAGGGTTCTTCATGGCTCCATCTGTACCCAGGAAATGGAGCTGGTCCACAGCACTCTGTGTACAGGTCCTGCCGGGGGAGCTAGTCTCCCGGGAGTGCTGACACACACTTACAGGCCCACAGGAGGGCAAGCTCAAGCCAGAGACAGCAAGGCCAACTAAAACTAGAGATAACCAGAAGGCAAAAGGAAAGCACAAGAACATGTCCAACAGACACTAAGGTTACTTGGAATCATAAGAAACCAGTTCTCTCACAACAGCAAGTCTTGGATAACCCAACAAAAAGGAAAATCAAGATTTGGATTTAAAATCATATCGCATGATGCTGATACAGGACTTTAGGAAGGACATAAATAACTCACGTAAAGAAACATAGGAGAACACAGGAAAACTGGTAGAAGATGGTAAAGAGGAAACACAAAAATTCCTTTAAAAATTACAGGAAGACACAACCAAACAGGTGAAGGAATTGGACAAAACCATCCAGGATCTAAAATGGAAGAAGAAACAATAAAAAAAAATCACAAAGGGAGACAACTCTGGAATTCGAAACCTTAGGAAAGAAGTCAGGAGTTATCGATGTAAGCATCACCAACAGAATACAAGAGATAGAAGAGAGAATCTCAAGTACAGAGGACACCATAGAAAACATTGACACAACAAAAAAAATGCAAAATGCAAAAAGATACTAACTCAAAACATCCAGGAAATTCAGGACACAATGAGAAGACCAAACCTAAGAATAATAGGTATAGAAGAGAGTGAAGATTCCCAAACTAAAGACCCAGTAGATATCTTCAACAAAATTTCAAAAGAAAACTTCCCTAACCTAAAGGGATGCCCATGAACATAAAAGAAGCCTACAAAACTCCAAATAGATTGGACCAGAGAAGAAATTGCTCCCATCACATAATAATCAAAACATCAAATACACAAAACAAAGAAAGAATATTAAAATCACTAAGGAAAAAGGTCAAGTAATATATAAAGACAGACCTATCAGAATTATACCATAGATGGAGAAACCAAGGTATTCCATGACAAAACCAAATTTACAAAACATTTTCCCACAAATCCAGCACTTCAAAGGATAAAAATGGAAAACTCCAACACAAGGAGGGAAATTACACCCGAGAAATAGCAAGAAAATAATCTTTAAGCAAACCAAAAAGAAGACAACCACATAAACAAAATTCTATATCTAACAACAAAAACAGCAGCAACAACAACAACTAAAATAACAGGAAGCAACAATCACTTTTCCTTAATATCTCTTAATATCCATGAACTCAATTCCCAAATAAAAAGACTTAGACTAACAAACTGGTTACATAAACAGGATCCAAAATTTTGCTGCATACAAGAAACCCACCTCAGTGTCAAAGACAGATACACCTCAGAGTAACAAGCTAGAAAACAATTCTCCAAGCAAACGGTCCAAAGAAAGAAGCTGGAGTAGCTATTCAAATATCAAATAAAATTGACATAAAGTTATCAAAAAAGACAAGGAAGGACACTTCATACTCATGAAAGGTAAAATCTACCAAGATGAACTCTCAATACTGAACATCTATGGTCCAAATACAAGGGCACCCACATTCATAAAAGAAACTTTTCTCAAACTCAAAGCATACATTGAACCTCACACAATAATAGTAGAAGACTTCAACACCCTACTCTCAGCAATGGGCATACCATGGAAATAGAAACTATAAACAGAGACATAGTAAAACTAACAGAAGTCATAGACCAAATGGATTTAACAGATATCTATAGAACATTTTATCCTAAAACAAAAGAATATATCTTCTTATCAGCACCTTCCCCAAAACTGACCATATAATTGGTCACAAAACAGGACCCAACAGATACAAGAAGGTAGAAATTATCCTATGCATCCTATCAGATCACCACGGACTAGGGCTGGTCTTCAATAACAACATAAACAATAGAAAGCCTACATACACATGGAAGATGAACAACACTCTACTCAATGTCAAGGAAGAAATAGAGAAAGACGTTAAAGACGTTTAGAGTTTAATGAAAATGAAGCCACAACATACCCAAACTTATGGGACACAATGAAAGCAGTGCTAAGAGGAAAACTCATAGCTGTGAGTGTCTCCAAAAAGAAACTAGAAAGCATACATGAGCATCGTGACAGCACAACTGAAAGCTCTAGAACAAAAAGAAGCAAATAGACCCAAGAGGAGTAGAAGGCAGGAAATAAACTGAGGGCTGAAATCAACCAAGTAGAAACAAAAAGAACTATATAAAGAATCAACCAAACCAGGAGCTGATTCTTTGAGAAAATCAACACGATAGATAAACCCTTAACCAAACTAATCAGAGCGTACAGAGAAAGTATCCAAATCAACAAAATCAGAAATGCAAAGGGGGAACATAACAACAGAAACTGAGGAAATCCAAAAAATCATCAGATCCCACTTACAAAAGCCTATACTCAGCAAAACTGGAAAATCTGAAAGAAATGGATAATTTTGTAGGCAGATACCAGGTAACAAAGTTAAATCAGGATCAGATTAATGATCTAAACAGTCCCATAACCCCTAAGGAAATAGAAGGAGTAATTAATAGTCTCCCAAACAAAAAAGTCCCAGGACCAGATGGGTTTAGTGCAGAGTTCTATCAGATCTTCAAAGAAGACCTAATACCAATACTCTTCAAAGTATTCCACAAAATACAAACAGAATGAACACTACCCAATTCATTCTATGAAGCCACAAGTACTCTGATACCTAAACCACACAAAGATCCAACAAACAAAGACAACTTCAGACCAGTTTCCCTTAAGAATATCGATGCAAAAATACTCAATAAAATTCTCGAAAACAAATTGAGGAACACATCAAAATGACCATCCATCATGATCAAGTAAGCTTCATCTCAGAGATGCAGGGACAGTTCAATATATGGAGATCCATCAACGTAAATCACTATATAAACAAACTCATAGACAAAACCCACATGATCATCTGTGTAGATGCTGAGAAAGCATTTGACAAAATCCAACACCCCTTCATGATATAAGTCTTAGAAACATAAGGAATTCAAAGGCCCAGACCTAAATATAATAAAAGCAATATACAGCAAACCAGTAGCCCACATCAAACTAAATGGAGAGAAACCTGAAGCAATCCCACTAAAATCATGGACTAGACAAGGCTGCCCACTCTTTCCCTACCTCTTCAATATAGTACTTGAAGTCCTAGCCAGAGCAGTTAGACAACAAAAGGAGATCAGAGGGATACAAATTGGAAAGGAAGAAGTCACTATTTGCTGATGATTTGACAGTAGTATACATAAGTGACCTCAAAAATTAAACCAGAGAACTCCCAAACTAGATAAACAAATTCAGCAAAGTGGCTGGATATAAAATTAAACTGAAACAAATCAGTTGCCTTCCTCTACTCCAAGGAAAAACAGGCTGAGAAAGAAATTAGGGAAATAAAATCCTTCACAATAGTCACAAATAATATAAAATATCTTGGTGAGACTCTAACTAAGTGAGTGAAAGATCTGTATGACAGGAACTTCAAGTCTCTGAAGAAAGAAGTCAAAGAAGATCTCAGAAGATGGAAAGAGCTGCCCTGGTCATGAATTGGCAGGATTAATATAGTAAAAATGGCTATTTTTCAGAAAGCAATCTACAGATTCAATGCAATCCCCATCAAATTTCCAAATCAATTCTTCACAGAGTTAGAAAGGGCAATTTCCAAATTCAATGGAATAACAAAAACCCATGGATAGCAGCAACTATTCTCAGGAATAAAAGATCTTCTGGAAGAATCACCATCCCTGACTTCAAGCTGCACTACAGAGCAATTGTGATTAAAAAAAAAAAAAAAAACTACATGGTATTGGACAATGACAGACAGGTAGATCAAGGGAACAGAATTTAAGACCCAGAACTGAACCCATACACTTATGGTCACTTGATCTTTGACCAAGGAGCTAAAACCATCCAGTGGAAAAAAGATAGCATTTTCAACAAATGGTGTTGGCTCAAGTGGGGTTATCATGTAGAAGAATGCAAAATGATCGATTATTACCCCGTGTACAAAGCTCATTTCCAAATGGATCAAGGAACTCCACATAAGACCAGATACACTGAAAGTAAAAGAAAGAAAGTATGGAAGAGTCTTGAGCACATGGGCACAGGGGAAATTTTCCTAAACAGAATACCAATAGCTTATGCTATACTATCAAGAATTGACACATGGTACCTCATAAAATTTCAAAGCTTCTATATGGCAAAGGACACTGTCAATAGGACAAAATGGAAACCAACTGAATGGGAAAAGATCTTTACCTTTATGATAAAGATCTTTATCTTTATGATAGAGGGCTAATATCCAATATATACAAAGAACTCAAGAAGTTAGACTCCAGAAAACCAAATAACCCTATTAAAAATGGGGTACAGAGCTAAACAAAGAGTTCTCAACTGATGAATATCTCCTGAGAGGCTCTGCCAGTGCCTGACAAATACAGAGGTGAATGCACACAGTCATCCATTGCATTGAGCACAGGGACTCCAATGGAGGAGCTAGAGAAAGAACCCAAGGAGCTCAAGTTGTTTGCAGCTCCCTAGGAGGAACAACAATATGAACCAACCAGTATCCCTAGAACTCCCAGGGACTAAACCACCAACCAAAGAGTACACATGGAGGACCCCCGGCTCCAGCCACATATGAGGTAGAGGATGGCCTTGTGGAAATCAATGAGAGTAGAGTCCCTGGGTCTTGTTGAGGGTCCCAGTTAATGGGGATTGCCAGGACAGGGAAGCCTGGGTGGGTGGGTTAGTGATCAGGGGGAGGGGGAATGGGGTTAGGGGGATTTTGGAAGGGAAATGAGGAAAAGGGATAACATTTGAAATTTAAATAAAAAATATCTAATAAAATTGAATTAATTTAAAAAAGATTTCCCACTTTGAAGACCCTGAGATCAACCCACATACCTATGGTTACTTGATCTTTCACAAGGGAGCAAAAACCATCAGGTGGAAAAAAGACAGCATTTTCAACAAATGGTGCTGGCACAACTGGCGGTTATCATGTAGAAGAATGCGAATTGATCCATTCCTATCTCCTTGTACCAAGGTCAAATCTAAGTGGATTAAGGAACTCCACATAAAACCAGAGACACTGAAACCTATAGAGGAGAAAGTAGGGAAAAGCCTCAAAGATATGGGTACAGGGGAAAAATTCCTGAATAGAACAGCAAAGGCTTGTGCTGTAAGATCGAGAATCGATTAATGGGACCTCATAAAGTTGCAAAGCTTCTGCAAGGCAAAAGACACCGTCAATAAGACAAAAGGACCACCAACAGATTGGTAAAGGATCTTTACCTATCCTAAATCAGATAGGGGACTAATATCCAATATATATAAGGAACTCAAGAAGGTGGACTCCAGAAAATCAAATAACCCCATTAAAAAATGGGGCTCAGAGCCAAACAAAGAATTCTCACCTGATGAATACCGAATGGCAGAGAAGCACCTGAAAAAATGTTCAACATCCTTAATCATCAGGGAAATGCAAATCAAAACAACCCTGAGATTCCACCTCACACCAGTCAGAATGGCTAAGATCAAAAATTCAGGTGACAGCAGATGCTGGCGAGGATGTGGAGAAAGAGGAACACTCCTTCATTGTTGGTGGGATTGCAAGCTGGTACAACCACTCTGGAAATCAGTTTGGCAGTTCCTCAGAAAATTGGACATAATACTACCAAAGGATCCAGCAATACCTCTCCTGGGCATATATCCAGAAGATGTCCCAACCGGTAAGAAGGACACATGCTCCACTATGTTCATAGCAGCCTTATTTATAATAGCCAGAAGCTGGAAAGAACCCAGATGCCCCTCAACAGAGGAATGGATACAGAAAATGTGGTACATTTACACAATGGAGTACTACTCAGCTATTAAAAGGAATGAATTTATGAAATTCCTAGGCAAATGGATGGATCTGGAGGGCATCATTCTGAGTGAGGTAACATATTCACAAAGGAACTCACACAATATGTACTCACTGATAAGTGGATATTAGCCCCAAAACTTAGGAAACCCAAGATATAAGATACAATTTGTTAAAGGCATGAAACTCAAGAAGAACGAAGACCAAAGTGTGGACACTGTGCCCCTTCTTGGAATTGGGAACAAAACACCCATGGAAAGAGTTACAGAGATAAAGTTTGGAGCTGTGAAGAAAGGATGGACCATCTAGAGACTGCCATATCCAGGGATCCATCCCATAATCAGCTTCCAAACGCTGACACCATTGCATACACTAGCAAGATTTTGCTGAAAGGACCCAGATATAGCTGTCTCTTGTGAGACAATGGCCGGGGCCTAGCAAACACAGAAGTGGATGCTCACAGTCAGCTATAGGATGAATCACCGGGCCCCCAATGGAGGAGCTAGAGAAAGTACCCAAGGAGCTAAAGGGAACTGCAACCCCATAGGTGGATCATTATTATGAACTAACCAGTACCCCAGAGCTCTTGTCTCTAGCTGCATTTGTATCAAAAGATGGCCTAGTAGGCCATCACTGGAAAGAGAGGCCCATTGGACTTGCCAACTTTATATGCCCCAGTACAGGGGAATGCCAGGGCCAAGGGGTGGGTGTGGGTGCGTGGGGGACTGGGGGGGGAGTGTATTGGGGACTTTTTGGATAGCATTGGAAATGTAATTGAGGAAATTACCTAATTTAAAAAAATTAATATAAAAAATAAAAAATAATAATAAAAAAGATTTCCCACTTTTTCACTTAAAAAATAAAAAGATAATTATACTTGTAACCTCCTTCAGTTTAGGCAGGCTGGTTCAGACTGTATGCACTGAGGCGGGGCCACCTGCTGTACTGCTTCTCTGACTCAACTCGTTTCCTTTGACTTGACACTGCCTGCCACCTGCCGTGAGGCTGAACCAGTTCTCCAAGATTTTCTGGAGTTAACTACAACCTGTGAATCTGTCGAATTACTGCCAAAAGGCTGTACTGACAACTTCAAGAAACTTGGCGTGAAAGGGGATGGGTTTCCCTCTTTATAAGTGCAGATTTTATTAAACATTTGAACCTTGAACAGACTAGCTTGTCTTGGTTTCCATTATTTCTCGACCCGCCTAGGTTCCTTCCCTCTTCTCTTTCAGCTCCAGTTGCCTCCCAGGCTTGAACCGGACATGAGAGCCGCAGGCCGACCCCAACATATACTGGTTTGTATATTATTAATCTTTCTGCAAAATTCTAACCATGGCATGACTATTGAGTTTTTTGTCATCTGCAGTTTTGGTCATTTTCTAAAGAATTTACAGGCAAATTTGTAAAAAATTACTCAGACAATTACTATCAGATTTAAAAGAAATCATTTTACTGTATTTTATAATAGGATGTTACACACAGGAATTAAAATTGAGAATGGACTGTAGATGGGGGTCATCCTAAGAGCTATTTATTTGCATTTGTTGCTTGAAGTGAATAAAAGGGGCATGGAGTCTTTCACATCTGTCATGTACAGTTCCTTGTGCCCCTCTGTGGAATTAGATCACACCATCAGGACAGATGTCATCCTGGTAGGGAGGGATTGTGGAAATCAAGCTCTCATAGTTAACCAGTAATGTCTTCAGACAAAAGTATTCAAAGACAAGAAGACTAACTTCTGCAAGCTGTCCTCTGGCCTTCATGTGTGCTACCACATACGCATACAGTAAATGACATATAAAGAAATGCAAAGAATGATCTGATATGATTTTTCTGTATTTTTAAAGATAAACACAATTTGCACAGTTGCTTTTCCAGTTGCTGGGATAAAGTTCCATGACAAGAGAAACTTAAGAGAGAATCCATTAATTCTGGCTCAGTGCTTCCTAGGGTACAGCCCATCATGGCAGCAAGGTGAGGGCAGCAAAAGCTTGAGCCATCTGGTCCTGTCATATCCACAGTCGGTCAGGACCAGGGTGTGATCAGTACTGCTGCTTTTCATACCCACTTCTTTACTTATATGCTCTAGGATCCCAATAAGGCAATAACACCTGCCACCCTGGGAAAGTCTTCCCACTCAATTCACACAATCAAAATAAACCCCCGCAGGCATCCCCAGATACCCTTCTTCTAGGTGGTTCTACAGTCTGACAAGTTGATAACACTAATTATTGCACATACTAATGAGATGTATGTGCTTATTTACTTTTACATGAGAATTAAATTTTGGCTGAATACTGGGAAAGAGTATAGGAAATGGAGGAAGGGGAGGTCAGGATTATTGATCACATGAATGAGCAGTCTCTATATAGGTCTACTTCTGGTGCAACAATGAGGGAGTACCAGGGAGGTCATCTCACTTTCTCTGCTTTGAAATGCCACATCTCCCTTGCAAATACTGTTTTCAAGGAGATTGCTCCTAAAATGATACAGGATACGTGGCTGTATACTTCATCTTCCTATCCCATCTGCTAGTGACATCAGTAGAAATAAGAGCTTCTCACTGTCTGCTTAAACTGCAGATGCCCCAGAGCTGATTCTCATTGGCCTAACTCGGTCCAGGTGCCCAATTCCTAAACCAATGCTTGCCCTGATGGTGATGATGTGTGCTTTTTGTCCAACTCTCTGTCAAATACCTTGCCTATGCTAGAATGGAGGGGGCTAAATAGTGCTCTTCTCAAACCATATTATCTTCAGCTGGGAAGAGATAATTTCAAGAAGAAATTCAAGATGCTAAATGTTAAATAAAGAGGGGGAAATTCTTTCTTTCTTAGAGAATTTCTTTTCTATTTTCACTCCTTATAATACTCTATTTCTCTGATTCTTCAAATAGCTAATAAGTCAGGACACCTAGGGATCTCAGAGACAGTCACCATTTTCCTGCATTTTAAAGGGGACATTGTAAACATGGTAGCCTAAGCTGAACAAGATGTTGACTTTCAACATCAACCATCTGAGCACATGATTGAAGCTATTTTTTTTTACAAAGCAACAAAGAAGAAAGCAGATGAAAGACTCATCTTTGAAAGAACTTCATGTTCTGTGTCCCTCATGTGATTGCTTTCATTTTTCTCAGGTTCAAATTCTTTGGAAAAGTTCAGTAGCATTGAAGAACAAAAAGGGCTTTCTACATTGCACTTCTAAATTTGGATTCTATATATGAAGGCTGGTGACCCTTTCCAGATTCTCTTAGTCCTTACAATGCATGCCTCTAGTCCACCCTGCAGGAACCTCTCTGGGACTCTCCATCAAAATCACCTTCCCAGTGTGGTAATTTCATGTCCTCCTTTTTGAAAACCGTAACTCACTGCATCTAATAAGTGCTATCCATATGCAGTGGGTGTGGGCTGTACACTGGGACTTGGGAACCCTACAAAAATTCAGTCCTTCAAAGAGAAGTGGCTCTCCTCCCAGCAGGGATTGCCATCCAGTGGCTCCTACTCCACGGTGGGAGCCTTGGGAGCCATAGCACATTATGGAATTTTTAACTGGTTTGACCTTCTGCAGATATTTTTATTAGATATTTTCTTTATTTACATTTCAAATGTTATCCCCTTTCCTAGTTTCCCCTCAAAAATCCCCGATACTTTTCCCCTTCTCCCTACTCCACAGCCCACACACTCCTGCTTCCTAGCCCAGGCATTCCCCTATACTGGGGCATAGACCCTTCAACATGACCAAGGGCCTATCCTCCCATTGATGATCAACTAGGCCATCCCCTGCTACATATGCAGCTGAAGCCAGGAGTCCCTCTGAGTGTTTTCTTTGATTGGTGGTTTAGTCCCATGGAGCTCTGGGATTACTGGTTAGTTCAAAATATTGTTCCACCTAGAGGGCTGTAAACCCCTTCAGCTCCTTGGGTATTTTCTCTAGCTCCTTCATTGGGGACCCTGTGCTCTGTCCAATGGATGACTGTGAGCATTCACTTCTCTATTAGTCCGGAATTGGCAGAGCCACTCAGGAAGCAGCTATATCAGGCTCCTGTCAGCAAGCTCTTTCTTGATGGCATATGCAATAGTGTCTGCGTTTGGTGGCTGATTATGGCATAGAACCCCGGGTGGGGCAGTCTCTGGATGGTCCATCCTTTTGTCTTATCTCCAAACTTTCTCTCTGCAACTCCTTCCATGGGTTTTTAAATTCCCTATTCTAGGGTAAAATGAAGTATCCATGTGTTGGTCTTCCTTCTTGATTTTCTTGTATTGGAAATTGTATCTTTGGTATTCTAGATTTCTGAGCTAATATCCACTTATCAATGAGTGCATATCAAGTGACTTCTTTTGTGATTGGGTTACCTCACTCAGGATGATATCCTCCAGATTTATCCATTTTCCCAAGAATTTCATAAATTAATTGTTTTTAATAGATGAGTAGTACTCCGTTGTGTAAATGTACCACATTTTCTGTATCCATTCTTCTGTTGAGGGACATCTGGGTTCTTTCCAGCTTCTGGCTATTATAAACAGGACTGCTATGAACTTAGTGGAGCATGTGTCCTTATTACCAGTTGGAACATCTTCTGGGTATATGCCCAGGAGTGATATTGCTGGATCTACTGGTAGTACTATCCAGTTTTCTGAGGAACCACCAGACTGATTTCCAGAGTGGTTTTACAAGCTTGCAATCAAATCAGCAATAGAGAAGTGTTCCTCTTTCTCCACATCCTTGCCAGCATCTGCTATAACCCGAATTTAATCCTAGCAATTCTGACTGGTGTTAGGTGGAATCTCAGAATTGTTTTGATTTGCATTTTCCTGATGATTAAGGATGTTGAACATTTTTTCAAGTGCTTCTCAGTATTCCTCAGTTGAGAATTCTTTGTTTAGTTCTGTACCCCATTTTTTATTATGGTTATTTGGTTTTCTGGAGTCCAACTTCTTGAGTGATTTTTATATATTGAATATTAGCCCTCTATCGGATTTAGGATTGGTAAAGATCTTTTCCTAATTGGCTGCCCTTTTGTCTTATTGAGAGTGTCCTTTGCCTTACAGATGCTTTGCAATTTTATGAGGTCCCATTTGTTGATTCTTGATCTTACAGCACAAGCCATTGATGTTCTGTTCAGGAATTTTCCCCCTGTGCCCATTTGATCGAAGCTCTTCCCCACTTTCTCCTCTATAAGTTTCAGTGTCTCTGGTTTTATGTGGGGTTCCTAAATTTATTTAGCCTTGAGCTTTGTACAAGGAGATAAGAATGGATCAATTAGCATTCTTCTACATGCTAACTGCAAATTGACACAGCACCAATTGTTGAAAATGCGGTCTTTTTTCGACTGGATGGTTTTAGCTCCTTGGTCAAAGATCAAGTGACAATAGGTATATGGGTTCAGTTCTGAGTCTTAAATTCTGTTCCCTTGATCTACCTGTCTGTCATTGTCCAGTACCATGTAGTTTTTTTTTTTTTTTTTTAATCACAATTGCTCTGTAGTGCAGCTTGAAGTCAGGGATGGTGATTCTTCCGGAAGATCTTTTATTCCTGAGAATAGTTGTTGCTATCCAAGGGTTTTTGTTATTCCATTGAATTTGGAAATTTCTCTTTCTAACTCTGTGAAGAATTGATTTGGAAATTTGATGGGGATTGCATTGAATCTGTAGATGGCTTTCTGAAAAATAGCCATTTTTACTATATTAATCCTGCCAATTCATGACCATGGCAGCTCTTTCCATCTTCTTTTTTTTAAAATATTTTTATTACATATCTTCCTCAATTACATTTCCAATGCTATCCCAAAAGTCCCACACACACTCCCCCACAACTCCCCTACCCACCAATTCCCACTTTTTGGCCTTGGAGTTCCCCTGTACTGGGGCATATAAAGTTTGCATGTCCAATGGGCCTCTCTTTCCAGTGATGGCCAACTAGGCCATCTTTTGATACATATGCAGCTAGAGTCAAGAACCCCGGGGTACTGGTTAGTTCATAATGTTGTTCCACCTATAGGGTTGCAGATCCCTTTAGCTCCTTGGGTACTTTCTCTAGCTCCTCCATTGTGGGCCCTGTGATCCATCCACTAGCTGACTGTGAGCATCCACTTCTGTGTTTGCTAGGCCCCGGCATTGTCTCACAAGAGACAGCTATATCTGGGTCCTTTCAGCAAACTCTTGCTAGTGTATGCAATGGTGTCAGTGTTTGGAAGCTGATTATGGGGTGGATCCCTGGATATGGCAGTCTCGAGATGGTCCATCCTTTCATCACAGCTCCAAACTTTGTCTCTGTAACTCCTTCCATGGGTGTTTTGTTCCCAATTCTAAGGAGGGGCATAGTGTCCACACTTCAGTCTTCATTCTTCTTGAGTTTCATGTGTTTAGCAAATTGTATCTTATATCTTGGGCATCCTAAGTTTTGGGCTAATATCCACTTATCAGTGAGTACATATTGTGTGAGTTCCTTTGTGATTGTTCAGGATGATGCCCTCCAGGTCCATCCATTTGCCTAGGAATTTCATAAACTCATTCTTTTTAATAGCTGAGTAGTACTCCACTGTGTAAATGTATCACATTTCCTGTATCCATTCCTCTGTTGAGGAACATCTGGGTTCTTTCCAGCTTCTGGCTATTATAAATAAGGCTGCTATGAACATAGTGGAGCATGTGTCCTTCTTACCAGTTGGGACATCTTCTGGATATATGCCCAGGAGAGGTATTGCTGGATCCTGCGGTAGTACTATGTCCAAATTTTCTAAGGAACTGACAGACTGATTTCCAAAGTGGTTGTACAAGCTTGCAATCCCACCAACAATGGAGGAGTGTTCCTCTTTCTCCACATTCTTGCCAGCATCTGCTGTCACCTGAATTTTTGATCTTAGCCATTCTGACTGGTATGAGGTGGAATCAACTCAGGGTTGTTTTGATTTGCACTTCCCTGATGATTAAGGATGCTGAACATTTTTTCAGGTGCTTCCCTGCCATTTGGTATTCCTCAGGTGAAAATTCTTTGTTCAGTTCTGAGCCCTATTTTTTAATGGGGTTATTGATTTTCTGGAGTCCACCTTCTTGAGTTCTTTATATATATTGGATATTAGTCCCCTATCTGATTTAGGAGAGGTAAAGATCCTTTCCCAATATGTTGGTGGTCTTTTTGTCTTATTGATGGTGTCTTTTGCCTTGCAGAAGCTTTGCAATTTCATGAGTTCCCATTTGTCAATTCTCGATCTTACAGCACAAGCCATTGCTGTTCTATTCAGGAATTTTTCCCCTTTGCCCATATCTTCAAAGCTTTTCCCCACTTTCTCCTCTATAAGTTTCAGTGTCTCTGGTTGTATATGAAGTTCCTTGATCCACGTAGATTTGACCTTGGTACAAGGAGATAGGAATGGATCGATTCGCATTCTTCTACATGATAACAACCAGTTGTGCCAGCACCATTTGTTGAAAATGCTGTCTTTCTTCCACTGGATGGTTTTAGCTCCCTTGTCAAAGATCAAGTGACCATAGGTGTGTGGGTTCATTTCTGGGTCTTCAATTCTATTCCATTGGTCTATTTGTCTGTCACTATACCAGTACCATGCAGTTTTTATCACAATTGCTCTGTAGTACAGCTTTAGGTCAGGCATGGTGATTCCACCTGAGGTTCTTTTATCCTTGAAAAGAGTTTTTGCTATCCTAGGTTTTTTGTTATTCCAGATGAATTTGCAGATTGCTCTTTCTAATTTGTTGAAGAATTGATTTGGAATTTTGATGGGGATTGCATTGAATCTGTAGATTGCTTTTGGCAAAATAGCCATTTTTATAGTGTTGATCCTGCCAATCCATGAGCATGGGAGATCTTTCCATCTTCTGAGATCTTCTTTAATTTCTTTCTTCAAACACTTGAAGTTTTTATTATACAGCTCTTTCACTTCCTTAGTTAGAGTCACGCCAAGATATTTTATATTATTTGTGACTATTGAGAAGGGTGTTGTTTCCCTAATTTCTTTCTCAGCCTGTTTATTCTTTGTGTAGAGAAAGGCCATTGGGACACTCGCCAGCTACCCACAACACCCGCCACATGATCTTAAGACTTCTGGTGAGTGGAGCACAGCTTCTGCTCCAATCCAATTGCGCGCGGGACCTGAGACTGCATTAGTTAGGGAAGCAGAAACCAGCCTGAGTAGGGCCACAGGCCACTTCCGGCCGGATCAGCGCCGGGGTTGCTGGAGTGCAGGGTTGCCTGACACCTGCCAGCTACCCACGACCCCTGCCGCAGGATTTTGGGACTACTGGTGAGTGGAACACAGCTTCTGCTCCAGTCAAATCACGCGGGACCTGAGACTGCTCTGGTTGGGCAGAGAGAAATCCGGCCTACATAGGGCCACAAGCCTCTTTCGGTCAGAAAAGCACCAGGGCAGCCTGGGGCACAGGGTCGGCTGACACTTGCCAGCTACCCACAACACCCGCCACAGGATCTTAAGACTTCTGGTGAGTGGAGCACAGCTTCTGCTCCAATCCAATTGCGCGCGTGGACATGAGACTGCATTAGTTAGGGAAGCAGAAACCGGCCTGAGTAGGGCCACAGGCCACTTCCGGCCGGATCAGCGCCGGGGTTGCTGGAGCGCAGATTTGCCTGACACCCGCCAGCTATCCACGACCCCCACCGCAGGATTTTGAGACTGCTGGTGAGTGGAACACAGCTTCTGCTCCAATCTTTAAACAGTGACAACGACAACAACTAACCCCAGAGATTACCAGATGGCGAAAGGTAAACGTAATAATCTTACTAATAGAAACCAAGACCACTCACCATCATCAGAACCCAGCACCCCCACTTCGCCCAGTCCAGGGCACCCCAACACACCGGAAAAGCTAGACACGGATCTAAAAGCATATCTCCTGATGATGGTAGAGGACTTCAAGAAGGACTTTAATAACACACTTAAAGAAATACAGGAGAACACTGCTAAACAGGTAGAAGACATTAAAGAGGAAGCACAAAAATCCCTTAAAGAATTGCAGGAGAACACTGCTAAAGAGTTACAAATCCTTAAAGAAAAACAGGATAACATAATCAAACAGGGAGAAGTCCTTAATGAAAAACAGGAAAACACACCCAAACAGATGATGGAAATGAACAAAACCATACTGGACCTAAAAAGGGAAGTAGACACAATAAAGAAAACCCAAAATGAGGCAACACTGGAGATAGAAACCCTAGGAAAGAAATCTGGAACCATAGATACCAGCATCAGCAACAGAATACAAGAGATGGAAGAGAGAATCTCAGGTGCAGAAGATTCCATAGAGAACATCGGCACAACAATCAAGGAAAATGTAAAATGCAAAAAGATCCTAACTCAAAACATCCAAGAAATACAGGACACAATGAGAAGACCAAACCTACGGATAATAGGAGTGGATGAGAATGAAGATTTTCAACTCAAAGGACCAGCAAACATCTTCAACAAAATTATAGAAGAAAACTTCCCAAATCTAAAGAAAGAGATGCCCATGAACATACAAGAAGCCTACAGAACTCCAAATAGACTGGACCAGAAAAGAAATACCTCCCGATTTATAATAATCAGAAAAACAAATGCACTAAATAAAGATAGAATACTAAAATCAGTAAGAGAAAAAGGCCAAGTAACATATAAAGGCAAGCCTATCAGAATTACACCAGATTTTTCACCAGAGACTATGAAAGCCAGAAGATCCTGGACGGATGTTATACAGACACTAAAAGAACACAAATTACAGCCCAGGCTACTATACCCAGCCAAACTCTCAATTAACATAGATGGAGAAACCAAAGTATTCCACGACAAAACCAAATTCACACATTATCTCTCCACGAATCCAGCCCTTCAAAGGATAATAACAGAAAAAAACCAATACAAGGACAGGAACCACGCCCTAGAAACAACAAGAAGGTAATCCCTCAATAAACCTAAAAGAAGACAGCCACAAGAACAAAATGCCAACTTTAACAACAAAAATAACAGGAAACAACAATTACTTTTCCTTAATATCTCTTAATATCAATGGACTCAACTCCCCGATAAAAAGACATAGACTAACAAACTGTCTACACAAACAAGACCCAACATTTTGCTGCTTACAGGAAACTCATCTCAGAGAAAAGGATAGACACTACCTCAGAATGAAAGGCTGGAAAACAATTTTCCAAGCAAATGGCATGAAGAAACAAGCTGGAGTAGCCATTCTAATATCTGATAAGATTGACTTCCAACCCAAAGTCATTAAAAAAGACAGGGAGGGACACTTCATACTCATCAAAGGTAAAATTCTCCAAGAGGAACTATCAATCCTGAATATCTATGCTCCAAATACAAAGGCAGCCACATTCATTAAAGAAACTTTAGTAAATCTCAAAGCACACATTGCACCTCATACAATAATAGTGGGAGACTTCAACACACCACTTTCACCAATGGACAGATCATGGAAACAGAAACTAAACAGGGACACAGAGAAACTAAGAGAAATTATGAATCAAATGGATCTGGCAGATATCTACAGAACATTTTATCCTAAAACAAAAGGATATACCTTCTTCTCAGCACCTCATGGTACCTTCTCCAAAATTGACCACATAATTGGTCACAAAACAGGCCTCAACAGATACAAAAATATTGAAATTGTCCCATGCATCCTATCAGATCACCATGGACTAAGGGTGATCTTCAATAACAAAATAAATAATAGAAAGCCAACCTTCACGTGGAAACTGAACAACACTCTTCTCAATGATACCTTGGTCAAGGAAGGAATAAAGAAAGAAATTAAGGACTTTTTAGAGTTCAATGTAAATGAAGCCACAACATACCCAAACTTATGGGACGCAATGAAAGCATTTCTAAGAGGAAAACTCATAGCTCTGAGTGCCTCCAAAAGGAAACTAGAGAGAGCACACATTAGCAGCTTGACAACACAACTAAAAGCACTAGAACAAAAGGAAGCAAATTCACCCAAGAGGAGTAGACGGCAGGAAATAATCAAACTCAGGGGCGAAATCAACCAAGTGGAAACAAGAAAAACTATTCAAAGAATCAACCAATCAAGGAGCTGGTTCTTTGAGAAAATCAACAAGATAGATAAACCCTTAGCCAGACTCACTAGAGGGCACAGGGAAAGCATCCTAATTAACAAAATCAGAAATGAAAAAGGAGACATAACAACAGATCCTGAAGACATCCAAAACACCATCAGATCCTTCTACCAAAGGCTATACTCAACAAAACTGGAGAACCTGGATGAAATGGAGAAGTTCCTAGACAGATACCAGGTACCAAAGTTGAATCTTTGAATCAGCCTTTCATTCTGACGTAGTGTCTATCTTTTTCTCTGAGATGAGTTTCCTGTAAGCAGCAAAATGTTGGGTTTTGTTTGTGTAGCCAGTTTGTTAGTCTATGTTTTTTATCGGGGAGTTGAGTCCATTGATATTAAGAGATATTAAGGAAAAGTAATTGTTGTTTCCTGTTATTTTTGTTGTTAAAGTTGGCATTTTGTTCTTGTGGCTGTCTTCTATTAGGTTTGTTGAGGGATTACCTTCTTGTTTCTAGGGCGTGGTTCCTGTCGTTGTATTGGTTTTTTTCTGTTATTATCCTTTGAAGGGCTGGATTCGTGGAGAGATAATGTGTGAATTTGGTTTTGTCGTGGAATACTTTGGTTTCTCCATCTACGTTAATTGAGAGTTTGGCTGGGTATAGTAGCCTGGGCTGGAATTTGTGTTCTTTTAGTGTCTGTATAACATCTGTCCAGGATCTTCTGGCTTTCATAGTCTCTGGTGAAAAATCTGGTGTAATTCTGATAGGCTTGCCTTTATATGTTACTTGGCCTTTTTCTCTTACTGATTTTAGTATTCTATCTTTATTTAGAGCATTTGTGGTTCTGATTATTTATTATGTGTCGGGAGGTATTTCTTTTCTGGTCCAGTCTATTTGGAGTTCTGTAGGCTTCTTGTATGTTCATGGGCATCTCTTTCTTTAGATTTGGGAAGTTTTCTTCTATAATTTTGTTGAAGATGTTTGCTGGTCCTTTGAGTTGAAAATCTTCATTCTCATCCACTCCTATTATCCGTAGGTTTGGTCTTCTCATTGTGTCCTGTATTTCTTGGATGTTTTGAGTTAGGATCTTTTTGCGTTTTACATTTTCCTTGATTGTTGTGCCGATGTTCTCTATGGAATCTTCTGCACCTGAGATTCTCTCTTCCATCTCTTGTATTCTGTTGCTGATGCTGGTATCTATGGTTCCAGATTTCTTTCCTAGGGTTTCTATCTCCAGTGTTGCCTCATTTTGGGTTTTCTTTATTGTGTCTACTTCCCTTTTTAGGTCTAGTATGGTTTTGTTCATTTCCATCATCTGTTTGGATGTGTTTTCCTGTTTTTCATTAAGGACTTCTACCTGTTTGATTATGTTATCCTGTTTTTCTTTAAGGATTTGTAACTCTTTAGCAGTGTTCTCCTGCAATTCTTTAAGGGATTTTTGTGCTTCCTCTTTACTGTCTTCTACCTGTTTACCAGTGTTCCTTTGTATTTCTTTAAGTGTGTTATTAAAGTCCTTCTTGAAGTCCTCTACCATCATCAGGAGATATGCTTTTTGATCCTTTTCTAGCTTTTCCGGTGTGTTGGGGTGCCCTGGACTGGGCGAAGTGGGAGTGCTGGGTTCTGACGATGGTGAGTGGTCTTGGTTTCTGTTAGTAAGATTATTACGTTTACCTTTCGCCATCTGGTAATCTCTGGGGTTAGTTGTTGTCGTTGTCACTGTTTAAAGATTGGAGCAGAAGCTGTGTTCCACTCACCAGCAGTCTCAAAATCCTGTGGCGGGGGTCGTGGGTAGCTGGCGGGTGTCAGCCGACCCTGCGCTCTAGCTACTCCGGTGCTTTTCTGACTGGAAGAGCGCAGGAGTACTCTTAACCACTGAGATATCTCTGAAAACCATCTCTTTCTTTCTGCCACTTCATATTCTATAGTTCCTAAACCTGAGGATGGAGAGATGATATAGACATCCATTCTTTGAGTCACTTTCTATGAGTCACATATAGTAACTTTCTCTTAGTGTTTTAAACAGTCATAAGTCTCTGAATTAACTACTAACATACTGTAACTGCTTTCTCTGACCAAGATTGAGAGTAACACATATCTAGGGATGTAAATATAAATATTTGGAAGGAAATTTGACAACATGATTACCTATCATGTTTCTCCTCTTGGACTTATGACTTTTCCTAGCCATGAATTTTTTTTACCATTTCTGTAGTATCAAGCATGAATACTCCTGTAGAGTGTTCCTCAAATCCATTTAATGGAAGTAGTGGTTATCCCTATAACTAGTCTTACCACTATTTAGCCAGTAGGCATACCTTGTTTGGCAGAACCATATTATATCACATATGCTCTACATTGTGTGTGTATATATATATATATATATATATATATATATATATATATATATAATGCTAAAGTTCCTCCAGTGATAAATGTACAGCAGGTGTACCTCTCCTTGGTAAACTTCTGCTTGGCTGACATTCTCTTATGGCGTACATTGAAACCAGAGACTAGGACTTACACAAAAAGATTTAACTTTGCCAAGGTCTGCATTGAGCTAGTTCTCAAATTCATGTATCAATGGTCTATTAACTTGCCTCCCTCCACCCTTCATCTCTCTTCCATTTTTAATTTTTTCCTTAATTTCTCCCTTCTCCATCCTCCATCTCATTCCTAGTTTCCTTTTATTATGCACTGCAAATTTCATGAGAATCTTCAAATACCAGCATTTTTGTGCATTTCTGAAAGGAAAGAAGAAGAAGAAGAAGAAGAAGAAGAAGAAGAAGAAGAAGAAGAAGAAGAAGAGGAGGAGGAGGAGGAGGAGGAGGAGGAGGAGGAGGAGGGATGAAGGAAGGAAGGAAGGAAGGAAGGAAGGAAGGAAGGAAGGAAGGAAGGAAGGAAGGAAACAATTTCATATGCAGATAACCTGCTACTCTGCAAAAGAATTGTCTGGGTAGGTTATTCTCAACCTTCCTAATGCTGCTGTCCTTTAATACAGTTCATGTTGGGGTGATCTCACAATAACAAAAGTTATTTTTGTTGCCACTTTATAGCTACAGTTTTGCTACTGATATGAATTGTAAGGTAAATATACTATATTCAGGGTGTCTGATATGTGACAACTGTGAAAGGGTCATTAGACTATCAAAAGGGTTATGACTCACAGATTGAGAATTGCTAGTTAGGTTATCCCTGGGATTTTGGGTGAGGTCTTACTAGACTTTAGATCTTGGACCATCTTTCAAGTGTCCATTCCAAGTGATAGCAAGTAAAATTCTTTGGTGTCTTTATAGGTTTTGACATGGTTTAATGCCAGGGAATTTGGTAGTATTATAAACTTTGATAGTATAAGAACAGAGGTGAATAGACCGAGATAGAAACATTAGAGAGCCTACATGGAGCCATAAAAAGATCAATACCTATATTGCTTAAAAAGATAGGGCTGGGTCGTGGCTTCACTGGTGTCTTTTAGGATTGGTCACTAAGCAGACTTGGGTTCAATAACAAAACCAATTCTGCATATTTTATTTTGGGCCGAAAAAATGTAGCAGAGGTCCATCCAGTGGAACATATTGATGGATTTTGTAACTGTCCTGGGTTCAGTGGCTCCAAGGCAGCTCTGGACACAAGAAACCAGTTGTCATCATTTCAAATACAGGGAACTCAGTCACAGCTCCTGCCACCCAGGATCTAAACCATTGGAATACAAAGAAAAAGCCTAGCTGTCTGTACTTAGGCACATTCCGCCCAACTTGGCTTGCCAGAGTCTCTTCCTTCTAAGGACACTCAGAGTTTTCTTCTTAAAGAAAAGACAGGTTAAGACCTGCTTTTACCTTCAGTTTAATGGTCTACTTATCATCAGAATTCTTAAACATTTATTTTGTTCAGCCAGTTCCTTGCAGATAATGAGTGAAAAAGTATGCATTCAATGTCAAGAGATTAAAGACTGCTGGTTAATTCTCCTGATTGAAACTTCACTTAATGATCTTTGAAGTAAAATGAGATTTTGTCCAAAAAAGACAATAAAGATAAAATTATTTTCTAAAAAAATAAAAATACTAAAGTTCTCATTTTAAAAAATAGTTATCCAGCTATTTTTCGAAGAAACAACAACAAAAATGAGTCAGCAGTAAAATTTTGTCGACTGATTTTTTTTCATATAATTTTGATAAAATACAGTTTGAAAACCACCGAGAGAATGAAATAGGGAAAGAATTATATTCCTATTATATAGCATAGCAAGCCTCACTCTAACATCACTCATGGTTTCCAGCCATCATTTGACTGAAGATGAGTCTCATCTTGGCTTGCAACAAGCTGTCTCACAAATACTGAGTAGTGCTGAGTAAAAAAGCTGGCCTTGAAGCTGGTTTTCCTCTGATTCCCCAAAGTCTGAAAGAACAACCTGGATCCTTATATAAAGTCAGGAACCCTCTATACTCTCCCCTGTGCTCACTGCACAGAATCCAAGCTCTCTTTATTTATTTATTTATTTTTGGTTATTCAAGACAGGGTTTCTCTGTGTAGCCCTGGCTGTCCTGGCACTCACTTTGTAGACCAGGCTGGCCTCGAACTCAGAAATCCACCTGTCTCTGCCTCCCGAGTGCTGGGATTAAAGGCATGCGCCACCACGCCCGGCCTAAGCTCTCTTTAAGGGAGACATTCTAGCATCTATTCCTCACAATTCCTCCCTGTCAGCTGGAGCCTTCATTACTTACATGTAATTTGTGGGAATATCAGTGTTTACTTTTTAAGGTGGCTAATTATCACTGCTTTAATAACTAATTATGTTTAACATCAACATAGGCATAAAGTGTATATGCTATTTGATCTTCTATTTACTAACAGAATGAAAATTGTACAGTGTTACTTACACACAGCCCATGATCTGATCATAAGCCATTGTCCTGCTCTTCTTTACTATAAAGGATGAAATCAGCATGAACCTAGCTAGATCTGCTGGATCTCCCTCTCCCTCTCCCTCTCCCTCTCCCTCTCCCTCTCCCTCTCCCTCTCCCTCTCCCTCTCCCTCTCCCTCTCCCTCTCCCTCTCCCTCTCCCTCTCCCTCTCCCTCTCCCTCTCCCTCTCCCTCTCCCTCTCCCTCTCCCTCTCCCTCTCCCTCTCCCTCTCCCTCTCCCTCTCCCTCTCCCTCTCCCTCTCCCTCTCCCTCTCCCTGTTCCTCTCCCTCTCCCCCCTCCCTCTCTGTGCACATCATTCCTCAGCTGCTATCCACCTCGATTTTAATTTTGAAATGATGTCTCCCTATACTGGCTACTTTTGTGTCAACTTGACACAGCTGGGGTTATCACAGAGAAAGGAGCTTCAGTTGGGAAATGCCTCCAGGAGATCCAGCTGTGGGGTATTTTCTCAATTAGTGACAAGGGGGAAAGGCCCCTTGTGGGTGGGACCATCCCTGGGTTTGCAGTCTTGGGTTCTATAAGAGAGCAAGCTGAGCAAGCCAGGGGAAGCAAGCCAGTAAAGAACACTCCTCCATGGCCTCTGTGTCAGCTCCTGCTTTCTGACCTGCTTGAGTTCCAGTCCTGACTTCCTTTGGTGATGAACAGCAATGTGCATAGTAAGTTGAATAAACCCTTTCCTCCCCAAGTGCTTCTTGGTCATGATGTTTGTGCAGGAATAGAAACCCTGACTAAGACACTCCCAATGGCCTGAACCTTACCAAGTAGGCCAGTCTAGCCACCCAGAGCATCCCAAGGATCTACCTGCCTTTGCTCCCTCAGTGCTGGGATTACTTGTGCAAATCATCAGGTGTGGACTGTTTTCAATTTGGGTTTTGGTATTTGAACTCAGGTTCTCATGTCTATAAAGTAGGCATGTTATCAACAGTAAAACTACTGTGTGAGTTTCAGAGACTGTCATAGAAAGATGGTAACAGCCATTGTCTGAGGAGTCACCCACTTCTAATCCTCCCATCTACTTGGTCCAGAAGTGTGTCGCACTTGTCATGGTGGAGGTTTCAGTGAATGACACAAACCCATAGCCTATCAACACTCCAAATCTATGGGTCTTGCTGCCTCCTGATTTCCAGTACATTCCAAATCCTATGGGCCATAAAACAAAACATGTCTGCCTCTGATGTGGAAGGATGCTTTTATTAAAAGATAAAAATATGTGCCATAACTTAGTTCAAACATCAAATATCTTCAGCAGTATCACATATTCATTTAACACTTGAAATGAGATTGATAGGACATCATTGGATAAACATTTCTAAGGGATTCAAAAGATGGGACCCTTAGTCATTTGTCCTTTTCTGGACCTAGGACAAATGGTCCTAGGCTCCTTTCTTACTTTAGGTACTTTAGGGCTGGTCATGGCTTCCCATGTTATAAGCTTCTCCATTTCTCTTACTGTATTTCTCTTATTTTCCCTTGTCTTCAGCCACTTCTCCTCAGACGTAGATTTATTTCTAGTTTTCATGAAATCAGAATCTAGCATCAGTTAAACATTCTCTGAGTGCCTGGAGCTCTTTGGAAAAGAGATGTTACAGAAATGTAATGAATAAATAAAAGGCTGTCTCACACCCTCAGGCCCTTGCATTGTCTGGTGCTGATGAAGTTATCAGTTTTCTAGGATTTGAATAAGTATGCTACTGAACACTGGAATGGAGTGAACTTCATTAGAGAGGAGAGCTCATTTTGGGGTAGTCCACTACAGTAAGGCTACAACCATATCTCTTATACTTATTTATTATTTTCCTTTGGCTAAGATCTATGCATCCAATTTTAGGCCCAATGCTTTTATCTGTAATGCATTCAAATGATTTATATAAGCCGTTCCCTTTCTGCATTGCAGTGAAGATGTGTCTTTGTGTTAGCACAACACATGCATACTTAGGAAGCCTCTGTGCTTATGTAATTATATTTGAGTTGATGGTGAAATTCTCTAGAGACACTTGAATGACATAAAATAAATAGAATATTGTTGGTAACCTTCTGAGAAGTAGGAGAGGTAGACACAGCACAGCAGGGGCTGCTGAGCAAAGACCTTGATATTATCACAGGGAACCGTGAATCACCTCCATATGCTATATCCTAATCACAAATTGCACGTTGATACACCATACATAGAAAGATTAGAACAAACTCATATCCTCCCATTTTTGGTTCAACACACTGTGTATTTATTATCCAACAAAGGAAAATAACCTCTTCGGAAAGTATTTCATGCTAGGTTGGCTCTACTAGTGCTAATGGGCAGAGCCATGGGGGAAGTGGAATAGATTGTACTTGGTGAAATGATGAAGCAAAGTTCTATTCAAAGGAGAGAGTGCATATTCACATTGGGATCTTCCTATATGGATGATTGCACTGGGTTGCAATAACTCACTGGCATGGAGGCAACAGCACGGAGAACAGAGCAGGAGAGGATTTACAAGTACTCCCATTGAGACAGGGTTTGGGAATGAGTCATGATTAGTCTCCCACACTATATAAATAGTGAATTTCATTGGCTCCATTATCATAGTGATGAGGTGATTTTGTTCTCAGATAAATCTATCTTAAAAAAATAGTCAATATGTCTTTGAGACGTTATCACTAGCAAGTAATATGCCATTGAATGACCCCACATTGATAACTTTACATTTATGTCTGGAAGAGATTACAAAGTAAAGTAACCTATGTGTACACAATCTAAACACAATGGGCAGACTTAACATTAGGCTGTAGACAAGACTTCATTGAAAATCACCTTTTGATCTGACAAAGTTAGAACAAAGGATATAGCCAGCATGAGTCTTTATTGGGAACTTAAACTGAGAAACAGAAGGAAGCAGTTAGTGGGAGTTTGACTTTGTCTAATAGAGGAGTCCTACCAGGATGGACCATGATAATTTGTGCTTGGGGTGGGGGGGGTGGGGGTGATTCCTAATCTAAAACTATGAAGAATATGAACTGTAAGATAAGCAAATAAAATTAATGTAGCTCAGTCCACCTTCCTTCCTCTTTTCTTTCCTTCCATCTCTCTTTCCTATTCCTTTCTCTTTCTATCTCAGAAACATTATTCACTGTTTACCGTATGCTAAGTGACAGGTACACAGTGATGTACAAGACAGATAGGACTGTGGACACCATGTTGAGTAGCATAACTCAAATCCAAGTGATTGAATTACATCAGGCTCTACCATTGGTCTTCGGAGTTACAGAATAATAAAAATTAAGGCATTTGCTCAAGTGGTATGACATGAGATGGGGGTTGCAAGGATACGTGTCCCGGAGCATACAGGCCCAGAAGAGGAGGAAGTGGTCTTACTCCTGCCACTCTCAAGATGAGATTTTCAGGGTTTGGACCTCATTCTTATTCTAGGACCATTCTCCCCAGTCAGGACCATGGCTCACTTGCTCCATGTGTCTGCATAGTGGACTGCAGTGCTCTGAAGTATTTGCCAAATTAACAGAGGAATACTGAAGTCAGAGAAGGAAACAGAGGTCAGGCCAGAAAGCTTCTGGTCATTGCAACATGGCTGTATACTGTTTTAGGGTCTTACAGCAAGAAATCTAGCATTTTAATCACCATTCCAGGAGAGCAGACTGAACCTGAAATCACAGACTAGAAAGTAAAAAGACATAGAATAAGGCATAAATCCATCATTTGCTAGAGTGTCATTAAGTTGGCAAGTGAACATTTATATGAATATGTTGTTGGATAGCTCTGGTGCTGTGTGTATTTTGATGCTATTCTGCTTCTCCAAAGGGGCTGCCTCAGACAAGGAGTGAATCAGTACTCAGGTGATGTCCTGTGAACCTTCCCCTAATGAATAAAGATTTCTAGGAACCAATCACTGGTCGAGGAGTAGATGAAACTTCTGGGTCAGAGAGGAAAAGAGGAGAGGCAGGAAAAGATGTCCTATTTTTTGGACAGGAGACAGTTGGAGGTCAAAATGTAGTGAGCAGAGGTTACCATTTCAGGCGGCAGATCCATTGGGATCTGCTACAAGAGGATTTAACTTAGAATGGTTTACAAATTAGGATGCTAGTTGGGGCACCCAACAATTGTTACCTCTTAATTCTGAACTAAGTTTTTGTGGTGTTTTCCTTCATGTGATGACTCAACTGGGCTTCAGATAGAAAGGCACAGTGGCAAAGCATGGGTTTTTGAGAAGTGCACCCCAAAAGGCTGTGGGAATTTGGAATCCTGGCACTGTTGTGGCAGTGACCCACCATGGGAACTTAGCAAGTCAGGTGGAGAGATTTTGGAGCTCCTGGGTCAGATAATCTGCTGAGATGTGAACAGGCCGACTGGCCTGCCAGTGCCTGTCTGGCCTGTCCACCAGTGCCCTGCCAGTGTAGTGTGGATTGATTTTTAATATTTCACATGACATAGATAATGTGACCAAGAAAGGGAATCTCTCTGTGTACTTCAGACCTGAGCATTTATTTCAGATGTCCAGGTTTTAATTTTCTTGTTAACCACATTACTTTGATGTAGGTTGCTATAGATACACATCAACTCTTTGCATAGAGAGACAGCTTCACCATTGGAAATACTTTACTAGCTAAGGTGGTTAACACCTGTAATACCAGCACTCAGAAAGCAGAAACAGGAGCAAGGTCAATTCAAGGACAACTTGAGCTATGTAGTAAGACCCTGGCTCAAAACATTAAAAGGTAAAGATGTAGTTCAGTGGAAAAGTGATTTTCTAGTCCAAGATTCTATTTTTAATCTCCAACACCCTCAATAAACAAAAAATGTTAAATGGTTAAATAATAACAAATAAAAGATACTTACTTAGAGAACAATGAACAAAATGAGTATAACACCTATTGGACTCTGATTGTATAATGGCCACATGATTGTGTGTGTGTGTGTTTCTCATTTACTCATCTGGATGACTATAATAATAATATGCTAATACATCTTTCTAGGAAGTGGTAGAAGTGGGTTTTGACCCCAACTGTCAATTTGGGTCTGGTCTCTGTACAACTCCCTTTTGTGGGTTGAAACTGTATGACACCCCCCCCCCCCCCATCCCCGGCAAGATTCAACATCTAACCATTATCATGGCTTTATTTGGAAACCATACCTTGTCAGACATAACCAATCAATGTTCTCAAGATAAAACCATCTCATACTTCAGATGGTCCTTAGGTCAACTGAGTAGTTTTCTAAGGAGAGAATCACACAAAGAATGCCATGAGAACACAGCTGTGGAGATGAGTAATGTTATTCTCATGGCCTCTAGAACTGGAAACTATTGTACTCCTGAGGAGCCTTTGGAGTAAGCACTCCCCCAAAACGCCCTGGCTCTGAACTTGTGGATTCTGGAATTGAGGAACAACAATGTTTGGTTATTGGTGGGTGATAGTTTGTTGGGGTAGTTCCTGGGAAACAAATGTGCTCTCCACAAACCAACAATAAACGAGATATGACTGAAAAACAGAGGGAGTTATCAGAAGACTTAGTAAAGGGTATCCACAATTCTGGTCCAAACTATAACATGGTGGAAGTGTACTTTCACAGCCAGGTTTCACCAGGTAAAATCACTCACCAAGGGCCCCAAGCTCCCAGTCCTCGCTCAGCAACAAGGTTTGTTGTGACTGTGTGGCCAGAGTCCAAGGCCACTTAGTCTTAATGTCATCTGAGCTGTGTGAGAGCATCACAGAGCTGTTGGTGTCACAGCAGCTGAGCTAAAAAGGCAGTCAGGAACCCCTCAGTGCCAGTCTGTACAAAAACACCTCCACAAGTAAGAGTGTTCAAAGTGGGAAATCACTGTGCACATCTACCAGTTTGACAACTGTTCCTTAGGGGACAGGCCAGCCCTGAGCTCCCCACCACTGCCTTTGCCTCCCCCTCCTCTTAGTTATTTTAAACCTCCCTGTTTGTATGTCTGAATCCCATTTTAAATCTTAGCTTAAATGCCAACATTCCTCTAACCTGAGCTACATGAATCTATGTTCCCTAACACTTACAGATGTATTTCCTCTGGAAGCTGACACTGGCAGGAAACAAGGACACTAGCCTATTTTCCCTGAATAATAATTTAAGGCTTCAGGATAAGTTTGGAACTACTATAAGTTTGATTGTGGATCAATACATAGAGGGTGACTTTTTCCCCATATAGACTTACTGATAATTCAAAGAGCCAAACTGTCTTTGGAAAGTATGGAGATGATGCACTCTGAGGAGAAGACTATGCCCCAAGATAGTCTATATTGGCTAATTCTTCAAACAGAAATTTGTAGAACTGTTTGAAAGTGTGCTGGCAGCAGAGCTGCAGCTCAGTGGTAAACTATCCTTCCCCACCATGCCTAAGGGCCTGGATTCTATCTCTTGCATTGCACAAACCACAGTAAAAATACAACAGTAGGGCTTACTCCTGAGGGATCAAAGATGGTGCACAGATAAGATGCTGAGGGTCATGTTGGGTTGTGCCAAGGACTGTAGATCCTGATCAAAGAGCAATGAAGTCAGAGAGGACATCTATGTATGATGTGATCATGACCTGCTTGGCTTTTAAAAATGTTTGTTTGGACTGCTTAGAGAATCCGTAAGGGAGCTGAAAGTGGAAGCAAAATGACCACCCAACGATCATTGTGGTAGTCTGAGAAAGAGGATGGCTTCAGGATTCAGGAGGAAGAATGAACTTGACAATAGTGGTCAGACGAGCATCCAATTTTGTAGATTGAAGTTGATAGTACATGACAGGTCAGAGTCATGTAGGATTTACTTCCAAGTTTTGGCATTCAGGAAAATGAGTTGTTAACTGAACAGACACTAATCTCATTCATCATGAACCAGGAAGGGTCAATGTCAGATGTGTGAAACCTGGGAAGCAATGACTAAGACTGTGAGGCCTGGGGATTGATCTGGGTTTGTTATAAATGTAACTTTTATTTACCTGATGTAATTGTCTTTAAGGATTACTGCCCCAGTCTGCTAACCTAGTCCTAGTCCTGAAAGCTTCTAGAATCTATACAATGTTATCTAGGCCTAGAATATTTTTAGCCTCTGAGACTTGCTGCTAAATAAGACCACCCCTTCCTAGTTCTTTCTGAACTCTGGCAGGCTGGTTCAACAAAGCCGTTCTGGCTTAAACTCCTCTCCAAGCTGACTGATTCAGCTCAGTCTCCCCCTCTCCCCCTTCCCCTCCCCTCATCCCCCCTCCCTCTCCCTCTCCCTCTCCCTCTCCCTCTCTCTCCCCTCACACTCTCCCTCACACTCCCCCTTGCCCTCTCTTCCTCCCCCTCCTCCTATCACTCTCCCTTGCCCTCTCCCTCTCCTTCTCCCTCCCTTTCCCCAGCCCCCTCACCCTCTCTCTCTCTCTCCTTCTCTCTCTCCCACTTCCTAGCTCTCTCCCTAGCCCTCTCCCTCACATTGCCTTCTCCCTCTCCCTCTCCCTTGCCCTCTTCCCCCCCCCCCCACTTCTTATTGCTCTGCTTAGCCTCATACTAACTTTGACAATATGTTCTAATCTTCTGGCTGCTCATTCTCTGGCTGGTTCTGTCTTCACCTCTGTCTAGATTGTACTTTCTCTGAAACTGTCTCTATAAAACTCTCCTGGTAAAACTTCCTCCTTTCTCCCTCTGCATTGCTTCCTTAAGTAGTTTCCCTTCTCTTTCTTCTGTGAGATTCATGTATATCCTATTCTGTCAAGTCTTTCTCTGACTTATCACTCTGTTGCTACTCAATTTGACATCACTTTTAAACATGGATTCTTTCTTCTACAAACTAACTTTACCTTTATTGGTTGGGATTAAAGGGCATGTCTGTGTATCAGCCAGTGGAGGTAAAAGTGTGTGCTACATATATCACAACTACAAATATACTTTTCTAGTAAACAAACAATCTTGGGGTTTACAATGTGATCAAATATCTTGCAACAGTTTGGTTTGGTTAGTAGCTCTGCCATAGTTTTGGGTGTCCTATATGAAACTTTCCAAACTTTGTTTTTATTGAGTATGACTCAGTGAGTATAGTAGGATTCATACAGATACATGGATAATAGGGTATTTACAGGAATATGGGGATAATAGAGCTGTAATCCAAATTTAGGCCTTAATCACAGCCTCATCTCCTTTGTTTCCTCCTTGAAACAGTTTCATATAGCCAAGGTTGGTCTCAATGGTGACCTTGGGTTCTTGATCCTCTTATCGCCAGAATGCTGGAGTTACAGGCCTTCACTATCATGCTCAGTTAAGCTTTTCCAACATCTGTGGCTCAGCATCTTTTGCACTGTGGTTGCTATCATGCATTTTTCATATTTCCTTTAAAACCCCTTTCCACTCTTTCAACTTCTGGAGTCCCAGTGCTGGTCCCCAGTTGCTTTGCTATAGTGCTTTGTCTAAGCACCTCTTCCCAGCTACTCCCTGTCAAGGTCTGCTTGTTTCATGCCTTCCTGTTAGTGCTGGCCTCATCAGTCCCATTTGTAGCTTTAGAAGACATTGTTCAATAGGAGGTAAATGTTACTAATGTTGAAGTCAAAGGTCTAATTTACCAATATAGAAAGCTAGAGCTTTAGATTCTGATAATGGAGAACTTTTAAACAACTTCTACCTTTGGAAAGCAGAAATTTCAAGAATCAAGGAGACATTTTCTTAGGGTGAAATAAGGACAACCATTTCCTAGTTTCACTCCTCTTAGAAATGGACCATCATGGAAATCCCCATGTGACTATTGTCCTCTTCACTAGAGCTTAAAGGAAAGCACTGTGCACAGCAGGCCTTTAACAAATACCCCATACATTGGCTTGAAGTAAATATCAATGTAAATTTTAGTATCTCTGCACTGAAAGAGAGTGAAGAACTGCCAGTACTGGAGCTACTGGAACAAGAAGAGAAGCATCATTGGTATTATGAGGACAAATTTTACCCTCTTGTTCCTGAAATTATAATTTTCATAAAGCCTTGAGTCAACATTATTTAATATTACAGACTTAGATTACCCGTGATGGATTATTCATTTAAATAACATACACTAATTTTACTCTCATGAAGAACAAATGGCAATTAAGTGGCTTTTATTCTTTATCCCTTTGCAATCTGGTCAGTATAAGTGACAGTTGATTGTGTTACTGTAGCCAAGGCTCTGTTTGCTGGAATTGTGGCTCAGTTCTCACAATGGTTTATTTATTTTCCGTTGTCTAGGACAATTAGACCATTTCCTGAAAGTCATGTGGAGGTTCAGACAAAGCTGGAAACTGAAAATCTTAAGTTCAAAATGCAAAGGACTTTCTTTCTATGATACCAAGAGTGCAGAGTGACAGGCAAAAGCTTTGCCTAATTAGGAGAATCTTTATTACTATGAAAAGTGAACATTTAAAATTAGACTACTTGTCAGCCTATGGGGATTGGTTGAGTCATGTGGAATCTGAATGCAAAGGAATCTCATTCCAGCCTTCTATGTTTAGCTTCACTCAAACTCATTCTTTGTTATTTCTACATGCATACAACCCAACTTAGCAAGTGGTAATTACTGGGTGGGGTTAGAAATATCCAGGGTTTTTCCTAGATTTCAAAAGCATAATCTACTAAACTAATGAATTTTAGTATGGTCAAAACCTAATTTTTGGCACTTTGAATTACTGATAAGTCTATGTGGGAAAAAAGTAAGCCTTCATAGCTGCCCACCACCCTCTTTATCTAGAGCCACAATTTTAAATTATTCATGGAAAATTTAAAAAGAGAATAAAAGAATATTCTAGAGCCAAATGTGAGTGACCGTGACCCAGTTCTACAAGTTCAGGTTTCCTTAAATCCCATACTCTAATGTGGTAAAAATGTCATGAAGTTAAAATACACTGGACACCACAAATTTTTTAAATCATGTTCTTTTATTTTAAATTTTTTAAAAGTTGGATGCCATGGAACTCTCTGAGTGTCTATGCCACCCTACAACAAGGCATCCACATACTGGCACATGGCATGGTCTTGATCATATATTTAATAGGGGAAAGAGGGAATGTTTGTGTTTTTCCCCTAGGATGCTGATGGAGCATGCTAGCTGCCAAAGTGATTGGTGAAACATGCTGATGCTGGGATAAAGAATGATTCTGACCTGTGAGCTTGCTGAGTGTCCTGACAATGGAGACAGGAAGGCTGTTTTGGACATATATTCCTGACCCGCCTTTGCTTGCCTATATCTCAGATTGGACAAGCTGCCTTGCTTCATGCTTTTAGACCTTGTGTAACAGAAAACATAGAGACTGGAAACCGACTTCAAAAACGTAATCAAAGAGAGAAGTTATGATGAATCTTCTTTGTCCTTTAATGTGACCAGTTTTTCTGACTCAATCATGGTCTAGAAATCAAGCCAATATTGGAAATAAGTCTTCATTTGGAAGGCTGGTTCTGGACACTTTTAGAGACATAATTGAAGGGTAGCTGCAGTTCTCTATGATGCTATGTTAGCAATAGATTGGGACAGGATCTGGATTTCAAAGAAATGTTAGTGTTTCTGTTAAAGCTCCTGATCTTTTATTAATTGGTCGTGTTGAAATTACTTTGTTTCTTCCATGGTATTTAATGTAAGTTGTATTGATTGTACACTTTCTAATTGTGTTAGTGTGTTGAAACCTGGCATGTCTGTTATGGTGGTCTATAAACAAGTTTTTGTTTTATTGCCTGTGAATATTATAGGACCTTGATAATCTGAAAAAAGCTTGCAGGTACTAGAAGTGAGTCAGACTTTAAGTGGGCTTCATTATTGCTGGTATAGCAGCTTTAATTAAGTTAATATCTAGCACCACTGCTGCAATTGCTTTGACACAAGAAGTTTAAACAGCTACTTTTATTAATCATTTAGCAAAAAATGTTACTAATGTTCTGAGTATTCAAGAGGATTTAGACAGGCATTTGTAACAGCGGTTTGATGTTCTTTATGATACTATTCAAATTATTAGTTAGGAGGTTCAGTGCTTAAGAGTAGGAAGCCATCATGATTGTCATGCTAAATACCAATGGATTTGTGCTACTTCTAAAATTTACAATGATAGTCACTGTACTGGCTATTTTTGTGTCAACTTGACACAGCTGGAGTTATCACAGAGAAAGGAGCTTCAGTTGAGGAAATGCCTCCATGAGAGCCAACTGTGAGGCATTTTTTTCAATTAGTGATCAAGGGGGAAAGGCCCCTTGTGGGTGGAATCATCCCTGGGCTGGTAGTCTTGGGTTCTATAAGAGAGTAGGCTGAGCAAGCCAGAGGAGGCAAGCCAGTAAAGAACATCCCTCCATGGCCTCTGCATCAGCTCCTGCTCCCTGACCTGTTTGAGTTCCAGTCCTGACTTCCTTTGGTGATGAACAGCAGCATGGAAGTATAAGGCGAATAAACCCTAAGACAAATTGGTACCAGCAGAGTGGGGTATTCCTGTGACAACCTGACCATGTTTTGGGGAGGACTGTGGAAGGACTTTGGAACTTTGGGCTTGAAGATCCATTTGTTGTTAAGAGCTCTGTCAGATGTTGTGTAGGAGCTTGGAAGATAATGTTGAGAACAGTGTAGAAGATGGAGGCCTGGTTTGTGAAATTTCAGAGGGAAATTTAAAGACTCTTTTCAGGGCCATTGTTACTTTGGTTGTGAAGATTCTGTGGTTCTGGTTAGCTGGGGCTGAAGAATCAGCTGTGATTAACAAGATACCAGAACTACTAAAGCAAAAACTTTGCATTACTGGGACTATTGATGCTGGTTAGCTGGAGCTAAGAAATTAGCGGTGATTAAGAAGAGACCAGCATCGTTGAGGTGACATCTTCTGGGAAGTGTTTTCTGAAAGCACAAAGAGGCTGTGTTCCAGAGATAGGCAAGGTTGTACTCCTTCTGCAGTGGGACTTGGTAATGTGTAAGGGTCACCCAGGTGGTACTGGTTTTGAAGGCATGAAGGGGTCACGCAGAGTAGCTGAGGCTCGGCACTGTGAGAGGCCATGGAAGGCCATTGGTGAAGGTGCAGCCCCAGTTGTAATTGAAGGCCCAGGACTGAAGGGGTCATGCAGTGTTTTGGAGATGCCAGTACCACGAGATGACCACCAAGAGCAGCAGCAGCAGTGGAGTACAGGCATCTGGAGCCCAGAGGACGACGTGTGTGCTACAAAGGGCATGGCTGGAGAAGTGACCCAAGCCCTTGGAGGAGCCCAGAAGATCGTGAGTTGGATCCCAGACGTTGGACAGTTGGAGATTGATTTTTGCTTTGATTGTGACTGTGCCCTGATATTTTCCCTCTTGAAGGAAGACACTGTTTTAGTGGAGCCCACAGTTAAGAGACTTTTAATTGTAAAGAGACTTTGGATTTTAAAAGAGATGGATATTTTAAAGAGATTGAAAATTTAAGAATATGTAAAGACTGTGGGACTTTTAAAGTTATTTAGATCTTGGGGATGAATAAGAATGTAAGAGTTGAGGCTTACTAGTGATGTGTTTGTGTGTCAAGTTGACAAGGGGTCAATTGTACTGGCTATTTTTGTGTCAACTTGACACAGCTGGAGTTATCACAGAGAAAGGAGCTTCAGTTGAGGAAATGCCTCCATGAGAGCCAACTGTGAGGCATTTTTTTCAATTAGTGATCAAGGGGGAAAGGCCCCTTGTGGGTGGAATCATCCCTGGGCTGGTAGTCTTGGGTTCTATAAGAGAGTAGGCTGAGCAAGCCAGAGGAGGCAAGCCAGTAAAGAACATCCCTCCATGGCCTCTGCATCAGCTCCTGCTCCCTGACCTGTTTGAGTTCCAGTCCTGACTTCCTTTGGTGATGAACAGCAGCATGGAAGTGTAAGCCGAATAAACCCTTTCCTCCCCAACTTGCTTCTTGGTCATGATGTTTGTGCAGGAATAGAAACCTTGATTAAGACAGTCACTAAAATTGGGAAAAGGTTCAAAGACACTTGCAGGGTGTTTGGCATATAATTCCAACACATCTCTGGATATTTTAACTTTGAATACTGAGATTATGTATTTAAAGAATGCTGCTCTGCTGAGCTTTGATGCTACAGATACTGCTGATAAAATTATTCATGACCTGAGGTCAGTATTTCCATCTTGGTCAAGCTTCAAGCGTGGCATTTATGGCTTGATCATGCTAGCCCTTCTTGTCCTGGGAATGATTTTATTCCTGCCCATGGTATTAAAGCTTGCCTTTAACAACATCAACATGTTGGTGGCCCAAGCACATGGCTTGAAGCTAAGAATGAACCCCCAAACAGAAATATTAATTTAAAAAGCTGGCAAGCCAAGGACAGGTAAGATTGCACACAGAGCCTTGCCAACCTAGGACAGAGACATGAACCAAAAGGCCACATTTGTTTATAACAAACATTAGAAGGTCATGTTTGTTCATACAACACAAACAAGCTGTGCATATCTTGAAGACAGGTAAGGAAGGTGTTCTTGTCATAAAAACCTAAGACAGGCTCAGCCTTGTTTATTAAATTTAAAAGGGGGTGATTTGGAGGACCTTTGGGAGTGCCACTTGGCAGGAGTCTGACATTGCCCAAGGACAAGGAAATGGGCTTCAGGCAGGAATCTGACATTGGCCAGGACAGGGACATAAGCTCAGGCAGGAATCTGGCATTAATTAGGGCAGGATAAGGAAGTAAGTTTCAGCAAGAATCTAACTTTAGGCTGTAATAGAGAAGTAGGGTAAGACAGGAATTTTAATCTTAGGGTGCAACAAAAGAAGTAGGCTTCAGGCAAGATTTTGAGCTTGGACAAGGAAGTGGGCTCAAGTACTTTGGTCACTGTGACAAACCCTTTTAAACAACTGTCATGGGAGTAATCATGGGACTTTGCTTATTGCCTTGTTAGTTCCTTGTTGTACTGCATGTAATTAAATGTAATACTTGCATGTAATTAAAATGGTATAAAAAACAGATTGAGAAAATTTAAAAAATATCATGAAGTTTTTATAGTAGCATAGTGTAAAAAATCATGAGTTAATATAAATATTAAATACATTGGTGAGTACCTTTCAGGCTCTGCTTCCCGACCTGCCACTGTTAAATTGACCCTCAACCTCAAATGGTGGATCCTGAGAGGGGAATGGAGGCTGGATGGCTGGGAGTAGAAGAGACTACAGGCTGTAGTGAGCAAAATGACAAACTAATAGGATACAGCTTCAGCAAGACAGCTCACTTAATGGGGAGAACAAAGACTGCTTAAACATTTGGGGTTGGGTAGAGACTTTAGGGGTGAATAGACCTCTTTGGTCAGGTTTAGGGTACTGGGATGTTTGATTTGCCTACAGAGGAATACCATGTACTGCTGGATATGACCTTAGGAAAGGAGAGAAAGTTTAACCTGGCTACTAGGCTATGAAGGGCTATGCACTTTGAGATATTCAGGCCCAAGGCAGGAATTTGCATCTTTAGCTATATTGTCATGCGGGAAACACCATACACATTGGGTAAGCTCTGATGGCTCTGAGTTCTATTGCAGGTTCATCAGATTAGATCCAGTGGATGGTAAATTGACTCATGGAGGGCATACTTGAAAAGATATCTTTTGAAAGAGACAAGCATTTCTTGTTACACAAAGTACATCCTTTAGATTTATGAAGTATATTTTATGAACTACCTCACTGTTATGAATTGTTTGTGCTTTACAGTCAAGTAAGCTTAGATTTAAAAGTGAGGGAATGATTATAATCAGAAAATGCAAGAAACATGCAAGCCACACTAACATTGCCAGTATATGATACAGTCTTCATGAAAGCTTGAAATAGGCCCTTCTGGTCAGTACCAGCTCTGGGTCATCTTGGGTGCAAACTCAGAGGATGGTCCCACGCTCACCAGAGGACTCTCCAGGAAATCTTAGGATCATTGGTGAGTTGAACACATCATCAATTCCAAACCAATTGTGGTGGGCCTGTGACAGCAGGAGCAAGGACACAGAAACCCTGCCTGACCAGCAGCTCAAGTTCCTTCTAATCGGTGCTGGTATACCTTAGTTTTGAATGCACCAGACAGACCCATGGTCCCCAGAGGAGACACTATTTCCAGGCACTGTAACTTGCCAAGGATCTAGGGATTCCAGGATGCCAGGATAACAGGAACTTGGTCACACCAGCATCTCAGGGTCTAAGAAAAACCTTGACTGCCAAGAACTCTGACACACACAGAATCTCAGGTTCACGGGTGCCTGGAATCACAGGGTCACAAAGAAAGCTGTACTCTGAGGAGTAGGGAATCAACTGGGATTATAGGAAGGATGAACTCCAATCAGGTATATTGAGGGTAGCAAGCACTTGAGATAATCAGATGACAGGAGGCAAGCATAAGAACAGAAGCAACAGAAACCAAGGTTACTTGGCATCATCAGAAGCAAACTCTCTCACCATAGCAAGGACTGGATACACCATTACACCAGAAAAGCAAGATATGGATCTGAAGTCACTTCTCATGAGGATGATGGAGGAGTTTAAGAAGAAAATAAATAACTCACTTAATGAAATACAGAAAAACACCAGTAAACAGCTAGAAGCCCTTATAGAGGAAATACAAAAATCCCTTAAAGAGTTATAGGAAAACACTACCAAATAAGTGAAAGAATGGTTAAGGCCTAGATGGTTATCTAGGACCTAAAAATGGAAGTAGAAACAATAAAGAAATCACAAAGGGAGACAACTCTGGAGATAGAAATTCCATAGAAAACATGGACACAACAATCTAACAAAATGCAACATGCAAAAAGATCTTAACTCAAAACATCCAGGAAATCCAGGACACAATGAGAAGACCATACCTAAGGATAATAGGTATAGATGAGAATGAAGATTTTCAACTTAAAAGGCCAGTAAATATCTCCAACAAAATTATAGAAGAAAACTTTCCTAACCTAAAGAAAGAGATGTGCATGACCATACAAGAAGCCTACAGAATTCCAAATAGACTGGACCAGAAAAGAGATTCCTTCCAACACATAATAATCATAACAACAAATGCACTTAATAAGGATAGAATATGAAAAGCAGTAAGGGAAAAGGTCAACTAACATATACAGGCAGACCTATCAGAATTACACCAGATTTCTCACCAGAGACTATGAAAGCCAGAAGATCCTGGACAAATGTTATGCAGACCCTAAGAGAACACAAATATCAGGCCAGGCTACTATACCCAGAAAATCTCTCAATTACCATAGATGGAGAAACCAAAGTATTCCATGACAAAACCAAATTCATACAATATCTTTCCACAAATCCAGCCCTTCAAAGGATAATAAAGGAAAAAACTCCAACACAAGGAGGGAAATGACAACCTAGAAAAAGCAAGAAAGTAATCCTTCAACAAACCTAAAATAAGATAGCCATAAGAACAGAATCCCAACTCTAACAACAAAAATAACAGGAGAAGAAACGACTTTTCCTTAATACCTCTTAACATCAATGAACTCAATTCCCCAATAAAAAGACATAGACTAACAGACTGGCTACATAAACAGGATCCAAAATTTTCTGCATACGGGAAACCCACATCAGAGACTAGGACAGACACTACCTCTGAGTAAAAGGCTGGAAAACAATTTCCAAGCAAACCATCCGAAGAAACAAGCTGGAGTAGATATTCTAATATTGAATAAAATCTACTTCCAACCCAAAGTTATAAACAAAACAAAACAAAACAAAACAAAAACAAAAAAAAAACAAAAAAAAAATAAAAACAAAAACAAAACAAGGAGGGGCACTTCATACTCATCAAAAGTAAAATCTTCCAAGATGAAATCTGAATTCTGAATATCTATGCTCCAAATGCAAGAGCATCCACATTCTTTAAAGGAACTTTAATAAAGCTCAGAGCACAAATTTCACCACAAACAATAATAGTGGGAAACTTTAACATACCACTCTCATCAATGGACAGATCCTAGAAAAAAAACTAAACAAAGACACAGTGAAACTAACAGAAGTTAAGAAACAAATGGATTTAACAGATATCTACAGAACATTTTATCCTAATACAAAAGGATATACCTTCTTCTCACCACATCATGGTTCCTTCTCCAAAATTGACCACATAATCAGTCAAAAAAAAAAAAAAAGGCCTCAACACATTCAAAAATATTGAAATTATCCCATGCATGCTGTCAGATCACCACAGAATAAGGCTAATTTTCAATAACAACAAAAATATTAGAAAGCCAACATTGACCTGGAAGCAGAACAACAGTCTTCTCAATGATACCTTTGTCAAGGAAGGAATAAAAAAGAAATTAAAGACTTTTTAGAGTTTAATGAAAATGAAGCCACAACATACCCAAACTTATGGGAAACAATGAAAGCAGTCCTAAAAGGAAAACTCATAACTCTGAGTGCTTCCAAAAGAAACTAGAGAGAACACACACTAGCAGCTTGACAACACAACTAAAAGCTCTAGAACAAAAGGAAGCATATTCAATCAAACTGGAAAACCTGGATGAAATGAACAATTTTGTAGACAGATACCAGGTACCAATGTTAAATCAGAATCATATTAACGATTTAAATAGTCCCATATCCCCTAAAGAAATAGAAGCAGTCATTAATAGTCTCCCAACCAAAAAAGCCCAGGACCAGATGGGTTTAGTGCAGAGTTCTTTCAGACCTTCAAAGAAGACCTAATTCCAATTCTCCTCAAAATGTTTCACAAAATCGAAACAGAAAGTACTCTACCCAATTCATTCTATGAAGCTACAATTACTCTGATATCTAAACGACATAAAGACCTAACAGAGAAAGAGAGCTTCAGACCAATTACCCTTATGAATATTGATGCAAAAATACTCAATAAAATTCACTCACCCCGAATCCAAGAACACATCAAAATGATCATCCATCATTGTGGTCTCCTTTCCCCCACCTGCTTGAACCTGCTTGCTCAAGGGTGGAGTTTCCCCGCTCATTCGTTCTGCCACGCCCACTGCTGGACCCTGTCGGCTTAGCTGCTTGGAGGCACACACATGTTCGTCCTGCTACTGGATCCCGAGTTACTTGGCGGGAAATTGGGTTCCCTCCCCCTTCCTTTATAACTGAATGTTGGAATTAAAAAGGCGGGCTTTGAACATGAAATCGTCTTAGCCCCATTCTTTCTTCCGCCCCGTCTAGATTCCTCTCTTTTCAGCTCGAACTGCCATTCTCAGTTGAACCGTTCGTGTTGTGGACTGCGGGCAGGCCGCAACAGTTGGCCCCTGAACAGGGACCTGAAGAATGGCAGAGGGATGCTAAGAGAAACGGCTGCTGTGTGGAGCTCCACAAGAAAGGAAAGGATCTTCGTATGGGAGCATCGGAGCAACGGACAGGTACACGTGCTAGCGCTAGCTTAAAATTTCAGTTTTGTAAAGTGTTGCTGAGGATGCGGTAGGATACGAATCAAGTTTGAATCAGTGCTAACCCAACACTGTTTCTGCTTGGGTCAGCAGCTCGTTAATCGGAACTAGATACGGAAACAGGTGGTGTGCCGCAGCTTTTTAGAAAGCTGCTTAGGTGGAAGAAGGAAGGGTTTAAAGTCATGGATCAGGCGGTTGTTTTTAAGTTTTCAGGAGTTGTTTCAGGCCAGAGGAGTAAGGCTTGAAGTACAATTAGTAAGAAATTTTTTAGATAAGATAGATAGCTGTTGTCCATGGTTCAAGGAAGAAGAAATGATAGATTGTGGAACCTGGGAGAAAGTTGGTGAGGCCTTGAATATCTCTCAGACAGATAATTTTACCCTAGGCCTCTGGGCGCTTGTAAATGATGCTATAAAAGATGCAACTTCTCCAGGGCTAAATTGCCCTCAGGCGGAGCTTGTGGTATCTCAGGAGGAGTGCCTATCAGAGATCAGAAAAAGATCTTCTTAACTCAAAAATTGATAAATGTGGAAACTCTGATGATGGACTGAATTTTTAACAAAAATCACTCAGATAGAGGAATTGCCCATTACCTTAATGAGAATTGGTCCTCTTGCGAATCTCCCGCTTCACCTATAGTCACCACTTCAGGAGGTGCTACTCATAGGGACACACGGCTAAGCGAGTTAGAGTTTGATATTAAGCTTCAGAGGCTGACTAATGAGCTTTAGGAACTAAAAAAGATCTCAGAAGCGGAGAAGAGTAACTCTTCTGTAGTTCACCAGGTGCCGCTAGAAAGAGTTGTGAGTCAGGCTCATGGGAAAGGACAGAATTCATCTAATACGCTGGCCTTTCCTGTGGTCGAGGTAGTTGATCAGCAAGATACTAGGGCCAGACATTACCAGACCTTGGATTTCAAGTTGATAAAAGAGTTAAAGGCAGCTGTTGTGCAATATGGTCCTTCAGCCCCATTCACTCAAGCATTACTGGACACAGTTGCGGAGTCACACTTAACCCCCTCAGATTGGAAGACTCTTTCCAAGGCTACCCTGTCAGGAGATTTTTTGCTTTGGGATTCTGAATGGCGAGACGCCAGTAAGAAAACTGCTGCTTCTAATGCTCAGGCTGGTAACTCAGACTGGGATAGCAACATGCTTTTAGGAGAGGGTCCATATGAGGGACAGACAAATCAGATTGATTTTCCCGTTGCAGTGTACGCGCAAATTGCGACAGCCGCACACCCTGCTTGGGAAAGGTTGCCAGTTAAAGGAGATACTAGTGGAAGTTTAGCTAGCATTCGGCAGGGTTCTGATGAACCATATCAGGACTTTGTGGACAGGCTGTTGATTTCAGCTAGTAGAATCCTTGGAAGTCCAGACACGGGTAGTCCCTTCGTTATGCAACTGGCTTATGAGAATGCTAACACAACTTGCCGAGCTGCAATTCAACCGCATAAGGGACAGACAGATTTGGCGGGATATGTCCATCTTTGTGCAGACATTGGGCCTTCCTGCGAGTTCTCGCAGGGAACCCATGCGCAAGCAATGTTCTCGAGGAAACGAGGGAATAATGCATGCTTTAATTGTGGAAGTTTGGATCATTTTAGAAGTAATTGTCCTAAGAACAAGGGCGCCAAGGGTAGACAAACAGGCCGTACCCCAGGAATATGTCCCCAGTGTGGGAAGGGCCGCCACTGGGCAAAAGATTGTAAGCATAAACCAAGGGTTTTGAGCTGCCTGGTGCCGGGAAACGAGGAAAGGGGTCAGCCCCAGGCCCCGAGTTACTCAAAGAAGACAGCTTATGGGGCTATAAATCTGCTGCCCAGCCAACAAGATCAGTTCTTGAGCTTGTCAGGTCAAACCCAGGAAATGCAAGACTGGACCTCTGTTCCACTGTCCACGCAGTATTAACCCCAGAAGTGGGAGTCCAAACTCTGCCTACTGGAGTCTTTGGACCACTGCCCGTAGAAACCTGTGGCTTTCTCTTGGGACGAAGCAGTTCTATTGTAGAAGGCCTGCAGATTTATCCAGGTGTTATAAATAATGATTATGAGGGAGAACTTAAAATCATAGCCGCTTGCCCTCGTGGTGTTATAACTATACCCGCTAATCAGAAAATTGCTCAACTTACTTTGATCCCTTTACGCCAGTCACTGTATAGATTCTTTGAAAATAAGAAAGGACAAAATAATTTTGACTCCTCGGGCGTAAATTGGGTGAAATCTATCACAAATCAGAAACCTAACCTTAAATTGACTCTTGATGGAAAAAGCTTTAAAGGATTAATAGATACCGGGGCCGATGTAACGATTATAAGAGGGCAGGACTGGCCCTCAAACTGGCCCTTGACTGTTTCCTTGACTCACCTTCAAGAAATTGGGTACGCCAGTAACCCAAAACGTAGTTCCAAATTGCTAACCTGGAGAGATGAGGAAGGGAAATCAGGAAAGATTCAGCCGTATGTTATGTCAAATTTGCCTGTGACCCTGTGGGGAAGAGATCTGTTGTCACAGATGGGTGTTATTCTGTGCAGTTCTAAGGAGATGGTGACTGAGCAGACATTCAGGCAGGGACCCCTGCCTGGTCATGAACTAGTAAAGAAAGGACAGGGAATTAAGACCTTTGAGGATCTTAAACCCCACTCTAACATGAGCGACCACTATCTTGCCTGCATCCCACGCGGAAAAAATTCAATGGCGTAATGGTATTCTGGTGTGGGTGGATCAGTGGTCTTTACCTAAAGAGAAAATAGAGGCCGCTTCTTTGCTAGTGCAGGAGCAGTTAGAAGCAGGACATTTGGTGGAGTCTCATTCTCCCTGGAATACACCCATTTTCATTATCAGAAAGAAATCTGGAAAATGGAGATTGTTACAAGATTTAAGAAAGGTTAATGAGACCATGGTACTTATGGGAACCTTACAACCGGGGCTCCCCTCCCCAGCAGCCATTCCTAAGGGATATTATAAGATTGTTATAGATTTGAAAGATTGTTTCTTTACCATCCCGTTGCATCCAAAGGATTGTGAGAGATTTGCTTTTAGTGTTCCTTCTGTAAATTTCAAGGAACCCATGAAAAGATATCAATGGACAGTCCTCCCACAGGGGTTGGCTAATAGTCCCACATTATGTCAAAGGTTTGTGGCGAAAGCAATTCAGCCTGTTAGACAACAATGGCCAAATATTTACATTGTTCATTTCACAGATGATGTCTTGATGGCGGGAAAGGACCCCCAAGAATTGCTTTTGTGTTATAAAGGTTTACAAAAAGCCCTAGCTGATAAGGGATTGCAAATTGCTTCTGAAAAGGTACAAACTCAGGATCCTTATAATTATTTGGGTTTTAGACTTACTGATCAAGCTGTTTTTTCCCAAAAGATCGTTATTCGTAGAGATAACTTAAGGACCTTAAATGATTTTCAAAAATTGTTAGGTGATATTAACTGGCTTCGCCCCTATTTAAAGCTTACTACAGAGGAGTTGAAACCTTTATTTGATATTCTTAAAGGGAGTTCCGATCCCACTTCCCCTAGATCCCTAACCTCAGAAGGATTGCTGGCCTTACAGCTAGTGGAAAAGTCTATTGAAGAGCAATTCGTTACCTATATAGATTACTCCTTGCCGCTGCCCCTGTTAATTTTTAATACGACTCATGTGCCTACGGGACTGCTATGGCAAAAATTTCCTATAATGTAAATACATTCGAGGATTTCTCCCAAACGTAATATCTTGCCATATCACGAAGCAGTGGCTCAGATGATTATCACTGAAAGAAGGCAGGCATTGACTTATTTCGGAAAAGAGCCAGATATCATTGTTCAGCCTTACAGCGTAAGTCAAGACACTTGGCTGAAACAGCATAGTACAGATTGGTTGCTTGCACAAATAGGGTTTAATGGAACTATAGACAACCACTACCCTCAAGATAGGTTAATAAAATTTTTAAATGTACATGATATGATATTTCCTAAGATGACTTCTTTACAGCCTTTAAATAATTCTCTATTGATTTTTACTGATGGCTCCTCTAAAGGGCGAGCTGGATATCTTATTAATGATCAACAGGTTATCGTAGAGACTCCTGGTCTCTCGGCTCAGCTAGCCGAATTAACAGCAGTACTAAAGGTCTTTCAGTCTGTACATGAGGCTTTTAATATCTTTACTGACAGTTTATATGTTGCTCAGTCAGTACCCTTATTAGAAACCTGTGGTACGTTTAACTTCAATACGCCATCAGGATCCTTATTTTCAAAATTGCAAAACATCATTCTTGCCCGGAAAAATCCGTTTTATATTGGCCATATACGGTCTCACTCTGGTCTTCCTGGGCCTCTGGCCGAGGGTAATGATCGCATTGACAGAGCTCTAATAGGAGAAGCTTTAGTTTCGGATCCTGTTGCTCTGGCCCAACGTGATCATGAAAGGTTTCACCTCTCTAGCCATACCCTAAGGCTCCGACATAAGATCACTAAGGAGCAAGCAAGAATGATTGTAAAACAATGTCCTAAATGTATTACATTATCTCCAGTGCCACATCTAGGAGTCAATCCTAGAGGCCTTATGCCTAATCATATTTGGCAAATGGATATAACCCATTATACAAAATTTGGAAAACTAAAATATATACATGTTTGCATTGATACCTGTTCAGGATTTCTCTTTGCTTCTCTGCATACAGGGGAGGCTTCAAAAAACGTAATTGATCATTGCCTACAAGCCTTTAATACCATGGGGTTGCCTAAGCTTATTAAGACAGATAATGGGCCATCTTATTCTAGTAAAAACTTTATTGCATTCTGTAAAGAATTCGGTATCAAACATAAAACTGGAATTCCTTACAACCCCATGGGACAAGGAATAGTTGAACGTGCTCATAGCACCTTAAAGAATTGGCTTTTTAAAACAAAAGAGGGGCATCTATATCCCCCAAGGTCACCAAAGGCTCATCTTGCCTTCACCTTATTTGTCCTAAACTTTTTGCAAACTGACATTAAAGGTCAGTCTGCAGCGGACCACCACTGGCATCCAGTTCCTTCTAATTCTTATGCATTGGTAAAATGGAAGGACGCCCTGACTAATGAATGGAAGGGTCCGGATCCGGTTCTAATCTGGGGAAGAGGCTCGGTTTGTGTTTTTTCACAAGATGAAGATGGAGCACGGTGGCTACCAGAGAGATTAATTCGTCAGGTAAACACAGATTCTGTCTCTTCTCGTAAGTATCATTCTAAAGACTAAAATTCCTCTTGTGCTTAGAATTCAGCTGGGAATGGAAGCTCCCAGAAACGCTGTTTTCCTCTGAGCCAAATCCCCTACAGGAGGCCGGAGACTAGCTTTAGCTTTACAATTTGCATCTGAATAAGTACCTGGATTTCTCCAAAAAGAAAATTTGCATTGCTACTCTCTCATTGTCTAGATCTCTTTCTTTTTTCAAGTAGGTCAATCTACATTCTCCAGCCGGACCTGCAGGCCTGCCTTCTCCTCCCCTAAGAGCAAACAGGTGGTACTGCTAATCTCCCTTCCAAGGACATTCCAGCACGTGGCTTTCAGTCTGAGATAGGATTTATATTTACCAAGAGAGCTAGGGAAGTAGAAATTTCATATATTTACAGAGATTAGTTCTTATTTTGATAGAGATGGGCTTAGTCCCTTAGCTGGCCTCTGGCTTTTCACCCTTGCTGTTACTGCAAGGTGTCCTTAGTTCCTCAGGCTAGGGAATAACAGGGATGAGGAGGAAAGACTTCCAGCTCCTATTTTAACCACAATTCATGGTGTTAATACTGACATAATTCTTGTCTAGGCCTTGCTAAATCTGAGGTTGACAAGTCTCCACTAGAGGACTCAGACCTGCGCTACTGATTCGTAATCAGACGAATACAGTATGGGTACCGCTTGGCGCAGGAGATTACTGCGGAGGGAAGGTCCAGCTTGACCGTTTCTGAGTTCCCTGTGTGACACACCTGATTTGAAAGAGGTTGGTATCTGATTCCAGCTAAAAACCAAAAATACCTAAGGCTCTGCCTCCCCTCCCCAAAAGATACCAAGAGCCACAGATGTGGGTTGTTATAACGCCCACGGGAGGAATCCGGTCAATGTCCACCCAAGCCAAGGTTAAAGGCCCATTCATCTATGGATGAGAAAATCATTTGATCACCTCAGTTAAGCGTTGCCTATTTAAACTTAATTAATAGGGGGGAGAGAGGTTGGAGACCTTACTGTCGTAAAGGCAAGCCCTTCACTGCCTCCCACCCAAATAAAATAGCCAATTGGAGCCAGCCAGTCTTGCCCCTTCTCCCTGTTTCCCCGCCTGTTATCCAAAATTGCTGAGGAATATCAACTCAGTGTTATTCTAAATTTGTTCAGTCAAACTTAGCCAGGGTTCCAACGCCCTACTTAAAATGCAACCAGGTAGTTACCTATTCAGCACTAATTAGCATTATAAAGTCAGAGCCTACAGCCCAGCGCTGCTATTCCGTTAGTGCTTTAAAGACAGTCTTAGCCAGATACAGTTTACCATTAGAAAAGATAGGGAATCCCACGAAAACAGGTTTTTCTTTAGCCCTAAGAACTCAGGCAGAACTATTTAGCATAGATAATTTTTCTGCCTCAGGCCAGCCCTTTCTTTTTTTGTTAACTAATGGGAGGAGATGTGGTCTCCTTTCCCCCACCTGCTTGAACCTGCTTGCTCAAGGGTGGAGTTTTCCCGCTCATTCGTTCTGCCACGCCCACTGCTGGACCCTGTCGGCTTAGCTGCTTGGAGGCACACACGTGTTCGTCCTGCTACTGGATCCCGAGTTACTTGGCAGGAAATTGGGTTCCCTCCCCCTTCCTTTATAACTGAATGTTGGAATTAAAAAGGCAGGCTTTGAACATGAAATTGTCTTAGCCCCATTCTTTCTTCCGCCCCGTCTAGATTCCTCTCTTTTCAGCTCGAACTGCCATTCTCAGTTGAACCGTTCGTGTTGTGGACTGCGGGCAGGCCGCAACACATCATGATCAAGTAGGCTTCATCCCAAGGATGCAGGAATGGTTCAATATATGGAAATCCATCAATGTAATCCATTATATAACAAACTCAAAGACAAAAACCACATGATCATCTCTTTAGATGCTGAGAAAGCATTTGACAAAATCCAACACCCATTTATGATAAAAGACTTGGAACAATCAGGAATTCAACGCCCATACCTAAACATACTAGAAGCAATATACAGCAAACCAGTAGACATCATCAAACTATATGGAGAGAAATTTGAAGCAATTGTAGGACTCCAAACCTAGGGACCCCCACTCCAGTCCAGGGACAGGGAGCACCCACGAACACAAGAATCCTCTCTTGAGACGATGCCGGGGCCTAGCAAACACAGGAGTGGATGTTCACAGTCAGCTATTGGATGTATCACAGGGCTCCCAAATGGAGAAGCTAGAGAAAGTACCCAAGGAGCTAAAGGGATCTGCAACCCTATTGTTGGAACAACATGATGTACTAACCAGAACCCCGGAGCTCTTGTCTCTAGCTGCATATGTATTGAAAGATGGCCTAGTCGGCCATCAATGGAAAGAGAGGCCCATTGGACTTGCAAACTTTATATGCCCCAATATAGGGGAATGCCAGGGCCAAAAGAATGGGAATGGGTGGGTAGGGAAGCGGGGGGCGCTATGGGGGACTTTTGGGATAGCATTGGAAATGTAATTGAGGAAAATATGTAATAAAAATATTAAAAATCAAAAAAAAAAATAAAATAAAAACAGAACTTCAATCAAAAAAAAAAAAAAAAAAAGAATCCTCTCTTGTTGCAAGACGCACGAGGCTTTATTGGCAGAGCTCTGGGTCGACACGTACCTCACACAGGAGGCAGGGGAATCGACGACCAGGCTCGGGAGTTAGGGGTTTTTAAAGAAGCAAAGGGTTAGGAATACAAAGAATTTTGACAAAGGCATGGGATTGATTCATTAACAGAAAGATTACATATCAGCAAAAGGGGCATCAGAGCTTTGTTCCAGTGGGCTTGGGGCTTATCTTTGTACCCGGTGCCAAGGGGTAATAGAAGGGAGGTTCCGGCCAGATGGTGTGGACTAGATAAGATGACCCTGCCTGTCTTCGGATTGAGGGGAGATTCTGGCCAGGTGGTGTTAGCTTAGATAATATAGTCCCATTTGTCCTTGAATACCTTTTCATCTTTACGGGCAAGATGTTCTTAGGAATACCTTAACAACAGCCCTGCCCTGGCATGCCTGGGGGCTGTTCTGCTTTGTTCTCAGTCCCAGATCAGGGCTGTGGAGTCTTAAACAAGTTACAATATTCCATCTTCCTTCACAATCACACTAAAATCAGGGACTAAACAAGGCTGCCAACTCTCTCTCTACCTAGTCAATATAGTACTCGAAGTCCTAGTCAGAGGAATTAGACAACAAAAGGAGATCAAGGGGGTACAAATTGGAAAGGAAGAAGTCAAAATATCACTATTTGCAGATGATATGATAGTATATATATGTGACCATAAAATTTCCACCAGGTAACCTCTAAGCCTGATAAACAGCTTCAGTGCAGTAGCTGGATATAAAACTAACTCAAACAAATCAGTGGCCTTTCTCTACACAAAGGATAAACAGGCTGAGAAAGAAATTAGGGAAACAACTCCCTTCACAATAGTCCCAAATAATATAAAATACCTTGGTGTGACTCTAACTAAGGAAGTGAAAGATCTGTATGACAAGAATTTCAAGTCTCTGAAGAAGGAAATTGAAGATCTCAGAAGATGGAAAGATCTCCCATGCTCATAGATTAGCAGGATTAATATTGTAAAAATGGTTATCTTGCCAAAAGCAATGTACAGATTCAATGCAATCCCCATCAAAATTCCAACTCAATTCTTTACCGAGTTAGAAAGGGTAGTTTGCAAATTCATCTGGAATAACAAAAACCTAGGATAGCAAAAACTATTCTCAACAATTAAAGGACCTCTGGTAGAATCACCATGGCTGACCTGAAGCTGTACCACAGAGCAATTGTGATAAAAAACAAACAAAGAAACAAACAAACAAAACCAAAACCAACCAAACAAAAAAACCTGCATGGTACTGGTACAGCAACAGACAGGTAGATCAATGGAGTAGAACTGAAGTCCCAGAAATGAACCCACACACCTATGGTCACTTGATCTTTGACAAGGGAGCGAAAGCCATCCAGTGGAAAAAGGACAGCATTTTAAACAAATGTTCTGGCACAACTGGCCATTAGCATGTTAGAATGCTAATTGATCCATTCTTATCTCCTAGTACAAAGCTCAAGTCCAGTGGATCAAGGAACTCCGCATAAAACCAGAGACTCTAAAACTTTTAGAGGAGAAAGTGGGGAAAAGCCTCGAAGATATGGGCACAGGAGAAAAATTCCTGAACAGAACAACAATGGCTTGTGCTCTATGATTGAGAATTGACAAATGGGACCTCATAAAATTGCAAAGCTTCTGTAAGGCAAAAGACACTGTCAGTAAGACAAAAGGGCCACCAACAGATTGGGAAAGGATCTTTACCCATCCTAAATCAGATAGGGGACTAATATCCAATATATATAAAGAACTCAAGAAGCTGGACTCCAGAAAATCAAATAACCCCATTAAAAATGGGGCTCAGAGCTGAACAAAGAATTCTCACCTGAGGAATACCGAATGGCAGATAAGCACCTGAAAAAATGTTCAACATCCTAAATCATCAGGGAAATGCAAATCAAAACAACCCTGAGATTCCACCTCACACCAGTCAGAATGGTTAAGATCAAAAATTCAGGTGACAGCAGATGCTGGCAAGGATGTGGAGAAAGAGGAACACTCCTCCATTGCTGGTGGGATTGCAAGCTTGTACAACTACTCTAGAAATCAGTCTGGTGGTTCCTCAGAAAATTGGACTAGTACTACTAGAAGATCCAGTAGTATTTCTCCTGGGCATATACCCAGAAGAAGTTCCAACTGGTAATAAAAACACATGCTCCTCTATGTTCATAGCAGCCTTATTTATAATAGCCAGAAGCTGGAAAGAACCCAGATGTCCCTCAACAGAAGAATGGATACAGAAAATATGGTACATTTACACAACGGAGTACTACTCAGCTATTAAAAACAATGAATTTGGAGTCTCTCCTAGGGTCAGACACCCAGCCCTGCTTTTGTTGTCCTGTGTGACCTACCGGCTGCACCTTCTTGCTTATAGGCGCTGTGAGATATGACTGTAGGTGGACACTTGAGAAGAGCTGGTTCCTTCCTTGGGGAAGGCACATATTTGGGATTTTGAACTTCTGAAGCTCTCACCAGAAGGGCACTCTGTTTTAGTGTATACACAATGTCAGGCATGGAGTCCAAGGCAGCCATGCTTCCAAAGGAGCAGAAAGAAAAGCCATCAGTAGACAGGGAGAGAAAAATGGCCACATCTCTGTGCTTAAAGCACAGTGAAGTACAAACATCCATGATGAAGCAGTTTAATGCTTTAATGGAAATGCAAGAGGTGATGTTTGCAGAGATGAGAGAAACCTATAAAAACGACGTAAAGGAAATGCTGTTAAAACGAACAGCACCTTAGGTGAAGTGTTTGGAAGAGCAGATAGGGCAGCAAGGAGGAGATGCAGTCTTGGAAAGGGCAAGGCCAGGAGAGAAAGTGGAAGAGGTAAGTTCTGGAACAGAAGAGGACACTGAAAACCTGATTGTGAGAAGCAAGAAGAGTAACCTGGGTAGGAAACAGGACAAAGCTAAACAACTCAACAGCAGCCTTGTCCTGAAACCATCATCACTAGAGAGAGCAGGAGAAGCCCTGTGTGGTGAACATGGCAGGTATAGAGATGCGAATGAGAAACCAGCCAGAGAACCCAGCTGTCAGAATGAAGAGAACCGTCTAAAGGCCCCAAAGAAAGCCCACCAAAAGAAGGTGCTGGAGCCTCTCTGAGGCTAGCTGCTGACTTCTCCACAGCAGTGCTGGATGTCAGCAGGCAGTGAAGCCAAGTCTTCCACCTTCTGAAAGAAAAGGAGTTGGAGCCTGAGCTGCAGTGCTCTGTGAAGTTGGCATTTAAGAGTGATGGGGAGGCAAACATTTTCTCAGACCTTCACAGCCTCTGACAGTTTTCTAGCAGAAAGCCTTTTCTGAAAGAGTTGCTGAAAGACGTGTTCCCGCAAAATGAAGGAGGAAGAACAAACGAGCTTCAGGGAAGATTGGGTAAAATGCTAGGAGATGCGAAGCATGAAGCTAAAAGAATAGCAAGTGACAGTTTGAATTTCCTATTCGTCAAAGAGTCGCTAATCCAGAGGTAAAGACTTACGAAGAAGAAACCCTGGACCAGAAGGATAAAGGAACTCTCAAGAAGCAAGAGCGGGAAGAAGAAATCTCAGAGACACAGGGAGAAGAAACTTCAGAGGGAAAGACCTCAGAGTTGGGGAAGGAAGAGGATTCAGAGTCAGAAGAGGAGGAAGAGAGTTCAGAGTCCGGGGAGGGGAGAGGACTATGGGGAGGAGAAGGAGGGGAAGAGAACTCAGAAATGGGGAAGAAGTAGGAAGCCTCCATACCACAGGAAGCTCGAGGCTCAGCCTTTCAGGGCCTTGCTGTGGCAGAAGAATATGGTTGGGGAAAATCACCAGGAGTGCTGAGGAGATTGGCTTAATTCGTTTGGTAGTAGATTCTGAATCAGAGGAAGAAGTAAACGGAAAGAAGGCTTCCCAGACTAAGAAAAAGGAGACCTTCCATGAACTTAAAGAACTTGCCTTTAGTTACCTGGTTTGGGACTCTAAGGGAAAAAAAAAAGCTGTGAGATGCTAGGAGGGAGGAGCAGCTGCCATGTCTAGTCAAAGGATGGGAATGCCATGTCTAACCTTATATTTGACTTCTCCATCAGAATCTCTAGGGGCAGGTAGTGATGGTCCTAAGAGCCGTTCGGGTACAAAGTTGAGTGTTCTGTCACAAGTCACTCCACTTTTAATGAACATAGAAAAAGGGAGGTACAAGACACTTCAAACAAAAGAGCTAACAGCCAAAGAAGCAGACTTGATCCATGAAACCGAAGAAAACTTTAGGAGAGGCGTGATCAGTGTTATCAGACAGATGCAAAGGGAGGTCAACAAGATCAAAAACATTTGTGTTTTCAATGTCCTAAATATGAAAAGTTCACTGGATGATCTGAATTTCTTAGCATGCACAATTGAGGCCAGGGTGAGTGAACAGGAAGATGCTGTGGGGGAATGACCAAGGACACAATGCAGTTGGCCATGGATATCATTGATAAAGAAATGGAGAGAGAGAGAGAGAGAGAATAGATTTCGAAGCTCCAACATCCGAGTGACAGGGATTCCAGAGAAAGAAAACTGGGAGAATGGAGCGGTGGACATAATTAAAGCAGTGGTTGAAGAAAATTTTGCTGAGCTAGAAGACCAGAGTCTCGAGATTGTCAGTGCTTATCTTATCCCTAATTCAGTGGATGAGGAGAGACTCACACCTAGACACATCTTGGTGAAGTTTGGGAGTGCTGGCAATAAGCAGAGAATCCCAAAAGCTTCCAGAGCAAAACAATAAACAACCTACAGAGGGTCCAAGAGCAGACTGACAGCTGATTTATCACCTGGTACTATAGATGCAAGGAGTCAGTGGTGTGGTATCATAAAAATTCTGCAAGATGAAGGCTTTCAACCAAGAATCCTTTATACTGCCAAACTGGCATTTGATTTTAAAGGTAAAACCAAGGTATTTTTTGATATTGAGAAATTCAAGAAGTTTATCTCTGATATACCCTGTTTGAAAGATTTGTTGAACAATATACATTAGCAACCTGGAGTGCTTTCTGTCCACCAAAATACATCCAAAACCAAGTAGAGTTGGACAGTGGACCATCACGTCTCTGTCCTGAAGGGTGGACAGCTGACTTTATTTCCCCCCCCTGGGGAAGTGGTGTAACTCCCTGAGTGTTGGTTGAGTTAGACAGCATATGTAGCTTTTTAGTAGCTATCTACCTTGGTAAGGAGGCATCTTGTCAGTATGACCACACACAGAAAAATACTAGAGGCCACAGTGGGATGGGAAAGGACATGGTAAGTTAGAAGAGACTGCCAGGCTGACTGATTCGACAGATTACATTACTTTATTATTTCTATTATATATTAAAGCTTAAAGTTTGAAAGAAAAACAATGAATTTATGAAATTCTTAGGCAAATGGATGGATCTGGAGGATAACATACTGAGTGAGGTAACCCAATCACAAAAGAACACACATACCATGCACTCACTGATAAGTGGATATTAGCCAGAAACTTAGAATACCCAAGATACAATTTGCAATACACATGAAACTCAAGAAGAAGGAAGACCAAAGTGTGGATACTTTGTCCCTCCTTAGAATGGGGAACAAAATACCCATGGAAGGAGTTACAGATACAAAGTTTGGAGTAGAGCCTGAAAGAATGATCATCTGGAGACTGCCCCACATGGGGATCCACCCCCAAAACAACCACCAAACCCAGTCACTAGGCAGATGTCAACAAGAGCCTGTTGACAGGAGCCTGATATAGCTGTCTCCTGCGAGGCTCTGCCAGTGCCTGGAAAATACAGAAGTGGATGCTCATAGTCATCTATTGGACTGAGCACAAGGTCCCCAGTGAAAGAGCCAGAGAAATACCCAGGGAGCTGAAGGGGTCTGAAGCCCCATAGGAGGAACATCAATATGAACTAACCAGTGCCCTCAGAGCTCCTTGGAACTATATCACCAATCAAAGAAAACACATGGTGGGGCTCATGGTTCCAGCCACATATGTAGCAGAGGATGGCCTAGTTGGTCATCAATTGAGGAGAGGCCCTTGGTCCTGTGAAGGCTCTAGGCCCCAGGATAGGAGAATGCCAGGACTAGGAATTGGAGTGGGTGGGTTGGGAAGCAGGGGGAGAGGGAAGGGGGGAAGGGATAGGGGATTTTCACAGGGGAAACTAGGAAAGGGGATAACATTTGAAATGTAAATAAAGAAAATATATAATAAAAAATTTAGAAAAAGAAAGAAAGCTTGAAATGGGACAATATGCAATGTTTATTTACATAACAGACCAATAAATTTAACATTTCATTTGTTCTTGAGAGTGTTTTATGTGTATACAGTGATTAAATGTCTCATTTCTTCCTTCAACTTCCTCCAATTCCAGAACACATTGCCTCCCGACTTCATGTCTTTTTTTTTTTTTAACAACCCACTTAGTACAGCTAGTTCTGCCCATATGTGTTTGGGGTTCTGTACGTAGGGGCAGAATTCTATCACTGGGAATTATACCAGTGGCCACATCCTCAAAAAAGAGAGGGATTCTCCCTTCCAATTATCAATTGTCAATATTGGTCAGGGGTACAATTTGGAGATTATTCTCCCTGTCTATGCTGGAATTTTGTCTGGCTTGATCTTGTGCAAGTGACTCTAGATGCTGTAAGTTCATGAGTGCAGTGGTCACATCATGTCCAGAAGTCAGCATCTTTCTTTATCTTCCAGTGCTTACATACTACCTGCCTCCTCTTTTGCGTGTTCCCCAGGAATCAAGGCATGAGGGAGTAGGAGAAGTGGGAAAAACAGCATTTGTTGCAGCACCACAGGCACCAGCTTAGTTTGGTTTCTATTTCTGTGACAGAGCAACACAACCAATAGCAATTTGGGGAAGAAATCGTTTACTTGTCTTAGGTATCCAGGTTATAGTCCACTGAGGGAAGCCAAGGCAGGAACCTGGAGCCAAGAATTGAAGAAGAGTCCATGAATGATGCTATTTCATGGTCTGCTCAATTTGCCCTCTTGTATATCCAAGACCACCTGCTCAGAGATTTTAACACTTAAAATAGGCTGGGATCTCCCAAACTATTAATAATCTAAAACTATTCCCCCACAGGCTTCTCTACAGGCCAGTCTGATGAAGGCATTTTCTCAATTTAGGTTCCTCCTTCCCAGATGACTTCAGCCTATGTCAAGTTGACAGAAAACTAACATAGTCACTTACCCTCAGTATTTTAACTAGTTGCCCACCAAACAGTGCAAAACAAAGCTTCTCTGACCAAGGCAGAGAGTGGCCTAGATCTATAGTAGAAGCATAAATATTTAGAAGGAGAATTTACAGCTTGTCCATTTAGCAAAATAGTAAGCACAGGTTCTACTCTAGAGCCGATGCCCTCCATAGTCATGAGCTTTTGACCAGAATTACATACACCAGGCAATAATCCATTTCTGTAGAGAATGTGTCAAATCTGTCTTGAGTTTGATTTTCAGAATCCACTTGTGAAAAACCTGGATCTAGTGGTGTGACTTGCTGTTCTAATCCAAGTACTTGGAGGGCAGATGCAGGCAGATCCCTAGAACTCATAAACCATCTGGGCTCACTTTCTTGAGCCCCAAGTCAATGAGAGAGATCTTGTTTTAAATATAAGGTGATGGCTCCTCAGGAAGGAGGCTGAAAGCTGTCTTATGCCCCTGGCCCACATGTGTGCACATGTGTGAACATTTATACACATGCATACAAACACACACACACACAAATGCACACTGACATACATGCACAAAATCTCATATGTATACACATGCATACACACATGCACACATTCTCACATGCACATTCACACATGCACCAAAACACATATACACATTCACATGCACACGCATAAGCAGACTTACACATACATATACCCAAACACACTTGTGCACATATGCACACACTCACATACATACTCACACTTACAGTTGTTTTTATGGATGTTAGAAGGGTTGTGTGAATGTCGAGATGCTGAGAAGAAGATGATCCTTGAGAGATCTGACCACCGAAAGAAACTGAGATAATTCATGCTGAGGTGCTTTTAAGTCTCAGGAATTTAAGAGGCTATGTCTTCTTTGTTAAGAATGCAATATTATAATTATCCATCCATGGGCAAACTCCGTGTAAGGCGCTTGAGAACTAACATCTTTGAAGTCACTTCACTGAAGTCTACATACGCTCTGCATTTCCAAAAACAAAACGGCCCAAGGCTTGGTCATTCTTTTCCAAAAGCCAAGATAATGGGCATTCTCTTTCTACAGTAGCATGTTTCAAATGTCAGTGCTGCTGGAGCTATCGTTCTACAATCTTACTCTCCACCAATCATCCCCCTGATTAACACTCTTCAGAGTCATACAAATAAATAAAAATTTACCAACTCTCTACATGGTTGAACCTGGCCTAGTTTGTGTGTGTATTATGGAATCCGTGTGTGTCTGGGGGGAGGACGCCTGCGCGCATGCGTGCATGTGTGTGTGTGTGTGTGTGTGTGTGTGTGTGTGTGTATCCAGTGAGCCTGAGAGGTCTTCCCATTTCTGCCTTCTCAGCCATAGGATTAGAAGTACACATGGTCTTGTGTTCTGCTGAGAAAAAAGAAATGGAGAGTGTCAGGGAGCCACTGCTCAGTGTGGCTTGCAATTGGATATAATCTGTCACAGCTGTTTTGTCTTAGAGGAACTTCTCTCCAGACTGTCATTTCTTTTGTACTGATGGAAGCAGCATCAAGAGTTTGTAAGGCACAGTAAATGAACATGGGCTTTGGACCTTGATACACATGAGCCCTGGGTCATCATTCACTTGCTCTTTGATCTTCAAGTTTTACTTAGGTTTCCTTCTTCTTCCACCAAATGAGAATAATAAAAGCACCACCTCATTGTGTTAGTGTGGCGGGCCAGGGAGATGATTCAGGACAGTCTTGGCACATTACCCAACCCACAGTGGGTGCTTTATAAGTATCAGTTGGCGTTATGGTTAGTAGTTAGTTGCTGGTTATCTCTGAGTCTCTAACCTAGGTGCTTAACTTGAAGGTAGGTGAGCCTGTGTAGGTGCTAGAGCAACTGATGGGAAGCTCTTATGTGAATATATTAAGACAGTATTAATTATCTGAGAGGGATCTAGAGACCATTCTTCCAGAGAATAACCCTGAGAATCTGAACACTGAGAAAGTGGTATACTATAAGTGGTATACTATAAGTGGTATACTATAAGTGGTATACTGCGGGTTACCTGAATGTTCCCATGTATTTTTCCATGGGACTATTCGAGTACAGAGGGTATTGTCATTGTCTCGCATACATAAGATGAAAAGCAATCCCCAAACAAGCAATAGGTGTTTACTGGAAAAGGTCCAACCAATACATATTCCCAGGCCAATCCAAACCTAGCAAATGCACTCTTCAACAGAGCAGGAGCAGCCCAGATGAAGCTCTGCTCCTCTAGGTGTGATTGCTGACTGCTGAGGGATGAGAGTTACTGGTACGAAATGCAGCCGACCATTGTGTAAGGGAATAGAACTCAGAAGAGCTGTGTGCTCTTTTGCCTAACGTAGAGCAGTTAGCTAGTTAGAGGGGCATGTGGCTGCTAACTCACTATCTAGTATAGATGCAGATCCAGAGCTATTTTTCTATGGAGTATCTCATCTCAAACGCTCCTTATTTCTTTTCTATTTTTATTTAGTGTGTGTGTGTGTGTGTGTGTGTGTGTGTGTGTGTGTGTGTGTTGTCTAGACTGGAACCCAAGACCACAGGCTTGTCATGCAAATATCCTAGTTCTGAGCTACACCCTTAGCTTCAGTTCTGCCTGGACTTGTCAATTCTCCATGACCAACAATGACCACTTCTTTAAGGAAAACTCAACCATCATTTGCTCCTAACACAAACACTGAAATAACTCGAAAATGTACTATTTTGACTTCAATTTAGAAAGGTAAAGATCACAATATCTCATTGCAATTGTCAGCCTAAAATAAGAAACAAAACAAAAAGGCTAAATCTCACTTTTTCCTGGTTACTTGGATATCAGGCAATTATCACATGATTACTTGGGCTGGTAATGAAATTAAGATAAAGTTTCATCAAAATAGCATATGTAATTTTGCAGCCGAAACAGAACTGGTGTAAATATGAGCAGATGTGTCTGCCTCTTTTGGATTTATAAATACAGAAACATTGTTCCCATTTCTGGTAATAATTATTCTTTACTTTGGATGTAGAAAGAGTGTGGCTCAGAGTTCTGGAGATGACAGGAACAGTGGGAAGTCACAGCCAGGAAGATTATACATTCCCTATGGCTCCTGGGCAGGTGGTCTTAACCTGAGAGATGCACTATTTCTGACAGCAAACTCCGGGGATTTGAGATAAAGTGGTAACATACATGTCAAGGTCAACATGCAAATTTTCTTAGGCAGGTAACATACTGGTCTTTCTTTGGTAGGACAAAAAGCATTCTGGAATGATGCCACGTATCAGTGGGTAAGTACTGGCAGGACAAGCATAAGTATCTGAGTTTGAACCGCCAGAACCCGTGCACAGCAGGGACAGCCACATATATCTGCAACTACAATGATCCTACAGTGAGATAGGAGGAGGTAAAGAGAGAATTCCAGGAAGTGTGCATACCAGCTACCAGGAAACATGAAGCCCTGGACAATAAGAGATTCTATCTCAAACAAGCTGGAAAGTGAAGACAGTCACTTAAGTTGACATCTGACATCTACATGTTCTATGTTTTGCATACAAAATTCAACCTGGCTCCTGGCTCCAACTCTGCTCTATATACAAGGAAGCTATGTACAGGACAAATGACTTATCAAGGATCATGTTCTGCCTTTTCCTTGTCAGAACAGTGTTTCTTTGCCTAGGAGTGCTAACTGGCTATTGTCATAAGCCTTTTGCTCTCTACCAGGAGAAAGCAAGGCAAAGGCAGACTGTAAAGATCTCCTTTCTGGAGCTGTCAGACAGAACCTAGCACTCTGAGATGCTGAATCTGGGGCTTTTAGCCATGGTGAAGTGCCCAGGTTCAGGATGTCCCTGGTGACACTTCCATTCTCTGTGCCCTGCTTGTCAGTCACACTTTCTGCAGGGATGCGGGTGTCATGGTGTGACTAGTTGGTAAAAGTGGAAGCCCAAAGCAGAGAACCCCACTTCTGCAGGCTCACCATCACCCACACCCAACCCACACCCTCTGGAGCCTCCCTCTTCTCCCTCTTGAACATGAGTTTGGCAGGAGACCAGAGCAGCTGAGTCACCTTAGGAAGGAGTTTTTCTTACCACATCTACTAGTGGAAAAATACTCAGAACTCCAAGCAGTCCTAAGCACCACAGTGGAGCAATAGAGTGCTATACTAGCAGGTGCTTCTTCTGTATTTCAATACCTCAAACAAACACGTGTCCTGTCCTGGGCTCTGAGTGAGGGGAGTTAAGTTATGGTAGTATAGAGCTACCACAGGCTGCAGAGAATGAGCACATGTACTTGGAATTCACCCTTGTCTTTCCCAAGAGCCATGCTTTATCAGCTAGGCTGCCCATCTGGGCCTGTCCATGTTTCTGCCCCAGCAGACAAATGATTTAGGGGAGAATGCATTTTGAGGGAGACTCTAAGCCCTAAGATCTCCAGACATCATAATAGATACACAAATCCAAGCATTAGTGCTGGTCTCCCAGTTCTGCCAGATCTCTGGAATTCTCTGTACTCTTGACCTGCTACTCAAATTTAAATCTCTTGCCAACCCATGCCCTGACATACAGTGTCCCAAACAACTGTTACTTGGAAACTTCTACTTGGATGTCACACAGATTTCAGACTTATAAGATTGACAGATGAAGTGTCTTTTGAGTATATGCCAAGAGTGGAATAACTGGATCTTGGGTTAAATCGATCCCAGATTTCTGAAGAGTCACAGTATTGATTTCCATAGTGGCTGTACGTGTTTGAACTCCCATCAGCAATGGAGAAGTCTTCCTCTTTGCTCCATATCCTCTCTAGGATGAGCTGTCATTTGTGTTATTGATCTTGGTTATTCAGACATGTGTAAGATAGAATATCAAAGTATTTTTCATTTGCATTTCCCTGCCACAAGGACACTGGTTCAACTATGTTTATAGCAGCAATAATCATAATAGACACTGGAAACAACCTAGATGTTCTCAACTGAAAAATGGATAAAGAAATGTACATTTATACAACGTAATATTACTCAGCTGTTAGGAAAAATGACATCATGAAACTTGCAAGCAAATGGATGAAACTAGGAAAAATCATCCTGAGGGAGGCAATGCAAACCCAGAAATACAGGCATGATATGTACTCACTTATAAGTGCATATTAGCTCTTAAGTAAAGGACAATCACTCAACAATCCATAGACCCCTTTGGGGTTAGATAAAGAGGAAGGGTTGAAGACAGCAGGAGGGATGCTGTACATGGAGCTCCCAGGGAAGGAAAACTAGAATGTATTTTGTTGGTGGACTGGTGGCAGTAGGTGTGATAACAGGAGGGATCAGGTATAGGAGAGAAAGATAGAGGGAGAGAGTATGAGGGGAGAGGACTAGAATAGGTGAGCATTTAGGGAGTCAACGTGCAAACTTAATGCAGTGGAAACTTCCTGGAACCTCTGAAGGTGATCCAAGTGAGAACTCCTAGTATTGGAGGAAATGGAGCCTGAACAGGCTATCTTCAATAATGAGGCTAGGCTCTGAGTAGTGTGACTGAGACACCAACCCAACCACAAAACTTTCAATCCACAACCTCTCCTCTCCTCAAGATGAGCTGGAGTTTGTGGGAGTGTCTAACCAATGACTGGTCTAACTTGAAGCCCAAACTACAAGGTCAGTCCATGTCCAATACTGGATGGTCAGTATCAGGAAACTGAATGGCTCAAAGACCTAGAGTAGAACCAAACTCAGCTAAAAAATGTCAATTAAATGATTCCTCATGCTATTCTGCTATAGATGGATGTCTAACCCAATTGCCATCAAAGAGGCATCCTCCAGAAGTTGATGGGAGCAGATACCCACAGTCAAACATTAGGTGGAATCATGCAGAAGTGCTGGAGGAAGGATTGTAGGAGCAAGAGGAATGGAGGACACCCGAGGTGTGGAGATGAACACAGCCCAAAAAAATAAACTAAGCTGGGCTCATAGACTCTTACAGACACCACAGATCCTGAATGGCTCTGTACCAGGCCATCTGTGTACAGACTGTTTAGCTTGAAGTTTTTTTGTTTTTTTTTTTTTGTTTTTTTTTTTTGTTTTGATTTCCAATAGTAGGGATGTCTCTGACTCTTTAGCCTGCTCATTGGACCCTTTCCCTCCTACTGGGTTGCTCATCCAGCTTGGATATGAGGGTTTGTGCCTAGACTTATTGCATCTTATTAGGTCGTGTTTAGTTGATAGCACTGGGAGGCCTGTTCTTTTCTGATGTTTCCATCATAGTGTTTCTGGAGAAAAAGGGAGGTGGCAGGGAGGCTGCATTCAGGATGAGTTGTATGAAAAATTAATAAAGAAAAAATGTAAAAAAGAATTGACAGAACCTTTACTTCCAGTCTTTTGTTGATTGACAGATGCTGTAGACTCCCTTTAGTGGCTTCAGCCAAAAAATGCTACTCTTTTTTCCTATGCCCCATCTTTCTGAACATGGCCTAATGATTCTTCCTTTAAAACACTTTCAGAATCATTGAACTTATGGTTAGCTCAATTTTGTTGTCACTAAGCCAAACTTGTTTCTTCCTGGACTTTGGTAACAGGTACCTTAGCACAACTGAGGTCATGATAGAAGTACCTCTTGGTACTTGGAAACCAGTGCACATGCAGCAAGACTTGCCAAAATGAGAGCCTACTCCATCCAAGTCCATAGTTAGGGGAAATTCCCTAAACCTACTAACCTTAATTTTTGGCTTCTATAGTTTTGCTTCTGGCTAACTGTTCTTGGTAACTGAGATGGGTCAACATAGGACATGATTTCACGCTTAAAAGACAACCTGAGAAGAGTTTTGACCTGCACTGGGTCATAAACACCTGGTATAATCTACTTGAACTCATATGCAGGTAGTCTTCTATATCATGCCACTTCTACAGTAAATCCCTGCTTGATACAATCAGTGTGAGATCATTTCACTCTGTCACAACCTTTTCCTCCCTTGATGCATATTTCAGAGTCCTCATACAATCCCATCAAGCCTTCACAGTGTTTCCCTTAGGCTTTCAGAAGCCCTCATAGTGAACTCTTGCTGTTTATTCAAGGCCTATTCCATAACCACCCCCACCCAGGCCCTTTTCCCCAACCACACTGATCTCTTTGCTCTGCCTGAAATCCAACACCACAGCTTGCCTTCTTCCCCAGGGCCTTTGTACTTACTGTTGCTTAAGCCAAGCACATGCTTTATCTCTTTAATTTTTTCTGTCTTTGTTTAAATGTCACATGCTCAGAAAAGTCTTTCTTGGCCAACCTTTCTTAAACTGCAACTCCTTGCCCACTCGTCCTCTTTCTCTGATCTTTAACAAATATTCATTTATCAATTATTTCTCAATAAAATTGTATTTAATTATTTTTTACTTTGTGTGTCTGAGTGTTTTGAATGCATCCATGAATTATGCATTGCTTGTGTGTACTAACTTCAGAGACCAGAAGGCACTGGGTATTGGGTCTTCTTGAGCTGGAGCTGTTATGTGGATTCTGTGCATTTAATCACTGAGCCACCTTTCCAGCCTCATTTCTTTATTTCCTCATTTTTATAGCCTCTATACTTGTTCTCTAAGGTTGAAACTGAATGAGGTTAGCGGAATACTTTTCTTCTGTGCACTTGGGACCTAGCAATCAATGTGTCCAACACATAGCATAGGAGGCACATTCACTGATGGAAAATTTTCAATTCTCTGGAAGCAAACTGCAAAATGTTACAGAGCTATAAAAAGTATTTGAGCTCTTACGATTCTGGATCCATTGCAATCTTTCTAACTACCCATCAACATATCAGCTTCCTTTGCTTCCTAGTTCTAGACACATTTAGACTCAAATAATTCAAATCAAACAACTGTTCATTATACCACTCTGTGAGTGATCTTCAAAGACATGGGAAGAAAGTGTCAATGTTACAAGAGAAATAATTACTATTTCCATGTTCTAATAGAGTGCCAGAGTGCCTTTCTAGTGATGTATCTTTGTGAATTCATGGTTACTGGAGCATTCTACCATGTTTTATTTATGGCACTCATGTTCCTAAGAAAGAAACTATGTATAGTGAGTTCAAAATTGTGCACATACCAGGTGATAACTCTAACTCAATTATGTTGGTTGTAGACATTTTACCATTTTTAGTTTTATATCAGTGACAGTAAAAACATAATATTACTTTTCCAATTCTTTCTTTCACATGAGAAAAACAAGGCTCCAAGATTTAAAATCACTTACTTGCTGTGTCATGTTTGGTAGGTAGAGGGCAACCAGAACTCTGATTAAATCACCCCACATTGACACCATGTTCCTCTAAGTAGGTTGTCAAGTGTCCAGACAGAATATTGTTCAAGGTGCCAATTAGCAATACTATACTTCTCTGGATCCCTGTTTCTTTGTCCATATAATCAAGGTGTGTCCTATCCCAATAAAGGACATCTCTTTTCTTGGAGCAGTACTGAAGCTCATCTCTCCTTCTATTATGAGATGAATTAAGGAGGGAGACCTGATAAAAGAAATGTGCTATACTCTTTTGTCCCACCAGGTGCAGTCTTCTACGGTATGTTCTTAAATTGTATTTACTAACTGGTTTTGGAAGCTAGGCTGCTTTATGGTCCTAGAGTATGACAAATAGTAGAGAGGTTTCCCGGGCCAATAAGGTAATCAGAGCCCCTTCATTGCTTCCTTTGGTGAACAAATTGTGGGCTTGGGTTCCAGTAAAATTCACAAATTTTAATATTCTTTATGACCTGTTAACCTGGTACAAATCCATTGAGCAGATTTGTTACATTGCAAGGGGCTTCTGGAAATTAATTCACATAAATAACATGTACATCCTTTTGTAATTATTGCACCAATCTTGAAGTTAAGGGCACATAGACAACTTCATGCCTTCCTTAGTTACAGTCTCTACCTATCATATTATTAACATTTCAAGATGAACTCTAAAGGGAGACTCCTTAGGCCCCTTGAATGGTTGAAGTAAGCAGGCAGACATCAATGACAGTAAAATTGTAGCACATTTATCCTCCCTGTTCTCCTTCTTTACACAAGTATCCCTTGCTTCAACCTCTCTCATAAAATAGACCAGCTACAATCCCTGACTAGACTTGAATATCTGGTTTCCGTTTACTAATAAACAAGTATTCAGACAAACCAATTTATACCAATACAATGATCAAAGGTCATAGCACAAAGTCTGCCTCCCAGTGTCTCATGGCCTCCTGTGACCGATAAGTACGTGGAGTAGCATAGTACTGTCAGTCCTCTGTCAAGTATCAAGTGTCTTGTGCTTGGCCATCCTCCAAACCATAAGATGTGGGTCTCTCCTTTCACAGAGTGAAGAGAAGAGCCCCAGACTAAGCACATTCCACAACAAAATAACTTGGCTTACAACGCACAATCTTTGAGGGCAAGGAAGAATGGTAGGCCTTGTACTGAGTCCGAGATATTCTATGAAGGCCATGTGCTAAGTTAGGAAACACATATTGTGGCTGGAAACATCTGACCTCTAGGACCCACTAACAAGCTGAGTGTGTGTGTTTATAATTTTAACAAAGACAGATGGGATACGGAGACAAGTGGCTCAGTAGGAGTTTGCTGACCATATAGTCTAACCTACTGGCAGGAGCTTCAGGTAAATAAGAGACTCCATCTCACATAAAATGTTAGAAGGTACCTGAGGGATGACAGCCAATGTTGTTCTCTGATCTCCATGTACATGTACACACATGTGTATAGGCATACCTGAGCACACATTCATGAACACACACACACACACACACACCCCAGATTACCCAGGGGTCCTTAATTTATATTTTTCAAATTGTACTTCAGGATCAAATGTACACAGACGTTGTGCCATTTAGCATGTACTTTGATAACTTTAGTTACTTCTGGAATAAACATAGTGGGACTCAGAGTTTCAGTCAATAGCTTTGACAAACACAATAAACCTGGGAGTCAGGAATCAATTGTGTAAAGTTAATTGATTCTCACTTGACTGAATCCCACCTGTGTTTAAATATATTTGTTCAGATTACACCTTTTGTAGCTGTGCCCAGTAAGTGAGTCACTGTTCTAGGTGATAAATTGGGCTCAGTGAATTCAATTAGAAGAATGTAAACACTGGACAAATTCTCCACTGACCAATTTCAATTTCTTTCTCTGAAAGTTACTTGGAAACTATGGGCAGTAGATTTTGTCATTTGTAAGAAAAGAAATGAAACAGGAAAAAAATCTAATTAAGAGAATTATACCAGTCTCAGAGAGACAAATATGTTTTCTCTCATTTATGGTTTCTAGATTGTATATATTATATAATGCATATTAGTATCATCTATATCATGGGGTGTGTGCATGAATACAATAGCATACAATATATACATGGAAAAAAATAAACAACAATCTTCACTATTGGCAGTGCTCCTTGGTAGTAAAGACAAGTTAGATGTTTCTCCTTATTCATTACTAAAGTATAAAACATCTGGTCTTTATAATGCAGTGATACTATAAATATACTGCTGGTTGTCAGGGGTGATGTCTCATACCTGCTCCTGCTACTTGGGAAGTGAAAGCAGGAGATGAGTTCAAACCTAACCTTAGCTAAATCATAAATAAGCTTTAGGCCAGCCTGGACCAACCTATCTTAAAATGAAAAAGTTAGAATAAAATAAATCTACTCCTATTTATAAACATATCTTCCCAATACCAGGTTAAATCAGACATCCATAATATAATATATAAGTGTATACATGTGTTTACTACCACATCCTTGGTCAATTTTATCTCTATGGACCTTATGTACCATATTTTGTGGCAGGTGGCAAGAAGTCGCTCAAGCAAGCCAAGGAGATGGGTTGTAAGACAAGGCTGTCAATCAGAAACAGAGAGAATCACAAAGAACCTGATGAGCTGAAAGGAAAGGTTCTAAAAACAGGTCCTTTTGTTGCAGGTGGAGGTAAGAAATCTGGAAAATGTCCTGGCCCCTTTAGATGTTTGAAGATGTAACGCTAACATCCACAAATAAAAGGAAATGTGCTGTGTGTCTTTCTGGACTTGGGTTCTCTCTTCAGAATAATTTTTCCTAACTCCATTCATTTTACCTCAAATTTTACTATTTTTCTCTTTTCCATAAGAGCGAACTAATATTCCATTGTATGAATATATAACATTTTCATTATCCACTCACTAAGTGATGGGCACATAGCTGTTTCCATTTTCTGGCCATTGTGACTGAAACAAATTTTGGCACATCTAGATCTTCATCGGAGAAGCTTCTGCTCACAGGGTATAGTAGTTGACCTGGAGCCCCCACCTGACCATGGTGCAGAGCATGAGATTGTAGATGGTTCAGTCCTAGATGGGACATTAAACCACTGAGAGGGTAGGGAAAAGATATGGATCTTAGGAAAGTTGGGGTAGAGGGCTATATTATCAGAATGAACTGTATGCAATAATTAAAATTAGGAAAAATTAAATCTGCCTCAAAGCAAGCTGTGCCTTGTGTCTGATATGATGTTGACTTTTTCTATTCCTGTTGAAACATGTAGATACTAGGGTATCTGTCATAGATACCTATCATATATGCCTATTGTATCATCTTCAGCTCCCTATTACAAGAGTGAGTGTTTTCTTAGAGTAAATTAAAATAAACATTTATAAGACTGTGTGTACATGTATATATATCATGTATGATTATGTGTGTGTATATATATATCGTGTATAATTATGATTATGTGTGTATATATGTACTTGTATGTATGTGTGTGTGTGTGTGTCTATGTTTATAGACATCCCAGTTTCTACAGGTCAAGAATCTAGACTCAATGTTACTAACCCCTTCCAGCTCAGGGTCACTACAGGCTAGTGTCCAGCCATCTCCCTCTGAGCTGCAGTCATCACAGGGCTGAACTGAAGCTGATAGATTCACACGTAAGTTCATTTACAGGGTTAATGGCATTGGTGGTGGCTCTTATCTTTATCATCTGTGGGCCTCATCCAATTACCATATTACAGGAACTACTCCCTACTGCTCATAGGACAGCCAGTTTTTCCAGGTTTAAACGGGGCAAGACTGTCTTTTAAAAATGCAATCCTAGAAATGACATCCAATCAGTCTGAGACATTCTGTCCCTATTAGAAGCAAGACACTAGGTTCAGCCTGCACTTAAATGAAGATGATTATCCAGATTGGAACACCAGGGTATGGGATGGCTGGTCCAGCATGAGATGCTTTGCTACAGTAGACATTCAGGAATGCCTATGTGCACAGTTATAATGCATCTGAGCTAAAATCCTGTAGCTATGAGGGTTTTCTGCAGTCACAGAAGTGAGACAGGTTTACAGACAGAATTGCACAGGTCTCAGTGCTTAGAGGCTGGGAGTAGGCTCTTCAGTGACTCCTGGGGTCACTGGCTGCCCACAAGGCCACCTGATTGTGGATGCTCTGTGTTAGCTCTCTCCCTGCCTGGATATCACTCCTTTCTTCTTCAGTGTTGCTTACTGAGTTCACGCCATTACATTCAGTGCTAACCTTTGTCTCAGAACTGTTCATGAAGAAGCTAAAACTTAACCATCTCCTGCACATTTCAGCATCGTCAGGAAAAAAAAAAAAACAAACCTCCTCACCTAAAGGACTTAGCACACCCGTTTATGCTGCTCTCTTTCAATTAATATCTGTTTCTTTGAGTTACTAATGTCTGTTTACAGACTTGTGTTCACTGTAAGAGTCAGTTTCTACTCTTCATGGGTTGAAAAATAGGGGAAATTAAGATTTTTTTAAATTATGAATTTATTATAATCTAGGTTTATAAGTGTTTTAACTGCATATCATGCATGGGTACCAAATGCATGCCTTGAGCCCTTGGAGATCAGAAGAGGATATTGAATGCCCTGGAACTGGGGGCACAGATGGTTGTAAGCTGCCATATTTTTTGCTGGAAACCAACCTGGGGTCCTCTGCAAGAGCAATGGTACTTCTTAATAGCTGAGCCATCTCTCCAGCTCAAGAAGGGAAATTTTTAATTCTCTTTACTACTCTTGCTGACTGTAGGCTTGGGAGAAAAGGCTGGACGTTTATCATTTCTCATAAACTGTTAGCTCTAACAGTGAACTAGTTGACTACTGATATAGCAAACTGGCTCTCAGGCATGCATATTTCAGTGTTCATAAGTGTGTCTTTGCATTGCATAACATACATTTGGGAGTTTGAAAAAATATGTATAGTAAGAGGCAAACAGTAAAAGAAAGATGCTAGACTCAAAGAAAGCAGATTACCTACACCATTAGGGGTGTCCTGCCCAGCCCTCTGCTGACTCCATAAGCGAGAACTGTAACAGGACACTTTCTGGAACATTCCTCAGTTTTAGAAGAAGGAATCTTAGCTCCAAATCTCACATCTCATCCTTAAAAATATTAGCTCATGGAATGCTCATGAGTAAGAGCATGTTTGAGACCTTTCAGGATTGTAGTTGTCTCTTACAAACCACCATCGGTGATAGACAACTCCAGAGTAGGAATACTTCTAATCTGGAAAACTGCCCAAGATTATGCCAAAATGCCTAGGAACATTGTGTTTACAGACTAAAGTCGAAATAAAGAACTATAAAACCTCTTACAAACCACAGCAGAGCTATCTTCTTCCAGCAGAGTACAACAGAGGGGATTTCCACAGTGAAAAGAGGCACAGCAGACAGTCTCCTTGTGAACAGCCCGTGTCTGCTTTCATGTACTTGCTTGACTCAAATGGCTGAAAGGGTTTTCCCCTTCAGTATTGAAAACACCCACCCTTGAGTGCAGAGGAGTGAGACATTTGTTTGAAGAGAGCAGCTGTTGGAAGTGGCAGTGCCTCAGCTATTATAAAATCGCCTTTCAACCTGTACTCAGTGTCATTACAAAAGGCTGCACACCTCTGTGGAGCCCGTCAGAGGCTTTCAGGACCATTCCACCTTCTTCACAAAGCCTTTCAAATATTGAAAAAGTAGCAAAAGAAAAAAGAGGAAGTTATTCACAGCTCCCACTGAGAAAGGTGACAACTCATTGTAGGAATAGCATGGTCTTTGAAACTGGACAACCAGGCCACACTCATGGCCCCAGAGTTTTCTTATTGGATATATTGTTTTACCCTCAGTTTCATTGTCTGTGAAATGGTCATGTGTACTTCAGGTTTAGAATTCATTAAGAATGTGATAGGAAACAGGTTATAACTTTTCTCCCTGAGGGGAAGCTGTCTCTTCAGACGTTCTAACGGATCTGTAAAAGCCATTTTTTTAAATTAGATATTTTCTTCATTTACATTTCAAATGCTATCACCAAAGCCCCCTATACCCTCCACCTGCCCTGCTCCCCAACCCACCCACTCCTACTTCCTGGCCCTGTCATTCCCCTGTACTGGGGCATATAATCTTCACAAGACGAAGGGCCTCTCCTCCCATTGATGGCCAACTAGGACATCCTCTGCTGTAGAAGCCATCTTGTATGAGGCCACTCATACCTCACATATAGGCAGTCACTCTACTTACTGTGCTGTGTTGAAGAACCCTGCTATTAAGGTGGCAATTCCCCTTGTCCAGATGGCTCTCTGAGCTTGGTACAAAATAGAAGAATCCTTTTGTCAGCAGGGCTTCCCTTCCTCTGCCTGACCTTGTCTGCAGAGTGTCCCTGAGCACAGGTACCTGGCCTTGTCTGATAAATGACCTTGGGCAGAGCTCTCTGCAAATGCTGCATACTCAACACATGAGTCGTGCTCTAGCTTCCACCCACATGATAATTAGGTTCTGTGTTATGACTAGCCTTTTCCACCCATACTCCTAGAAGTACTTGTATACCTTATCCCTGGAACAATACAGTAGAGTTGTCTCACTTCAGAGCTCTCCAGAATTCCTTAGCCTTGTCATACTCATAGCCATATGAACACTGCTTGTCCACTTCTGTTCCCTTTGTTCTACCTGGCTTGTGGCCAAAGACACCAAAGGAAAGCAAGACCCATAATACTGAGAATGAATCAGAATGCTGGGCAGCTTAAGCAAGATGTGGCACCACCTTCAAAAATGTCTGATGTCTTTTAAAAAAATACTTCTTATGTGGCTTTGTATGTGTGTGTGTGTGTGTGTGTGTGTGTGTGTGTGTGCGTGTGTGTACAGTACATGTGTGCCATAATGTGTGGAGGATAGAGAAAAGAGTTGCTACATAGATCCACCTAGCTTCCACCTTGTTGGAAGCAGGTTCTCTTTTGCTGTTCAGTACAGCATAGGCCAGGCTAGCTGGTCAACGAGCTTCTGAATTCTCCTGTCTCCTTCCTACAGCTTGCTCAGAAACACTGAGTTATATACACAATCTGCCATGTCCATCTCTTTGTGGGTTCTGTGGAACTGAACTCAGGTCCTCATACTTACACATCAAGCACCTCACCCACTGTGCCATCTCCCCAGCACAGATATCTGATCTCTACATGATGGACATGAGCAAACCTGTGCTGTGCTTCACATACCAAACCAGTACTAAGTCCTGAGGACCTGGAGAGAAACTTTTGTCATTCCTCTTGGTTTTGATGATGACATCTGGTGATAATACTATGAAATCATTTTTGTCCTCTTCTCAGATCATGGGAACCCAGTTGTCTTGTTCTGTTGTCTCTGAGATGGAATGAGACCACACACCAGGCCTGGCAAGAGACATCTTTACTACAGAAATGGATAGGTGTGACTTTTAGTATGTGAAACATCTAATTGTTCTGAACAACTGGAAAGGGTCATTCTCTTTCCACAGGTAAAATGTCAGTCACCATGGTAAGATTCTGAGCCAGTTATATCTGAACCCAGTTACTCTCTAATATGTAAGTTATGTATGTCCTTGATTTTCATTTTATTATTCTTATTTTATATATTTTTTCTTAAGATGTGTTTACATTGAATTTGTTTTGCTTTTAGCCCTAAGATTAAAGGCCAATAATTGGGTAATAACGAAGACACTACATAGCATTTACCAAGCAGTTAGAGGTTACTAGAATTGTCCAAGGACCTAACAACCAGAAATTGATGTCACTTTTATTTTATAGGTGAAGAAATGAAGCAAAATATTTTTTGTTTTCCAAACTTTAATAACTACAACCTAGTAAGCTCTTCATAATACATTGATGTCATAAGTCATGAGTGCATGCAATATATTTATATATTATAGAATGTAAGAAGGGCTACTGTACTGACGAGTAGAAAACATTGAGGTTATAAAAGATTGAATTTCCACTGTTATAAAGGAAAAAAAAATAATAAATTGTTCATCTTAAGGTTTTGCAGACATATATAACTAGGTGTGATTTCTTGAATGGAATTTAGTGCAGTTGGTATGAGAAGCACACATATTGCCTTAATTTTAACAAGGATTCTGTACTTCCCACATTATCTGGTTTCCTTTTTCTTTTTTATTAGATATTTTCCACATTTACATTTCAAATGTTATCCCAAAAGTCCCCTATACCCTTCCCCGCCCTACTTGCCAACCAACCCACTCCCACTTCCTGGTCCTGGCATTTCCCTGTACTGGGGCATATAATCTTCCGAAGATCAAGGGCCTCTTCTCCCAATGAAGGCAAACTAGTCCATCTTCTGCTATATATGCAGCTAGAGACATGAGCTCTGGGGGTACTGATCAGTTCATTACTGGTCAGTTCATATTGTTGTTCCTTCTATAGGGTTGCAGACCCCTTCAGCTCCTTGGGTACTTTCTCTAGCTCCACCACTGGGGGCCCTGTGTTTCATCCAATACATGACTGTGAGCATCCACTTCTGTATTTGCCAGGCACTGGCATAGCCTCACAAGAAACAGCTATATCAGGGTCCTGTCAGCAAAATCTTGCTGGCATATACAATAATGTCTGGGTTTGGTGGCTGTTTATGGGATGGATCCCCAGGTGGCAGAGTCTCTGGATGGTCCTTCCTTCCATCTCAGCTCCAAACTTTGACTCTGTAACTCCCTTTGGGTATTTTGTTCCCCATTCTAAGGAGGAACAAAGTATCCACACTTTGGTCTTCCTTCTTCTTGAGTTTCATGTGTTTTGCAAATTGTATCTTGGATAGTCTAAATTTCTGGGCTAATATCCACTTATCAGTGAGTGCATATCAAGTGACTTCTTTTGTGATTGAGTTACCTTACTCAGTATGATATCCTCCAGATCCATCTGCCTAAGAATTTCATAAATTTTTTATTTTTAATGGCTGAGTAGTACTCCATTGTGAAATGTACCACATTTTCTTTATCGATTCCTCTGTTGAGGGACATCTGGGTTCTTTCCAGCTTCTTGCTATTATAAGTAAGGCTTCCATGAACATAGTGGAACATGCGTCCTTATTACATGTTGGAGCATCTTCGGGGTACATGCCCAGGAGTGGTATTGCTGGATCGTCTAGTAGAACTATATCCAATTTTCTGAGGAGCCACCAAACTGAATTCTCGAGTAGTTCTACCATCTTGCAATCCCACCAGCAATGGAGGAGTGTTCCTCTTTCTCCACATACTTGCCAGCATCTGCTGTCACCTTAATTTTTGATCTTAGGCCTTCTGACTGGTGTGAGGTGGAATCTCAGGATTATTTTGATTTGCATTTCCCTGATGATTAAGGATGTTGGACATTTTTTCAGGTGTTTCTCAGCCATTCAGTATTCCTTAGTTGAGAAACCTTTGTTTAGCTCTGTACCCCATTTTTAATGGGGTTATTTGTTTTTCTATAGTCCAGCTTCTTGAGTTCATTGTCTATATTGGATATTAGTCCCTTATCAGATTTAGGATTGGTAAAGATCCTTTCCCAATCTGTTGGTGGTCTTTTTGTCTATTGACGGTGTCTTTTGCCTTACAGGAGCTTTGCAATTTTATGAGGTCCCATTTGTCAATTCTTGATCTTACAGCACAAGCCATTGCTGTTCTGTTCAGAAATTTTTCCCTTGTGCCCATACATTCAAGGCTTTCCCCCCACTTTCTCCTCTATAAGTTTTAGTGTCTCTGGTTTTATGTGGAGTTCCTTGTCCACATAAACTTGAGCTTTGTACAAGGAGATAAGAATGGATCAATTTGCATTCTTCTACATGCTAAGGGCCAGTTGAGCCAGTACCATTTGTTGAAAATGCTGTCTTTTTTTCCACTGGGTGGTTTTAGCACCTTTGTCAAAGATCAAGTGACCATAGGTGTGTGGGTTCATTTCTGGGTCTTCAATTCTATTCCATTGATCTATCTGTCTGTTGCTGTATCAGTACCATGAAGTTTTTATCACAATTGCTCTGTAGTTCAGCTTAAGGTCAGGCATGGTGATTCCACCAGAGGTTTTTTTATTGTTGAGAATAGTTTTTGCTATCCTAGGATTTTTGTTATTCCAGAAGTATTTGCAAATTACCCTTTCTAACTCAGTGAAGATTTGAGTTGGAGTTTTGATGGGGATTGCATTGAATCTGTAAGTTGCTTTCAGCAAGATAGCCATTTTTACCATATTAATCCTTCCAATCCATGACCATGGGAGATCTTTCCATCTTCTGAGATCTTCTTTGATATCTTTCTTTAGAGACTTGAAGTTCTTATCATACAGATCTTTCACTTCCTTAGTTAGAGTCACACCAAAGTATTTTATATTGTTTGGGACTAATGTGAATGGTGTTGTTTCCCTAATTTCTTTCTCAGCCTGTTTATCCTTCAAAGGATAATAACAGAAAAAAACTAATACAAGGACGGAAACCACGCCCTAGAAAAAGCAAGAAAGCAATCCTTCAACAAACCTAAAAGAAGACAGCCATAAGAACAGAATGCCAACTTTAACAACAAAAATAATAAGAACCAACAATTACTTCTCCTTAATATCCCTTAATATCAATGGACTCAATTCCCCAATAAAAAGACGCAGACTAACAGACTGGCTACACAAACAGGACCCAACATTTTGCTGCTTACAAGAAACCCATCTCAGTGGAAAAGACAGACACTACCTCAGAGTGAAAGGCTGGAAAACAATTTTCCAAGCAAATGGTCTGAAGAAACAAGCTGGAGTAGTCATTCTAATATCGAATAAAATTGACTTTCAACCCAAAGTTATCAAAAGGACAAGGAGGGACACTTCATACTCATCAAAGTTAAAATCTTCCAAGAGGAACTCTCAATTCTGAATATCTATGCTCCAAATGCAAGGGCATCCACAGTCATTAAAGACACTTTAGTAAAGCTCAAAGCACACATTGCACCTCACACAATAATAGTGGGGGACTTCAACACACCACTTTCATCAATGGACAGATTGTGGAAACAAAAACAGAAACTAAACAGGGACACAGTGAAACTAACAGAAGTTATGAAAGAAATGGACTTAACAGATATCTACAGAACATTTTATCTTAAAACAAAAGGATATACCTTCTCAGCACCTCACAGGACCTTCTCCAAAATTGACCATATAATTGGTCACAAAACAGGCCTCAACAGATACAAAAATATTGAAATTGTCCCATGCATCCTATCAGACCACCATGGACTAAGGCTGATCTTCAATAACAACATAAATAATGGAAAGCCAACATTCACATGGAAACTGAACAACACTCTTCTCAATGATACCTTGGTCAAGGAAGGAATAAAGAAAGGAATTAAAGACTTTTTAGAGTTTAACGAAAATGAAGCCACAACATACCCAAACTTGTGGGACACAATGAAAGCATTTCTAAGAGGGAAACTCATAGCTCTGAGTGCCTCCACAAAGAAACTAGAGAGAGCAAACACTAGCAGCATCACAACACACCTAAAAGCTCTAGAATAAAAGGAAGCAAATTCACCCAAGAGGAGTAGATGGCAGGAAATAATCAAACTCGGGCAAAATCAACCCAGTGGAAACAAGGAGAACTATTCAAAGAATCAACCAAACCAGGAGCTGGTTCTTTGAGAAAATCAACAAGATAGATAAACACTTAGCCAGACTCACTAGAGGGCACAGGGAAAGCATCCTAATTAACAAAATCAGAAATGAAAAGGGAGACATAACAACAGATCCTGAAGAAATCCAAAACACCATCAGATCCTTCTACAAAAGGCTATACTCAACAAAACTGAAAACCTGGATGAATTGGACAAATTTCTAGACAGATACCAGGTACCAAAGTTAAATCAGGATCAGGTTAATAATCTAAACAGTCCTATATCCCCTGCCTTTATATCTTACTTGACCTTTTCCCCTTACTGCTTTTAATATTCTGTCTTCATTTAGTGCATTTGTTTTTCTGATTATTATATGTTGGGAGGAATTTCTTTTCTGGTCCAGTCTATTTGGAGTTCTTTAGGCTTCTTGTATGGTCATGGGCATCTCTTTCTTTATGTTAGGGAAGATTTCTTCTATAATTTTGTTGGAGATATTTACTGGCCTTTTAAGTTGAAAATCTTCATTCTCATCTATACCTATTATCCTTAGGTATGGTCTTCTCATTGTGTCCTGGATTTCCTGGATATTTTGAGTTAGGATCTTTTTGCATGTTGCATTTTCTTAGATTGTTGTGTCCATGTTTTCTATGGAATTTTCTGTACCTGATATTTTCTCTTCCATTTCTTGTATTCTGTTTCTGATGCTCATATTTATGGTTCCGGATTTCTTTCCTTGGATTTCTATCTCCAGAGTTGTCTCCTTTTGGGTTTTCTTTATTGTTTCTACCTCCATTTTTAGATCTTGGATAGTTTTTTTCAATTCTATCACCTTTTTAATTTTATTTTTCTGTAATTCTTTAAGGGATTTTTGTATTTCCTCTTTAAGGACTTTTACCTGGTTAGCAGTGTTTTCCTGTAATTCTTTAAGGCCTTCTACCTGTTTAGCAGTGTTCTCCTGTATTTCTTTAAGTGACTTATTATTGTCCTTCTTAAAATCCTCTACCAGCATCATGACATATGATTTTAAATCTGATTCTTGCTTTTCAGATGTGTTTGGGTAGCCAGGACTTACTGTGGTAGGCATACTGCTTCTGATGATGCCCAGTGGTCTTAGTTTCTGTTAGTAAGATTTCCTTTCACCGTCTGGTAATCTCTGGTGTCATATATTCTAGCTGTCTTTGGCTGGAGCTTGTTCCTCTTGTGATTCTGTTAGCCTCCTCATCACTCCTGGGAGTGTAACTCTTTCCTGAGTCCCACTAGTCAGAGCACTCTCTGCAGGCAAGCTCTCCTTTGCAGGAAAGGTATACAGAGGTCTAGGTCTCAGCTCTGCCTCCTGGCTGTGGATGAAGGCCTGAATGAACCCTGTCTAAGAAGCTCTGTTGCTTCTGTGGTCCATTTGCTCTCCTGAGTGGACTGGTCTCTGAGAGACCCGGGATACAAGATGGCTCTCTTACCTGAGTCCCTGGGTCAGAGTCCTGGAAGCAGATTCTCCTCAGTGATCCAAAGATCCTGGGTGTGCTAGGGTACCTGCAGCGTGGTGAGTCCTCTGGGGACTGTGGGACCATCCACTGTCTTGAGCCCAAGGTGGTGGGAGCCTGGTGCAGACTGGAACTGAAGCAAAATATTTTAAATAAGCCTAGCTGTGTACAGAGCTAACAAATGGCAGGGTCAGAATTTAAACCCAGTTGTTCCTGACTTTAAGGTTTGCACTTTTGAACTCCACGTTAGGATGACTAAAATGGAATAAATGTCTTTACAAAATATCTGGAATTCGATGCATTAATTCAGGATGTAAATTAATTGTTTGTCTTCATCCTTTGCCACAATGCCTAGCTCTAGTCTTCTTTAGTGAGAATGGTATTCAAAAAAAGGCTAACAGAAGTACAATGTTGGATACTGTAAGCCTCTGTCTATACAGAAGAGGGAAAGATACTCAGTCAGATGGCTACTGTTAGATTCCAGTGGGTAGAGAATGTAAAGCCAGTTAGACGGAAGGAAGCAGAATATATATGGGAGGATGTGGGTGACTTGTTGAGTTTAAATGGTTTAAAATCTGGACTAATTGAGACAAAGGGTTGGGGATCCTCAGAGTTGACTCATCCCCACAGTCCTAATATAGATGAATTGACTTCCATTTGGATGACTGTCTTTACCAAGCTTCTCTGTATTGGCTGACAGCTACAGGAAGATCTGTTTATTTAAGAAAGTTTTGGTGAGTCATCCACCCAATCTTAGGGCCCTGGTTTCTGGAGAGCAGGGAAGGAGGAGCAACATTCTCTTGGAAGTTCACTGGTCAACTGGAACGTTTGGAGCATAGTATCTAGAACAGAACTAGGGCTTAGGTCTTCTCTTCCAGTCCAGAGCTATGTGCTGGTTAATGGAGACATTGTATACTTTGGAAAATGACACAAATAATATGGTACCCAGGAATTAAAGAAGATAGTGTTTGGTTTGTTTAAAGCAAATCTAAGCACAGTCTTAGAAAACCACCTGCTCCCCCTTTCTTTCATAGAATCAACATGTATGAATATAAATTCCAGTTTTGCCTTCCACTGCCTGGCTTTGGTACCCTTGGCCTCCTGTAGGATGTTTCCTTTTCTTTAAATGTGAGTAATTGTCACCTTTCTCCCACTTTAATACAAGTTAGATCTCATGTATTCTTTTTTTTTATTAGGTATTTTCCTCAATTACATTTCCAATGCTATCCAAAAAGTCCCCAATACACTCCCCCCCCAGTCCCCCACCCACCCACCCCCACCCCTTGGCCCTGGCATTCCCCTGTACTGGGGCATATAAAGTTGGCAAGTCCAATGGGCCTCTCTTTCCAGTGATGGCCGACTAGGCCATCTTTTGATACAAATGCAGCTAGAGTCAAGAGCTCTGGGATACTGGTTAGTTCATAATAATGATCCACCTATGGGGTTGCAGTTCCCTTTAGCTCCTTGGGTACTTTCTCTAGCTCCTCCATTGGGGGCCCTGTGATCCATCCAGTAGCTGACTGTGAGCATCCACTTCTGTGTTTGCTAGGCCCCGGCATTGTCTCACAAGAGACAGCTATATCTGGGTCCTTTCAGCAAAATCTTGCTAGTGTATGCAATGGTGTCAGCATTTGGAAGCTGATTATGGGATGGATCCCTGGATATGGCAGTCTTTAGATGGTCCATCCTTTCTTCACAGCTCCAAACTTTATCTCTGTAACTCTTTCCAGGGGTGTTTTGTTCCCAATTCCAAGAAGGGGCACAGTGTCCACACTTTGGTCTTCGTTCTTCTTGAGTTTCATGCATTTAACAAATTGTATCTTATATCTTGGGTATCCTAAGTTTTTGGGCTAATATCCACTCATCAGTGAGTACATATTGTGTGAATTCCTTTGTGAATATGTTACCTCACTCAGAATGATGCCCTCCAGGTCCATCCATTTGCCTAGGAATTTTATAAATTCATTCCTTTTAATAGCTGAGTACTACTCCATTGTGTAAATGTACCACATTTTCTGTATCCAATCCTCTGTTGAGGGGCATCTGGGTTCTTTCCAGCTTCTGGCTATTATAAATAAGGCTGCTATGAACATAGTGGCGCATGTGTCCTTTTTACCGGTTGGAACATCTTCTGGATATGTGTCCAGGAGAGGTATTGCTGGATCCTCTTGTAGTATTATGTCCAATTTTCTGAGGAACCGCCAAACTGATTTCCAGAGTGGTTGTACCAGCTTGCAAGCCCACCAACAATGAAGGAGTGTTCTGCTTTCTCCACATCCTCGCCAGCATCTGCTGTCACCTGAATTTTTGATCTTAGCCATTCTGACTGGTGTGAGGTGGAATCTCAGGGTTGTTTTGATTTGCATTTCCCTGATGATTAAGGATGTTGAACATTTTTTCAGGTGCTTCTCTGCCATTTGGTCTTCCTCAGGTGAGAATTCTTTGTTCAGTTCTGAGCCCCATTTTTTAACGGGGTTATTTGATTTTCTGGAGTCCACCTTCTTGAGTTCCTTATATATATTGGATATTAGTCCCCTATCTGATTTAGGGTAGGTAAAGATCCTTTCCCAATCTGTTGGTGGTCTTTTTGTCTTATTGACGGTGTCTTTTGCCTTGCAGAAGCTTTGCAACTTTATGAGGTCCCATTTATCGATTCTCGATCTTACAGCATAAGCCTTTGCTGTTCTATTCAGGAATTTTTCCCCTGTACCCATATCTTTGAGGCTTTTCCCTACTTTCTCCTCTATAAGTTTCAGTGTCTCTGGTTTTATGTGGAGTTCCTTAATCCACTTAGATTAGACCTTGGTACAAGGAGATAGGAATGGATCAATTCGCATTCTTCTACATGATAACCGCCAGTTGTGCCAGCACCATTTGTTGAAAATGCTGTCTTTTTTCCACTGGATGGTTTTTGCTCCCTTGTCAAAGATCAAGTGACCATAGGTATGTGGGTTGATCTCAGGGTCTTCAATTCTGTTCTATTGGTCTACTTGTCTGTCGTTATACCAGTACCATGCAGTTTTTATCACAATCGCTCTGTAGTACAGCTTTAGGTCAGGCATGGTGATTCCACCAGAGGTTCTTTTATCCTTGAGAAGAGTTTTTGCTATCCTAGGTTTTTTGTTGTTCCAGATGAATTTGCAGATTGCCCTTTCCAATTCGTTGAAGAATTAAGTTGGAATTTTGATGGGGATTGCATTGAATCTGTAGATTGCTTTTGGCAAGATAGCCATTTTTACAATGTTGATCCTGCCAATCCATGAGCATGGGAGATCTTTCCATCTTCTGAGATCTTCTTTACTTTCTTTCTTCAGGGACTTGAAGTTCTTGTCATACAGATCTTTCACTTTCTTAGTCAGAGTCATGCCAAGGTATTTTATATTGTTTGTGACTATTGAGAAGAGTGTTGTTTCCCTAATTTCCTTCTCTGCTTGTTTATCCTTTGTGTACAGAAAGGCCATTGACTTGCTTGAGTTAATTTTATATCCAGCTACTTCACTGATGCTATTTATCAGGCTTAGGAGTTCTCTGGTGGAATTTTTAGGGTCACTTATGTATACTATCATATCATCTGCAAAAAGCAAAATTTTGACTTCTTCTTTTCCGATTTGTATCCCCTTGATCTCCTTTTGTTGTCTAATTGCTCTGGCTAGGACTTCAAGTACAATGTTGAATAGGTAGGGAGAGAGTGGGCAGCCTTGTCTAGTCCCTGATTTTAGTGGGATTGCTTCCAGATTCTCACCATTTACTTTGATGTTGGCTACTGGTTTGCTGTAGATTGCTTTTATCATGGTTAGGTATGGGCCTTGAATTCCTGATCTTTCCAAGACTTTTATCATGAATGGGTGTTGGATTTTGTCAAATGCTTTTTCAGCATCTAACGAGATGATCATGTGGTTTTTGTCTTTGAGTTTGTTTATATAATGGATTACATTGATGGATTTTCGTATATTGAACCATCCTTGCATCCCTGGGATGAATCCTACTTGGTCAGGATGGACGATTGTTTTGATGTGTTCTTGAATTCGGTTAGCGAGAACTTTATTGAGGATTTTTGCATCAATATTCATAAGGGAAATTGGTCTGAAGTTCTCTATTTTTGTTGGGTCTTTATGTGGTTTAAGTATCAGAGTAATTGTGGCTTCATAGAATGAGTTGGGTAGAGTACCTTCTGATTCTATTTTGTGGAATAGTTTGTGAAGAACTGGGATTAGTTCTTCTTTGAAGGTTTGATAGAACGCTGCACTAAACCCATCTGGTCCTGGGCTTTTCTTGGTTGGGAGACTATTAATGACTGCTTCTATTTCTTTAGGGGATATGGGACTGTTTAGATCATTAACCTGATCTTGATTTAACTTTGGTATCTGGTATCTGTCTAGAAACTTGTCCATTTCATCCAGGTTCTCCAGTTTTGTTGAGTATAGCCTTTTGTAGAATGATCTGATGGTGTTTTGGATTTCTTCAGGGTCTGTTGTTATGTCTCCCTTTTCATTTCTGATTTTGTTAATTAGAGTACTTTCCCTATGCCCTCTAGTGTGTCTGGCTAAGGGTTTATCTATCTTGTTGATTTTCTCAAAGAACCAACTCCTTGATTGGTTGATTCTTTGAATTGTTCTTCTTGTTTCCACTTGGTTGATTTCACCCCTGAGTTTGATTATTTCTTGCCGTCTACTCCTCTTGGGTGAATTTGCTTCCTTTCGTTTTAGAGCTTTTAGGTGTGTGGTCAAGCTGCTAATGTGTGCTCTCTCTAGTTTCTTTTTGGAGGCACTCAGAGCTATGAGTTTTCCTCTTAGAAATGCTTTCAGTGTGTCCCATAAGTTTGGGTATGTTGTGGCTTCATTTTCATTAAACTCTAGAAAGTCCTTAATTTCTTTCTTTATTCCTTTCTTGACCAAGGAAGAGTGTTGTTTAGTTTCCACGTGTGTGTTGGCTTTCTATTATTTATTTTGTTATTGAAGATCAGCCGTAGTCCATGGTGATCTGATAGGGTGCATGGGACAATTTCAATATTTTTGTATATATTGAGGCTTGTTTTGTGACCAATTATGTGGTCAATTTTGGAGAAGGTACCGTGAGGTGCTGAGAAGAAGGTATATCTTTTCGTTTTAGGATAAAATGTTCTGTAGATATCTGTCAGATCCATTTGTTTCATAACCTCTGTTAGTTTCACTGTGTCCCTGTTTAGTTTCTGTTTCCATGATCTGTCAATTGGTGAAAGTGGTGTGTTGAAGTCTCCCACTATTATTGTGTGAGGTGCAATGTGTGCTTTGAGCTTTACTAAAGTATCTTTAATGAATGAGGCTGCCCTTGTATTTGGAGCATAGATATTCAGAATTGATAGTTCCTCTTGGAGGATTTTACCTTTGATGAGAATGAAGTGCCCTTCCTTGTCTTTTTTGATAACTTTGGGTTGGAAGTCAATCTTATCAGATATTATAATGGCTACTCCAGCTTGTTTCTTCATACCATTTGCTTGGAAAATTGTTTTCCAGCCTTTCATTCTGAGGTAGTGTCTATCTTTTTCTCTGAGATGAGTTTCCTGTAAGCAGCAAAATGTTGGGTCCTATTTCTGTAGCCAGCCTGTTAGTCTATGTCTTTTTATTGGGGAGTTGAGTCCATTGATATTAAGAGATATTAGGGAGAAGTAATTGTTGCTTCCTTTTATTTTTGTTGTTAGAGTTGGTGTTCTGTTTTTGTTGCTGTCTTCTTTTAGGTTTGTTGAGGGATTACCTTCTTGCTTTTTCTAGGACGTGGTTTCCGTCCTTGTATTGTTTTTTTTTTTCTGTTATTATCCTTTAAAGTGCTGGATTCGTGGAAAGATAATGTGTGAATTTGGTTTTATCGTGGAATACTTTGGTTTCTCCATCTATGGTAATTGAGAGTTTGGCTGGGTATAGTAGCCTGGGCTGGAAATTGTGTTCTCTTAGTTTCTGTATAACATCTGTCCAGGCCCTTCTGGCTTTCATAGTCTCTGGTGAAAAATCCGGTGTAATTCTGATAGGCTTGCCTTTATATGTTACTTGACCTTTTTCCCTTACTGCTTTTAGTATTCTATCTTTATTTAGTGCATTTGTTGTTCTGATTATTATGTGTCGGAAGGAATTTCTTTTCTGGTCCAGTCTATTTGGAGTTCTGTAAGCTTCTTGTATGTTCATGGGCATCTCTTTCTTTAGGTTTGGGAAGTTTTCTTCTATAATTTTGTTGAATATATTTGCTGGTCCTTTGAGTTGAAAATCTTCATTCTCATCTACTCCTATTATCCGTAGGTTTGGTCTTCTCATTTTGTCCTGGATTTCCTGGATATTTTGAGTTAGGATCTTTTTGGATTTTGTATTTTCTTTGATTGTCGTGCCGATGTTCTCTATGGCGTCTTCTGCACCTGAGATTCTCTCTTCCATCTCTTGTATTCTGTTGCTGATGCTCGTATCTATGGTTCCAGATTTGTTTCCTAGTGTTTCTATCTCCTGTGTTGCCTCAATTTGGGTTTTCTTCATTGTCTCTACTTCCCTTTTTAGGTCTTGGATGGTTTTATTCTATTCCATTACCTGTTTGGTCTGGTTTTCCTGCAATTCTTTAATGGATTTTTGTGCTTCCTCTTTAATGTCTTCTACCTGTTTAGCAGTGTTCTCCTGCAATTCTTTAAGGGATTTTTGTGCTTCCTCTTTAATGTCTTCTACCTGTTTACCAGTGTTCTTTTGTATTTCTTTAAGTGTGTTATTAAAGTCCTTCTTGATGTCCTCTACCATCATCATGAGATATGCTTTTAGAACGGGGTCTAGCTTTTCCGGTGTGTTGGGGTGCCCTGGACTGGGCGAAGTGGGAGTGCTGGGTTCTGATGATGGTGAGTGGTCTTGGTTTCAGTTAGTAAGATTCTTACGTTTACCTTTTGCCATCTTGTAATCTCTGGGATTAGTTGTTATTGTTGTCACTGTTTAAAGATTGGAGCAGACTCTGTGTTCCACTCACCAGAAGTCTCAAAATCCTGTGGCGGGTGTCGTGGGTAGCTGGCGGGTGTCAGCAGACCCTGCGCTCTAGCTACCCAGGTGCTGTTCAGACTGGAAGAGGCTTGTGGCCCTACTCAGGCCAGATTTCTGCCTCCCCAACCAAAGCAGTCTCAGGTCCCGCGCGCAATTGGATTGGAGCAGAAGCTGTGTTCCACTCACCAGAAGTCTTAAGATCCTGTGGAGGGTATTGTGGGTAGCTGGCGAGTGTCAGCCCACCCTGCGCCCTAGCTACCCCGGTGCTGTTCAGACCGGAAGAGGCTTGTGGCTCTACTCCTCATGTATTCTTTATGTCTAGTGTATGACAGTCACTCAACAAATGAATAAGTGTGGATTTCAATGTGAGAAATATGATGCTGGTTATGGTATGCCTGCCCTTCACTGGTTGATGGATCTGGGTAAGATAGACTTTTTCATACTCAGTTGTTCTGTCTATGGCATTATTATGAGATTAAGGGCTTCATTATTGGTTATGATGATTACTATAAGCAGTTGCTGATGTCTTTAACTTAGCTAAGTACGTCTTATATGCACACAACATATTTAGTGTGGTGACTAGAATATAATACGTAATGAACAGTTATTAAGTTAATAACAAAAACTAATATTTTATTTTTGATCTAGAAAAGTTAATTCTATATGGTTCACTGGGATCTTATTGTCCTATAAGGCTAACCTGAAATTCTGTTTTTAGTCACTCAGTAACTGGGATTCTTTTGTTTTGTAGGAGCAGCAAAAACCTGAGATTAATTGCTTCTCCTACAGGGCTTTAGGCAGTGACTAACTGAACTTTCAAGACTCTAATTATTTCACCAGCTTTCCCTTAAGCTTCTCATTGCCTGGTTTCCCTTCTAGTGATACAGCACAGCAGTGTGGAAAATAACCCTAAGAAACTGATGTTCTGTGAATAAGATGTGACCTGGTGACAGGTGACAGCAGTTCTCTTCCCTACAGCAGGACACTGCAGTCTATGATCCAGTGCCAGCTGAAGCCAGCTTTCCTCTTGAACAGGCCACTGCAGTCTATAACCCAGTGCCAGGTGACAGCAGCTTTCTCTTTTCTAGCTGGCCACTCCAGTTTCTGGTTCTCAATGATTCCTGGACTTTTTTCTACACTGAAAATAAAAACAATTCATGATGCCAGCTTAGACTTTTTAACTTGTGACAAATTTGCCTTCACTGAGTAAGATCTTGGAAGTGTTCAAGGAGAAAATAATATCTTCTGAAATCACGTCTGCCTTGTCAGAAATGTCATCCTGACAACCATCCCAGGGCAGCTCTGAAGTGGATAATGTGGGTTGGGTGTTTTAGAAGAAAGGTTGCATTGATTAGACTGAGAGAATGTGGTTTATGCAATATACTAGGGTAGCAGGCTAGCTGGACCTTCAAACAACCTAGATATGGGAAATGAACAAGAAGACAAAAATAACTCAGTCTGGGGATAGATGGTAGTGTCATATCCTCAGAAAGCGTGACTAAGGTAAGAGGGGGACTGAGACTATGCAAGAAAACAAGAGTGCTGTTTTTTTCTGTGTTATGTCTGAAGTTCCTATCAGACAGCTAAATGTCAAAGAAGCTCTGGAGACAGTGCAGGAACTTGGTACAAGTATCATAAGTGGTGCTCTTCACACTGTTCTGTAAATCAAACAAATAAAACATGCTCAGAGAAAGCCTTGGTATAGGAACAAAATAAATATTGCCGCCATCACAACACTAAGAGATATTTTCAAGCAATTCTGACAGCAAGAATGATGGGGGAGAAATCAAGTGGTCAACAGCTCTCAAGTGAGCTCACATAGGAGTCTAATGCTTCCCTAATCATTGAGAATCACAGTATATATTTATGAGCTCACCAAGAGCCCCGTACCAAGAAAGTGGCCTTTCATTGACTTAGTTGACCATCACAGCTGGGTGTGGACAAAGATGAAACTCCAAAGTCCTCAGATCATTAACCTGAGTTCAGAACAGAGGAGGCATCTATCTGCTCCTCCTGAGATCTGTCATAAGTGGGCAAGAAAATTGACCAAAAGTGCCAGCCAGGTTTATCTTACCCTGTGAGAACCTGTCTATAGAGCATCAGCCCTGGAGGCAATGTTCTTTGTGCCTGCAGTACGTGAACTAGTAGGAGATAGAGGGAAAGATCATGAAATAAAAATATAATTTAAAAAAATGGCACTTGGTAAGAATAAGGAAACTGGTTTTACAAATTTTCCTAGGCTGCTTCTTTTCTGTTTATAATTTACATAGTTTTTCATTGGTTCCAAAGGTGTTCTCTGTTCTTCCCCTTAGGATTTTTCTAGCAGGCCAAATGGATTCTAGTCACCTGTACACCATCCAATTCAGCCAATAAGAGCTATATCTATCTGCTGCATGTCTTTGACACACAGATGCTTTTATTCTATTACTTACAGAAGTACTTGCTGAAATACTGCTTCAATTGAGAACAGCTGCTTGTTTAGGGGACATGTTGTCTTATTTTATTGGAATATCTTAGAGGAGGTGAGCTTACTTCAGGCAACGTTGGATATAGGATTGATTGATTGATTGATTGATTGATGTGTGTACATATTAGCACATGTGTGTGCCATAGTGGACAGGTGGAGTTAATAAGACAATTCACAAGTATTCATTCTCTACTGTCACCATTTGAGTTCCAGATAATGAACTCAGGTTAATTCATCTTACTGGTCCAGTGTCAGGAATTTAAGTATTACTTTTTTGGGCTATCCTATTGTCCTTACTGTGGGTGGCTTATAAGTTCCTTGTCTTCTTTTGCAGGGAGGTTTAATGCATGCAGATTTTAGAAATATGTTGTACTTCAGAGCATTCTTTTTATGGTTTAGAATGTTGAGTTTCTTATCAGCTCTTGTAAAAAGGCACCACATGTTAATTTGGGTGTCACACTCCCTCTAGTATGGTTGCCATGGCCTAAAGATTTATGATTCCATCCATATCATAAGAGATAGAGAATAGAAGTGTCCTATTGTAGTACCAATGGTTTCATTGATATCACAGGGATAGAGAAGGGAATATTCATTCCTACAGTAGCATCATTAGTTCCATTGGTATCTCAGGGATAGAAAAGAGACTTTCCTATAGTAACATTAATGGTTCCTCTGGTATCACAGAGATAGAGAAGGGAATGTTCCTATAGTAACATCAATGGTTCCATTGGTTTCTCAGGGATGGAAAAGGGTACTACCCTATAGCAAAACCAAAACAGAAGTATCCTTCAGTGCTGACTTGTTGGAGGCTGATGCTGCTCTTATTGATGGCACCATTATTGCTATTGTAATTCCACTCAGAGGAAATATTGGAAGGCATAGAAGGAACCCCCCAAAATGAGAAGGTCCCTTGTCTGATTATTGACAAATGCTCGGTGTGGCTGCCTTTGATGGAGCTACAGAGAGCTCAGCAATCAGTTTCTGAGATCTTATCAAAGGAATAACAATTAGATGGAAAAGCAGGACTATGGAAATGCCCAGACTCAATCCTCTCTGTGACCAAGCAATTCAGCTTCCTTTTCAAATCTAAGGAATTCCTTTTCTTCTGGAGTCTGGCAGGCCAATCTGCTTCTCATATCTACAGGACTTTGCTCACAGAGACACTGCCTGTCAATTGTCCCTTTGAAGGTTTCCTCTAAGATAAGCCAGAAAACTGCTACTTTATAAAAGAAGAAGAAGAAGAAGAAGAAGAAGAAGAAGAAGAAGAAGAAGAAGAAGAAGAAGAAGAAGAAGAAGAAGAAGGAAAGGAAAGGAAAGGAAAGGAAAGGAAAGGAAAGGAAAGGAAAGGAAAGGAAAGGAAAGGAAAGGAAAGGAAAGGAAAGGAAAGGAAAGGAAAGGAAAGGAAAGGAAAGGAAAGGAAAGGAAAGGAAAGGAAAGGAAAGGAAAGGAAAGGAAAGGAAAGGAAAGAAAAGAAAAGAAATGAGAAAACTGGCCTGAGGTATGATTTTTTTTTGGATATGTGCAATGTCATAAGAATAATAATGAGAGCCGGGCAGTGGTGGTGCACACCTTTAATCCCAGCACTTGGGAGGCAAAGGCAGGCAGATTTTTGAGTTCGAGGCCAGGCTGGTCTACAGAGTGAGTTCCAGGACAGCCAGGGCTAAACAGAGAAACCCTGTCTCAATAATAATAATAATAATAATAATAATAATAATAATAATAATAATTTTAATAATAATTTAGTTGCTAGTATTTTAAAAATCAAGTGTTTGGCTCTTTTGTTTGTTTGTTTTTTAATCCCTATCCCAACATCTTGAAAACTGTTACAGGCCAGCATGCATATCTGTGTATGTGTTTGTCAGTGGAAGCTACAGGTCAACTGCCTTAGCTAGGACACAGAACCCTCAGAGATATGTTCCAATGAAAAGAGCTTCATCCACTGGGATACTGTGATTATTGCTTTATACACTGTCACCTGTGCAAAGCAACTTAAAGCAGGAAAGATTGGTTTTGTCTTACATTTCAAGGGAAGGTCATTAGGGGAGAGAAGTCACAGCAGCAGGAGACTGAGGCAGCTGGCCACTGTATCTGTGGCCAGGCAGGCAGCAATGAATGCCAGTCTAGACTAGATTGACTGAATGCTGCTGCTTCCCTAAGTGCTCTTCTTCTTATTCAGTCTGGGACCCCAGCCCATGGCATGGCACTGTCCACATGGAGGGTGGGTCTTCCCAACTTAAGTAACAGAATTCCTAGAGCTGATCTCCCAGGTGACTCTCGAGTCTACCACGTTGAACACAAATGTTAACCAACACACTTATGGCTTTCCTGTTTTGTTTGTTTGTTTGGTTGGTTTTTTTTAATTTTTGTTTTTGATTTTGTTTTTTGTTTTTTTTTTTTTTGAGACAGGGTTTCTCTGTGTATCCCGGGCTGTCCTGAAACTCACTCTGTATGCCAGGCTGGCCTAGAACTCAGAAGCCCACCTGCCTCTGCCTCCCAAGTGCTGGGATTAAAGGTGTGTGCCACCACTGCCCAGCTGAGTTATGGATTTCTTGACAAGGCATCTGGAGGTGGGCATTTCCACTCTATGGAGTTTCATACAACCATCCTCTATGGGTGTGTTGACCCTGCCCTGTCACTGTGTAAGATGAAAAGTGCTTCTATTAGGAGACTGTTCCTTTCCATCAGGAAGAGAGAAATCTTTCCAGAAGTCATTCCAGATTTCCCTTGACTCACACTAGCCAGATCATGGTTACATGACTACTTGTAGCTTCTGGCAGAGGATGATGGGACTGCCATGATTTGTTTCCATCAGTCCTGACGTTATTCTTTAAAATGATTACCCTTGAAGAGTTAGGATTCTGTTAGCAGGTTAGGAATAGTAGATGAGCTAGGGTGCCTGCCACATGTTTGTGCTATTCATCTTTCCACAATCCCCCCCACTGATTCACCCAGGACTTTTTTCTTGAGTGTTTTACAGGAATGTCCCTGATGGGCATTCACAACTTTTATCGCCTTCCTGATTTTCATCTAGCTCTAACAGGAAAAAGCTGGCTTGTGTCTTAGTTCATTTTCTGCTGCTATGAGAGAGTATCCAAGCCTCTGTGTTTTATGAAGAATAGAGGTGTATTATATTTTGGCGTCATGACTGTCAAGGCCCAGAGAGTCATAAGGATGGTGCTGACAAGGCTCTCCTGATGCTTCAGTCAAGGCTGGAAGCAAAAGAGTTCACATGGCAGCAGAGGAACAATGAGAAAGCCTTGGGGCCAAACCAAATCTCTTCGTAATCTGCTTCAACAATATGGCATCTTGTCTTCTGGAAATCAGAATTGAGTGATGGTGAAAGACTCCAGGACTCCCAAAGGGAGACACTCACTCAAGCCTCGGGGCAGCCGTGCACCCAAGAAGACACTGAGACCGAACTTAAGATGTATAGAGAGTAAGATTTAATACAGCAATGACAAGAAAGCACATAAAAAGCACATATACCAGATATCTGGGGTCGAAACTCATGCAGCCAGCAAGGTGCAGAGGAGAATCGACAATTGGCCCAGACTTGTCACAGGCTTTTATGGGAGAAGGGTAAGGGGGAAAGTACAAGTTTTACGTCACCAAGGGGCTTTGCCAAGGGGCTTTACATAACCAAGGGGTCGTGTCCTATATTTTGGCAATGTACTCGATCTATTGGAACATTCTGGGGTAGTACCAGGAGGCCCCTATATCAAAAATGTTCTTGGAACAGTCTTCAGTTAGGAGGGGTAGGACTAGGTTTGTTCCAGGAGACCCCTTATCTAAAAAATGTTCCCGGAGCAGTTTCCAATTGGGAGGGGGTACCTTGGGGTAAAAAGTTCAGGTGTGTTCCGGGAACAATCTCCAGATGGGAGGGGTAAGAGGACCCTGAGCTGAAGAGTTCATGGAGAGTTCAGCTTTTCTTCTTTCATTCCCCCCTTCTTTTAGTAACAAGCTCTAATCTTAGAGCGGGGTATCGGCTTCCTGAAGGACCCGATATTGTTGCCTTAATACCATAACTTGCACTGCATTTATTTTTTCTCTGATAAAAGCCACTAACTTATTAAGAATTCAGGGGCCGAAAGTGAGCAAAAGCATAAGTGTAATTAAGGGTCCTGCTATGGAGGAGAGGAGAGTGGTAAGCCAAGGGGACTTATTAAACCAGCTTTCGAACCATCCTTGTTGGCTTTCTCTCTCTCTTTTACGCATATCTAGGCGTTCTCTAAGTCTGGCCATAGAGTCTTTGATTACTCCTGAATGATCAACATAAAAACAACATTCTTCTTTTAGGGCAGCACAAAGTCCTCCTTCTTTAAGGAATAATAAGTCTAATCCCCTCCTATTTTGCAGCACTACTTCAGACAGGGAAGTTAAAGATTCTTCTAATTTAGTTATAGACTGTTCTATAGTTCTAAGATCAATGTCCATAGCTGTACGTAATTCTTCATAGTATTGGGGGGTCTGAATTAAGGCAGCGGTCCCTGTACCTACTCCCGCTGCTACTCCCAATCCCAAAAGTACTGCCAGAGTTAAGGTAATGGGCTCTCTTTTCCAGCGGACCCGATGATCAAACTTGTCTAAAAAGGAGCTATCATCATGATACAGGAGTCTAGGAATAAGCTGAACTAAAATGCAAAAATCTTTGGAACTATTAAAAACAGATATAGATACACAAGGAGTGAGACCGGTATTACAAGCCCATACTGTGTCTATGGGGGGCACCAGATACTGACCACTTTTGCCAGGCTGGATGTTCTGGGTCTGATTACAAAGGTGCCGTTTATCCTGAGGCGCCTGGCCTAAACAGAGTCCACTTCCTGAAACTGCTTCCAGAGTCAGCTTTCTGTTTTCTCCCCAAAGGCATTGAGAATGATCTGAAGTAGTATTATAAGTCCTGATCTGAGCAATTCCTTCATAATAAGGGGGCCTAGAGGCATAGCATAACCAACATGATTGAGTCATATTAGGATTAGTCCTATTCAACACCAAAAAAGCTCCTTGGACTAGACTGACCAGACGGCTTTCTGTATCTAGGGGCGGTGGGGAAACTAAGGTCGGTAGGGAAGGTCTCACTGTTCTGGGCTGTGGAGTTGGTGGAGCTGGTACAGCCGGGACTTGTGGGGGAGCTGGTACTATTGGGGGACCCTGTTCTGTCACAGTCAGCCTGATTGTAAAAATGAACCCAGGGTCTCTCGGTGGACTGGATACACGCCAACCCCACTTATTTCCTTTAAGCCAACTTAAGCGGTTTTGTTTCCCTTTTTCAGTGAATTTTATAAGTAGGGGGTTGCAGTATTTACCTTTGCATGGTCCTGGGGGGCTGTTTTCAGTAGCACACCCATAAGCTCCTACGGCGGCCTTATCTGAATCCAGGACATAATGGAGGTCGCCATCGTTTGGGTATTTATGGGGATCTCTTTCTCCTTGATATGGCTTATCATAACCACTACCTCGCTTAACCGTGATTAGGTCCCAGGCAGAGGAAGGCTTCCAGTAGGCCTCCCCTGTTGTTTCACATGTCCATTTACCACAAAAATAATCTGATGCCCCCCCACATTTTTGTTGAAGCTCTTTGTTTTGACCCTGACCAGGGCAAACATAAAACTGTGCAGCTCTAAGATTAGCTCGGTAGAACTGCCCTGAACACCCATACGTGTTCCCTATTCCACCTGGAACACACCGCTGTTCAGGGGGTGGGTTACTAAGATCAGTATGGTCGGGGAGGTCCCAATTGGGAGATCCTGCTACTAACTTACAAATGTCAGGTGTGAGATCAGGCCACCAAGTCCAAGGGGGAAGGACTGCAGTGATTGCCCATACAATGTTTCCCTCCCCATTAAGCACTTCCCATGACTGTTGAATCGGGGCATGAGGGTTGTCGTTCCCTAGGCTTAGGGTGGCCCCCACGACAGAAGCGAAGTTTAAGAGGATTGTCAGTAGTTGCCATCGTCCAGTTGTCCTCATGGTTGCCTCCACCCTGGCTAGGAGCCTTCTTGCTGCCGTTGGAGTTGTTAACAGTACCAGATATGGTCCTTTCCACCGAGGACCGAATCTCCAACCTGGAACCCGTGGGGCACTGCCGTAGTCCCCGGTGCATAAGCTTCTTTGATCTGGTCCCAGATCTGTGTTCTGACAACCTCCAAGGCCTTTAAATGGGTAAACAGAGCAGAGGGTGAGGAAGAGTCAACACAGGGATCCAATATCCTGCTAGACTCAGTCAAAGAAGTAAGACCGAAACGTCCAGGTGTGTTTCGGACTCTGAGAAGCACAAAGGGAAGGAGGGTCACCCAGTCTTTACCGCCAGTCTCAATAACTAATTTAGTTAGGGTCTGGGCATGATGCAGGTGCACGTAGATCAGATCTCTGGCTGGGACTGGTGAGATGTCCTTGGGGTATCCAGCTCGTTCACTGTAACCAGTTGTGACCAGACTTTTTTCTGTACCACCTGCAAGCCCTTTTAACTTAGCATACAGAGCATTATTAACAACATAGGTTTAAACACATCATTTGAGACTATGATGGGCATAGGAGTTTCATAAAGGATCTTAAAAAGAGTAACACTGAATACGTTTGAATAGGGCATAGGGGAGGAACACCAAGTCTGTGCCAGTCTCCACGATTAATTTTGTCAAGGTCTGTCTTAGAGTTTTAAACTAATTTTTATCTTATCCTGAGCTCTGAGGTCTATACACACAATGTAATTTTTGACCTCTGAATACTTGGCCACACCCTGACTTACCTGGGCAACAAAGCAGGGCCATTATCTGACACTATTGCTTTTGGCACTCTGAACCTTGGAAAAATTTTTTTTAATAGTCTTCTTGATGACTATGTGAGCAGTATCATTTATCCATATTGAGAACGTCTTTTTCTGCAGATGTCAACAGCTTTCTTTGTTTGTATTGTTCCATACAGTGGCAAAAGCATACCTGCTGTCAGTGTCATTTATAAAGCTTGTATCAAAACCACAAGTTCAGCTTTTTGGGCTGAAGTCTCTTTAGGGAGGCTGCTGGCCTAGATCACCTGCTTTTTGTCCACTGCTGCACTGCTGTCCCCGCCTTCCGCTTACCTTTAACCATGAGGCTACTGCCATCCGTGTACCAGTTCAGCATATAGGGTAAAAGGCTTAGTCAGATCTGGCAAAGCCAGAGCGGGGGCTGCAAGCAGGGCTGCCTTTATGCTGTCAAAGGCTTTTTGGTGTTCCTCAGTCCAGGTGAATGGGACTTTTTCTTTAGTCCAGAGTCTGCAAAAGCCCACCGTTCCCAGAAACTCACGTACTTGGCGCGGGGTGGTGGGGGTTGGGATCAGCATCACAGTCTTTTTTCTTGGCTTCGGTGAGCCACCGCTTTCCGTCGTTTTGGCACCTCGGTACGACATAACTGAGCTTTCTTAGCCGATACCTGATACCCCAACTCACCCAGTTCATTCAGGAGCTTCTAGGAGGGCCAGAATTTTTTCTTTGTCTTTGATGTCTCTGCCTTCAGCCAACCGCAGGGCTTGGGTTAGCGCCAGGAGTTCAGCCTTCTGAGCCAAAGTTCCTTCTGCCAGAATGTCAGAGCAGTGATGAGTAGGTGAAGACTCAGCAGGTTAGCAGGGGAAGCGAAGGTCACTTGTTCTGTCAACAAAAAGCTCTAATAATGTGTCCATCAGTCAGGGAAACAATTGGATCATGTGTCCTTGACCAAAAGCCATTATGTGCAGACAAGCAGGCCATCCCTCAGTCACCAGGTCTAATTTTTCAAGTGCCACTGGTCTTTTAGGGTCCCAATTTCTGAGTAAGAACCTCTTTGGCAATACTTTTGTTCTCAGTCACATTTAGGAGTCCCAAAGTTGGGGACAACATTAGGGCAGTCTCAATAGCATCTAAGGCCATCCAAGGTTGTTCTTTATTTCTTATACGAAGGGCTGTTTATCTTTTTAATGCAGCAAAACCTGGAATCCACAGTTTGCAAAGACCTGTAGTGTCCAGGGACCTTTTAAACTTGCTTTGCATTGGTCAGTGGAGGAATATGAAAACACAGTCTCTTTTTAGCTGCTTCAACAGGTAGGCTACCAGTCTCTTTTAAGGACTCAGCTTCTGTGTTAGCACCCCTTCTGCTATTTTTTTACTTTCAGCCACGAGCAGGTGAAGGGTTTGGTCATGAGGGGGGGGGCTCCTCTTCTTTTTGTTAGGACAGTAAACACTTTGATCTTTAGCCAAAGGCTTGCTTTTGTTGCCAGGTACTAAGTTTTCTAGTCTCCCTGACTTTTGTGACCAGCATTTCATTTCTCTTATCTTCTTTAAAAAATTTTCTGGCTCCTTATTTCTTACAGATCATCTCTAAGTGCTAGTATTATTAGCAAGTGTCACTTTGCTAGGTTCTAGTCTTTGTCATTTATTTTTCTTTTTATCTATATATATATCTCTTTTCACTGTTAACCTATCTCTTCTGAGTCTGCTGAAGCTTTGCTCTCAGCTCTTCTTTGCAGACCTCTATCTTTCTCTTAACTTTTGTAACTTTTTATTACCTAGGTCAGATTGATGGGACATTTTCTAGTCCCACAGACATGAGACCCTCATCAGAGCCTGGCAGTTAGACTCGCAGGTGTTCCTTACCTTGGACAGAAGAAGCCCCAAGTGAGTGGTCTCCCTCACCGGAGCTTAGAACAGATTCACTGCTAGCAGCTCAGGGCGATGCCTGAGAAGAGAAAACACACGGGGCAGAGAAGGGAGTGCAGCTCTCACATCATCTGGCTGCACCAGACCACTGATATCTCAAAATGAACGCAATTTTTTCTGTTTACAAGAGACAGGATACAGGGGACAGGAGAATGAGCCTTTCTCCCACCCAGGAGGCAGGCAGAGGCTGAAAACAGATCCTTTGATGTGAAGAGCCCAGCGCTGAGTCTCCACCATGCGCTGCGCTGCGGCGCGGGGAATGCTGCGTAAACTCCTGGGAGTGGCAAACAAACACTTGGCAGGCAGAGGCAGCAATTTAACTATTTAACTACCTGATAGACACCCGGTGCTCTCTGCACTGTCTTTGGGGAGGGAGCACGCAGCCAGGCAGGCACAAGGGAGTGCGGGTAGACTCTGGGGGGGGGCCAAAGGAGGGACGGCGGCAGGCCGCCGCACTCACCACCAGCTTCTCACAACTCGCTCACAGGGCACAGACAGCCTCTGCTGCTGCTGTGTCTGCAGAACTCAGAACCTCAGCGCCACTGCTGCTATCAAAGCCCCAACTGCGCCGCCAAAGCCGGAAATTTTTAGCCCAGCTCTGCAATCTCAGAGCTCTTTTGAGCAGCCTGGGGAGGACCGGCCTGGTGTTTTTTTTTTTTCCTTTTTTAAAACCATTGCTGACAAATTCTGTCCTGACATCAGTCCAAGTCTACAGTCGACAAAAGGTTAACACACACACACACACACACACCCAGTCTGTCACGTGGCCACAAACAAGCACACTCATCCACGCCTGGACTTACACAACCAGCCAAACGCTATTTTCTGACGGGGTCGGATTCTACATCGACTCCCTTTCCTGACGGGGGTGGGACTCCACATCCACTCCCGCCCTGGCAGAAAGAACACTGTCCTGACGGGGGCGAGATTTTACATTTACTCCCATTTTGGCAGATTGTCTCATTTCCAGAATAATAGCAGACACAACAAGAGCAGACACGAGACTGGACAGACAAAGAGAAAACCAAAGCACGAGGTGGGACTCGAACCCACGATCTCGCAACCCGAGGCACGAGGTGGGACTCGAACCCACGATCTCGCGACCTGAAGCACGAGGTGGGACTCGAACCCACGATCTCGCACAGATTGAGACCCACCCGGTCTCCAGAGGGGTCCACTAAGCGTCCTTAGTCCTCCCCCTGTCCTCCTGGGACGTCTCCCAGGGTGCACAGACGGTGGACACCTGGACACGTCTGTCCTTATCCACAGCCCTCGCTCCTACCCGGAACGCGGTCTCACTGTGCACATTGCACACTGAGCGTCTGCAAAACCGAAACTGCGATCGCACCAGATACAGAATAGCCTACCTGGCCTCTCAGAAACTATCAGAACACAGACACCAGACCAAAGCAGAACAGTAAATCTTACTTCTGAGTGGGTCCAGGACTTCTGGGTGGTCGCGCTGATTCCCGGCCAATGCACCAAATGAAAGACTCCAGGACTCCCAAAGGGAGACACTCACTCAAGCCTCGGGGCAGCCGCGCACCCAAGAAGACACTGAGACCGAACTTAAGATGTATAGAGAGTAAGATTTAATACAGCAATGACAAGAAAGCACATAAAAAGCACATATACCAGATATCTGGGGTCGAAACTCATGCAGCCAGCAAGGTGCAGAGGAGAATCGACAATTGGCCCAGACTTGTCACAGGCTTTTATAGGAGAAGGGTAAGGGGAAAAGTACAAGTTTTACGTCACCAATGGGCTTTGCCAAGGGGCTTTACATAACCAAGGGGTCGTGTCCTATATTTTGGCAATGTACTCGATCTATTGGAACATTCTGGGGTAGTACCAGGAGGCCCCTATCTCAAAAATGTTCTTGGAACAGTCCTCAGTTAGGAGGGGTAGGACTAGGTTTGTTCCAGGAGACCCCTTATCTAAAAAATGTTCCCGGAGCAGTTTCCAATTGGGAGGGGGTACCTTGGGGTAAAAAGTTCAGGTGTGTTCCGGGAACAATCTCCAGATGGGAGGGGTAAGAGGACCCTGAGCTGAAGAGTTCATGGAGAGTTCAGCTTTTCTTCTTTCAATGGCCAGGGCAGCAGCCTATTCCCAATAGCTTTACCTCCAGGACTGACCAACTTCTACTGGGCCCCATTTATGGCATGGCTTCGTTGAGGATTAGAGAACATAAGCCCCTCAGTGAACAGACTCAAACCATGCTGTCTGATTTGACTGCTCAGTAGAACTTGACTCTAATTCCCTGTGAACATAACCAACTATATAACCAGGGATATTATACTTTTCAAGATTTCCTTAAATGCAGAGCAAAGGCTTCCTATCAGGAGATGCTAAATTTTTCAGCATTTATACTTGTCTATAGTATATAATAGTTGGTCAGAAGACATCCCTTCTAATAGTTAAAAAAACATTAAGAAATTGTTCATCAGGACTTCCTTGTATAGCCTAGGATGTTGCTGTGTATGAGAATAGGACTACGTAAAACCCTCGTGGAATTTATTTATTAATCTCCTGTGTTAGAAAAGGAAAGAGGAATAAGGGAGGGAGAGAGGGTGTGTACATTTTGGTTTTGAATTTAAATCAAGCTTAGAATATAAAATATAATTTGGAATATAACAGCCATTGTTAAGAAAGTTGATAGAATAGATCAATTTCTTTTCCAAATGAGTTTAATTGCTCTGATAATGAAACTAAGCTTTTGAGATGTTACTTGGTGAAAATCCTTTATTTAACATACATGATTACAGGTTGCCTCCTTCAGATACATTAAGTCTATTTTTCACATAGCCACATTATTTGTTCTTTTTCAAGAAAAAGCATTATATAGACTAGGCTTTCCTGTTTGAAATTTAAAAAAATGTATCTGTCTGATGAAACCAGTACAGTAATAGACAGCTTCTACTGTATGTGTAGAAAGTTGTACAGCAGACTCTATGAGTAGTATGCTGTAAGTTATCAATAAGTAATTAGATATATGCATACTGTCACATATGAAGATATGCATTTATGCATTTGTTGAAATAGGATCTCACTTTGCAGCCCACTGGCCTGGAACTTGCAATACTCCTGCCTTTAGCTCCTCGAAGGGGGAATTATAGGCTCACAGCATCATGCCTGGCATACAATTATTCATGTAGGACAACTGAACTCAGGAGAGGGGCAGAGCAGGAATAGCAGCTCTGCCCTTTCCACATGACTTCAAGGAGCAGCGGCAATGCACTCCCACACAGAGAGCAGCAGCAGCTGCAGCAGCTGCACCAGCAGCAGCTAGGTTCAGTCTCATCTGGCACTTCCCAACTGGGTGACTTTAGAGCAGTCACTAGACAGTTTTGCTAGGGGAATAACACTCATCACTTCACGTCATCTATGAATTTAAATAAATCCCAAATGTTAAGTCTTTAGTTCACTTCCTGCCATGAAGTGGAGACTCGACTCAAACTGAGCTATTGACATTTGTGCATTAACTTTTGTTCAAATTTTTAAAGATTATTTTTCAATACATTGCACAGCAAATTGTTTCTCAGACTAGTGCCTAGTAGCATGCATTGTTAAAGTTTAGGGGGTTTTGTTTGTTTGTTTTGTTTTGTTTGTTGTTTGTTTGTTTGGTGTGTGTGTATTTTAGATCATGGAGCTGATGTTAAACTAGAGTAGGCCTGTACCAGCTTGAACACTGGTTGGTCATTTGAGGCAACAGGTGGGTTCAGCTTTGCTGTGTTCTTGGACCAGAGCCTCCCTGTGAATGTTCCATTATATTTCTTCCTCCAATAAGGTGAGGAAGAAAGCAACGCAACCATACATACACAGGAGAGGCTGCCTCCTGCTTCAGGGCCATATTGTATTGGATGAGTCACACAGCTAGGGTGAAAGCAAGAATGGAAGGCTATCATCAGGAAAACAGACAGCAACTGCTGGCAACTTTGCAGGGTAGGTGACTTTTCAAGTGGAGATAGCCACTATGGAAGTCAGTACACGTGTGCCTCAAAACATTAAAAATGGAACGCCCATATAAGTTGCTATGCTACTCGTGAGCACATACCCAAAGGACTAAGTCAGCACAGCACAGTGGTACCTGGATACCTATGTTCACTGCCACACTATCGACAGTAGCCAAACAGTCTACTTGTCCACCAACAGGTGAATCTGTAAGAAAAGCGTTTTCTTATGTACAATTGGATTTTATTCAACTGTAAAAAACAGAATGAAATGATTGTATTTGCAGGATAATGATGATACTGGAGATCACTGAGTTAAGCAACATGAACCAGAAGCAGAAAGACAAGTGTGGAATCTAGATTCAAATGGCAATATTCATTTGCATATAGGAGTGGGTGTGTGTCTGTGTGTGTGTCTGTGTGTGTGCACCTGCGCCTGTGCACACACGAGAAGGGGGGGGATGGGGAGAGGGACAGAGACAGAGAGAGAGACACAGAGACAGAGACAGAGAGAGAAACACACAGAGACAGAGAGAGAGAGACAGAGTCAGAGAGACAGAGAAATAGAAAGCAAACAAGAGAGAGGAGAGGAAGACATTTATAGGGAAAGGGAGGCAGAACCAGAGAGGGCAATGGAATGTCTGAAGAGAATTGGAAGCTAGGATGATTGGAGAATAAGAGGGCAAAAGGAGAAGTCAGTAAAACTGAGCCATTTGTGTGTGAAAATTCCACAGCTAAATATACAGCACTTTGTATGCTAACTAAAAATATTAATAATAAAAATAGAGCAGGGAAGGAAGGAAATAACTTCTGGCTGAACACAACCCCTCCTTCAAATCACTATTGAATGTTTGCCATCCAAGTAGATGAGAGTTTTCTTGGGACCCACTGAATAAACTTAGCAATATCATTTTGGTTCAGGGAGTCATTACCTACCCCAGACAAATGTGTACTTGTATAAATATGTTTGCATTGTCATGGCTTCTGGTGGCCTGAAGTAATGGACATGATAGTGATAGTAATAAAGTGTTACTCCTTCCCAGCAGGCTTTGTTTCTTACAGAACTGCCGGGAGGAGGAAGGGGAGGAGGGGGAGAAGGAGGGGGAGGGGGAAGAGGAGGAGGAGGAAGGGGGAGGAGGAGGGGGACGGGAGGAGGAGGAGGAGGAGAAGTTACTTTAAAGACTGAGTATGCAAGGAAGCCAGTGTATTCCATGCGCTGACAGGGGAGTGTCTAGCAGTGGGGGCTCTGGATCATCATTCTTCGTAATGATACCCAAAGTGGTTAAAATAACAGTACTGGACCAAGGGAAGTATTGGAATGATATTCCTGGGTAGCATTGCAAAGGAGGTAAACTAGTATATTTCCCTTCAACTGAATTTCCTGGGCCACTTGGGCTGAGCAGAGTCCTTGAGAGAAATATGTATTTGACATCTCTCAGTTCTTTGTTTAATTAGAGTCACAAATCTTCCTGGGGCCATTATAAATTATCCTACATTTCCACAACCACAGGCTTTCACAGGAAATTTCACACTGGAGTTAGCAGTTATAGTGTATGGTTGTAAACTTGGGGGAATGGTTTCCACGGAAATTCTTGCCTGCAAAATCTTTGTCTTTGTCATTAGCTGGCTTTTACTGTGCACACAGTGCACATAATGACAATGAATGTTTTCCCCACTTTTTTTTTCTTTTGGTTTTTCAAGACTGAGGTTTTCCGCCTAGCCCTGGCTGTCCTGGAACTCACTATGTAGACCAGGCTGGCCTTGAACTCAGAAATTTGCCTGCCTCTGCCTCCCAAGTGCTGGGATTAAAGGTGTGCGTCACCACTGCCCGGCTTCCTCACATTTTTATTTAATGACAATAAGGGTAGATCATTGTGGGTTTCTTATCTGTTTTTCAGTTATGTCCTCTATTTCAACAACTTTGCTGTATTCCCTGGGGCGCACTAGGTGATTATTATGGGATGGCTTCAGTTATCATAAGTCTCTTAGTCCTCTTGATAATTAATACCCTGTGATTCTCATAAGTGGCTCCATGGATTGCATGTTCCTGGACAGCATCTTGCTGCTGTGGTGTTTGAATTACTTTGTTGTGGATTTTAATATAATTTTCCCTCTGCCCCAGACAAAGCAGCACCTTAGCATTCCTTCTAGAAGTTTACTCTTCTACGAGTCACTTATTCTGTCAATTCTGAAGTAGATGCTTGCTACATTTGGGTTTATTATTTCTGTTATTTATGTGGCAACAGAGCTTAAGGCTCATGCCAGAAGAAATTTTTTTTTAGTTTTGCTAAGTCATGACTATGAATTGTGGGAACAAGTTACTTACCCAGTGTGCAGCACTTGAGAATCTTGTATTCATATTTCAGGGTGTTTTGTTCCTACTCTCTGCACATCTCTGCAGAAATTCCTGCTTACCTAACATTTGCATTTTAGATATTATAAGATGGTCATATCTAGGCCTGGCAATGTAGCCCAGGGACATCAATCTCCAGTGCTACCAAGTGTTTTCAATAGCTTACAGGCACTGAGTTTTATGAAGAACCAGATACATGAACAAGCTGTCATCCGAAACTACTGTCTTACTCCATTTTCCAAATGAGGAGAACAGGACTTAAATAAATAAGGTCATGCCAAGCTCAACATGGAATCCAGGACTGTATCCAACTAAGGCATTCTCCAGTCCACCCTGCCTCAGTGGATGTAGAAAGCTTTACAAATTTCAGACACTTTATTCCAAAATGCATTCTTGGGTTGGAGACATAGAAACAGGAGTACGGTGTTCAGCAATGAATGAGACTTCTGAATTCTCTAATATGAAACAAAACAATAACCAAATAGATTTATGATGTTTTAGTGAACACCCCAGCTAGTAGTTATTCTAATGGCTTTGTTAATGACTTTACTCTCATATTCATAGAATCATTAAAGACCAAGGGGATGATTTATAGTTTCTCAGTCATGCTTCATTGTGTTTTGTGAGAGAAATACAATTGGAAGTAGTGTATTTGAGTGTTCTATTATCTTCAAAGACATTGGAAAGGAACCCTACTGGGTTCCTAAGGGCTCTTGCATTACCTTTATTCTATTTTGTTTCATATTGCTGGGTTCATGAGCATATAGACTAATAGTGATGTAAAACACCACTGAGCATCTACTGTCCAATTGCTAGCTTGTGGGTCACATTCCTGTACAGCTTTGGAAGTCTTACCAATTAAATCTTTTATGTATGTATGATGATTGATGGGTTTACCCCTTTGTTTAGAATTTGAAAGGATAAATAACCAAAAGAGAACAGCAGTGCTTCAGTTTGGGAACAGAGCTGTATAGAGACGGGGTCCAAGTAGAGATTACTGAAGAGATGGGCGGAGAGTGGTACCTTTCTCAACAAAAAGAATTAATGTTGGTGTGAGGGTTATTAAAGCTTTGAAAAAGGTAGCATAGACAAAGCGTCAAAATGCCAAGTTCCTTGAGAGGTGCTGGCCCATGGATATTCTTGGTATAATCTATTTCTCAAGGCCTCCAGGCTAGTACTCAGTCTTTGCTAGTCACCCACTTTGTCTTTGTAGGATTTGTTTCTTCCCAACTGGATTCTACCTTTGGAAACTCTGCGGTCCCTGACTAAGATGTCAGGCTGTGACACGGCTCAATACTCGGTCTCAACATTTCTGACATTTGATGAATGACATGAGTGCAGCAAAACCCACTCACTCCAAGTGTGGCAGTTCATGCATTTGACAATTTGATCCTGCATCCTGATCTCCAGAGCATCACTGCATCTAATAACTTTTCTTCAGTTTAATTCTTAAGCCTTGCCTTTAATTTTAACAATCAACAAATTACTTTGCACCTAAATTTTCTGTTGCTTTCAACGCAGCACCCTAATCAAGTAGTTAGTTTGGTTTCCTTTTAAATGTATTTAGGGTTTTTTTTTATTCCAAATATACACAATGTATATTTAATGTATAATCTGTTACTTCTTCCCACCACCACCCTCCAGTGTCCCCACCCTATTTCCCTCCCAACTTCAAAGTTCTTTTATAAAATTGTTACTAATAACTTTATGAAGCCAGTTAGGGATGGCCTTATACTCATGGTGCTGGAGACACCCAGTAGGACGCAAACTGTCTTCCAGAGGCCATGACTTTCATGATATAATCTCAAAAGTATCTAATGGTAGTTCCAGGGATGGAGCAATCTGTCTCTGCTTTCACTAAACAGTACACAGACAAGGGGGCTGGAAAGAGGGTTCAGTGGTCAAGATCATTGGTTACATTGGTGGAAGACTTGAGTTCAGTTACCACTGCTCATACTTTTGCTTACGACCAGCCTCAACCCAGTGCTAGGAGATCTGAAGCCCTCTTCTGAACTCCGTGGGCAGCAAGCATGTATGTGATATGTGATACTTATACATGCATGCAGATAAAACACATGCACATAAAATAAAATAAATAAATCTAAATTTAAAAATGCACAAAAAGTTGTTTTCAGGAGTTATTGCAGAGTGTGTTTTCTTCCACAGGGTGGTGAATTCCCAAGTGCAATTTCTTTCTGGTAGTCCCAAGGAAGCATTGGAGAAGAGCGTCTAAACATCCATCTATAGGAATCTCTCCCTCCCTTCCTCCCTCCCTCCCCCTCTCCCTCCCTCCCTCCCTCCCTCCTTCCCCCTCTCCCTCCCTCCCTCCCTTCCTCCCTCCCTCCCTTCCTCCCTCCCTCCCTCCCCCCTCCCTCTCCCCTTCTCCTCCCTCACTCCCTCCCTCTCTCCCTCTAACTAAGTCCCTCCCTCCCTCCCTCCCTCCAACTAACTCCCTCCCTCTCTCTCTCATTCATGTTATCCACCAGATTCATTTGAATTTTATTTCTATTTATTTATAGAATTTTCTTTCTATTCTTTTTAACTAAAACTTTATTATTAAAACACTTGGAAATAAATGCATTCATTCAACATTTTTTTGTCTTTCTCTGCTTTTGTAGGGAACAAAGTATTGGAGTTCCTGTTTACTTTCTCGGCTCTTCTGAAAGCCTATTAATCAGGATGGAGGGTGATCAATAGAATCCAAAGTAGGATGCTCTACACCCCCATCAGATCACCATAAATAGACACACATTGCAATTATCATCAGAAGGATTTGTTACATCTGAGAGTAGATGAAGAAGGGGGAGACTGAGCATCAGAATTAAATCCCCCTAGGTCATTCCTCACTCCTTTTGTGGTGTAAACCTCCAGGTCTGCCTTGATTTTGCTGGGCTTTTTCCATTCCTGTATGGTTCCTAAGAATAAAAGTTCTCTTCTTGTGTTGATGTGTTCTGCATAATAAATACATTCTTTGCACTCTCTATGACTGTTTTAGCACAATAACATTTTAATATCAGTCTGTTCCTTCCCCACTGCCTTCTTCTTCAGAATGATTTGGGTTGAGTGAATGTATCAGAGTGACAATGAAGATAATATAATATAATATATGACATATGACATATGACATATGACATATGACATATGATATATGATATATGATATATGATATATGATATATGATATATGATATATGATATATGATATATGATATATGATATATGATATATGATATATGATATATGATATATGATATATGATATATGATATATGATATATGATATATGATATATGATATATGATATATGATATATGATATATGATATATGATATATGATATATGATATATGATATATAATATATAATATAATAAAGTCTCTTGGTCAAGTTTTCAGGTCATAGATATGGAGGGGTCCTTAGTTTAATCCTTTAGGCACTTCTTTTTTTTTTGTTTTTTTTTGTTTTGTTTTGTTTTGTTTTGTTTTTTGTTTTTTTTCAGTTCACAGGATTTTATTGCCAGCTTTAGAAACTTGAAAACGGGAGAGGACCCAGCAGCAAAGGGCCTGCAGGTCCTGGTCTCTGGCTCGTGCCTCCCCCTAGGAGGCAATTCTTGAAGTTGGTACCTCTCACTTTGGGAACTGTCCTGAGCAAAGTCCCCCTGGTTTCCCTACTTGAAATGTCCTTAGCTCTGGATGAGGTGATGCTCAGCTCTGTCAGACTCTGTCTTTCCCCAAAGCCAAGTTGGGCGATTACCTGCTCACTCATGTCTAGGAGAGCCTTTTGTCCCCAGGAAAGAGGCTCCTCAAAGGCTCCTCTATGGAAGGAGGGATTAGTAGAGATTGCAATTAGAATGTTAGGGTTTCAGGATTCACATGTTTGCTGAAGGCTTAGACAGCAGTGAGGGGCGGGGCTTCCTTCTGTCATTAATCCACCATCAGCTGAAGACAAGCAGCCTGCTGAGGCTGGGACTCAGTGGGTCCTGTTTAGTTCAGGGATAGGCTGAGGGCAAGGTATGAGACATGGGCCCAGCACTGCCTTGCCAGTACAGCCAGACCAGGGTCTCAACCTTTCTCCTTCCATCCTTATCCCCACCCAGAACCAGAGCTCTAATAGATAGTTTTCAGAGTCCAGCCTTACTGTGGTAGGATGAACTTCTACAGAACGCCTTAGAGCAGCAGTTCTCAACCTGTTGTTCGTGGCCCAATTGGGGATGGGGTCAAACGACTCTTTCATAGGAGTCGCATATCAGATATTCTCCATACCAGATGTTTACATTATAGCTCATTAACTAGCAAAATTACAGACATGAAATAGCAACAAAATGATTTTATGGTTGGGGGTCACCACAACAACCATAGGAAACTGTATTACCAAGATATAAGATACAATTTGCTAAACGCATGAAACTCAAGAAGAATGAAGACCAAAGTGTGGACATTGTGCCCCTTCTTAGAATTGGGAACAAAACACCCATGGAAGGAGTTACAGAGACAAAGTTTGGAGCTGTGATGAAAGGATGGACCATCTAGAGACTGCCATATCCAGGGATCTATCCCATAATCAGCTTCCAAACGCTGACACCATTGCATACACTAGCAAGATTTTGCTGAAAGGACCCAGATATAGCTGTCTCTTGTGAGACTATGCCGGGGCCTAGCAAACACAGAAGTGGATGCTCACAGTCAGCTATTGGATGGATCACAGGGCTCCCAATGGAGAATCTAGAGAAAGTACCCAAGGAGTTAAAGGGATCTGCAACCCTATAGGGGGAACAACATGATGAACTAACCAGTATCCCAGAGCTCTTGTCTCTAGCTGCATATGTATCGAAAGATGGCCTAGTCGGCCATCACTGGAAAGAGAGGCCCATTGGACTTGCAAACTTTATATGCCCCAATACAGGGGAATGCCAGGGCCAAAAGAATGGGAATGGGTGGGTAGGGAAGTGGGGGGGGGGAGTATGGGGGACTTTTGGGATAGCATTGGAAATGTAATTGAGGAAAATACATAATAAAAAAAATTGTGGAAAAAAAAAAGAAACTGTATTAAAGGGTGCAGCATTGGGTGCCTTGGAACACCCATAGGACGAGTCAGAGGTGTGGGGATGCAGGCATCATTCATATGAAAATGGAGGCCATCAGGCTGTCAAAGCTGGAACTCTGGGCTATCTGGAAAACACCCTAGGAGCAAGCAGGGAATGGGTCAGGGTGGAATGTGGACAGCAACAGCAGTTCAGTCAACCACAGGGAACAACTGACCTCCAAGATGGCCATAAGGTCAGGGACCAAAGGCTCAGAATGAGAGCTGGGGAATGAGAGAAGGTAAGGATGTTTCTTATCTGCTACTCCAGTAACCTGCTGCCCAACCCTGAAACTCCAGGGGCTGAAGACCGAGATAATACCTCGGGTCAGCCAGTCTCACAGGACTCTGGAGTTCTGGCCTTTTGCTGATCATACTCAATGTGCATGACCAGGGGCTTCTCTGCTTCCCTTTGGGGGGGAGGGGGAGGGTTGGTCAGAGGCAACAGGGATGCTCAGAATAGAGCCACCCAGAGAACTTAACACTACAGGCCCTGCTCCAGAAAGCCTAATTCTAGAGACCTTCCCAAGCTCGAGATGCCGGTGCTCCACTGGATGTCCCTTGGAAGGGCTAGGTGCAGGGAGGGTCAAGAGGCCTGATAAACAAAGAACCAACTCTGAAGGATCAGTGTGTGGAAACAGGTATGGACAGAGCGACAGTTCCTAGCTCTCTGGCACTGCAAGGCCCCTTTGGAACAAAAGTACTTTAAGAAAAATAAAAGTGAACACAGTTGGCCTCTGGTCAGTTGGGGCCGAGAGGACTCAAATTCACGAGGGCATTTTAGTTCGAAAGGCACTTTGAGTGCTCATGGGGCTGCTGGTATATCGGTCAGTGCCACCCTAAAGTAATATTTGTGGATCATCAGCAGGTCACTTACATGAATCGAACATCCAGGAAGAGCCGTAAGGCCACCTGTGGTGGTGGTTGGTGGCAACTGGGGCCCTTGAGAGCCCAGAGGCCACTCCTTCTTTATGCAAGCCTTCCTGGTTCTGGCTTCTAGAAGGGAGGTCTAGGTCTGGGGTGCCTCTGGTGTCTGCTGCAGGAATTTTAGAGAAAGTAAGTTTGGTCACAGAGAAAGGACACCTGTTCTGAACTAAATGGCCAGGACCTGGGAATGTACTGGAGGGTGGGGACTGGCTCAGGGATGCCCCTCCCTCTGTTCCGATGCTAAGCCAGGCATCCCTTACTTTCAGCTTTGCCAGAGAGAGAAGCAGGATTGCCTTCTGCCCCAACAGGGGCATGGCCTTCCAACAGTCCTTCCATGTGGGTGCTCTTTGGAGCCTCTTTGTTGGTGATATATTTGAAGACATGTGTTAGAACTCTTTTTAAAAACAATGTTAAACATGGAGGCAGTATATGACCAGTCCAAACAAACATGCACTTTAGGCTTTCTAAGCAGAAGACCTTTGGACAAAGGTTAGCATGCTGTAATTTATATGGAAACAGGACAGAAATCACTAGTAGAAGAGTGAGATGTAAGACAGAATAGGTAAGAAAGCCAATGAGATTTACCTTCAAATACTCTAGACAGGCAGATGAGTTCAGTATCTTTGGGGAGCTCTAAGAGATAGTGCTGGCAAATGGATCACATGATGGGAAAAGCCTTGTGATGTGGAAAGAGCTTGAGATTGGTACTTGTCAAAGGTCATCTGACACTGAATTAGGGCTTCACTGAGGGCATTCAGTCTCTAGTCTTCCATCTGGACCTGCAAAAGTCTATATGAAACATACTCAGAGAGGTAAAGGTTTTCCGACTAGCAGCCTTTATTGTGATGAGATTCTCACTAAGGGGATATAATCAAAGTACCAGGCCAACCTGCTATAATGTGTCATGTGACCATGTAAGAAAGAAGGGTGGGTTATGAAAGGGCAGATTAATACCTATTGGACAGTGGTTTGAAGGGCAGTTCATGCTTGCCCGAGAACTTTGCTCTATCCAAAGAGTTTCAGTGACTTTGAAAATGTATATATTACAGAACAAATGCCTCAGGTTTAATCATTGACAAAATTCTTATCCTTGAACTATCTGCAAAATAAAAATAGTAATTCTGGGTATTCATATCAGCAGAGTCAGGGCACTAGAGCCCAGAAGACAGAAAATAGTTTTAGTGTATGAGCTTCTTGAATTGGAAAATACTCAAATGTTTCTTTTCTCTCTGCTAACCTTTTATTTCCTATAATGTAGAAATGGTTTGTTTTTATTAGATTAATACATCTTCTAAAATATGTAAGATATAGTTGTCTTATTTCACCCATGACTGCAATTATATATATATATCCTTCACATGGTAAGTATTCAGCAGATATCAGTCAAATAGGGAAATGCTCATTATAGAAGCTAGAATGCAAGGATTCCTGGTGATTGAGTGACTCACACTTTAGTATGAATAAATTTGTCAACTCTTTTCCTCTAAGGAAGGAGGAACAGATGCAATCATAGAACACTGAGAACCAGGGAGAAGGAATGGATAAAAATGGAACAAAGATCTGTTCTCGCCAGCTACAAGATTTTACATCTGCAAAATGAGGACATACTCAGCACCTGATGTTTCTGCCTGTCTGCGCTCTGTTAAATTTCCACTGGATGCTTCACCTTGAGATTCTTGTAAGAAATCAACTATCACTGTACAATCCAAGTTGGTGGTAAAGACTCCACTTAGACATCACCAGATTTCATCTCCCTGCTCCTCCATGGTTGATGGGAATGCAGCTGAAAGCACATATGCATAAGTCCAGACAAAAGAGGAAAGAACAGAATAGATGCCTATGTCCTGTAGGGAAAGGAAACTGCTTAGTGGTTGGACATAGGAGGGGAGCTTGTGGTAGCTGACTATCATCTCATGGGGACTATCTACTTAATAATGAACATAGAAGAACAGAGAACCCTAAAATAGGAAAGAGGCACCTTTTACTGTTCCTATTCATGCTCTGGGATCTATCTGTGGCTGCAGTTCCTATAACTGACATGACTTACCTCCTCATCAGGCAACTTTAGAGTTTGTTTTTTTTTTAATATTTTTACTTCAAACAAAGAGACTTGGAAGATAAACATGAATTTAAAACTAAGTCATATCCAAAGAAGATTGAACCTTTGGTTGTCTTAGAGAACTGGATCCAAGTCCTTGCTCCACTACTGGTTGAGTGGATGAAACATGTCCTGTGTCTTGCAGTGTCTGTCTTGTCTAAGTATTGTTCTACAGAACATAGAATGACTTTTACCTACATGGGCTTTGAGGCCTGAATAAATACTGAGAAAAGAACTTTGTAAGAAGATATTTAATTAAAAACATAAAAAAATTCTTACTTTAGGATTGTCTTGGTTTTCATCTAGCAAGGTACTGTTGAAAAGCCCCAAAGTCTCCCGTCTAAATTCAGCCTTAGAAGTGCACTGCATATGGGCATGCTCAAGACCTCCTTGGGTAGGTTTTACTTCCTTATTGTCATGGTATTTGAGAGAATCAAGAAGCTTTTGATCTCTAGTAAGGTGGTCAATACTCTTTACATTGAGGTACATGCCATAGAATACAGAAATTGTATGAAACACCTGTACTTTCTAAAGACTGGCACTATAGCATGTCTCATTCTATACATTTGTCAGTACTGTGGCCACGCTTATTAAATTTAGAAGTAGGGGCTGGAAAGATGGCTCAGCAGTTAAAGCACTGATTGCTCTTCCAGAGGTTCTGAGTTCAATTTCCAGCAACCACATGGTGGCCCACAACCCTCTTCTGGAGTGTCTGGAGACAGCTACAGTGTACTCATATATAGTAAATAAATAATATATTTTTTTAAAAAATTAGAAGTAGTCTAATTCTTTCCCTTGAGCTTGGGGATTTCTCAATTTCCCACTTGTGTCATAGAGTATCAAGAAAAACTTGTCACATGACTTCAAAGGCTGAGAGCAGTAGTTCTCCAGATGTCCCTATGCAGGACAACATATTTCAGATGTCATCTCACAAGGCTATTAAAAGTCATGGCACAGGGAGATCCCCATGGAAACTCAAGTGAGTGTGATGCTGTCTCACAATTCCTGTCCTAAAATATCATAGTCATCCCTGAGCTGCAGGCAGAGTTGGACCTTTTGTGCTATTTTGGGACACTTGACACCAAGAATCTATTATTGGTTTATATCCCTATATGCTGAGTGGTTATTAACTGTCAGTAGACAACAAAGATTATCCAAATGAAAACAAGGCATTGAGAAACATTCTCAAGGCTTAAAACCATTATGTTTGTAGGGACAAAAATCTGTCACACCAGGTATCAAAATAAGCAAATAAACAAGAAAATTAATCTTATTAGATAAAAGTTCATATTGTTACATTACCTGAGAACTGTGCGGGATGATCTTCAACTCAAATTGTCACCACCTGAGAGCAAACATCTATGGAGCTGGTGTTCTGTTTGGAAAGATCTCAAAGTTTGCAGCCAGGACTTAAGTGCCCACTTAATGTACAAAAAAACCAGTCAGCAAAGGATAGAGCCAAAAAAAGTCTTAAGGTGATCAGACCTGGGCTCAAAATCTTGCTACAATTGAATGACCTCAAAAAGGGGGTGGTGTGTTGGTTGGATTGCAAGCTTGTACAACCACTCTGGAAATCAGTCTGGCGGTTCCTCAGAAAATTGGACATAGTACTACCGGAGGATCCAGCAATACCTCTCCTGGGCATATATTCAGAAGATGTCCCAACTGGTAAGAAGGACACATGCTCCACTATGTTCATAGCAGCCTTATTTATAATAGCCAGAAGCTGGAAAGAACCCAGATGCCCCTCAACAGAGGAATGGATACAGAAATTATGGTACATTTACACAATGGAGTACTACTCAGCTATTAAAAAGAATGAATTTATGAAATTCCTAGCCAAATGGATGGACCTGGAGGGCATCATCTTGAGTGAGGTAACACAATCACAAAGGAACTCACACAATATGTATTCACTGATAAGTGGATATTAGCCCAAAACTTAGGATACCCAAGATATAAGATACAATTTGCTAAACGCATGAAACTCAAGAAGAATGAAGACCAAAGTGTGGACACTATACCCCTTCTTAGAATTGGGAACAAAACACCCATGGAAGGAGTTACAGAGACAAAGTTTGGAGCTGTGATGAAAGGATGGACCATCTAGAGACTGCCATATCCAGGGATCCATCCCATAATCAGCTTCCAAACGCTGACGCCATTGCATATACTAGCAAGATTTTGCTGAAAGGACCCAGATATAGCTTTCTCTTGTGAGACTATGCCGGGGCCTAGCACACACAGAAGTGAATGCTCACAGTCAGCTATTGGATGGATCACAGGGCTCCCAATGGAGAAGCTAGAGAAAGTACCCAAGGAGTTAAAGGGATCTGCAACCCTATAGGGGGAACTAACCAGTACCCCGGAGCTCTTGTCTCTAGCTGCATATGTATCGAAAGATGGCCTAGTCGGCCATCACTGGAAAGAGAGGCCAATTGGACTTGCAAACTTTATATGCCCCAATACAGGGGAATGCCAGGGCCAAAAGAATGGGAATGGGTGGGTAGGGAAGTTGGGGGGGGGGAGTATGAGGGACTTTTGGGATAGCATTGGAAATGTAATTGAGGAAAATACGTAATAAAAAATATTTTAAAAAAAGGGGGTGGTGGGGGCGAGGGGTGAGTGGGGAAAATTTTTACTGTTTTGTTTTTCTTCTCTAAAATGGGGATTCTAACACGTACTTTGTAATTTTTGAGAAACAAAAACAACACTTAATGCTTTGCCTAAACCTTTTATACCTTTTAAGTATTTGATTAAAATAATTGTGTTTGCTATTATCTTTAAAGTCATCTTGAAAATTCCGGAGTGTAAGGTAAATTGAAACAGAAAAGGTATTCTCCAGTGCAGTTTTGCTCTGACCCCTGTGCTGTTCTTTACACGACTTGTCCCCTTGAGTTATCACAGCCTTATGAGTTGGGTACTATGATCATCCCGCTTATGAAGAAAAACAGAAAGTATTGGTGTATGTGCCATGCTCAAGGTCACATAGAAATTAAGTGGTAATCGCAACTTCCCACTCACACTACTTAACCATTGTGTGTACTATGAGTCTCTATTGCCTCTGTTCCATGTTAGTTATGAGGCAGAATGCTGCTTTAGGATTGGCTGCACCATACTACACTAAATCAATAGCCTGTGGCTCTGCAGAAGCATGGGGTCTTTTAGGATCACCACAATGAGGGACAAAGCAAGTCATTGACCAGATCTGTGCAACTGAATGCATAAAGGATGGGAAATAGAATTGAACATGGAATAAGAACAGATGCACTTTGGCTCCTGGTGGATGAGTCAGCATCTTCAAAGCAAATTTAATATGGAAAATGTTGCCAGCCCTTGTTCATTGGGAATCTGGTACTGAGGCCAAAACCACTTAAATGACTCAGGAAAATCTGTGCTTATCCTTTTGACTTGGATGCAGCTTGTAAGGATGGATAATTCTTTCTCTTTGATCTGTGGCCCAAGCTGGCTCAAATGGCCTTTGAAAGAACCTCAACTTTCATCCTATTTCCTGTCCTACATTGAAAGCTTTTGCCAACTGGTGACCTAATATACCGGACCTCCCACAGCTCAAGGTGTTGTCCAGAAACCCATATCAGCATTTTGCCCAGGGATTTCTTAGCCAAAAGAAATCTTAAGTACTATCTCCAACCTTGTTACATTTTAACAAGAAGTGGTGGTTTAAATGACAATAGCGTTCATAGGCCCATAGCAAGTGCCACTATTAGGAGGTGCAGCCTTATTGGAGTAGGTGTGGCCTTTTTAGAGGAAGTGTGTCATGGGGAAAGGTCTTAAAGGCTCAAGCTCTGCCCTGTGTGGAATATATTCAGTCTTCTGGCTGCTTTCTGATTCAGATATACAACTATCAGTTACCTCTTCAGCAGTATGTTTTCCTGCTTGCTGCCATGCTTCCTGCCATGATGCAAATGGACTAAACTTCTGAACTGTAAGCCAGCCCCAATTAAACGTTTTCCTTTATAAAAGTTGCTGCAGTCATGGTGTCTCTTTCAGCAATAGAAACCCTAACTAAGACACTCATATACACACTAACACTTGAAAAACACTGTTCTAGATCAATATTTATTGAAACCCCATGTGTTGTACACTCCTCTAGGTCTTTTTTTTTTTTTTTTTTTTTGTTTTTTCGAGACAGGGTTTCTCTTTATAGCTCTGGCTGTCCTGGAGCTCACTTTGTAGACCAGGCTGGCCTCGAACTCAGAAATCCGCCTGCCTCTGCCTCCCGAGTGCTGGGATTAAAGGCGTGCGCCAGAACGTAGAATAACTTTCTAGACATAGAGGAGGATGCACCAAAATTAAGTCCAATCAGAATTCCAGGATTTAATAAGTGTTCTAGAAAAAAAAAATATAACAAGTAGCTGTGACTTGAGAATCATTAACATCTGGGAGTGGAAGAGGAAGAATTATTCCAAGGAAGTATCATTTGACTTGAGACCTGAAAGAAAGGAAATATCAGACAGAGAAGGGCAGAGAAGGCTTTGGACATGGAGCCTAGGCAAGTGCAAACTCCAGGAGACAAGACCAAGCCTAGAATGTTCTGACAATAGAAGAAAGGTCCACACAGGAAGTAACCACATTAATGACGGAAAGCCAGGCCACTCAAGGACTGACAAGACACATGCTAGGTGTTTGCCTAGGTCCCAAAGATACTAAGAATGCTGAGGCTGCGTCCAGCCTGGTATACATAACAAGTCCTTGTCAGAGCAGAGGCAAAACCCAGTGAGGCTCTTTGCTCTGTGCAGGTGGGGCCTGTTTTATTTAAATATTAAAGAATCTTCTTGGACAGTTTTTGATGTGTCTCTGGGTTTCTGGCAATTTTCCTCTCCTAAAGTCACCTGGTAGTGAGTGCTCGGGCAGGTTCTCTCTGATTTTGGCTCTATCTAGATGACATGGAGATTGGTCCAGAGTGATAATTAAAAGACAATAGATGCAGAGGAGGCACCCCCTGGCCTCTATTTTGCTTTATAGTTGCACTATGATTAAAAGAGCTTTGTACAATTCCTTATGAGTGACTGATTCAGAACAATTCCTTGAAGGGGATGTGGTAATTTGGCCCCGATGCTTGTCTACAGAGGAACAAAGCTCTCTTATTTTTAGCTTAATGCCATGATTACTTTTGCATGTCTTGGCTGCATGTATTTGTTCATCCATTCAACAAATATTTATTGAGTGCCTATCATGGACTCTGTATTTGGTAAAGCAGATGAAAGTCCGATCTTATAAAGGTCTTATTAAATGTTGCCAGAAAATTCAAAGACCACAGCTGTAAGAAATGAATTGCCAGGAATCTATTACATTCTAAGGGATGAAAGAAATCTAGATTCTATCAAAGGATTAGAGGTTTTATATTACAGTTAAGTAAGGAGGGGGAAAAGAGGTACAGCATAATTTTTTTCAAATCTTGAATGGTGTTCATGACTTCAACAAAGCCAGGAGTATTGTGGGGCAATGGGCTACATGCAGACAGCCTGGTTTCCAGTCGAGGCTAGATCTTGAACCCTGGGACCCGGTAGTGATAATTCACTTACATGGGGCGGAAGGAGTTCTCTCATGTCTCCTGGACTCTGGCTCCTGTTGGGAGTTACTGACCCTACAACCCCCACAGGAGAGGCGTGGCTATCAGTCACTTAGGAACAGCACCAAGCCCTCTCACATGCAAATAAGGTTTTCCCCAAACTCTCAGCCCAAGCCAATGAGAGGGGCTTGCTGTCAAACTCTAAATCACTGCCAGAACTGTATATAGAGAGCCATGCAGGGAATTAAAGGAATTCGAGAACTATTCCTTTGTCTGACCCTTTGTTCTAAGAGCCGCAACACTTGGGAAGAGATCTTCTCTCCTGATAAGCTGCACCTGAGTTCGGCCACATTCCTCACTGGAGGCTTGTAGTTACCAGACCAGGAAGGCATGGTAGAGGCTTTGTCTCCCTGCCTGCACTCACTTCCCTCTCTGGGGCCTTCTCACCCGGCCTGGATAGAGGTCTCAGTGGAAAACTTCTGGTGCCTAGGCCCACAGAGTTAGAATAAGAGTCCCATACCAGGGAATGAAACTAGATTTTCCTAGAGTACACACAGCATTTAATAATCCAGGTACTGATAATATGTCCTGATTACATTTCCAGTAGTAGTATTACCACAGTCAGGTTGATGAAGCAGGGACAGAGAACTCAACTCACCCTTTCAAGATCCCACAGCTTCATAGTAGAGCCAGGACTGGAAGTCAGGTACCTAAGTTGGTCTGGACTGGGGGCTGTGCAGAGAAGAATCAGTGTCTGCTTGGGGAGGAGGTTAAGTGGAATATTACACATATACCTTTGTGAAGCTGATTTATAGAAGAAAGCTATACTCTTTAACAGTCCTTTAACAGGGATTGAATTTTGGTTTGCAGTGAAAAGCTTAATGCTATATGGTAAAGATAATTTAATTGTAAATTTGTTGTCTGCATCTCCCTGCTCTTCGACTGAGGGACTAATCAGTTAATTCTCTTCAAAAGCTTCCCCTGAAAGGTACACTGAGGCTATTATTCACCAAGAGCATGTATAAATGCTAGCAGGAACATGATAATAAATGCAAGGAAGAAATCAGAGACTCTGATGAATAATGGCCTTGGCTGAAACGTGCTGAACCGTTAATAGAGTGTCACACCTTTGCTAAATGCAGAGTGCATTACACAGAGCAGTCATGAGTTATCACTCTTATACCTGTACTGTAGATAAAGGAGCCAAGAGGCAGAATTAATGACCTTGTAGCTCATAGGTGACAGAGCTGGGATTCACACTCACCTCTGTTTGAATGCAAACAAAGTTTTTACAGGTCATTCTCCCTGCTGGATCTGTGTTGCAACTCTGCTCCTGACAGCATTTCATCCATCGATTTAGACTAGCTTAAGTCCAACTGACCTGCCAGATTACAGTCTTGGAGACTCAGAGGCAGAAGGCTAACCTCTCCAATGTGCATCCTATGATCAGCAGCTCCTGGTGTGCCTTCAGATGGAGGTAGAGTCACTCTGACGTTTGTGTTAGTGACCCCAGAAATGAGTCAGCCAAAACTATACTCCAGAGGAGACAGTACCTACTGCAGCTCCAGATTGCAGAGATATTAATAGGAAAACACAGCTTGATTAATTCTGGCTGAACCTTTTTTTTTTCTTTTTTTTGCTAGTGATGAGTTATATTAAGGACCATGGAAGGGTGGTGGTCAGAATCTCTCACAGCTTTATGATAATTAAACTTCTAAAAAATTTATATCTATGTTCTCCTTTTTAGCGGTTTTATGATCTTGATGCACTGATGGATTTTGTATTAGCACTGATTGATGGCATGGTTGATCTGATCATTTACACAAATACAGTCCTCCAAGTACAGTCCCCAGACATCCAGTGTGGCATAACTTCAATATGTGTCTGTGTGTGTTTGTATACACACGCACTTTCATATGTTATATATATTTTAAATGTATCCCCATATGTCTTTTTAAAACCTCTTTAGTATTACCATTATATACTGTTGATAAGAATCCAGTCCCACCTGAAATTTTATGTATGAAAAATATTTTGTTCAACAAAAAAATAATTAGTTGGGTATAGAGTAAGCCCATAAATCAGAAATAATTTTTTCTAGCCGTGTGTGTGACAGAGGAATCATATCCAGTATATACTAAGAAGTTAAAAAAAATAGTCAGGAAAACAAATGACACAATGTAAAAATAGGTTACAGACCTGAACAGAGAGTTCTCAAAATAAAAAAAAAAGCATAATTAAGAAATATCTTTCAAAGTATTAACATACTTAGCAATTAGAAAAATGCAAGTTGAAACTGCTTTGCAATTTCCTCTTATGCCTGTCAGGATGACTAAGATCAAGAAAATTGGCAAAAACTTTCTAGTAAGGAAGTAAAGGAAGGGGACCCACAATCCACTACTGGTGAAGTTGAAAAATTGGTACTGCCACTACCTACGAATCAGAATAGATTTACAATATAGTTTTTAACTTCACCAATAGTTGATGATGTGACATATGCCCAAAGACTTTACATCCTACTCCACAGATACCTGCATGGCCATGTGATACCTACATGGCCATGTGATACCTGCATGGTCATGTGATACCTGCATGGCCATGTGATACCTGCATGGTCATGTGATACCTGCATGGTGATGAGATACCTGCATGGTGATGTTTACTGCCACTCTATTGACAATAGGAAATGGAAACAACATCAATGTCCTTCAATTGATGAATGGATAATGGTGTGGTACATAATACACTATGGAATACTAGTCAGCTATAAAGAAAAGTGAAATTATAAGATTTGCTGGTAAATGGGTAGATCTAGAAAATACTATACTGAATAAGATCACTCACACCAAAAATGGCAAACATTACATGTTCTCATTTGTTTGTGGCTCCTAGCTCCCAAACTTTAGATATGTGCATATAATTTGAAGTAATTTCAGATGCCAGGAAAGTAATAATGGATCATGGGGATTGAGAAAGGAGCTCTAGAGAGTGTTGTAATGGGGTACAAGTCCCATGGAGGAGAAAATGGGGACAACATGGGGGAACTTTATATGGGGAAGGAGAGTAAGGGACATACTCAAGGAGAAGGAGGAGGAATAAATGATAACTAAGTGTATGTTAATGATAGAGAGAGTGGGGTGGACATAGGAGATGAATTCAAGTGCATGTGTCCACATCATGGTTTCCCTCCTCCTGCCACTTGAAGGGCTTTCATCCACAGCAATCCAGCTCAGGAGACGTTCCCTCCAGGACACACACTCCTTTCCTATCCAGACAATGAAGTGTAGTTCTGTTGGTCTATGCTACCTAAGGAGAGTTTGTGGAATAGTCTTCATTAACCCCCAAAGGGATTGTCTTATGCAAATTAGTGGGAAGGAGCCTCAACCTCCTGGTTCAAGTTTTAAAGGGCAAAACCCCCCACAATTGTGACATTCAGAAAAGCATCTCTGGACATTTGCTGCAAGCAAATGTTATTCACAGAAGCAGAGTGACAGCAATTAAATGATCAAGCATTTATAGTCAACATTTAGCTTAGAGTCACATTGTGTAGGGATTTAGGACTGATCCAGGGACACTTTTATCCAAGATAGTTTTAGCACTTACTTTTAGGAATACTTTCATGAGATAGCATAACTATAGTTTAGTAGCCCACTGCATTATGGACTAATAACATAGAAAACAAACAAAACAAAACAGCAACAATGATAAACCTAGTAATGAACAATTCTGCACTTTTATTAAACTTAATTAAATAGTATTTCAAACTACATTCTCCACAAGTATACAGTTGTTAAAATGTGGCACTTCCTTTGGTCCTTCCAGCATGCCATGTTCTGTTTACTGTGTCTGGTCTTCCAACTTCTCCATTTTCTCCAGGGCCACTCCCATTTCTGCCCCTGTCAGTTCTTTTCACTGTGCACTACAAGGGCTATTATTGGGCTGGGGCTGGGGATTTTGAGGAGTAGGGTTAGCAGACAACCTCACCCAGCTTCTCTGTGGCTCCTATTTCATCTTGCTTTGGTCTCCTTCAGCCTATGTTGTGTGTATCCATCACAGCAGGACATATTTACAGATTATAGCAGCAGGTGTGGCTTTGCTCAGTCCAGGGGTCTTTGTTAATTCTTTCTTCATCTTACCACTTCTATGTGCTGAGCATACTAAGCATCTCTCCTGTGACAGGTCCTATACCTAGTGCTGGAGACATATTGGTGAGTGTTATAAATAATCACAAGAACTGATCAGTTGCAAATGAGATGGTTATAAAGAAAAGTCACAAGTCACAGCTCTGTCAGGTTTTATAATATAGACCCTGAGCTATTCTAATAGGCTAGAGAGGGCCTCCCTGGAAGGAGACCTTTAGTCTGAGATCTGAAAGGTAAGTTAGAGTCACTACACAAATCAGTGTCTTTCTGTTGGAGACATTACAAGTGTTTTGACCCAGGCATCTCATCCAGGCTAAAGGACAGAAGGAGGCAGATGTAGGGAGTGTGTGTCCCAGAGCAAAGCCACTGTGACTTAAGGCCCTTTGTGATTTGAGCCTTTAGATTTTCTAGTTAGAGCACCCACAGGCAGGATGAACAAAAGGCAGAATTTAGTCCAAGGTTAGAGCATTTTCTATTTGTGAACACAAACCCTAGCATAAAGGCTATGGAGGATAGTCAATGGCCTTGTTCTTAAGAGACAGTCTGTGCTGCGGAAGATAAAGATGATTTGCTCTGACTTCTATGTCAGTCAGTAGCTTGGTTATCGGAAGTGCCTGGGGACAAAGATAGGAGAATGAAGACCTGCTCTGGGAATCCACAAGGCATCGGTTATGCAGAGATATCTCTTTATTTATTTCAGAGTAAGTGTGTTGATGGCACCAGAGAAAATAATAAGGACAGAACAAAGCCCAATTTTCCAACTACAAAAGGCAGACTAGGCAAAGAAATTTTAGTAATTCATACTCAAGATGTGATATTGACAGACAGTAGGTTCTTAAGGCAGGTGCTACTGAAATATACATATTCTAGAATCTGGGGCCATTGCAGTTATTCACAAAGATTATAGGGACATTTGTATTAGCAATTAGTGTCAAGCTTGTAATTTGTGCAAGCCTTCTGATTACCACAGTGTAGGCAGGCTGGAGCCACTGTCAGGGTGCAGACTTCGGCTAATTGGCATGAAAACACCATTCTCCAAAGGTGATAGCTCTTCTCCCTCCATATCCTCTGTACCCAGAAAAATGTATGCTACCTTGGAGGTCCATATTTAGGGAGGTGAAGGCATGAGAATGGGTTGATGCAGTGAGGAGAGGGAAGAAAGAGAGGGGAGAAGTCTGATCTGAGCTCTAGACTGGCAGGTCTCAATTCTGGCTCCTGCTAGAATCATTGTACTTTTTATTTGTTACACATTTTACAGTATCTCACACACACACTCAGAGAGAGAGAGAGAGAGAGAGAGAGAGAGAGAGAGAGAGAGAGAGAGAGAGAGAGAGAGAGAGAATGCTTAGCATAGTTCTATGGACATACCTGAAGAAACGAAGAGTAATGGGCATCCCAGAAGCTCCTCGTGTGTCTTCCTCACTGTCAAAGACAACCACTACCTGGACTATCAACTCTGTGTGTGAGTTTTGATTGTTTTCACTCTTCATGTGAATGGAAAGGTAAGAGCACATTCTCGAGCATCTAGCTTCTTTCAGCAAACAGCATTAAAATTGGTCCATACTGTTGCATGTAGCCTCAGAATCCTTGGTCACACTCTTCATAGTGTTTGGGTGTTTGAATATAAATAGTGTCCATTCTAGGACAAGTGGCCCAGACAACTGATTCCTTTTCTGTTTTAAATAGATTCAGCAGGACTATTGAGAACATGCTTAAAATGCTGCTTGATATACACAGGAACAGATTTCCTGAGCTATAATGCTTGTATGTGCACAACTTCATTAGTTATTGCCAATCCCAAATTGATTGCACCAGTGTGTGCACTTGCTTCTTTAGTGAGAGTTATAATTGCTCTGAAATCATCATTCCCATGTAATGATAGAATGTCATATGGCCTTATCATTTCCACCATTTTGCAGATATATGGTATTGTCCTTCAGTTTTAAGGGGCATGACCCTAGTAATTTATAAAGTTGATCTTTTTTTATGTCAATTAATCATTCAGATCACTGTTTCAAAGTTAATGCTTTTGGGTTTTTGCTTAATTTCTTATATTTTTTGCCTTTTATTTCTTGATTTATAGAAGTCCCGATATATTCTGCATATGCATTCCTATTTAATATGTGTATTAAATGATTGTTTCACTTGATTTTACCTTTTCATTTAATGCCATTTTAATAATCAGATGCTCTTAATTTTAATATTGACTGGTTGGTCAGATTTTTTCTTTCTGGTTGTTCGTTGAGTTTCTGTTCATGTCATTTTTACCTTTGTTAAGCTCATGAGTATATGATCTTCCTTTTAAAAACAAGAACTCATTTTTGCCTTCTTCATATAGCTATATAATGAGTCTGGCGTTGTAGTTTGGGTATGGTGTGAAGTAGGTGTCAACTGTTTTTCCATTTAGATATCCACTTGACCCAGCCTCAGATGTCTTTGTCTGCTGTACCATACTATTGCTTTGCTTTGGTCATTCATGCATGAGTGTCTGTTGGTGACCTCTCTCCTGTTCTAGGTGTACAGTCTTGCATAGGCCCTATCTCCACTTACAAGGTTACATAAGGTGAGCCCTACAGATCTGTTCTATTTCAGGATTGTCTTGGTTTTACTTGACTTTCACATTTCATTATAAATTTAGCATCAGCCTGTCAGTTTGTACTAAAAATAGCACACTGAGATTTTGATGTGGATTGCATTGAACATGTAGCTTAGTGTAGGAGATGTGACATCTACAGTGTATTGAGTCTTGTTCCTCATATACATGATATATTTACTTAGGTTTTTTATAACATTTTTATAGTTTCAGTACTAAATGGTCTTGTGTACCTATTCTTGTTGTTTAACTGGTAATTAATGAATTTTTATGCCATTGAAAATGGTACCCCAATAGCTATATATATATATATATATATATATATATATATATATATATATGTATATATATGGAATACTTTCATGAGATAGCATAACTATAGTTTTCTAGCCCACTGCATTATGGATATATATTAAACAATGCCAATGTCTAGGCATATGACATAGATATTCTGATGTAACTAGTTTATGATGAGGCCACAGGTTCACTATTGTAAATTTAGAGCACCTTTCCCTAGCTTTGTTTCCTCAGCTGCTTCAGGAAATCGTCTTTCCATTATGTGAGGAAACTTAATTTGGTTGTCTCCTTCACTGGTTCAAGAATACTCTGTGCTTGAAGTCTGATGCTGAGTGTAAAGTCCAGAAGGAAAATAATGTGACCTGTATTACTTCATATTTCTTACTTTGAAGTTTTGGAGGCAGATTGTTTGCCGGTAGCTAAAGATGCCCTTTCAGTGGTGTTTCTCCACCTCAGCACCATAAGTGCTGGAAATATAAGTGCATACCACCATGCCCAGCATTTTAATGATTTTTGATTAAGGTGTATGGGGTGGCTAACATAGTGCTTTTCTTTCTCTATGTTTAAATACCTGCAGACATGGTAGTTTATACAATGGAGACTGATTTATCCCACAGGTTTGGAGGATGAAGTCTCCATGAACAAGGTGTTGGCATCTGCTCTGCAGTTGGTCAAGGCCTCCTGGCTCTACCATTACACAGTAGAGGATATCACATTATAAGATAGGACTGCCTACTGACTCAAGGCTGCCTTCCATTTCTTATAAAGCTACTAATATCATCAGGGAATCCACTCTCTTCAGTTCATCTAATTCTAATCTTCTCTCAGAGGCCTAACCTCTAGACATCATTACCCTAAATGTTGCAACTCTGAGGAAAAAGTCTTCCCCAAGTGCAAGTGTTGTGACTCTGAAAGGAAGGGTATCTTGGAAGACAGGAATCAAGGAATACCACAAAGTCACACTGCAAAACGAACCCTACACATTAGATTTTCTGGGAGGAAAAACCAGGGATGATGGCTGCCTCTTCTCAGGAGAGAGAAGCACCTGGTAACTGAGAAGAAGGCCAGCTTTCTATAGGGTTTTTTGGGGTGGAGTCTTCCATGGTGGAGATTTCCAGGGCAGGGATTGATGGGATTTCAAGGCAAGCTCATGGATTCATTGAATTTTGAGCTCCAGGCGTTGGTAGAGGTTGGTAAATTTTCAAAACTAGAAGTGGATTTTAACCTTTTACCCTATATATACTATATTATAAATATATAAAACAATTTCAGAAAGCATTTTATATGAATTTGCACGTCTAGACAACATAGAAGCCTCTAGAAGAACACAGGAGAAAGCAAGGCTACCAAGGACAAACCACAGTCATCAAAGAATAGTGACGAGACCATCAATCGTAACCACAAGGGAGTAGAGTGGGCAATCTCTAGCTCCTGCGCTCAAGTGACAGAATGCGCTAGTTATCACCAAAGAGCATGATCTTGTGATATAAAGTTTCACAGCTAATTATAATAGGCAGTTAAACCCCAAAGTACCACAAGGATGCTGTGAGCTGCTTTTGAAGATGATAGGAAAATGGACAACATATTTTAAAGAATTTAAGTGGCACTGGGAACATCTGAAGCCAGCCCGTGAAGGGGAAGTGCCCTGGATTTAACCTTTTTTCTTATAACATAGCTGCTGTTTTGATGACTGAGAACTAATGCTTACAATATTGCATGAGTCATCCATTTGGTTTCCCTATGTTATCTTCAGGAGCAAATTTAGAAGCAGAATATTTCCATGGAAGATTGAATTATTTTCCCCTGGAGCTGCACTTCAATTCCTGTTCTAGTACCTTTGTATTAAGCCTTAAAATAGAATGATCGATCCTGCTTTTTATCTGTGAACTTAGTCTTTGGAGTCGCTACTCAGCATGAAAGGAGGTAGAGCACGTTTCCTTACCTGAAGCAGACTGACTTCAGATAAGAGCTATCTCAGTTAGGGGTTCTGTTTGCTGTAATAGAATATCATGGCCAAAAGTTAGCTGAGGATGAAAGGGGTTGTTTCTGCTTATAACTCAGGCCAGGAACTCAGCAAAGGAACCTGGGAGCAGGAACTGAAGCAGAAATCATGGAGAAATGCTGCTTACTAGCTTGCTCATCATTGCTTCCTCAATCTGCTCTTTTACCACTGAGGGACACTTACCCAGGTCTGGCATTATCTGTAATGCACTAGGCCCTCCCATATTGATTCTTTTGTTTGTTTGTCTGTTTGTTTTTTGGATTGGTTATTTTCTTTATTTACATTTCAAATGTTTTCCCCTTTTGGATCTTCCCTTTGGAAACCCCCTATCCCATTCTCCCTCCCCCTGCCTCTATGAGGGTGCTTCCCCACCCACCCACTCCCATCCTCCCACCCTGTCATTCCCCTACACTGGGGCATCGAACACCCTCAGACCCAAGGGCCTCTCTCCACTGATGTCCAACAAGACCATCCTCTGCCACATGTGTGTCCAGCTCCTTGGGTCACTCCATGTGTATTTTTTGGTTGGTGGAAGTGTTTGCTGATGGAAGCCTGATATAGCTGTCTCCTGATCTGCCAGAGTCTGACATACAGAGGCTGAAGCTTGCAGCCAACCATTTGAATGAGCTCGGGAGTCCCTGATGGAAGAGTTGGAGAAGGGACTGAAGGAGCTGAGGAGGTTTACAGACCCATAGAGAGAGAGCAACAGTGTCAACAGACCAGAACCCCCAGAGCTCCTGTGGGATGGACCACCATATTGATTCTTAAGTCAGAAAATGCCTCATAAACTTGCTCACAGGACAATGTGATGAGGGCATTTTCTCAATTAAGATACCCTCTACTCAAATTTGTCTAGATTTGTGTCAACTTGACAAAAACTGACCAGGACAAGTATCCTTCAAAACATTTGGATAAAGCTTGAGATTAAAATGGCAGATATTGCTTTCTGCCAGTAACAACAATGACAAAAATTTGTAGAAGTCAAGACTTTCTGCACTGCCTTACTGGGAACCTATTAACAATCCTGTTAATCAACATTTATTTGATCTACTGCTGGGGATATCTGGTCAACCAAATCATTGCACTGACATACTAGGATTCACCAACTTACTACATTGTAAAAATTTCCCTATGTTATTATTACACATATATTTCATTTATATTGGATTATTCTAAATTTTGATATGAAAAAACCTAATGTATTAAAACTGATATATTGTCTCTCTGGTTTCCTTGTCTATAGTTTGTATCAACAGAACACTTCTGAAAAACTTTATAGCTGTGAAAAATTTTAAGAGTTTAACCCCTTTGTTCAGGTCCAGTTCCACGACCTACAAAAGTGTTTACGGACATAGTAACATCCTTTGTGCTGAGGATATAGCTCAGTTGGTAGAATTTTTCTCTCTGTGTGCATGCAGCCTTGGGAGTCAATCCACAACACCCAATTAACTGGGCATGGTAGCACATATATGTTGTCTTATCACGTACTTGGGAGAGTAGAGTAAAGGCAAGAGAATCAAAACTTCAGATCATCCTTAGCTCCATAGCTTCATTGAGGTCATGCTGGGATACATGAGCTCATATCTCAAAACGAGCAAACAAATGGGAAAACAAACAAAACTTCCTGCAAAAGCCTTTGATAGTTCTCCCCAAGGTTGGTTTCTTTTCCCTATATTAGACACTTAAGTATGTCATTCTTAGTAAGTTGCTGTATACAGAGGTAAAGGGGTGACCAGGGCTATGGAAATGAAGTGCCCTGGGGGTAGAAGTAGTTATTTGGCTAATAACATTGTCCATAATTCCTGGTATTTGGTAATAACAATTTAAAAAAACCCACAATTATGTCTGTATAGTTTATTGATGTGTATAAATCTTCCACAGGCAGTGCACCCTCCCTAGTTATGCTCTACAGGCACCTGCTCCCTCTTTCCTTACACTGAGGAGACTCATATCACTTCTACTTTAAGAAAGGCATTTCCCTCTTTTTTTTTTTTTTTTTAAAGAACCTTTAGTGCTTCAAGCTGCAGCAGAGAACTAGTGTCATTGAGCACAGTTTCTTTACCTTGACAATCCTGACACTGGGATAGGAAATTATTTGCTGTGGGGAATTTGTAATGCAGACATTTAGCAACGTCCAGGCCTCAGTCCACAAGAAGTCATGTTTTGACAGACTGTCAGGAAAATGGAAAATATCCCTAGATGTTTCCTTGAGGTCAAGATGAATAAACCCCATTGCATAACTCTCTCATCATTTCTTAGTAAGAAGGTAGCAGAACCAGGATTTTATTGGTTTGGTGGGTTTTATGATTTATGTATACTTTATTTTTAATTATGTGTATGTATAAGTATGGGTATGTGTGTGCAGGTGCCTTCAAAGGCCAGAAAAAGGTGATGGATCACCTGGAGCTAGAGTTATAGATGGTGTCAGTCAACAAACATGAGTTCTTGGAACAGAATTCAGATCCTCTCTAAGAGCAATGTGCACTCTAAACTGCTGAGCCATCTCCCTAGGTCTCTACTTGTTTTTGGTTTGGGGACAGGGTGTTATTTGATCCAGCTGAACTAGAACTTGACCTATGTTGCTAAAGATGACCTTGAACTCTTGATTCTTCTGTTTCTCAAGTGCCAGGATTACAGACATGAACAGTCATACTTAGTTGGTTCAGTGCTAGAGATGCAACCCTGTGCACTGTGCATGCTAGTCAAGTGTTCCATGCCAACTGAGCTAACTCGCCAGCTAAAGAATTAAAATTTTAATCTAGACAATTTTAACCAGTATTATAAGCATCAAATAATAGCACTATAAATGCTAATTCTTTGACCCTACTTCAAACATTAAATTATAAATTCTTATAATTTAGGGGCAGTTCTGAGTGATCCTAAAATACTAATGTTGTTCAGTGTCCTTCAGTGTTTCTCAGTCTTAGACCTCAGTTTAAATTGCTCAGAGGAGAAAAACTTTGATACCCAGGCCTTATTCCACATCAGCTCGTGTGTGAGTGACTGGGTCCGGAGAATTTTGCTTTTCTTTGCCTGTGCTGATTCTAAGTCCTCCCTAGTAATATTAATGTCAGCCAGATTTGAAAGTCACTGGCATAGCTTTAGATGTTCAGAGACCAAGGATTTTAGTCCCCATCTGATCTTAAACAGCTTTTATACATCATCTCAGAATAGTTGTTTCTTCATCTTTTGAAGACAGGCAACACTTCTTTCATTTTCTGGCTCACATCTATAGGAAATCAGTGTGATGTCTTAGCTTAACACATGATATATGAATTGTTTCATCGCTTCCATCCGATAATGACCTTGGCTGAATTACATATCCTTTTTGTACCTTGACATTTTCTTCTGTAACTGAGAAGGAATACTGTTAAAAAAATGTGTGTTTGGAGGAGAATATTCTCACCAAGAATACAGAAGTAAGTTGGGTTTTATGCTCTGGGGTTTGACACTCTGTGACAGGCTGATTTGCAAAGCAGGTGGCCTGGGCCCTTTCTCCCTGCCTGCATCTGTCCCATGCAGACATCATTACAGCTGCCACTGAGTCACTCAGCAGACTCAGGGGCGATTTAAAAACAAACTCGTCAGTAATCATTAATATTCATTTGATAGCTCTTGAACTCTCATGGGAACAAATATCTGGGCATATCTGTGAGACATATTTAGATTAGGTAAACTACAATTAGAAGACCTAACCCTAAATGGTCATGGTACCATTTCATGTCCAGAGATTAATAAAAGGAGAAGGTGAGCTGAATACCAGCATTCCTCATTTCTCTTCCTCCGGACTACAGATGCAACGTATCCCCTGTTCCTGCCTCCAAGACCTCCTAAAGTCATCTTGGGAGAGGAAAAATTGCCTGCATCACATTAGTCTGTCAGCATGTTAGTGAGGTGGTTTTTTGTTTTTGTTTGTTTGTTTGTTTGTTTGTTTGTTTTTTATTGCAGATTGATATGTGATGGTCCAGCCCAACATGGGTGATGCCATTCCTGGGCAAAGGAGTAGCTGAGCAAGCCAGAGACTAAGCTAGTAAACAGTGTTCCTCTGTATTTCTCTTGCATTTTCACCTCAAATTCCCTTGAACTGTGAGGCAAAATAAACTATTGCATCTTTAAGTTGCTCTTGTCAGCGATTTCATTATAGCAACACGACAAGAAATGAATGCAGCTCCAGATGTTTTCTCTACACAGTCTGTCTAGATGTAGTGTTCTTTCTAGACCAGGCATAGCTAGAAAGGAACAAGGACAGAGATATCAAGCACCTGAGAAGGCTTTGTTCTAAGTAATCTCAAGTATCTACTTGTTATCACTGCTACCCTGGAATCTTTATTTCCATGTCTGTCTCTTAGACACTGAGCCTGGTGTCCCAAGTAAAGGAATGAGCAAGGTCATTTCTTTCTTTACGTTATTGAGAAAGAGATCAAAGAAACAAAAAGGCAATGGAGAAAGAAACTAACAGTTCCTGCTACCTTGTTCATTCCTTCCATTCAATAAAGCAACCTAAGCCAATTTCCATGTGCCATTAAACGAAATATATTTCCAGCAACAAACTAATGACAAAACAGTCCAGTGGTTAAGAGTCCATGCTTGAGAATCTCCTGGGACTATAAAATATGATGGAAGTGTCAGCCTTCCCCAGAAACCCTGGGTTTAGAAGCATATCTTTAAAACTACTTTTCTATGGCAATTTCATCAGTACATTGTGTGTGTGGTGGGGGATGTTCAGACCAGAGGATAATCTTGGCTATTGCTCTTCATGAGCTGTCTACCTTGTTTGGTTTTGATTTTTGTTTGTTTCAGTCATGGCCTTTCTTCAGAACAAGAGTTCACAAATTAGAAAGCTTGGCTGCCCACTTGGTCCCCACTTGCCTAGTGCTAGGATGACAGGCACAGGTCACCATGTCCAGTTTCTTGCCAATTGTTTTAGATCTGAACTCAGGTCTTCATATTTGCAAGACAAACACTTTACCAGATAAGTCATCTCCTCAATTGCATTGTTTTGTCTCATTTATGCTACATATGACCCTTAGCTTCTTCTGTGTGACCTGATAGAAGGTAATTACAAATGTTTGGATGACTGTCTTGCATTAGGCTCTTAACTACTAATGAGAGAACTTAGATCCAAGTTTTGGCGAACACTAGACCCTCAGGACATACATGGTGAATGGATGGATGAGTTCTTGTGCAAATCAATGCAAATCAAAATGATGCACTGACATAACCTCAGAGAACTTTGTCTCCTCTTAGTTTTTATGTCTTACCAAGATCTTGAAGCCTTTCTAACTTACAAGTGTACTGGCCCATCCTTCTAAAAACACCTAGAGAGTGAACTCAACTGAATCAAGTCTATTGCTTCTGTATTTCTCCCTGCCTTGTACACACAGATACATACAAACACACACACAGATGCACACACAAAATTAACCTACAAAGTAATGGGGTTCACTATAGTATTTTTATACATATTTGTCATAATTTGTTATCTTTTCTATTTTTGTTGAAAATATTTTTTCATGCTATATATTCTGATTATACATTTCCCTCCCCCAATTCCTGCATCCCCTCCCATCTGGAACCATACCCTTTCTGCCTCTCATTAGAAAAAACAGGCATCTAAAAGACTAATAATAAAAAAATAAAACCAAATCAGAATAAACAGAAGAAAAGAGCTAAAAAAAAAAAAACCACACAAGAAACACATATAGATGCAGACACACACACATGCACACACAGGAATCCCACACAAACACAAAACTGGAAGCCATATTACATATGCAAAAGGCCTGTATGGTTCAAAAAAAAAATCCTTGACTGAACATTATGAAAGAAAGAACCTCCAGGGTGCCATTGAGTTCATTTTTGTGCCAGTCATCTACCGCTGCCTGAGGCTGCCCCAAGACTAGGTTGATCATAACGTGGTCCTACTTCTCCCTTCCCACTACTCTCCTCCACCCCAATGGTGGTCTCCTTCTTCCCACTATCTAGCCCTCCCTTCTGCCTTCCTGCCACACTATAAAACATTCTTGAGATGATTATAATCTAGAATTGTAGACCGAATCACTCCTTGTTTGGGATCATGAACAGGAGAAGAGGAGAAAGTGGCTATGGTTATGAAACATTAATATGGAGATTTTTTTTCTTAATGGCAAATTCTGCAGTAGCTACATAAACCAACACACAGTTTTCCTTGTGCGTGCATGCACAAGGAAAACTGATAAGACCTGAATTAAGGCTCTAGGCTTTCAATATCAATTTTTGTATTGATAGAAAGATCCTTATATAGTAACATTAGATGATACTCATGGCAGAAATATAGAGAAGGATAAATGGGCTCTCTCTAAATCATAGGGTACTAGAACTGAGTATGAAATATTTTGAAATTATACCAAAATAAAAAACACATATATGCACATATCTATTAGCATGTGTGTGTACATATACATGTACACAATAAATCCTATCTACACACTCATTTTAAGAAAGTTGAACACTATCATATTTTCTGTATCTCTGTATCCTGACACCAGTCTCTCTACTTCCAAAATGAACCACAGTTTCAGTCTGGTTTCATTATTCTCTGGCTTTTCTGTACAACTTTGACATACATTTATGCACAAGAAAAATCATACCAATATTACCTGAACTGCAATAAATTCATACAAAAAACTAAGCATGAATAAAACAAATAATAATTACATGGCTTAATGAAGAATGTCCTAAAAATAGAGGTCTGCATTAAAATAATAAATAGCAGAAAAATGATCCTGATTTCACTTATAAAAGCAAAGTAACCTATGTGCAGCACAGCAGCGTGAGCTCAGCAGCACTGTATGATTCTGTGTGCAGCTCAGCAGCATGCAGCTTGGCAGCACTGTGTATGATTCTGTGTGGAGCTAGGCAGCACTGTCTGAGATTCTATGTGCAGCTCAGCAGCATTGTCTGAGATGTAGCCTGTTACAGCTTAAATTTGTGAACAGAGTTCTCCAGATGTGACGATTTGAAGGATAGGGGACATTTAGTCAACTGTCTCCAGTTTGATCACAACAGTGCCTTTAGATTTTTTTTTTCCCCCGATGACCTCTGTTTCTGGTTTAGAATTGGTTTTACTTGACTGGAGAAGGATTTGAAGTAGAAATGGCCCATTTTCCTCGCAGTTTGGAGAAATCATTTGGAAGTTGCCTGTCACTTGAGATTTTTTTCATTCATTGCAGACTTGTAACAGCTCCTGCAAGGCTTTTCCTGTAGTGAGGATTGGAATGTCTGTTATTTTTGGGAGGAGCTGAGAACCTGTACATCATGTTTACAGATTTATGTAAATACTAAATTTCGGTCACTTTCATGCTGGTAAGAGTATAGACACTGTTGTGAGTTGGAATAATAATTGCATCTCATCATTTGGCTTTTCCTTTGTATTATTAGCTTATTTCAGACCTCTGAAGATATGCATTTCTGGGGCTTTGGCTAATATGATGTTTAATAACAGAACAGCAACACTAACTCAATAGGTAAATTCAGGACTTGTTAGGCTTGAGTCTGAGAACTTGACATGAGCTGACTCACTTAAGTTTCATTACTACCTATGTAGACATTGAACTATGTGAGCCAGGGATGATAAGAATTTAGCTAAAATCACACAATCAGCAGAGACATTATTCAGCCCTAAATCTCTATCTATTAATTGTGGTTTTCTAGAGAGACACGGGAATTGCCAGAATCAGCCATCTAAACTATGTGTTAAACATACAGAACACAGAATGGAGACTCCTGAGTCAGAAACCATTGTAGAGAATCTTATTTGTGGATGACTTTTTTTTGGGGGGGGGAGGATTTTGGAGACAGGGTTTCTTTGTGTAGCCGTGGCTGTCCTGGAACTCACTCTGTAGACCAGGATGGCCTCAAACTCAGAGGCAGAGATTCCCCTGCCTCTGCCTCCCAGTGCTGGGATTAAAGGTGAGTGCCACCACGCTCGGCTGAGGATGACTTTTTAAAAAGAATCCATGTTCTCATGAGGAGTTGTGAAAAAAAGACAGCAACCCCCCCCCCAAAGTATCACAAGTTCTAATAAGGACAGCTTTTCTTTGTTGTAGCTCACTCTGGCTGTCTTCTTACATAATTACTGGGAGATATTATGAAGCACGTTGCATGATGCCAGCAACTACTCTGGCATCATGCAACATGCTTCTGGGTGCTGGGAATATAACTGAAAATAGCTAGGCTGTTGTTCTCTTGAGCATATATCCCGTTGGTGTATCAGTAACAATGCATAAAGTACAAAATACATGCCCTAATATTAGATTCTGTTAAATGCTAAAATGAAAATCATTTTAAAAGCAGGTAGAGGATAGAGTTGGTGTACTGAAGTCAACTCACACTAACTTGTAAGGGATGATAGCTAAGCTTTCAGAACATTTGCAAGCTGGTACAGTCATTAAAATTCAAATAACATAAACTCACAATTAAATATAGTATATTTTAAAACAAAGATAGTGTTACTCAAAGTGTAGTTTCCTCATTATTTTACCAGATTTCTCTCCTGGTCTATTGCTCCTTTATAATGAATTGGTAATAACTGGCTAAGACACATTTTTTCCCAGTGCCACTAGAAGGAAGTCATACTTGTAGATGAATATAAGAACTCATAGGAATATTGCACTGTAATTTTTTACTATTCAGGACTTGAGTTCCTGTTTGTTTGTTTTCTTATTGAACTTAAGATATAACTAAAGCTAAGGCTAGCAAACTCATCCAGTAAGTAAGAGTACGTATTGCCAAGTCTGAGCACAAGTCTGGTCCTTCCATGTGGTAGAAGGAAAGAACTCACTCTCACAAGTCCACTGACCTCCATAGGTCTGCTGCAGTACCTATGTGCTATCTATGTACCACTCTCCAAGACAAATAAGTTAAGTGCTATGAAAAATTAAAATAAAATACTAAAACAACTAGATGTATCACAATGGAAGAGGTTACAGTAATCTGCACAAAAAATAGAAAAAATATATTTTCAATACTTGAAAATTGTCATCAGAGTTCAATATACTAAAATTTCCTTCTACACTCTTAAGTGGCAATCAGTCCTTTTCCATGTTCAGAACATTGTGGGCTACTTACATACAAAAGCAGAACACCTGGAGAGAAGTACTGGCCAGCCAGCAGCTGGCCTGTTCTCCATGTCACTCTACTGTATGACCACTGTGAAGAGTTCAGTCCTGTTATAGCTGAGTAGACTCAGTATGGAAAAGCTGGGTTTAACATGATCAGGACTCACTTGGATTGGTATCAGTTACTGTTGTCACTCCATTCCTTCCAGATTGGAGATACTACCAATAATATCAAGAACATTCTGGAGAAGATTTTTATTGAAAAGGCCTTAGCTCCCCTGTTAAATGCTATGAGTTTGTCAGTCACCTTGAACTACACAATGGCTTCCTCTCATGTCCTATCCTCATATTTCTTACTTGTTTTTTTCCCTATCTCTCAGTGATATTTTTTATTCTCTATGTTATAAAGGAGGAAATAAATTAAGATGTGGAAACCTATGTGTTTGCTATTTGGGTCACTCGGTTTGAATTGTTAAGACAGGTCGTATATGGCCACAGCTTCATGGTAGTTTGAATGGCAGGGCTCAATGGCATCTACTTGAATTTTGGTTAAGAAAATAACCATCACTCAGGAGTTCACAGGCTCCAGAAGTGGCAGAGCAACTAGAACAGGGTCCTAAGGGCCTGCACCCAGGTGGGGCTGATCCTTACTCAGTCATTGGTGCACCTTCTCTGCCAGAGGAGAACTTGCCTCCAGGAACTATCTGATCCTGGGACTCAGGTGAGGTTGACATTTTCTCTCTGGTGACTCTAAGGCAGGTCCAGGCTAGAGCTCACAGGCTCCACAAGCAGCAGAGTAGCTGGAACAGTGTCTTATGGGCTTACATCTGCATTAGCAGCTCTCTGTGAACTGGATTTGCCAGGAGAGAGCTGGTCTCCCAGGAGTGCTGACACAGGCTTACAGACTCACAAGAGGAACAAGCTCCAGCCAGAGACAGCAAGAACATCTAAAACCAGAGATTACCAGATGGCAAAAGGCAAACACAAGAATCTTACCAACAGAAACCAAGACTACTTGGCATAATCAGAACCCAGTATTCCCACCACAGCATATACCCCAACACACATGAAAACCAAGATTTGGATTTAAAATCATATCTCATGATGCTGGTAGAGGATATTAAAAGGATATTAATAACTCCCTTAAATAAATTCAGGAAAACACAGCTAAACAGTTAGAAGCCATTAAAGAGGAAACATAAAACTCGCTTAAAGAATTCCAGGAGAGCACAGGTAAATAGGTAGAAGCCCTGAAAGAGAAAACACAAAAATCCCTTAAGGAATTACAGGAAAACACAACCAAACAGGTGAAAGAATTGAACAAAACTATACAGGATCAAAAAATGGAAGTAGAGACAATAAAGAAATCACAAAGCGAGACAACTATGGAGATAGAAAACCTAGAAAAGAAATCAGGAGCCATAGATGCAAGCATCACCAATAGAATACAAGAGATGGAAGAGAGAATCTCAGGTGCAGAAAATTCCATAGAAAACATGGACACAACAATCAAAGAAAATGCAAAATGCAAAAAGATCCTAACTCAAAACATCCAGGAAATCCAGGACACAATGAGAAGACCATACCTTAGGATAATAGGCATAGATGAGAATGAAGATTTCCAACTTAAAGTGCTAGTAAATATCTTCAACGAAATTATAGAAGAAAATTTCCCTAACATAAAGAAACTGATGCCCATGAACATACAAGAAGCCTATAGAACTCCAAATAGACTGGACCAGAAAAGAAATTCCTCCAGACACATACTATTCAGAAAAACAAATGCACTAAATAAAGATAGAATATTAAAAGCAGTAAGGGAAAAAGGTCAAGTAACATAAAAGCAGGCCTATTAGAATTACACCAGACACCAGAGACTATGAAAGCCAGAAGATCCTGGACAGATGTCATACAGACCTTAAGAGAACACAAATGCCCGCCCAGGCTACTATACCCAGCAAAACTCTCAATTACCATAGATGGAGAAAACAAAGTATTCCATGACAAAACCAAATTTACACAATATCTTTTCACAAATCAAGCCCTTCAAAGGATAATAAAGGAAAAACTCTGAGACAAAGAGGAAAACTAACTCGAGAAGAAGCAAGAAAGTAATCTTTCGACAAACTTAAAGAAGATAGTCACATGAACAGAATTCCAACTCTAACAACAAAAGTAACAGGAAGCAATAATTACTTTTCCTTAATATCTCTTAATGTCAATGAACTCAGTTTCCCAATAAAAAAGACATAGAGTAACAGATTGCCTACATAAACAGGACCCAACATTTTGCTGCTTACAGGAAACCACTTTAGGGACAAAGACAGACACTACCTCAGAGTAAAAGGCTGGAAAACAATTTTCCAAGCAAATGGTCCCAAGAAACAAGCTGGAGTAGCCATTCTAAGATCGAATAAAATAGACTTTCAACCTAAAGTTATCAAAAATAGACAAGGAGGGACACTTCATACTCATCAAAGGTAAAATTTACTAAGATGAATTCTCAATTTTGAACATCTATGCTCCAAATGCAAGGGCATCCACATTCGTTAAAGAAATGTTAGCAAAGCTCAAAGCACACATTGTTCCAAACACAATAATAGTGGGAGACTTCAATACCCCACTCTCATCAATCCTAAAAACATGATCATCCATCACGATTAAGTAGGCTTCATCCCAGGAATCCAGGGATGGTTCAATATATGGAAATCTATCAACATAATCTACTATATAAACAAACTCAAAGACAAAAACCACATGATCATCTCATTAGATGCTGAGAACACATTTGACAAAATCCAACACCCCTTCATGTTAAAAGTTTTGGAAACACATCCTAGAAACAGAAACTAAACAGAGGCACAGTGAAACTAACAGAAATTATGAAACAAATGGATTTAACAGATATCTATAGAACATTTTGTGAGAGACCAAACTGTGGGAAACTAGGCCCTCAGAAACTCTCACCCTGAAGATCCGCTGACCCTTTGAAGGGAATTATGTTACCCACTCCTTCATTGCCTCCACCTGGCTCCTGAGACTGCTAGCTTCACTCCCTCCTTCACTTGGCACCTAGCACTGCTTAGATTAAGGCAGCTTCACCTCCTCCTCCATATCTCTGTTTGGTGCCTGGGACTGTTTATGGCACTCCAAGATAAACTGCAGAATGTTTGAAGGCTGCCTGGGACTGTTAGGGGGCCGACATTCCACGAGAAGCTACAAGAAGCCTGTAATCAGCATTCGCCCCAGATGTCCATCCCTTTTTCTGTATTTTATTATGCCCCCTTGACCCCTCCCTATTTTCTCTCACTATGTGCTTATAATCAGGCTCCTGGCCTTCATTAAACAGACCTTGACAACTCTTTCCTTGGTCTTGCTCCCCTTTCTCTGCCCGCTTCTCTTGCAGGCCTCGGTCCTCATCCACCCATGGAATAACTAGGTCCTGCTGGACGGGACAACATTTTGTCCTAAAACAAAAGGTTATAGCTTCTTGTCATCCCTCAAAGAACCTTCTCCAAAACTGACCAAATAATAGGTCACAAAACAGGCCACAACAGATACAAAAATAGTGAAATAATCCCAAGCATCCTATGAGATCACCACAGACTAAGGTTGATCTTCAATAACAATATAAATAATAGAAAGCCCACATACTCCTGGAAGCTGAACAACACTCTACTCAATGATAACTTGGTCAAAGAAGAAATAAAGAAATTAGACTTTTTAGGGTTTAATGAAAGTGAAGTCACAAGATATCCAACTTATGGAACACAAGGAAAGCAGTGTTAAGAGGAAAACTCATAGCTCTGAGTTCCTCCAAAAAGAAACTGGAGAGAACATACATTATTAGCTTGCCAGTACACTAGAAAGCTCTAGAACAAAAAAAAGCAAATTCACCCAAGTGAAAATAATCAGGAAATAATCAAACTCAGAGCTCAAATCAACCAAGTGGAAAGAAAAAGAACTATTCAAAGAAGCAACCAAACAGGAGCTAATTCTTTGAGAAAATCAATAAGATAAACACTTAGCCAGACTAACTCGAACACACAGCTACAGTATACTAATTAACAAAATCCAAAATGAAAAGGGAGACATAACAACAGAATCTGAGGAGACCCAAAAAATCATTATACCCTAATACAAAAACCTATATTCAACAAAATTGGAAAACCTGGATGAAATGGACAATTTTCTAGATAGATACCAGGTACCAAACAAAGTCAAATCAGGATCATATTAATGATCTAAACAGTCCCATATCACCTAACGAAATAGAAGCAGTCATTAATACACTCCCAATAAAAATAACAGCAAAAAAGCCAACCACCAAATGGGTTTAGTGCAGAGTTCTATCAGACCTTCAAAGAAGACCTAATACCAATGCTCCTCAAACTGTTCCACAAAATAGAAACAGAAGAAAAACTACATAAATCATTCTATGAAGCCACAAGACTTTTATCATGAATGGGGGTTAGATTTTGTCAAATGATTTCTCAGCATCTAACGAAATGATTATGTGGATTTTGTCTTTGAGTTTGTTTATATTGTGGATTACATATGTATTTCCATATATTGAACCATCCCTGCATCCCTGGAATGAAGCCTACTTGATCATGATGGATGATCATTTTGATGTGTTCTTGGATTCAGTTTGCAAGGATTTTATTGAGTATTTTTGCATCGATGTTCATAAGGGAAATTGGTCTGAAGTTCTCTTTCTTTGTTGGGTCTTTGTGTGGTTTAGGTATCAGAGTAATTGTGGCTTCAGAGAATGAATTGGGTAGACTACCTTCTGTTTCTATTTTGTGGAATAGTTTGAGGAGAATTGGAATTAGGTCTTTTTTTTAAGGTATGATAGAACTCTGCACTAAACCTATCTGGTCCTAGTTTTTTATTTTTTGGCTGGGAGACTATTAATGATTGCTTCTATTTCATTAGGGCATATGGGACTGTTTAAGTCATTAATCTGATCCTGATTTAACTTTGGTACCTGGTATCTGTCTAGAAAATTGTCTATTTCATCCAGGTTTTCCAGTTTTTTGAGTATAGCCTTTTGTAGTAGGATCTGATGATGTTTTGGATTTCCTCAGGTTCTGTTGTTATGTCTCCTTTTTCAATTCTGATTTTGTTAATTAGGATAAGTCCCTGTGCCCTCTAGTGAGTCTGGCTAAGGGTTTATCTATCTTATTGATTTTCTCAAAGAACTAGCTCCTGCTTTGGTTGATTCTTTGTATAGTTCTTTTTGTTTCTACTTGGTTGATTTCAGCACTGAGTTTCATTATTTCCTGCCTTCTAATCCTCTTGGGTGAATTTGCTTCATGTTGTTCTTGAGCATTTAGTTGTGCTGTCAAGCTGCTAGTGTATGTATGCTCTCTCTAGTTTCTTTTTGGAGGTACTCAGATCTATCAGTTTTCCTCTTAGGACTGCTTTCATTTTGTTCCATAAGTTTGGGTATGTTGTAGCTTCATTTTCATTAAACCCTAAAAAGTCTTTAATCTCTCTTTATTTCTTACTTGATCAAGGTATCATTGAGTAGTTTTATTCAGCTTTCATATGAATGTTGGCTTTCTATTATTTATGTTGTTATTGAAGATCAGCCTTAATCCATGGTGATCTGATACTATGCATGGGATAATTTCAATATTTTTGTATCTGTTGAGGCCTGTTTTGTGACCAATTTTTGGTAAAGTTTGGAGAAGATACCATGAGGTGCTGAGAAGAAGGTATATCCTTTGGTTTTATGATAAAATATTCTGTAGATATCTGTTAAATCCATTTGTTCCATAACTTCTGTTAGTTTCACTGTGTCTCTGTTTAGTTTCTGTTTCCAGGATCTGTACAATGAGGAAAGTGGGTGTTGAAGTCTTCCACTATTATTATGTGAGGTGTAATCTGTGCTTTGAGCTTTACTAAAATTTCCTTAATGAATGTGGCTGCCCTCACATTTGGAGCATAGATATTCAGAATTGAGAGTTCATCTTGGAAGATTTTACTTTTGATGAGTATGAAGTGCCCCTCCCTATCGTTTTTTGATAACTTTGGGTTGAAAGTCTATTTTATTTGATATTAGAATGGCTACTCCAGCTTGTTTCTTGGGACCATTTGCTTGGAAAATTGTTATCCAGCCTTTTACTCTGAGGCAGTCTCTGTCTTTTTCCCTGAGGTGTGTTTCCTGTATGCAGCAAAATGTTGGGTCCTGTTTGTGTAGCCAGTCTGTTAGTCTTATGACTTTTTATTGGAGAATTGAGTCCATTGATATTAAGAGATATTAAGGAAAAGTAATTATTGCTTTCTTTTATTTTTGTGGTTAGAATTGGGATTCTGTTCTTGTGCCTGTCTTCTTTTAGGTTTGTTGAATGATTACTTTCTTGCTTTTTCTAGGGCATAATTTACGTCCTTGTGTTGGAGTTTTCCCTTTATTATTCTTTGAAGGGCTGAATTAGTTGAAAGATATTGTGTGAATTTGGTTTTGTCATGGAATACTTTGGTTTCTCCATCTATGGTAAGTGAGAGTTTTGCTGGGTATTGTAACCTGGGCTGGCAATTGTGCTTTCTTAGGGCTCATATAACATCTGTCCAAGATATTCTGGCTCTAATAGTCTCTGGTGAGAAGTCTGGTGTAATTCTAATAGGTCTGCCTTTATATCTTACTTGACCTTTTTCCCTTACTGCTTTTAATATTCTGTCTTTATTTAGTGGATTTGTTGTTTTTATTATTATGTGTCAGGAAGAATTTCTTTTCTGGTCCAGTTATTTGGAGCCCTGTAGGCTTCTTGCATGTTCATGGGCATCTCTTTCTTTAGGTTAGGAAAGTTTTCTTCTATAATTTTGTCGAAGATATTTACTGGCCTTTTAAGTTGAAGTCTTCCTTCTCATCTATACCTATTATTCGTAGGTTTCCTCTTCTCATTGCGTCCTGGATTTCCTGGATGTTTTGAGTTAGCATCCTTTTGCATTTTGGATTTTCTTTGATTGTTGTGCCCACAGTTTTTATGGAATCTTCTGCACTTGAGATTCTCTCTCCCATCCCTTGTATTCTGTTGCTGATGCTCATATCTATGGTTCCTGATTTCTTTCCTGGATTTCTCTCTCCAGAGTTGTCTCCCTTTGGGTTTTCTTTATTGCTTCTACTTCCATTTTTAGATCTTGGATAGTTTTGTTCAATTCTATCACCTGTTTGGTTGTGTTTTCCTGTAATTCTTTAAGGGATTTTTGTGTTTCCTCTTTAAGGACTTCTATCTGTTTGGCAGTGTTTTCCTATAATTTTTTAAGGACTTCTACCTGTTTATCAGTGTTCTCCTGTATTTCTTTAAGTGAGTTGTTAATGTCCTTCTGAAAATCTACCACCATCATGAGATATGATCTTAAATCCCAGTCTTGTTTTTCGGGTGTGTTGGGGTATCCAGGTCTTGTTGTGGTGGGTGTACTGGGTTCTGATGATGCCCAGTGGTCTTGGTTTCTGTTAGTAAGATTCTTACGTTTGCCTTTCACCATCTGGTAATCTCTGATATTAATGTTCTAGCTGCCTTTGGCTGGAGCTTGTTCTTCCTGTGATTCTGATAGCCTCTGTCATCACTCCCGGGAGTCCAACTCTCACCCGAGTTCCAGTGGTCAGAGCACTATCTGCAGGCAAGCTCTCTTCTTATAGAGCAGGTGTCCAGAAGTCTGGAGCTCTGATCCACCTCCTGAGTCCGTGGGTCAGATCCCTACCTGGAGGCTGACTCTCCTCTGGCAAGGAAGGTGCCCAGGGGTATGGGTCTCAACTCTGCCTCCTGGCTGAAGATGAATGCCCGAAGGGACCCTGTCCAAGAAGCTTTGTTGCTTCTGCTGCCCACGTGCTCTCCAGTGATCCTGAGGTCCTGGGTGTGCTAAGGGTCCTGTGGAGTGGACAGTCCTCTGGCGACCTTAGCACCTTCTACAGTTTTCAGGGGGAAGATGGCATGGCTGACCTAAACAAATCCAAGCCTCTGGTTGGGTTGGGTTCCTTTGTCTCTTTCCTGCTGGCACAAGACATTTGGAGCTGATTTTGCATTTCACTCACCTGTGGTTCTGAGGCTCTGGATGTGCTAGGGGTCCTGTGGTGTGGAGAGTCCTCTGGGAACCTTGGATCCCTCCCCTATGTTCAGGTGGAAGAAAGAATTGATCCATTCTTATCTCCTTGTACAAACCTCAAGTCTAAATGGATCAAGGAATTCCACATAAAACCAGAGACACTGAAACTTATAGAGGAGAAAGTGGGAAAAACCCTCAAAGATGTGGGCACAGGGGAAAGATTCCTGAACAGAACACCAAATGGCTTGTGCTGTAAGATTAAGAATTAACAAATGGGACCTCATAAAATTGTAAAGCTTCTTTAATGCTAAGGATAGGACACTGTCAATAAGACAAAATGGCACCTAACAGATTGGCAAAAGATATTTACCAATCCTAAATCCGATAAAGGGGTAACATTCAATATATACAAAGAACTGAAGAAGTTAAACTCCAGAAATCCAAATAATCCTATTAAAATACGGGGTATAGAGCTAAAGAAAGAATTCTCAACTGAGGAATACCGAATGGCTGAGAAGCACCTATGAAAAATGTTCAACATCCTTAGTCATCAGGGAAATGCAAATCAAAACAACCCTGAGATTCCACCTCACACCAGTCAGAATGGCTAAGATCTAAAACTCGGGTGGCTTCAGATGTTGGTGAGAATGTGAAGAAAGAGGAACACTCCTCCATTTCTGGCAGGATTGCAAGCTGGTACAACCACTCTGGAAATCATTTTGGCAGTTCTTCAGAAAACTGGACATAATACTACCTGAGGATCCAGCAATATACCCAGAAGATGCTCCTTTATGTAATAATATACCCAGAAGATGCTCCAACATGTAATAAGGACACATGCTCCACTATGTGTGTGCTATGTTCATAGCAGACTTATTCATAATAGCAAGAAGATGGAAAGAACCCAGATGTCCCTCAGGAGAGGAATGGATACAGAATATGTAGTACATTTACACAATGGAGTACTACACAGCTATTAAAAACAATGAATTTATGAAGTTATTAGGCAAATGGATGGAACTAAAAAATATCATCTTGAGTGAGGTAACCCAATCACAAAAAACATACATGATATGCACTCACTGATAAGGGGATATTAGCCTAGAAGCTCAGAACACCCAAGATACAATTTGCAAAACACATGAAACTCAAGAAGGAACACCAAAGTGTGGATACTTTGATCCTTCTTAGAAGGGGGAACAAAATACCCATGAAAGGAGCAGAGACTCAAGAAATGACCATCCAGAGACTGCATCACCCGGAGAGCCATCCAATAAACAACCACCAAACCCACACACTATTGTGGATGCCAACAAGATCTTGCTGACAGGAGTCTCATAAAGCTTTCTCCTGAGAGGCTCTGCCAGTGCCTGACAAATACAGACGTGGATCCTCACAGTCAGTCATTCATTGGACAGAGCACAGGGTCCCCAAAGAAGGAGCTAGAGAAAGCACCCAAGGGGGTGAAGGGATTTGCATCCCCCTATCAGGAACAAAAATATGAACTAACCAGGAACCCCAGAGCTCCCTGGGACTAAACCACCAACCAAAGGAAACACATGGTGGGGCTCATGGCTCTAGCCACATGTGTAGCAGAGGATGGCCTAGTCTGTCATCAATGGGAGGAGAGGCCCTTGGTCCTGTGAAGGCTCAATGCCCCAGTATAGGGGAATGCCAGGGTCAGGTAGCAGGAGTTGGTGGGTTGGTGAGCAGGCAGAGGTGGAAGGTGGTAGGAAGTTTTCAGAGGGGAAACTAGGAAAGGGGATAACATTTGAAACATAAATAAAGACAATATGTAATAAAAAAAAAAAGAAACAAAGAAAATAACCATGTCCTCATGCACAAGTCAAGTCCAGAGTCCTTAAGGAGTTCCCTCCATTAACAGGCTGTGAGTGTGGAGTAGCAACAGTCTAGGCAGGGATACAGGCCTCACTGGACATCTCTGCAGACAAATGCAGGAAAGGTGGGTGCACACCTCTTTCTCTTTTCACTTAACTTTCCATCTCACGCTTATTTATAGTCTGCTTTTCTGCTTCCTCAGAGTACTGGGATGGGGTTTGTTCATTGAATTTATATTTCAGAACTAGTGAATAGAAAATAAGTTTCTTAACATGTTATCTCACTTCTATGATGAAGCCCTGACAGCTCCTTGATGCAGACCTTTCTTCTGCTTCTGAGGTGTATGCACTGTGTCTTCACCTCCGGGAGCTTTGGGAGGAACTGTTTCAACTCATGCCCTGACATCAGTCAGTCTGTGCTCAGAAGTTGCCTGGATTTCCAAGTCTGTTGTGGTGTCATACTTTTACCTTTATATCCATTTGTGAATTTTTTTAAGAGTCCTGAGAGCTCTCTGTGTTAGGCTTTGCTTGGTTTGTTTTATTTATGTATATTTCTTAGCAGAGGATCTTTCACAAACAAGGTAGATAGTCAGTTGATGCTTAATGAAGAGGTGAATGAATGCTTGAGAAGAGAAAGTTGATTCTGACCGGTTTTCCCACAGGAGACCTAGAGACAGTGTTGTTACAGTTTCTTATTGATTGCAGTGCTTCTCTTCCTCTCTCTCTCTCTCTCTCTCTCTCTCTCTCTCTCTCTCTCTCTCTCTCTCTCTTTCTGTCTCTCTCTTTCTGTGTCTCTGTCTCTGTCTCTGTCTCTGTCTCTCTTTCTCTCTGTCTCTATCTCTTTCTCTCTCAATAATTATAAGGTCATAATAGATCTCTGGCTACCATTTCATCTTAACTTCTATGAATGGAGTCAAGAATATAGAACTTGCTTTTGACTTCCATAAGACAAGGCCCTGTGATGCTTTCTAAAAATGTTTAGCATTCCACTCCTTGTTGTGCACCCTTCTCTGTCTGTGCTTGTATGCTTGGTTGAAAATACCTAAGAAGGAAAGTTGAGAAGAGAGAAATGAAACCATTCTAGAATACATCTCTTGTAAATCATGAACCAGAACAGTGGAAGAGGAGAAAGGTACTTAAATGTAGACCAGGAGTGAGTCCAACCAAGAACAAAAAGGGGAAGGGAGTAAACTGTACAGTAGCAAGGAGAAAGGAGAAAGTGTTCCTTTTTAAGGCATAGGAGGTATATGTTCAAACAATGAACCGCCCATGGTGACATCACTAGAATCTATGGTGGGTGTAGAACTCAGTATCTAATTGCAGAGCCTCATTTCATTCCTCACCTTCTGTAGTGAACTGAAGTCACTCTGTGATTACCATCTCGCTGTTCTTGTGAGGAAATAGGATGCCCCACCTTACACTAATTAGTGTTTGAGATGCTGTGTAGCAAAAGTGAGGCTAGTTTTTGTTTTATCGGGTTGTTTGTTTGTTTGTTTAGGATTATGCATGGTTGATGACAACCCAGACAAAATGTGAACAAAGCTGACTGCACAGAGAATAAATAGCTTTTACCACTGTGAATGTAGCTCGCTCCTTCCTTTGCCCAATGGATGAGTTAGCAGTGTAATTCAATCATTTTTTAATTTATTTTTTTATAATTAGGTATTTTCTTCCTTTATATTTCAAATGCTATCCCAAAAGTCCCCCAGACCCTCCACCACCACTCCCCTACCCACCCACTCCCACTTCTTGGCCCTGGTGTTCCCCTGTACTGAGGCATATAAAGTTTGTAAGACCAAGGGGCCTCTCTTCCCAGTGATGGCCAACTAGGCCATCTTCTGATACATATGCAGCTAGAGACATGAGCTCTGGGGGTACTGGTTAGTTCATATTGTTGTTCCACCTATAGGGTTGCAGACTCCTTTAGCTCCTTGGGTAATTTCTCTAGCTCCTCCATTGGGGGACCTGTGTTCCATCCAAGAGCTGACTGTGAGTATCCACTTCTGTGTTTGCCAGGCCCCAGCATATCCTCCCAAGAGACAGCTATATCAGGGTCCTTTCAGCAAAATCTTGCTGGTGTATGTAATGGTGTCAGCGTTTGAAGGCTGATTATGGGATGGATCCCCGAGTATGGCAGACTCTAGATGGTCCATCCTTTCATCTCAGCTCTAAACTTTGTCCCTGTAACTCCTTCCATTGGTGTTTTTGTTCCCAATTCTAAGAAAGGGAAAAAGTCCACACTTTGATCTTTGTTCTTCTTGAGTATCATGTGTTTTGCAAATTGTATCTTGTATCTTGGGTATTCTAAGTTTCTGGGCAAATATCTATTTATCAGTGAGTACATATCATGTGAGTTCTTTTGTGACTGGGTTACCTCACTCAGGATGATGCCCTCCAGGTCCATCCATTTGCCTAGGAATTTCATAAATTCATTCTTTTTAATAGCTGAGTAGTACTCCATTGTGTAAATGTACCATAATTTCTGTATCCATTCCTCGAAGGACATCTGGGTTCTTTCCAGCTTCTGGCTATTATAAACAATGCTGCTATGAACATAGTGGAGCATGTGTCCTTACCAGTTGGAATATCTTCTGGATATATGCCCAGGAGAGGTATTGCAGGATCCTCTGGTAGTACTATGTCCAATTTTCTGAGGAACTGTCAGACTGATTTCCAGAGTGGTTGTACAAGCTTGCAATCGCACCAACAATGGAGGAGTGTTCCCCTTTCTCCATATCCTTGCCAGCATCTGCTGTCCAAAAAGGCCACCAACAGATTGGGAAAGGATCTTTACCTATCCTAAATCAGATAGGGGACTAATATCCAATATATAAAAATAACTCAAGAAGGTAGACTCCAAAAAATCAAATAACCCCATTAGAAAATGGGGCTCAGATCTAAACAAAGAATTCTCACCTGAGGAATACTGAATGGCTGAGAAACACCTGAAAAAAATGTTCAGCATACTTAATCATCAGGGAAATGCAAATCAAAACAAACCTGAGATTCCACCTCACACCAGTCAGAATGGCTAAGATCAAAAATTCAGGTGACAGTGTAGTTCAGTCATACATGACATCTTCCACTTGCTTGTCTATTGCTCAACAAAGATTGTGCATGAGTTTATCTCTCCACTTAACAACTTGTCCTAGCCTCAGTGGCAAGGGAAGCTTTGTTAGTAATTTTTTACTGTAAACTTTTAGATCGCATGGGCATAGTTAGACTAACAGATGGATGCAAGGGCAGGGTTTCCTGTTCTGTAGCTGTGCCTATATGGATTCAAGGCTGTTTTTTTGTTTGTTTGTTTTGGATTTTGGGATTTTGGAGACAGGATTTCTCTGTGTAGCCCTGGCTGTCCTGGAACTCACTCTATAGACCAGGCTGGCCTCAAACTAAGAAATTCACCTGTCTCTGCCTCCCGAGTGCTGGGATTAAAGGCGTATGCCACCACACCCGGCTTGATTCAAGGCATTTTTATCTTGAAAATGAACAGTAATTTTAAAAATCATTTGTTACCGCCTAATGTGCAAACTATTGGATAATCTTGGGAATATTTCATAACCCAAGTTGTCTCAACTTTATTATTGAGTTAATAACATCTAGTGCATTCAGTGATGGTAGTAAATAAATAAAACCAATCATTTTTAGTGGCTATTGAGTATTTCGTTTTAACTGTGGCATCTATACCATCCTCTCCAAGGCTGAGGAACATAGTGAAAAGGGAGCAGAAGTGTAAGAGCTGGAGAATGGGCAGAAGTCCTGTAAACTGACATCATTGGTGCATGTCATGGAGTCTGCACTCACAAGCCTATAGCAACAACAGTTGACTGCACAAGATTGAGCCCACCAATGCCCCATTATGGATGGGGAGGGACTCATAAGCCCCTATTCTCCCTGAGGAGCTATAAGCAGTTAACAGTTAGTGGGTGCAGTCAATAGTCCTCAGTGGTGAATTGCTGATAACTTCCACTTGCTCAAGTAAATAACCTCTGACCCAAACCCATGTAAGGAGACCTAACTAAATACAGTGGCATCATGCACTCATGCACACATATACTGTGGTGGCTTCAATGAGAATAGCCCCAATAGGATCATATATTTGAATGCTTGTTTCATAGTTGGTATAACTATTTGGGAAAGATTAGGTGGCATGGCCTTGTTGGAGTAACTGTATTACTAGATGTGGGCTTTAGATTTCAAAATTCCACACTGTTTTCAGTAAACTCTTCTGCTTCCAACTAGGGGGTGCAATGTGAGCTCTCAGCTACTGCTCCAGTGCCATGACTGTCTGCCTACTCCCATGTTCCTTGACATGATACTCATGGACTAATCATAAGCTCCGAGCTAAATGCTTTCTTGCATTAGCTGATTTGGTCACAGTGTTTTGTCACAGCAATAGAAAAGTGGTAACACACACACACACACACACAAGACATGAAAGTAGATACGAGATTAGTTGAGAATAGGAGGCTTGGCAGAAGGAAGGGAGATTATCAGAGTACATTATATATGTTGAAGACTGTAAAAAATAGATTTTAAAAAGAAAGAAAAAAATCATTCTTAAAACAATAAAGGAGAAACCTAGAGTCCTCCCTTGTGATTTTCCTCTGTGAGTCACTACTTTGAGAGTCTTTTGTCCCGAGCTATTGTTCTTGCCGGCAAGAACACACTTGGACAACCTAAAAGCTTTATTGCTTCTTCAGGAGGGAAGATCCAGAACCCGGAAAATGGTGCTGTTTATATAGCCCTCAGCGTGGTGTGTCAGCACCTGATTTGTTGCTCGCCCATCACCTCATTACTACGCCCCGATATGGGCAGTGACTTGGTGTGAATTCACTCTTGCACCTGTGCACAAGGCTTGTTTACTAGTTGGGCGGAAGCCAGCGCCATCTTTTAATGGCGATTGCTCATGGCATGGCTCTCCACAGTCTTTCATTTGATTGTTCATGTTTAAAGTTCTTTGGCATTACTAGATCCCATCAGGGTTACTTAGTAGGCACTGCATCATGTACCCATGGAACTCATTTTCAAGAGTTTAGAGGAACGCAGCTGACCTGAGCTGTTGGCTCACATTGCCCTCTATAATCTGACTGTCTTGAATGGTCTTTGCTCCCACAACTGAGGATCCACTGCAGCCTGGACACCTTCAGATAAGTGCCAATGACTGCCAGGAAACCTGGAGCAGAGCAAGTCATAGCTGCCCCGCCATAGCTCTTATCACTTCCCATTTTATTTAAACTTTAACCCTTGGATTTTGCTGTACTTTTAACATTATGTGAATATTTATGTTCATAACATAGGTCAGAGCTACCCAAAACCTTGGCCAGAGAATCTCCTTTCTATAGTAGGTAGTAGTCAATGCAGAAACTTTAAACTTGTCAGAATGTTGAAAATAAATGACAGTGAGTTTTCAGCTCTAAATAAGACATTCCCCTCAAACTCTTGCCAAGACTCTGAGAACCTTAAGGAAGCAGAGGTGGGAAGAACATAGGAGCAGAAGGATGAGGAAGGATGCTGTGGAATGCTGTCTTCTAGACATCATATGTTTATGTGTTTCATGCACTTACATACGGTATTGTTTGTCACATGGCTAAGACTTGCAAGTGAAAATTCCAGACTGCATGGGGGTGGAGCTCAGCAGGCCCCACCCCTAGCTACTGATAACTGATAGCTGCTGGTGAAATTGTAATCATTCTACTTTGGTGTTGCCAGTAATAGGTAACCAATGTCTCAGTTGATGGCCCATGTCCAAGCATATAGGGACACCATTAATGGACTTAATGGATTATTTTTAAAGTAATAATAATAATAAGAGTAACCTCCTCAATACCCATCCTTTGCCTCTTTGTGGAAAAGACTGAATAATTTATCATGTAAAATCTTCATATTTCAGGAGTTGGCTAATTGCAACTTCATAGTATCTTTGAAAATATTATTATAGTCTTCAAATTTCCTGGGATACTTACAAAAGCTTAATTACATTTTTTAAAAAGCAGAAGACAAGAAGTTGAAAGAGAAACAATTTGGGGGCATCTGGGAGAGTTAAAGCAAGAAAACGGGAGTAGGTATGTCATATTTCAGTGTTGGAATGGGTTGTTATTTTACCATCATCATCTTGTTTTTGAGAAAGGTTCTCTTGCTGAACCTAGAGTTTGCTGCTTTGATTAGACTGGCTGACCAGTAAGCCCTCAGCCCAGACCACGTGTCCCCCAACACTGCACTAATTATTGGGCTTTCAGACATGTATAACCATATCTAGCATTTCATATAGGTGCTGAGAATTCAAGCGGGCCCATATACATACATATATATATATATATATATATATATATATATATATATATTAGATATTTTTATATAATTAGATTTTTTTATTTCTAAAATTTTTAAATTAGGTATTTTCTTATTTTACATTTCAAATGCTATCCCAAAAGTCCCCCATTCCCCCCCACACACTCCCGCACCCACCCACTCCCACGTCTTGGCCCTGGCATTCCTCTACTGGGGCATATAAAGGTTGCAAGTCCAAGGGTCTCTCTTCCCAATGATGGCCGACTAGGCCATCTTCTGCTACATATGTAGCTAGAGACATGAGCTCTAGGGGTACTGGTTAATTCATATTGTTGTTCCACCTATAGGGTTGCAGACCCCTTCAGCTCCTTGGGTACTTTCTCTAGCTCCTCCATTGGGGGCCCTGTGTTCCATCCAATAGCTGACTGTGAGCACCTACTTCTCTGTTTGCCAGGCACTGGCATAGCCTCACAAGAGACAGCTATATCAGGGTCCTTTCAGCAAAATCTCAAGCAGGCCCTCTTGCCTGTGCATCAGACACTTTCCTCACTGACCCATCTGCCTGTCTTCTAGGATGATACTGAAGAGTGCAGGAATGGAAGCTTGGTTGGACCACTGAAGTCTTTTCTGCCTCAGTTCCTTTCAGCACTCTAAAAGCTCACCAGCAACGAGTTATTTTTCCATTTGGTTTGAGACTGGAAAGTCAAGAGAGAGAGAGAGAGAGTCAGATCTCTTGGAACTAGAGTAACAGATAGGTTTAAGTTTCTCACAATGGGTATGAGAACTAACTCCAGTTCTCCAGGACACCAAGCACTCCTAACCACTAAGTCATGTTTCTATCCCCACCCACTATGTTTCTCAGATGGCTTTTCTCTATGCCCTTCTTTAGGTTAACCCTCTTTACTCCATTCTCCCCACCCTTCCACCATCTTTCTGGTTGAACCTTTCCACCAACCCCACCCCACCCCACCCCACCCCATATTCTACCTGTCTTCTTAATTTTACCTGCCCCACTCTCCTCTAATGCAACTCCCCAAACAGTACCCTCTTTCTACTGTCCTGTTTTTTATCCATGGTCCAAGTTAAACAAAAACAAACTAAATGTTTTAAGCTAAGGTCTTCATATGAGAATGAAGACACACCATTTATCTTTCTGGGCCTGTGTTATCACACTCGATCTATTTTTCCCAGTTCTATAAATCGATCTCAAAATATCATGATATATTATTATATAGAATGACAGAATCACACACAGACAAATAACTACTAGTTATTAAGTAACTAATATTATTATTATATTACTGTCATTTTCTTCATACTATCACTATATTCAATTTTTTTCCAGATATACTGTGATTTACCTAAAATTAGATACTTGCCCTTTCATATACTGTAATAATGCAAATCTCTGATATCTTGCATTATAATTTAATTTTGGTACTAAGGTTGAAACCTCCTCCATTCCCTAGAATAGTAGGGAAGCATCCTTCTACTTGATGTTGGGGCATATCCTTCATCCATTTAAAATGTTATCTTGAGTTGGAGAGATTGCTCAGTGGTTAAGAGCACATACTGATTTTGCAAAGGACTTCTGAGGGTCCCAATAGCTACATCTGGTGGCTCACAACCTTTTATAATGCCAGCACTGGGAGATCTAGTGCCCGACCTTGGCTTCTGTGAACACAGGCACAAAACACTTGTGCACCCCACCCTACCCCATATATACACACAATAAATTTTTAGCTTGAGACAGGGAGACAGGGTCTCATCAAGAACTCAGACAAGCTATGAAGTCACTATGTAACTATGTAGAGTGTCTTTGAACTTGTTTTGTAACCCCAGTAGGCCTTGAACTGATCCTCCAGCCCCAGCTTCCTAAGTAATTGAAGTTAGAGTGGCCTGTGACATCAGGCCTGGCTCATGATACCCCTGTAATCAAAGTGTCTTTAGTTCTAACCCATCAGTGTTCTGTCCATCCTTTGAGGCATGTTGCACAAATGTCCCTGGGGTGTTGTTGTTATTGTTGTTGTTTTGTTGAGTTTTTGTTTGCTTTTGTTTTGATTTTGTTTTTTGAAACCCTCCAGCTGTATGACTCTGCTCATCCTCAGACTCTGTAGTACCCTCTAGGACACCTTTACTTTTTAAAAGGTTTGCTTATTATTTCATTTTACAGATATGAGTGCATTGCTTGCATATATGTATGTGCGCAGAATGTGTGCAATGCCTTGTAGGTCAAAAAAGGATGTGGATCCCATGGAACTGAAATGAAGGACAGTTAAAAATCATCATGTGGGTGGGAGGAGCCCAAGCCCAGTCCTCTGCTCTTAGCTATCTCTCTGCTGTACATGATTACTCTTCTTGAAGTATAATCATTTCAATCTTCTGTTGGAATATAATCATTGCAGGGTATTACTTACTTGGATTCGAGATGTATCATTTTCATAGCTGCATCCCCTCTATAGCCTTGATAGCAAAAGAGCCACCATAGGTGTTAAATAAACAAGTGCTAAATGAAAGTGGCAGATGTTAATGAGGTATGGCTATTTTGAGCACCTCTAACAAGAGCTTGTTGTGTACTACAAGAAAACCACAAAAAGCAACTTGTCATCCCTCTAGCACAATGTCTTGCCTGTATGCTATCTCTGCAAGGTAATACTTAATTGTATTTGAGGGGGCCTTGTAGAAATACCTCTGGAGGTGTTCACTGGTTTCTCTAGGGGCTCACAAATCTTACCAACCTCTTACATTTTTTACCCATGGGACATTTGCATAAGATGAATAATGATCAGAGTTACTTTTCATACAGAAGTAAAAAAAATGCTGCTTTTTATAGGACTGATAATTCAAACATTGGTCTAGACACATTGAGTTTATAATGTGACTTCATAGATGTTACTGGATACTTTCAGATGCTAAAGAAGTAGGCTGGAAACATGGTTTATAAAGCTGGACTAATAAAAATTTCCATTTATTTTGATGTCAGATAGAATTCAATGTTCTCAGTGGGTTCTCCATAAATTTGCTGTCCTCACACCAGGATTTAGAGACTACAGAGCCCAATGACATCCTGAAATCACCATGCTGCCCTTGATTTAAGCACTTGCCCAAAGCTTAGGTCTGTGCTCATTTCTCATCCTCCCACCGAGACAAAAGCTTACAGTATAACCAAGGTGTTGTCAGACAACTTCAATATCTAATGACTAACACTTATTCTAAAAGATGTGATAGAACAAGGATCAAAGATAATCCAGCCCAAGATAATGCTTTGTCAAGCCCAAGGTTGTTTTTGTCAAAGTAGCAGATACACTGGGCTTTCTGAAGAGTCTAAAAGTGACTTGAAAATCCAAGGACAGCAGCTCGAATATAGACAGCCCTTAAGTTATAAGTCTGTCTACCTCTGCTTTGTTGGTTTTATTTATTGGGTCTAGATGTTGGGTCTAATGTAGGTGAGTGGCTGCTGAATGTGTTGACAGTTAAAATGGCATGATCAGGGTCTATAGTGGAGTGGAGGGAGATGTGAAAAAGAATGTTGTCGTCTTGCAACTCAGGAAGTCTCTGGTCTCTATCTAGCTACACAACCTGATATTCTCAGATTGTGTGGTTATAAAAGAAACGAAACACACACACACACACACACATACATACATATATGTATATATGTATATATACATATATACATATATATATGCTGTGAGTTGATGGGAGTGTGAGATTTTTGTTTTGTTTTGTCTATAATGTCAAAGATGAACTCACAGTTTCCCCTGTATTTTAATTGTCATGCTATATCTTAAATATTATGTAACAGGTGTCTTAGGGACAAAATGAAAGGTGCATGGCTTTGAATATGTAGCTAACAAATAGATGATGAGTGATGCTGTAATTATTCTTTATGTATATGCTGTATTTCTGATGAGAGGGATCTTGGAAATTAGCTTTTATTCATCTGATGTAATTTGCCATCTCTGAAGCTTACTGCCTCAGCTGCTAACCTTGACCTAGTCCTGGAAGCTTCTAGCTTCCATACAATTTTATCTAGGCCTAGAATGATTTTGGCCTGTGAGACTTGCTGCTGAATAAGCTCATCTTTTCTTTTTCTTTCTGAATTCTGGTCATCTCAGTTGTTCTGGCTCAAACTCCTCTCCAAGCTGACTGATTCAATCTGGCTTCTCTCTCGCCTTCTCCTGAATTGCTCTGCTTGGCCTCATACTAAGTTTCGCAGTTGGTTTTAATCTTCAGCTCTTTGTCATTTTCCTTCTTATTCTGTCTTCAGCTCTCTGCAGATATCTTTGTACAACTGCCCTGATAAAACTGCACTCCCTTTCTGTGTGCTGCTCCCTCTTATGTAGGTTCTTCTCTCTTCCTGGGAGAGTTGGGCAGATGTAGAACATGAAGCTCCTTCTCTAGCACCATGTCTGTCTGCATGTTGACATGCTTCCTGCCATGATGATAATGGACTAAACATCTGAACTGTTAGCCAGCCCTAATTAAATGTTGTCCTTTATAAGATTTGCAGGGTCATGGTGTCTCTTTATAGCAATAGAAACCCTAAGACAATGCAAGGAACTAAAATTTCAATTAAAGATTACTTTTTAAAAGCTTGGCTCCACTCCAGGCACACTCATTTCTAGCAGATTATCCCTCAAGGGATCTGGCTCCTCTTTCTCTGCATCTTCACTAAACCATGCCTGTTGCTGGATTCCTTCCACAATGGAATCTTCTAACTGTTCGCCAAAATGGCTAGCATAGTTTCATACTTAGCTTCAAGTTCAGAAGCAGAAAGCTGTATTTCTTGTATTTCCATAGCTATGGACTAGGGCTAGCCTTATTTGAGAATACTGGCTTGGCCTTATTTCTAGGGCAGTAAATAATATAAAGGGAGTGAGATGTCACATTTTAGGAGTCATGTTTGTGCCTTGCTCCATTAAAAATCATGCCATATCAGTGTAGGAGAGAATTGGCTTCCTATCATTTAAGGTATGCTTTCTAAAAAAGGGGGGTAGATGTATTGTGCACTAGCAAAAAAACCAAAAGAACCAAAATAGACCGTTTCTTTAGACTGATCTGTTTACTCTGTATAGACAAAGTGCTCTGCCTTACTGGGAAGAACAGAAGATCTCCCAAAAGGAAGATGTGCCAGTTACTTGATCAATAATTTTGTTGATTTCTACAATGTTCTGAGCTCTACCTTAACTGCTGTTTTGAACATTCTCCTCTTGTATAACAATTAAACCTGACACACTTGTGATCTTGATTGAGAATTTTCTTCCCTTTTTACTTAAAGAAACAATTGTTTCTGACAGCCACTGTCATCTGAAGTGTCACATGTCAATTCTGACTTTCAGGGCAGACAGCTAAGCATAAGGAAAATACTAGGCTATGATAATGGGCCAGAAAATTGAAACATTCATGCTTCAGGGATCCTCATAGAAATATTGGAAGGGTAAAAATTTTGTATTAGTCAGCTTTGGGTTATAACATATACCAGAGACACCACTGCTTTATAAAGAGAAAATTTAATTTTTGCTTAGTTCTGGAGATTCCATTCCATGGTCAGCTGAGTGCTGTTGCTTTGGGCTTGTGATAAGGAACTACAACACATAGTGGATCATGAAAAGGAAGAATAAAGAGAAAGGGTTGGGGCTAAGGTCTCACTATCCCCCTTCGATAGCAAGCCCACAATGTCCTAATCCACCAGCTTCTACTTTTTATACTTCCTAGCTTGTCTCTATAATGACCAGCTGAGGACCAAACCTCTGACAGGCAGGATTTTAGGATCTATTCAAGGTTTAAAGGACAGCACCATCTTCCTGCAATTGCATACAATTAATGCACCTCCCTATTAACAGACACCACACCCATGAGACACCACACCTGGTCTTCAAATGACTGGTTTTAATACATTGCTATATAAACTCCAAGAAAGGCAGACATTAAGTTTTGCTGAGAGCTTTGTGCTTTATAACTAGAATAGTGTGGGCATAAAGTTAAATATGTAATATTAATTAAGTAAAGATATGCTAAGTGGTTGAGTGAATTAATGCATATGCAAATATTAAGTGAAATTTATGATTAATGTTATTACATATGTGTGTCTCTATAACTAGTTAAGTTGTGCCATTTTTTATCTGTTGCTTATATGAGAAATTGATCAGGGAACTTGTATGAATCTCAGTAGTAACTCAATACCATGACAGAAATATAATATGGTAGCACATTTTTAAAAGTTGCTTAAAGGAGCTACTTGGCTCTCTTAAATATCTTTCTTCTTAAGAAATATTTTCAATTAGTTTCCATCTTAATCCATTGAATACTTATCTGTTAGATAGCTATGATCGTTTTCATTTTCTCCCTCACATCAAGGAAGAGGTCAACAGAGGAGAGAAGGATAATCCACCATATGAATGCAGCTGTTCTTTTCCTTATATAAACCTCACAAAGGGCTCATCACTTATACTATTTTCCCTGTGCTTCATACATTTCATAGCTGAGCAAACTGAGCTACAAGAAGTAAATGGACAAGTCAGATCTAGAGGCATGTCTCTGGGTTCTCACATTTTTTCCTCTCTACCAGGCTTCTTATTTGGACTATGCATTTAATACAAGGAACATATTCTTCGTTGGGACAATTCAAGTAAGTGAATTACTAGGATGATGTGCATATAATACATAAGGAAGAGAGAAAACCATGTAATCTTACTGAAATAGATATTCTATTTGGCCTTCTTTGGCATAGCAATTTTCTGCACTTACCACTTTATTACCACTGTTCCAGGACAACCTATAAATATTAGAATCTTCACATGTATTTGAACAAAGAATAAAAAGAAACAGTGCATTTGAAAACAGCTAACATTTATGAAGGGCTCACCAGGAGACAATCATGACTCTTACATGGATTGCTTTATCTTCATTCATCCTGGGCAATAGTACCATAATTCTCCTTTCACAGATGAACAAAATGGTAAATTAATGACTAGCTCAAGACTAGGAAGCTAATATGCACATGAGCTGAGATTATGATAAAGGACCACAGATATGGAAGTCAGTGTCCTTAAAAGACCACAGATATGAAAGCCAGTATCCTTAGCCAGTACAAGAATCCAAAACAAGGCTGTAAGGAAGCAGTGAGGTTTGGAATGTCAGAGATACTGAGTATCTTCTCAAAGTTTCTCAGTTTCTCAGTCTCTCTCTCTCTCTCTCTCTCTCTCTCTCTCTCTCTCTCTTGTTCTCTCTCTCTCTTGTTCTCTCTCTCTCTGTCTCTCTCTCTCTCTCTGTCTCCTCACCCCCTCTTTTTGTTTCTCTCCTGGACCATGTATATGATATTCTATTAATTTTATTAATTCTATTCTCATTCTCATGACTTACCTATTTTTATTTTTCCTCTTTTCTAAATATATTCTCTACTTAGTCTGAGTTCTGCTTTCTTATGGAATCACCACCCCTCTTTCATGCTTATTCTGTCTAAGGGAACTAGATCTACCCTAGTCCCCTCCACCATTTAAAATAGTCTGTTTAATAGTTTAATCTTCAGTTTTCACCATCAAACATCACCTGTTGAGTTTTCCCATTAAAACTCATAATGAGATCCCACTGGTCCAGTTATTAGACAGGGCTTTGTTGTCAGAAAGCATAGCATGCAGTGATGACTCTCATCTCCATGATGCAAGCCAGGCTCATGCCACCAGAGCCTGGGCAGGTCATTCTCTGTGCTTGGGTAAATGAATCTTTGCAAGTTCTGTGCTATGTCAATTCTTATATTAGTTTATCACATTTATGTGTCTGTAAATTGTCATTTGAATCAGCAAGGACTCTGGCAAGTTAAAAGTGAAAGAAGTAGCTACTTGATCCAATGCAGCATCTCTGGTGTAGTTCCAGTAGTTTCTTTATCACTTGACTCATTTCCCATCCTTGGTAGCATCACTCTCAGATGAAATATATAGTTCATATAAAGATGTAGAAACCATGAACTCACCTTTTGTTTTTAATACCTGAGTTTAGTTCAAGGAGAAACTGCCATTTTCCTAAAACAGAGAATACAACACAGCAAGAATGTGTGATGTCTAATAACTGGCCATGTGCATTTGGAACCATTCTTGATTCAACCACAGTGTCAGGTGGGTAAAAAGGCAGTAAAAATCTCAAGAGGCCATGTGGCATGTCTTGTACTCCTTAGAAGCTAGAGATAAACCCACTACCCATGAAGACTGTGGATATCATGTTGAATGAGTTTTAAAGGGACGACCAGAACATTCCCTCTGAAGAAAGAGATCATGTGGTTGAACTTACACATTTTCCAATGAGAACTGGAACTACCAAGTTGGATTTTCAGTCCAAACAAAGAACAACGGTTCTGTCTTTCCATTCTGGATTATCAGCCAACTTTATCATGAATGAAACCAGTAGAAGCAAGGGAAGTGACATCGTCTCACGTGATCTGTAATTTAAGTCTCATGGTGGCATCCCTGTTTCATGGTCTAGTGCTGCAACAGTGCCACCAACAAAATGAACCTGTAAACTGTGGCTGAATCCCAGAACACTGTGTGCAAGCCCATTGTCCTCAAAATACCAAAGATGGTTACGTGCATTCTGTTGCCACTTCAAAGGAACATGATCCCCTAAAGGGAAGATACAGTCTCACAGCAAGTACAGTTAGAATAGAAGCCTTATTCCTTTGAAGATTAGGGGGAAGGGGGCAGATTATCTGGAGGAAATGGGTTTTTAAACCTCTGTCTTGGGTGGGCTGTGAGACAAATCGGTCATTGAAGTGATCTGCCACACAGGCAAAAAGACCCAACTTCCCACCATTAGCTCTGCATAGAAGTTAGTGTGGAGGAAGCTCTCAGCTGCACTCTAAGCAGGATGGTAATTCAGTGGGCAGACAAGAGATGCCCCCTGAATGCTCTGACACTGGGGTGCAGTTGTGTGGGCTCTGCAGCTGTACACAGGGAAGAGAGATTAAAGACATTTTATATCCCCAAAGAGTGGAAGGAAATCCTGGATTGTGTGCTGACCTATGATAAGGAACTAACTGTTGTTTATTCACGATCTCTGCTTTCAACCTAGCACATCCACTTCTAGCTAATCAAACCATGCAGCTTCTACAGCCACACAGATATGACTCTTATATTCCAAAGGCCTGGGCTCCTCGACTTTTTCTCTTCTCTTTCACCATTAGTCTTTTATATCATGGACACTTTAGCTTCCAGAAAGTCTATTAAATCATCCACAAGGGCAAATGAATGAGATTAAGTACAAGGTGAGTTTGCAGGAGAATTGATCATTTCCTCAGCTGCTATCAGTGGAAATCTACTGTGTGTCTACAACATTCATAAAAACAGATCATGTTTGACAAATGTAGCTGGATATTTTTATACTCTTTCTCTATTGCCTGATAAGTAGGAGTGAGGGAATGGAATTTGTCTGAATACTTATAAAATGCATGCCATTGAGCCCTTAGGTGGCATGATTTATGAATCAAGCAAAGCGGTGTCTCCCCAGAGGACAGAAGACAATGAGGTCAGTGGTTAGCAAGGTCAGCTTTAGGGTGGCATTTGGCTGGATTTCACTCTTGATGGTCCTATTTATTTAGGCAAATTTCCACCCTCAGCTTTCTCAAGGTAATGAAATCATTCAGTACACCTTTTGTCATCCTTTTAAGATATGTGGCACTTCTGTGGCATTTTACACAATCCCTGATGAAGGTTTGGTTGTTAGTAAGTGATAATAATTATAATAGATGGAAATTACATGGTTCAAGAGAACTCAATGCCAAGCATAGCCAAAACCTCCTGGGGACTTTTTCAGTGGCATTTGTCTACTCATTTTATCATATCCTGCAGTTCTGATTAGATCTTTTCTATTAGTTGTCTAGCAGAAAATGAGCTGCTTAAAATCTGCATACTCAACACTGTGAGATGCAATAGAATTTCAGAGGAAACTTGTTACTATTTTATTTAGTTTCACTAAATAAAGATTACTGCATAATCTTGAATAGAATTTGTACCCTTCAGAGAAAAGAAGGAAGAGAAAAATTAAGTTCCAGACTTCCCTGCATGTTAAGGTGAAACCATTTAAAGTTCCAAATGTTCCTGTGATAGCCAAAAGCTGAGTGTCTGATGGTGGTACAGGAAAGGGGATGTGTCTCCTCCTTAGTTAGCCACATCCAGACTTCTGCTACTAAGGGTGCTCACCTCTGCGGTTGTTACTCTGCCATAAAGCAGAGAACACGAGCTCACTTAATCTCCTCATCTCTAGTTATTTAGTTATTTCCTTATCTCTTTCTTAGTGTGTGTGTGAGTGTGTGTGTGTGTGTGTGTGTGTGTGTGTGTGTGTGTGAAAGAGAGAGAGAGAGAGAGAGAGAGAGAGAGAGAGAGAGAGAGAGAGAGAGAGAGAGAGATTCATAAAGTATTTTAAGGAGCTGGAAAGCTGGCTCACTGGTTAAGAACACACACTACTTTTGTAGAGAACCCAAGTTCTATTCCCAGAACCCACACTTGGTGTCTCATGAGTACTGTACACAAGATCTCAAGGATCCATTACTTCTGGCCTTCAGGGGAAGGGATATTGACACTCAGATACACACACCCATACACATGCACATAATTAAAAATAAATCTTTTTTTAGCTGTCCATTATTTGTTGGTCAAGTACCCCTAAAAATGTGACTTTCCCTGGAGTGGTTGACATACTCAGTGCCATTCCATTGAAGAAAACTGACTTTTCCTCACCTAGCAGATATACGTGACAATTCAGTTGTTAACCCTAATAGGTAGTTTTTCATTCATCCATTCATTTTTAAAAATATTACAAAATAAAACATAAGATAAAACAAAAACTATCATGTAAAAGTTGGACAAGACAAATCAACAGAAGGAAAAGAGCCCAAGAGGAGGAGACCCACTTACTCACACACTCAGAAATCCCATCAAAACAGTAAACTGGATGCCATAATATATGTGCAGAGGACATGGTGCAGACCCATGCAGGCCATGAGCATGCTAACTAAGTCTCTGTGACTTCATATGAGCTTTGCTCATGTTGATTTAAAGGGCCTTGTATTTTTAGTATATTCAATTCCCTCTTGCTCTTTTGTGTCCTGAACTCTGAGGGGAGGGATTTGATGGAGACATCTCATTTAGGACTGAGTGTTCCAAGGACTCTTATTCTTTGTATAATGTCTGACGGTAGGTCTCTGCATTTATTCCCAGAACTGGGTGCCTCACAAGTGCCTTAAAACCAGGTCCCAAGGATTCAATATTTCTGGTTTCCACAGGCATGGACACTGACACCTATTTACACATACCCACATGCATGCACATGATTAAAAATAATAAATCACTGTAAACACACACACACACACACACACTGAGATGAGCCCAGAGACTGGAGGGAAATAGAACCTCTGTTCTGTTCCTCTGAATATTAAAGTCTCTGCATCTCCAGCTGAAAACAGAGCTACCATCACAGGGCTCCTAGGAATTTAAAGAAGAAACGCGATGCAAAGCATGTTCTCCAGTAAAGTTTAACTCTTCCTGTTAACCCAGAGCAAGCAGCTGTGATATGAGGAGAAGCTGTGTGGTACAGCCAGTTTCCAGTGGGCCTCCATCCACTGTACTGCTGCCAGCCAGACCTATGCTGGCTTCCACAGGCAATCTAAAGAAAAGTAAGAGGCCTATGTTGAGGTAGGCAGTGAGGGGGCATGTCTCACTGTCTCTTGCCTGAATTCAGGAGAAGCACAAAGCTGTGTGTAAGAGTTTCAAAGTCTTCAAAACCTTGTAACTATCAGTGCTAAGATTAAAAATATGACAAACTATTCACAGCTGTCCTGCCTCTGGCAAACACTGATCAGATGAAGTGCTGTGTTTTGAGATGTGTTCTGGAATCTGTTCTGGGATATGTGGCTGGCTGACTACAGAAGTAGCAAATCAGCAAGAGAGTGCCTGTCCTTGCATGGGGAGGCCAGGATGGTTGATAGGACAACTACAGCAAGAAGCCACAGTCACAGGCTCTGCCCTTTGTAGTTCCCCACTATTTCTGTCTAAGTTCTTTATTTCAGTATAGAAGGTGTACAGATACTGGTTACATTTTGGTAATTGTCTAAAAACTTACATGCTCAGAACAGAGCAGAATCAATCCTGAATTCGATCTACCTTTATAGTCTTCTGACTTTAGCACAAAACTTAAAATAAAACCTTTTCAAAATCTTGTAAGTAATTTCATTCACATTTCCTCTTTATTCATGTAAAGAGGCTGTTTGATCTGATGGATCATGTCCGTTACACAGATGCCACCACTGGGGCCCAAAGACAAAGACATTTTGTGAGCTTGATATTCATGCTTGATAATTTAGAGGTGTGTGTGTGTGTGTGGTGTAACAGCTATGTCTATAGAAAATGTGTTGGTTAATGTCAAATTTCAACTTGTTTGGACAGAGAGATACCTAAGAAGTCAGTATAGCCCTCCTCTAGATTTGCCTAGAACGGTGTTTCTAGAAATGATTACATCATGATGGCCTGGGCCTCATCAATAGCTTAATTCATGGAAGAATTAAAATGAATGAACCATTAGAAGGTGATAGAGACTTAGAAGGTGAGGCAAGGTTAGCAGAGACAGGTCACCTGGGGCTGTGCCTTGCCTTGGCTCCCTTCTGTTACTTTTCTGTTTGTGTCCTGGCCACCATGAGATGAGCTCCTTTGCATGCTCTAGCTACCATCATGTTTATGCCTCACCACATGTCCACAGTGTCCAAGTAAGCCAGTCATAGCCCCAGACCTCTAAAGTCATGAACCCAAATGCATAATTCCCCCTTTATGTTGTTTATATAAGCTATCATATAAATACCACGAATAGCTGACATCAAGGCAACTTAAGCAATAGGTAGGCAAATAGAAAAATAAGGAAAGTACTGAAATCCCCATGACACTGAAGAGCCGAAGCTGTAGATTCTGGGAAAGACACATGTTCTCAGTGAGGCTGGTGGTAGGAACTCAAGGATTCCACTGTGATGTCTTTCAGCCTCAACTACAGCATGATGGCTGCTCAAGATCCAGATTCCTAGGTGAAGATCTGATTGACAGCAAATCAAATCTTGACCTGATCATTTACAAGTGGTGATGAGCACAGGTTCCATGACTGGCATCCCTTTACTATTATGGTAAAGTCAGAGTATCATTCCCAAAGGATCCTAAAAAATGGAAAATAGAATAATGTGTGAAACATGTTTTTACTGCATGCTTAAAACAAAACAGATCCTTTCCCAAGAAGAAATCTTATTTAACATTGAAATTTGTCATCTGTAACTTTCTAGAAGCTTCAGAAATAGGAAATTCTTAAAATCAACTGGTTTTAGTTTTTGTTTTGTTGGTGGTGGTGGTGCTGTTGTTCAGTGTCAGCCTAGTACATGATGATCCAGGCTCCAGTGTCCATTTCAAAATTGTTCTCATGGGCCACAAAAATTACAGCTTAGAAATTAAGTAAATGCAAGATTGTTTGGTTTTTAGAGACACTGAAATTAATAGAGGAGAAAGTGGGGAAAAGCCTTGAAGATATGGGCACAGGGGGAAAATTCCTAAACAGAACAGCAATCGCTTGTGCTGTAAGATCAAGAATTAACAAATGGGACCTCATACAATTGCAAAGCTTCTGTAAAGCCAAAGACACTGTCAATAAGACAAAAAGGCCACCAACAGATTGGGAAAGGATCTTTACCAATCCTAAATCAGATAGGGGACTGATATCCAATATATACAAAGAGTTCAAGAAGCTGGACTCCAGAAATTCAAATAACCCCATTAAAAATGGGGTACAGAGCTAAACAAAGAATTCTCAACTGAGGAATAGTGAATGGCTGAGAAGCACCTGAAAAAATGTTGAACATACTTAATCATCAGGGAAATGCAAATCAAAACAACCTTGATATTCCACCTCACACCAGTCAGAATGGCTAAGATCAACAATTCAGGTGACAGCAGATGCTGGTGAGGATGTGGAAAAAAAGGAACACTCCTCCATTGCTGGTGGGATTGCAAGCTTGTACAACCACTCTGGAAGTCAGTCTGGTGGTTCCTCAGAAAATTGGACATAATACTACCAGAAGATCCAGCAATACCTCTCCTGGGCATATATCCAGAAGATGTTCCAACTTGTAAAAAGGACACATGCTCCACTATGTTCATAGCAGCCTTATTTATAATAGCCAGAAGCTGGAAAGAAGCCAGATGTCCCTCAACAGAGGAATGGATACAGAAAATGTGGTACATTTACACAATGGAGTACTACTCAGCTATTAAAACAATAAATTTATGAAAGTTTTGGGCAAGTGGATGTATCTGAAGGCTATCATCCTTAGTGAGATAACCCAATCATAAAAGAAGTCATTCGATATGCTTTCACCGATAAGTGGATATTAGCCCAGAAACTTAGAATACCCAAGATACAATTTGCAAAACACAATAAAATCAAGAAGAAGGAAGAGCAATGTGTGGATGCTTTATTCCTCTTTAGAATAGGGAACAAAATACCCATGAAAGGAGTTACAGAGGGAAAGTTTGGAGCTAAAACGAAAGGATGACTATCCAGAGACTACCCCACCTGGTGATCCATTCCGTAATCAGCCATCAAACCCAGACACTATTGTATATGCCAGCAAAATTTTCCTGAAGGGACCCTGATATAGCTGTCTCGTATGTGGCTATGCCAGTGCCTGGCAAGTACAGAAGTGGATGCTCACAGTCATCTATAGGATGGAACACAGGGCCCCCAATGGAGAAGCTAGAGTAAGCACCCAAGCAGCTGAAGGGGTTTGCAACACTATAGGTGGAACAACAATATGAATTAACCAGTACTCCCAGAGCTCCTGTCTTTAGCTGCATATGTAGCAGAAGATGGCCTAGTCTGCCATCATTGGGAAGAGAGGCCCCTTGGTATTGCAAACTTTATATGCCCCAATACAGGGGAATGCCAGGGCCAAGAATTGGGAGGGGGGGTAGGGGAGCAGGGCGGGGTAGGGTATAGGGAACTTTCAGGATAGCATTTGAAATGTAAATAAAGAATATATCAAATAAAAAATTGATAAAAAAGATTGTTTGGTTTTTTTTTTTACCCTCCTCCCCCCTCCCTGCTTTCCTACTCACCCACTCCCACTTCTTGGTCCTGGAATTCCCCTGTACTAGGGCATATAAAGTTTGCAATACCAAGGGGTCTCTCTTCCCAGTGATGGCAGACTAGGCCATCTTCTGCTACATATGCAGCTAGAGACATGAGCTCTGGGGGTACTGGTTAGTTCATATTGTTGTTCCACCTATAGGGTTGCAGACCCCTTCAGCTCCTTGGGTACTTTCTCTAGCTCCTCCATTGGGGGCCCTGTGTTCCATCCAATAGATGACTTTCATCATTCACTTCTGTATTTTGCCAGGCACTGGCATAGCCTCACAAGAGACAGCTATATCAGGGTCCTTTCAGCAAAATCTTGCTGGCATATGTAAATGCAAGATTTTAAATCTTGAGTTGACTCTGGATAATGACTCAGACAAGATGGCCATGAATCTCCATTCCAATTATTTAGAAAGATTGATTTGCAAAATTGAAAAAAGGTTTTAATCATGTATCTGACAAAACCAAGATAACCCTGAGGAAAAACTATGACCTGGGTAGATTCACAGTAGTTCATGAATAAGAAAGACAGAGCTTGTCTTATAATCTCTCCTAGTTTACATAGTGTTGTGTTACTATAATGCATATGATGTGGTTGTTGATCAGACATTGTTGAATTCTAGTGAAAGGAAATGGGAATATGAATGAATGTTGTAAAACTAGACTCTGTTTCACAGGTGTGTAAGGACATGAAGAAATACACAGAATAAACACCAAAGAACCATCTTGCCAATGATTTATTCTTCTCATTCCAAAACAATGGCAGTGGTTATTAAGACAGTAAGCCATCCTTGTTACTTCTTAAGCTATGTTTATTTGAAATTCCTATGTATCCTTAGATTGCCTCTCTGCTCATGACTGTTCTTCCAAACCATGCGTCATAGGGTCTAACTGTAAGGCAGTGAAGGATAGGTGGCCTCTGGTATTGTTATTTTCTCAAAGGCAGAAAGTTAGATGTGGTATTGGCATCAGCTATCACTGTAAGTGAATGGTTGAGGTGCTTAGATTGACTTCCATTTAAATAAGAACACAAAACTGCAAGTAAATATAAATTTAGAACTAAAAGATCCTTTGGGAAAGTTTGCAGACTTATATCTATAAATATCTATGAAGAGTTTCTTTGAGTTATCTGGAATTATTCTAAACTACAAAGACAAAGCCTTGTTTTTTTTCTTAAGGACCCCCTGAGTGGTTGGGTGGAGGTGCATTTCATTCACTCCCAAAGCATGTGTGTGTTCTGATTTGAATGAAAATGTCCAAAATAGTCTGATGAGTTTTAACACATCAGTGCAAATCGGTGATGTTGTTTGGAGATTGTGGTAATAAATTATTATGAAAATAGCTTTTATTCTAAGAGATGGTAACTTTTGCTGGACCTCATAGCAAAAGTTGGTAATACACCTTGATGTCACTTAAAAGACTAATATTTTACTGTATACTCATCCAGTTTGTTTAACCTTCCTTTCAGAAAACAATGTAACAACCATTGGGAAACTATGGGAAAACCTTGGCTTTCCCATGTAAGCAATGTTTACCACCTAAGCTAATGCATAGCTGTAATCTTAAGATATGTACTCTTCCATGACCCTGACCCAGAGAGCAAAATATGTGTAAATGTGTGTTTGTGTGTGCGTATTGTGATGGCCATTTGTTGAAAGCAAAAATTTTGGTTGAAAGCAATTGTATAAAACAAATATCCACCCAAAATGTTGGATACAACATGGCTTTAGGTTGATAAGTCTGTTTATAGTGATGTTTGTAGTACTGTTCTTTATCTCAATCACTTGGGATCTGTAGGAGCCAGTGACTTAATTCACTGTAAATTAAGGTCAGATTCTCCAATGTGTTCCTTATCCACATGCTGTTTTAAGCATTGCTCAATATATACAAAGCAAAAGTCCTTACTAAGGACATGGACATGGGAACAAACAGCATTCAGGCAGCGATAAATTCAGACAGGAGAAGAGGAAAGACCCAGGGAGAAAGAAGTAGAAAATTCAAATCCACGCTTGCTCTTGCTAAACATACTCCAAGGAGAAATGCTTTTATTTATTTTTCCTTAATGAGAGTCAAATGTCTTAATGGCGACTCTTGAGTTTCTGCACCAAAACTGACATGGAGAATTTTGTGGAACCTAGGAAGTTGAACCTTGCTTGAGAAAGTGGAACACTGGGGCAGGCCTTGAAAATTGGGAGCTCAACCCCATTTCCTCTTCTTTCTGCTTCATGAAAGCCAATGAAGCATGCCCAGCAGCAGCCTGCTCATGCACCATGTGTTTCTAGCCACGAGGAGCTTTAGTATTCTTATGAACTGTAGGCCAAAATAAACACATTCTTCCCTAACTTGCTTCTTGCCAGCTATTCTGTGATAGCAAAGAGAGAGACTGTATAATCAATATCTTCCCATAGATTAGTTGAAATTAATTTCTATATAAGTCCCAGCATTCCATTTGGTCAGCTATCAGGCAGGATAAGGAGGGCAGACACAGGATCAACTTATGATGCCTTAGCACTTTCTACCTCTCTACACATCTCTGACTTTTTTTTTTTTTTTTTTTTTTTTGGTTTTTTGAGACAGGATTTCTCTGTATAGCCCTGGCTGTCCTGGAACTCACTTTCTACACCAGGCTGGCCGCGAACTCAGAAATCTGCCTGCCTCTGCCTCCCGAGTGCTGGGATTAAAGGTGTGCTCCACCATGCCTGGCACATCTGTGACTTTAAGGGGATTATTTTTGTAGTACTAGCAAAACAAGCTACTCAGAGGAGTTTAACTATCAGATTTGTTTGCCACTTTGATATTATTAAATTTCAGGGAGTACATATTTTTCATTATTATAGAAGTTGATAGATTATTTCTTCATGAATCAGATACAAGCTTATGCTTCTATGAGGTTCTGCTGAGCATGCAAATATATGCATTGCCCCTACTGTGTGTATGTGCTCACTGGTACAGATGGCCAGTGCTTCTCTCTTTAAAAGATTCTGATAAAAGTAGATTGGAATATTTTAAATATTGCATGGGGCAGGAGCATGCCAGCTACCAGGTCTGGTACTCCATATGGAGTCCAAACAAAACTTCCAGAATTTCATGGTGGAAGTTGGGCTTTTGTTGGGTCAGTACTGAAGCAGAACTTTGCCTTAGTCAAGGTTTGTTTTTGTTACAATTAATATGTTTCTGTTCAGAAGTATATATATGAAAGTTTGTGGTGTGAAGACACAGTTGTGTTTGTTCTCTTGAGGAGGACTTGCCTTCTCTCTCGCTCTCTTGGGGAGGACCTGTCTTCTCTCATTTCTTTTTATTTCTGAACCTCGCTCAGTATTGCTCTTCTCCTTTTGACACGCCTACACAATATCCATCTCCACATATTGCAGAAGAAAGTTGCCCTAGGCTTTTTCTATTCAGAGGCTCTTGACATTCATATGTCAGGCAGTGAGAAAAGGTTGAAAGGCTTCTAGATTTCCTAATACTTTCATAGAAATTCTCCCTGATCAAGTCAGTTGAATCTGTCTCATCCATATGGAGCCCAAGCAAGACTTTAAGAATTTCATGAAGACTTTTATATTCAGTGAGAAAAAAGAATTGATACTAAGTATTTTGATGGGCAATTCATGGGCATTACCTTTGCTGAAAATTCACTGAAACCCTAGGAGATGGAAACTGCAAACACATTTTATACACAATAAAGTAGACTGTCAGAGCAGTTGAGTAAACTGCAAAGGTTTAGACCCCTGTAAATAGCAGGAGAATGTCAACATAGATGGGATTAACTTCTAAGCCTTGGCCTGTACTACCTCTCACTGCTCTAAAAGGCTTCTCAAGTTCCAGTTAATATCAGAATTACTTAGATAAAAATTCAAATTATGCCTCCCTAGGCTTAAAAATGCCAATTCTGCAAAAGTAGGGGTAAGGGTCCAGAATACTTCCCCAAGGATCATTAATCTGAAGGACCAACTCGACCCCTTTTCTGACTTCTCTGCCTTGGTCTTCCAGCCTGACCTGAAAACAAAACAAAACAAAACAAAACAAAACTGGTAAGATGTGAGCATGCTTGTCTTAATGTGCTTTTCTACCTCTGAAGGAAGGTCAGTGCAACACAAGCTTCTGCCTCCTCAAGTCTAGATTTTATCAGGCTAAGACACTTTCTCTTTACACCTAATGCATTGGGACTTTTGTTGTGACAGGATGTTGCTTTTCTGGAAATTCTTTCTCTGCCTCTAATGAGATGATCACACAGGTATGTCTTTTCTTTTGTTAAAGGGATATATTACATTTATTGAACTTAAAGGACAGTGGTTACAGTAAGTAGTATTTGGAAAACTACAGAAAAACATTTTATTTGTGAAAAGTTGAGTAGACACATGATAGAACCTAGTGGGGAACCCCCCACTCAATTCCCGACTCAGCGTGCACCCAAAAAATCACGAAGGACCATCTTGATGTAATTACATGAGGTCATTTAATGACAGAGCTCTGGACCGACATGCATCCCACACAGGAGATAACGGATGTCGGCCACGAGGCTTGAAAACTAGGGGTTTTTATGGGCTAAGGGGCTTAGGGGTGTGGAATTCAGCATAGCGACACACTATTGGCTTACTCAAACATCAGCAGAAAAATTACATGTACGTGCAGGGTGTCAGACTTCTGTGAGTTGTTGACTCAGTTTAGATAGCCCTGTTATGTCTTCACATTCTTTTTTATCTTTAAGGTTAAGCTGTTCCCAGGAATGTTTTAACTACAGGGCATACCTGTAGTTGTTTTTCTTTTTTTCTCAGCCCCAGGCAGCTTCTAGGCTCATAAACAACCAGCAATTTCTGAGTACTTTATATGACTTACAGGTCTTGAAATTTCATCTTTCTTTCACACACAGGATATTACATTAAGTGATGAAAGGACAGAGTAGTGAACATTATATGATCTCACTTATGAAACTGTATAATGTAGAGAAGTAGACTGTAACATTGTGGTCTCTAGAGGCTGAGGCGAGGAGCAAAGGGGAAAGGGTGTATTGGTCAGTGGTCATAGAGCTAGGCAGGAATTTGTTGAATGGTAGGGCTATTATAGCTAATCACAATGTATCATCTTATTCAGAACATTGAAGAGGCAGGATTAGAGAGTTCTGTCGTCAAAATAATAAATGTTTGAGGTGGTGTTGGATAAAGTGCATAACCCCTTGACGCACACACTGCATTGTGCTCCATTAACATATGCAGCTCTTTGTCAACACATAACTTGTTCATGGATTAATAAGTTCCTTTGAATTATAGATATACCCTAGAGATAACCAGAAAAGGAAACTTTCCATAAGTTCATTTATTTTTGTGTCGAATTCTAAAGTTTGCTGATTTTGCTTTTCACTTATCTTCTAAGAAAGCAAGTTCCCTTGAAGTTGGAATCCTACATTCTGAGGGACTCTTGTAAGCCCTGTATTTGTGTGTGTGTGTGTGTGTGTGTGTGTGTGTGTGTGTGTGTATCACTGAGTCCAGTATGGTAGTGCCAACTATAGTTCTTATCCTTCCCCCTCAATGAAAACATGATTCTGATGCTCTGCTTAGGTGAGTCATGAGTGTTATGGCCTGAAAATAAGTTTTGTGTAGTTCCTGCTTTGAGAAATTAATTGACATTTATTGCTATTAATTGTTCAATAGATGCTGAAGAGAAGGGTGAATGTTGCAGTAAATCTCCTCCCAAATATGCCCCAGCAATGAAAACACAATACAGTTAATGTGACTACATGCTGTGCACCTAGATTGGGCAGATCTACTGCTACACTATCCCTTATAGCTTACAGTTTCTCCAAGCCATGTGCTTCTGCTCCACTTTTCTCCATCTTCCTCCTCCTCTGCATCCTCTCCCTCTTCCATTTTCTCCTTCTTCTCTCCCTCTCAACTTCTGCTCCACCTTCCCTTTTATCTGCCCAATTATCAGCTCTCCTTTATTTTACAAATTAAGGTGGGAAGCAGGTTTATAGGAAATCACCTGAGTGCTGACTCATTCCTTGTTCACATCCCCTCACAGGAGAACATAATTAACATGGAATATAATTAGCCCCAGGGATATCCACAACGTTTCCCTCTTTCTGTCCAATTAAAAGAGTATTTTATCTCAGATATAATTGAACATAACTATTACTATTTTGTAATTTATAAAGTACAAGAGACCTAATACCCAGTCCATCATCTTTGTTAATTAAACAGAACCTCTGTCATCTGTCCTTACTTAAAAGACTTGTAATTCTACTTCTGGCTATGTCTTGGCTTTAGATTGAATGCTATCTGAAAACCATTCTCTCAGAACTGTTCCTCTCAAAGTAAAAAGCCTGGGTTGACTAGGAGACTATGTAGTTTTTCAACCCCATCAGAAATCCAAGAATGACTGATATTAACTGAAAATATATAGGAAGCCTAAAACAGCTTCCAAAACTTAGCCAATCCTTAGAGATTGCTGATCACCTGGACAGTCCCTTACTTCAGCATGTTGGAGTATCAGTCTTCAGCCTACTGCCCAGGGTCATCTGACAGACTTAGAGAAACAGGAATATTAAGGACTAGCCTACTCTGTCTCAGCAGAATCAAGCTGTCCTAATCTGTAATTGTGTTCTTTCTTTGGACAGTATTATGTTTGTAGATGAAATGAGGCAATTCTTGACTAGTGGCTATTTCACCACAACTGGAGTAACTCAAAGAAGTGAAAGACCCCCATTTCCAGAGAGACCCTCACTCAAGTCCTGGGATGAGTCGACGTCCCAATAACTCTAGAGAAACCGTTCTTGATGCAATATCGCATGAGGTTTATTCAGGAATCAGCATGCTGAGGCTGAGCTCGTAACCTGCACAGGGGGCAGAGAGATTGACCCCCAGCAGTTGCATTTGAGGGTTTTTAAAAAATAAACCACAAAGTGAGGGGAGGATAAGACCACAAAGAATGGAGAAGCTGAGTAAACATCATAAGAATGGGGATGACGAATTACAGCTCATCTCTCATGGAAAGGTTACAGGCTATCTTTGGCGAACATTCTTGGTCCCTTACACAATGAGTCAGGCATCTGGGTAGGTCACCCAGTGGTCATCATTCTCTCAGGCTAAAGGTGAAAGAACAAAGAACTCCATGCTGGGCTTTATTTCTAGGGGTCTAAGAAACACATTGAGTCTTACAGAAGCTCAGTTTCCTCTCTGAATCCAAGACAGGGAAAGCTGTCAGGGGCAGACTGGTCTCAACAACAAATGAATAAATAACATTAAACGTCACATTCTGTGGATCTCTGACATTTTTGAAAACCTACTATGTGAAGTAATCTAGACTGTTGTCTGTTAACTACTCTCAGCCATTTCTAATTAAAATAAATGAAAACACCCTAAAGATAAACTCAGAGCCATCAATTTCCTATTTGGCTCTTAACTCACAGGCTTAAATATCTCAGATCTGTTTATAATAACAGCAATAGAAGGATTGGGTTCAAGCCTTGTACTTCAAAACTTTTAGTATCAAAGACAACCTATAATAACCACCCCCAGTCCCAAAACCTAGGGAACTGGGATGATGACTCTTCATAACTTTTTCAAGATGAAGATGGGCATTGAGATATTTTAAAGGGAGGGGGAAGAGAAGGGAAAATGGGGGAGTTGGTTGGCCTTAAGAAGGCCTCAACCAGCCGGGCGTGCTGGTGCACACCTTTAGTCCCAGCACTTGGGAGGGAGAGGCAGGAGGATTTCTGAGTTCAGGGCCAGCCTGGTCTACAAAGTGAGTTCCAGGACAGCCAGGGCTATATAGAGAAACCCTGTCTCGAAAAACCAAAAAAAATAAAAAAATAAAAAGAAGGCCCCAACCAATGGTTGTATTAGTCTCTGATGTCTGTGTTCTCACTGGATCTGGATGAAAAACCAAGACATCAGGAGTTAAGGCAGGTCAGTTCAGCATGTCTGATAATGAAATTCACCAAGGCTATATATTCTTTAATATATAAATCTCAAAACAAGATTTTAGTATCATCAAGATAAACTTTTTGTTTGATTCTCTGGAATCTAGCTCTCAGGGGGTCTCCCTTTATCAAGTCTGATCCATATAACCTTCAAAGATGTAAATACCTTAATCACCTTTTCCAAAAACAGAAAAAAAAAAAAAAACCTTTTCCCCAAATCAGCATATCCTTGAGCCTGTAACCAGGAAAACCTGCAGCTTGCCCTCTGTCCTAGAGGAACAATAAAACCACCACAATACTCAAAATCATGCACATTTTAGCCTATTTAGGTAGGCCTTTCTAATTTGTCATGTCAGGATTTAAACCCAAAATTCCCCTGGAGCGCACGTTAGACGGAATATGAGTATCCTGTAAGACTTATTAGAGCACTATATTTTTATACCTTCTTCAAGTATCAAAAGGTTATATTTCTCTCTTTATAAAAATGAATTACCTGGTCCGGAGTCCTTTGTACCTTTGTCTCCCAATTATTTATTCACAGGGAAAAGCTGAATGTGAAAAGATCCGAGTTGTTTATGTCCCTTTTTGGAGATGGGGGAGGCAGGGTAGGGAGCGAAACACAAAAAGTCTCTCTCAGGCATAGATGTCTCTTGCTGTTCTCTGTAGGCCCTTTAAATCTAGTCAGTTTCAAATTCATACTTGTACAGCCTAGATCACTGCCCAAGCCCCATGCTAAGGTTGGGTGTCAGTGAATTTTTATCTCAGGTTAGTTGAATTCAAACCAATACATTGGGCGCCATTTTGTTGCAGTAAATCTCTTCCCAAATGTGACCCGGCAATGAAAACACAATACAGTAAATATGACTACAGGTCAAGATATTAACTTCAACTATTTCTCAATTAATTCTTAGTGTTTAGGTTCTTATGAAATGCTGAAAAACATTGCTTCACTGTATAATGTCAGAGATGAGTTTTATGCTCTCCAGAGTATCCATGAACACCACTCTTCTTATCGAATATTTCTAAAACACAGCGTTTGTAGAACAAAGAGAACAAAGTGCTGTTGCATACAGCACTGTAGGGCAAGCTCACATGAAAACTGTTGTAGGAGAAAAATAGACATGAGAAAATTGCCCACTGCCTGATCCCATGGATATGAAGTTTTAACCCAGACTCATCAGTTTGCAGGGTTACACATTAGGGGGTGCAGAGCACTCGGAAAGGCTTGTGTTGGCACATGCTAATGTTCTGTTTTGTAGTACATTTACGGCTCTCAAGAGCATGTTCTGAGGATGGAAATTTGTATACTTATGAGCTAAGAATTTCTGATTGTTCCTTTCGGTGCAAATATCCAGGGGTATTTTTAAAAAGTCATTTTATGTAAAGGCTATATATAAAACTGGATTGACAGGTTCACCACAAACTTGATAAATTTTGACACTAAAATTAAGCACAAAAAGAAACTTTCCAAGATGGCTGCCTCTAGAAAGCAGAAAAGTGGCTGAGTTTATTTTTGTATTTTCATGTTCTGTCTAAATTTTTATGTTGTAAGCATATTTGTAAAACATTTCAATCTACTGAGTTATTTAGAAGTTTTTGTTTTAGAACAAATTGACATTATAAACATAGAAGCCAATAAAAGATCTCACACCAACAATTTCAAAAGCTGAGACTTGAGAACAGAAACTAACACAAAAGAAAAAGCCAAAAGGCGACACATGGAAATCAGGGACATTCACACTGACTTCACCCTTCATAAGTATCATTTTTCCAGGGTCACTTTTTACTTGCATTGCTACATAGAAAGCAAGGTTCCTGGGATGAAACTTTGTCAAGGAGAAAATGACCTTTCATGGGCTTCCAAAACAGAACCAGGGAACAAGTGATAAACAGAGTAAAAAAAAACAAGATTTTTGCCAAAGCTCAGGGAATGCTTGAAATGCCTGAAAAAGCATCTTATGGTCTTACATATCTTTCATTTTGTGACAGTTATAAAATTGGATAGAAATGCATGTGTGTCTGCAGTAAGAATTTTTAAAGCCTTCTTTTATCATTTCCCCTTGACGTTCTACAACAGTGAAGCATTTTCAAGGACATTACACATTTACTGTTAAACATACTGAAGTTTCCAACTAAGAAGACAATGCACTTCTGGAGCAGGAGAGATAGTGCTGTGTTCCTCTATCTGGGTCTCTAACTCTGGTCCAGAGTCACTCATTCTGGTAACATTGAGCATCTCAGGAAAGTAGAGGTATTGTGGCTGCAGTGAGCAGGAAGGCCAGTGCTACTGAGGCCAGTCAGTGTGGCACTCCTTGACTGAAGTTGGAGAGTCTCATACTTAGGTCTTTCTGGCTGTAAGAACAATTCTGCATTCAAAAAGAAACAAAATAGTGGTAATTCTTCACTTGATATGGACTAGTCAATTATGTGTGTGCATTACACATACATACAAACACACACACACACACACACACACACACAGACACACCCCTCAGCAATGACAGGTCATTCTAGTGAAAACCTATGCTCTGGAGTCCATCTCTGGGCTTAAATCCTGACTCCTCCATTGGTTATGACATCAAGTAGATTATCCAGCCTGCCTGGATCTAACTAAGCTTGGTCACTTATAAAACTGTAGTGGCCTATTTCTTTATTCTAGGATTAAGAAGATTATATTAAAAAACCTATAATTATCCCCTTTCTCCTTTACTGTGAGACAATTTTAAGCTTTCTTGGTAGGCATTATTGAAAGAACATTAACTGAGTTCATTTTATCTTTCAGACTTACAGGTCTCACACTTTCTGCTCTGTTTAATTTCCCAGACAGATGTGTGTCTTTCTTTTTGTTCGGTGTGAACCACATGTGGAACTTAGTTTTCATTCCCTGACTTTTATAAAGTCTCTTTTGAGGATTAGCTAGTGAGGTGACCATGTTCCAACTATAAACCCTATGAGAGTTCTCAATACAAGTTAGACATGAGCTATGGATGCATACATGTGGTCAATTACTGTTGGTATGAATCTTGGTTCATGTGAGATCACTGCACTGATCAGTATAAAAATTATTCAGAAGTATAAACAAATATACTTTAGACAGATAAGATAATTTCTGGAGTCAGTTGGGAAGGCCCAAGTTGTCTGCGTTTTTTGGTTGTTGTTTGTTTGTTTGTTTGTTTTGCTATTATCATTGTTCTTTTGTTTGTTCATTCATTTTTTAAAATATGGCCTCACTATGTATCACTGGGTGCCCAGGAATTTACTATGTAGAAGAAGCTGGCCATTAACTCATAGAGATCGACCTGCCCCTACCACACTCCTTCCCACGTGCTGGGATTCAAGCTGTTTAATATTATAACTGGACTTAAATTCTTAAGAGGTCATTGTTTTACCTATCTCTGAGTCTCTGTTGGATATTTTTCCATGATTTTTGGGTTACATCTATGCCTTACAATCTTGCCATTAGGATCTTTTGCTTTAATTAAAGAACTTGGACAGTCAACTGTAGTTCAATTGACATATGGAGCAATGTAGTCCAAGTGGACATGCAGGTGTTTATGAAGTGTGTGTCTGCTAAGTGTAGAGGTATAGATCCAAGTGGCAAGATTGTTTATGGGCATATAGCTTAATATTAAATATCTTGAGACTACAAAAAGAATTCATATTTCCTAATTTATGCATCAGGCATCAAAATTCAGGCCAAAAGGTCTTGACCACCTCTATCTTTCCTCTTTCTTTTGTTTTCTCTTCTCTTCTCTTCTCTTCTCTTCTCTTCTCTTCTCTTCTCTTCTCTTCTCTTCTCTTCTCTTCTCTTCTCTTCTCTTCTCTTCTCTTCTTTTTTTTACAGTTTTTTTAATTAGGTATTTTCTTCATTTACATTTCAAATGCTATCACAAAATCCCCCATACCCCCCCCACTCCCCTACCCACCCACTCTCACTTCTTGGCCTGGTGTTCCCCTCTACTGAGGCATATAAAGTTTGCAAAACCAAGGGGCCTCTGTTGCCAATGATGGCCTACTATGCCATCTTCTGATACAAATGCAGCTAGAGCTCTGGGGGGTACTGGATAGTTCATATTGTTGTTCCATCAATAGGGTTTCAGACCCCTTTAGTTCCTTGGGTACTTTCTCTAGATCCTCCATTGGGGGCCCTGTGTTCCATCCAATAGCTGTGAGCATCCACTTCTGTGTTTGCCAGGCCCCGAAATAGCCTCCCAAGAGACAGCTATATCAGGGTCCTTTCAGCAAAATCTTGCTGGTGTATGCAATGTTGTCAGCGTTTGGAGGATGATTATTAGATGGATCACTGGGTGTGACAGCATCTACATGGTCCATCCTTTCGTTTCAGCTCCAAACTTTGTCTCTGTAACTCTTTCCATGGGTGTTTTGTTCCCAATTCTAAGAAGGGGCAAAGTGTCCACAATTTTTTCTTCTTTCTTGTTGAGTATCATGTGTTTTGCAAATTGTATCTTGCTTCTTGGGTATTCTAAGTTTCTGGGCTAATATCCATTTATCAGTGAGTACATATCATGTGAATTCTTTTGTGATTGGGTTATCTCACTCAGGATGATGCCCTCCAGGTCCATCCATTTGCCTAGGAATTTCATAAATTCATTCTTTTTAATAGCTGAGTAGTACCCCATTATGTAAATGTACCACATTCTGTATTCATTCCTCTGTTGAGGGACATCTGGGTTCTTTCCAGCTTCTGGCTATTATAAATAAGGCTCCTATGAACATAGTGGAGCATGTGTCCTTCTGACCAGTTGGAACATCTTCTGGATATATGCCCAGGAGAGGTATTGCAGGATCCTCTGGTAGTACTATGTCCAATTTTCTGAGAAACGGCCAGACTGATTTCCAGAGTGGTTGTACAATCTTGCAATCCCACCAACAATGGAGGAGTCTTCCTCTTTCTCCACATCCTCGCCAGCATCTGCTGTCACCTGGGTTTTTGATCTTAGCCATTCTGACTGGTGTGAGGTGGAATCTCAGGGTTGTTTTGATTTGTTTTTCCCTGATGATTAAGGATGCTGAACATTTTTTTCAGGTGCTTCTAAGCCATTCGGTATTCTTCAGGTGACAATTCTTTGTTTAGCTCTGAGCCCCATTTTTTAATGGGGTCATTTGATTTTCTTGAGTTCTTTATATATATTGGATATTAGTCCCCTATCTGATTTAGGATTGGTAAAGATGGTTTCCCAATCTGTTGGTGGCCTTTTTGTCTTATTGACAGTGCCTTTTGCCTTACAGAAGCTTTGCTATTTTATGAGGTCCCATTTGTCTATTCTCAATCTTACAGCACAAGCCATTGCTGTTCTATTCAGGAATTTTCCCCCTGTGCCCATATCTTCGAGGCTTTCCCCCACTTTCTCCTCTATAAGTTTCAGTGTCTCTGGTTTTATGTGGAGTTCCTTGATCCATTTAGATTTGACCTTAGTACAAGGAGATAGGAATGGATTAATTTGCATTCTTCTACATGTTAACCACCAGTTGTGCCAGCACCATTTGTTGAAAATGCTGTCTTTTTTCCGCTGGATGGTTTTAGCTCCCTTGTCAAAGATCAAGTGACCATAGGTGTGTGGGTTTATTTCTGGGTCTTCAATTATATTCCATTGGTCTACTTATCTGTCGCTATACCAGTTCCATGCAGTTTTTATCACAATTGCTCTGTAGTACAGCTTTAGGTGAGGCATGGTGATTCCACCAGAGGTTCTTTTATCCTTGAGAAGAGTTTTTGCTATCCTAAATTTTTGTTATTCCAGATGAATTTGCAAATTGCCCTTTCCAATTCATTGAAGAATTGAGTTGGAATTTTGATGGGGATTGCATTGACTCTGTAGATTGCTTTTGTCAAGATGGCCATTTTCACTATATTAATCCTGCCAATCCATGAGCATGGGAGATCTATCCATCGTCTGAGATCTTCCTTGATTTCTTTCTTTAGAGACTTAAAGTTCTTTTTTTTTTAATTTTTAATATTTTTATTACATATTTTCCTCAGTTACACTGGAGGGCATCATCTTGAGTAAAGTAACACAATCACAAAAGAACTCACACAATATGTATTCACTGATAAGTGGATATTAGCCCAAAACTTAGGATACCCAAGATATAAGATACAATTTACTAAACGCATGAAACTCAAGAAGAATGGAGACTTAAAGTTCTTATCATACACATCTTTCACTTTCTTAAGTAGAGTCACGCCAAGGTATTTTATATTATTTGTGACTATTGTGAAGAGTGTTGTTTCCCTAATTTCTTTCTCAGCCTGTTTATCCTTTTTGCAGAGAAAGGCCATTGACTTGTTTGAGTTAATTTTATATCCAGCTACTTCACTGAATCTGTTTATCAGGTTAAGGAGTACTCTGGAGGAATTTTTAGGGTCATTTATACTTACTATCATATCATCTGCAAATAGTGATATTTTGACTTCTTACTTTGCAATTTGTATCCCCTTGATCTCCTTTTGTTGTCAAATTGCTCTGGCTAGGATTTCAAGTATAATAGGTAGGGATAGAGTGGGCAGCATTGTCTAGTCCCTATTTTAGTGGGATTGCTTCAAGCTTCTCACCATTTACTTTGATGTTGGCTACTTGTTTACTGTAGATTGCTTTTATCATTTTTAGTTATGGGCCTTGAATTCCTGATCTTTCCAAAGCTTTTATCATAAACGGGTATTGGATTTTGTCAAATGCTTTCTCAGCTTCTAAGGAGATGATCATGAAGATTTTATCTTCGAGTTTGTTTATATAGTGGATTACATTGATGGATTTCCATATATTAAACCATCCCTGCATCCCTGGATTAAACCTACTTGTTCAGGATGGATGATTGCTTTAATGTGTTCTTGGATTCAGTTAGCGAGAATTTTCTTGAGGATTTTTGCATCGATATTCATAATGGAAATTGGTCCGAACTTCTCTTTCTTTGTTGGGTCTTTCTGTGGTTTAGGTATCAGAGTAATTGTGGCTTCATAGAATGTATTGAGTAGAGTAACTTCTGCTTCTATTTTGTGGAATAATTTGAGAAGAAATGTAGGTCTGATAGAACTTTGTAGGTCTGATAGAACTCTGCACTAAACCCATCTGGTCCTGGGCTTTTTTTGATTGGGAGACTATTAATGACTGCTACTATTTCTTTAGGGGATATAGGACTATTTAAATCATTAATCTGATCCTGATTTAATTGTGGTACCTGGTATCTGTCTAGAAATTTGTCCATTTCATCCAGGTTTTCCAGTTTTGTTGAGTATAGCCTTTTGTAGAAGGATCTGAAGGTGTTTTGTATTTCTTCAGGATCTGTTGTTATGTCTCCCTTTTCATTTCTGATTTTGTAAATTAGGATGCTGTCCCTGTGCCCTCTAGTGAGTCTGGCTAAAGGTTTATCTATCTTGTTGATTTTCCCAAAGAACCAGCTCCTCGTTTGGTTGATTCTTTGAATACATCTTGTTTCCACTTGGTTGATTTCAGCCCTGAGTTTGATTATTTCCTGCCTTCTACTCCTCTTGGGTGAATTTGATTCATTTTGTTCTAGAGCTTTTAGGTGTGTGGTCAAGCTGCTCGTGTGTGCTCTCTCTAGTTTCTTTTTGGAGGTACTCAGAGCTATGAGTTTTCCTCTTAGAAATGCTTTCATTGTGTCCCATAAGTTTGTGTATGTTGTGGCGTCATTTTCATTAAACTCTAAAAAGTCCTTAATTTCTTTCTTTATTCCTTCTTTGACCAAGGTATCATTGAGAAGAGTGTTGTTCATTTTCCACGTGAATGTTGGCTTTCTATTATTTATGTTGTTATTGAAGATCAGCCTCAGTCCATGGTGATCTGTTAAGATGCATGGGACTATTTCAATATTTTTGTATCTGTTGAGGCCTGTTTTGTGACCAATTATATGTTCAATTTTGGAGGAGGTACCATGAGGTGCTGGGAAGAAGGTATATCCTTTTGTTTTAGGATAAAATGTTCTGTAGATATCTGTTAAATCCATTTGTTTCATAACTTCTGCTAGTTTCACTGTGTCCCTCTTTAGTTTCTGTTTCCATAATCTGTCCATTGATGATAGTGGTGTTTTGTAGTCTCCCACTATTATTGTGTGAGGTGCAATGTGTGCTTTGAGCTTTACTAAAGTTTGTGTAATGAATGTGGCTGCCCTTGCATTTGGAGCATAGATATTCAGAATTGATAGTTCCTCTTGGAGGATTTTGCCTTTGATGTGTATGAAGTGTCCCTCCATGTATTTTTGATGACTTTTGATTGGAAGTCGATTTTATTAGATATTAGAATGGCTACTCCAGCTTGTTTCTTCAGACCATTTGCTTGGAAAATTGTTTTCCAGCCTTGCACTCTGAGGTAGTATCTGTCTTTTTCCCTGAGATGGGTTTCCTGTAAGCAGCAGAATGTTGGGTCCTGTTATTGTAGCCAGTCTGTTAGTCTATGTCTTTTTATTGGGGAATTAAGTCCATTGATATTAAGAGATATTAAGAAAAAGTAATTGTTTCTTCCTATTATTTTCATTGTTAGATTTGGCATTCTGTTCTTGTGGTTGTCCTCTTTTAGGTTTGCTGAAGGATTACTTTCTTGCTTTTTCTAGGCCATGGTTTCCATCCTTGTATTGTTTTTTTTTTTTTTTTTCTGTTATTATCCTTTGAAGGGCTGTATTCGTGGAAAGATAATGTATGAATTTGGTTTTGTTGTGGAATACTTTGGTTTCTCCGTCTATGGTAATTGACAGTCTGTCTGGGTATAGTGGCCTGGGCTGGCATTTGTGTTCTCTTAGTGTCTGTAAAACATCTGTCCAGGATCTTCTGGCTTTCATAGTGTCTGGTGAAAAGTCTGGTGTAATTATAATAGGCCTGCCTTTATATGTTACTTGACCCTTTTCCCTTACTAATTTTAATATTCTATTTGTATTTAGTGCATTTGCTGTTCTGATTATTATTTGTCAGGAGGAATTTCTTTTCTGGTACAGTCTATTCAGAGTTCTGTAGGCTACTTTTATGTTCATGGGCATCTCTTTCTTTAGGTTTGGGAAGTTTTCTTCTATAATTTTGTTGAAGATATTTGCTGGCCCTTTAAGTTGAAAATCTTCATTCTCATCTACTCCTATTATCCATAGGTTTGGTCTTCTCATTGTGTCCTGGATTTCCTGGATGTTTTGATTTAGGATCTTTTTGTATTTTGCATTGTCTTTGATTGTTGTGCTGATGTTCTCTATGGAATCTTCTGCACCTGAGATTCTCTCTTCCATCTCTTGTATTCTGTTGCTGATGCTTGCAACTATAGTTCCAGATTTCTTTCCTAAGGTTTCTATCTCCAGCTTTGCCTTGCTTTGGGTTTTCTTTATTGTGTCCACTTCCCTTTTTAGGTCTAGTATGGTTTTGTTCATTTCCATCACCTGTTTGGATGTGTTTTCCTCTGTTTCTTTAAGGACTTGTAACTCTTTAGCAGTGTTCTCTTGTATTTCTTTAAGTGAGTTATTAAAGTTCTTCTTGATGTCCTCTACCATCATCATAAGATATGCTTTTAAATCCGGGTCTAGATTTTCGGGTGTTTTGGGGTGCCCAGGACTGGGTGAGGTGGTAGTCCTGTGTTCTGATAATGGTGAGTGGTATTGTTTTCTCTTAGTAAGATTCTTGTTTGGATTTTGCCCTCTGGTAATCTCTGGAGTTTGTTGTTATAGTTGTCTCTGTTTAGAGATTGTTCCTCTAGTGATTCTGTTAGCCTCTATTAGCAGACCTGGGAGACTAGCTCTCTCCTCTGTGTTACAGTGGTCAGAGCACACTCTGTAGACAAGCTCTCGTCTTACAGGGAACATGCACAGATATCTGGCGTTCGGACCTTCCTCTTGGCAGAAGATGAAGGCCCGAAACAGGACCTGTCACAGTAGCTGTGTTGCTTCCGCCTGTCACAAAGGTGATAGCTTCTGTAGTCCACACTCTCACCTGCACAGACTAGTCTCAGAGGGATCCGGGAACCAAGATGGCTCCCCCAGGTGCTCCAGCAAAGCCCTCCCGGGCAGGGCGGACACCTCTCCTCTGGCAGGGAAGGTGCCCGGATGTCTGGAGCCCAAAATAGTGTCTCTCACAGAAGCTGTCCTCTAGGGACCTTGGGGGTTTCCACCGTCTCTGTGCCCAGGTGACCAAGTGCTGGCGCTGACCGGAAGGGACTTGTGCCCCTGGTCAGTCCGGGTTAACTGTTTCTCTAATGTTGTCTCTGGTCCCACGTGATTGGATTGGAACAGAAGTTGTGTTCCACTCACAGGCGCATGGAAAGTCCTTTAGGGGACCTTGGGGATGTCCACCGACTCTGCACCAAAGGTGCCCCAGTGCTGGCGCCGACCAGAAGGGGTTTCCAGATCTCTTTCCTAGGGTTTCTATCTCCAGCGTTGCCTCACTTTTCTTTATTGTGTCTATTTCCCTTTTTAGGTCGTGTATGGTTTTGTTCAATTTCATCACCTGTTTGGTTGTGTTTTCCTGTTTTTCTTTAAGGACTTGTACATCTTTAGCAGTGTTCTCCTGTATTTCTTTAAGTGAGTTATTAAAGTCCTTCTTGATGTCCTCTACCATCATCATGAGATATGCTTTTAATTCTGGGCCTAACTTTTCGGGTGTGTTGGGGATATCCAGGACTGGCTGAGGTGGGAGTGCTGTGTTCTGATGATGGTGAGTGGTCTTGGTTTCTCTTAGTAAGATTCTTAAGTTTGCCTTTCGCTATCTGGTAATCTCTGGAGTTAGTTGTTATAGTTGTCTCTGGTTGGAGCTTGTTTCTCCTGTGATTCTGTTAGCCTCTATCAGCAGACCTGGGAGACTAGCTCTCTCCTGAGTTACAGTGGTCAGAGTACTCTCTGAATGCAAACTCTACTCTTGAAGGGAAGGTGCACAGATATCTGGCATTCAGACCTGCCTCCTGGCAGAAGATGAAGGCCCAAAACAAGGCCTGTCCCAGAAGCTGTGTAGCTTCTGTAGTCTACACTCTCACTTGTGCAGACTAGTCTCTGGGGCATGGAGCCTTCACAGGACCAAGGGACTCTTCTCCCATTGATACGCAACAAGGCCATCCTCTGCTACATATGCAGCTAGAGCCATGGGTTGCTCTATGTGTACTCTTTGGCTGGTAGTTTAGTCTCTGGGAGTTCTGGGGGTGATCTGTTTGGTTGATATGTTGTTCTTCCTATGGGCTTACAAAACTCCTTCAGCTCCTTTAGTCCTTTCTCTACCTGCTCCATTGGGGAGCCTGTGCTCAGTCCAATAATTGTCAGAGCATGTACCTCTGTATTTTTTAGGCTCTGGAAGAGCCTCTCAGGAGACAGCTATATCAGGCTCCTGTCAGCACGTACTTCTTGGCATCTTCAATAGTGTTTGGGTTTGGTGACTGTATATGGGATAAATTCCCCAGGTTGGGCAGTCTCTGGATGGCCTTTCCTTCAGTCTCTGCTCCACACTTTGTCTCCTTATTTTCTCCCTTTAGTATATTTTTCCCCTTCTAAGAAGAACCAAAGCATCCACAGTTTGGTCTTCCTTCTTCTTGAGCTCCATGTGGTCTGTGAATTGTATCTTGGGTATTCTGAACTTTTGGGTTAATATCCACTTTTCAGTGAGTGCATACCATGTGTGTTCTTTTGTGATTGGGTTACCTCACTCAGGCATAGACTATGACTTTCATCATCACATCATTTGAGATGTGGGGTCTTTCTTTGCACATTCAAAAGGTCTCCACCTCTCTGGGTCTTGTCCATTGTCTTGTGTAGTCTTGAAGAGGTCCTGTATTGCTGAGTCTTTTTCTTCCCACCCTCATCCTCTACCTTTCTCTTCATAGTATCCATTCCCATCAAAAAATCTTTCACAACAAACTTTCTCACCATCACCAACTATGCAGTTTAATCTGTAATAGAAACTTGTGCTTTTCCTTGACATGAAAAAAATCAAAATAAATGTTTATTAACACACACACACACACACACACACACACACACCACTCAGATGCAGTGGGCTGTCGTCAGTAAAATGGTGTATTTTAGTTTCTCTCCTATGTTCCTCAAGGTTTTTAGATGGAACAAACATAAAATAACAAATGAACATGGCTAGATAGACCAACTACATGTTCTTTACATTGTAGTTAACCAATTAATATTTTTATGCCCTCTATGATTTGACACAAGTAATTTTCCTCTGTATCTTGAGCAGAACTTGATTATAAAATAGTGGACAGACAATCATAACTAGGTTTTCCTTCAGGTTAGTGAATTTTCTCTTCTCATTCCTCGTTCTTGATTAAGAAAATCATTTAGAATACAGCTCTCTCAGTTTAAACATCCCCTCTGGCAATTTGATCATCTATTTTGGGAATGTAATTGAAAACACCAAAGATGCTGAAGAAGAAGCCAAAGTAGTTTAGTCAAGACTTCCAGAACAGTGTTTTACACTGACAGGAGATGAGGTTTCTTTCCTCCTCATTCACATTGTTGCAGGGTTTCAGTTGAGGTGACAGAGAGGCTGCTGTAGTGAAAGCCTGGGCCTGGAGAAGGGAGAAACATGCTTCTTCTGTCAGAAGCTCTCATTCCACCGGTTTTCACTTCCCCCAAACACTTTTATTTTGAGCAAGCTTTTGTCTCTTGAGAATTAGTCTAAAAAGAACACATGCAGACTACTTGTGCATTTTCTCATTAAGTATTATCTTTCTAAGCTCCCTGATGGCAAATTAACTGGGACTGAAGAGTTATTATTGCATCCAAGGCACCATGCATGCTTTATGATTATGATGTGAGAGAAAAATTAACCCCTTCCTATGTATGCCTAATGTTTTAGACAGTTCTTATCTAGACAATGTTTAACAAACAATTTAACAATAGTTAACAACTACTGAGAACTCACAATGTGCTGAACACTGTGCCAAACACTCATGCACTTTGCCCTTTAAATTCTCATAGGAACACTATTAGGCAATTGTTCTTGTTATGTCCATTTTACGGAAGAGAAAACTGAGGTTTGGGTGGGATAAACTGTCTACTTTACAAATGTATCAGCAAAGCACTCAAAGCGGACATTACACATTGTTATACCACTTTTATGTTCATAATAAAGTAATGTCCCTTTTGTTTGGAAGCCACTAATAGTTTAATACAAGCGTCCCACAATGAATAGCTTATGGCATAAATTTATGTATCACTTCAATAGTGTTCCAATCAGCTAGTCTAGTCCATTTTACTTTAGTCTCTAGATGATCTACATGCATACAGTGCATATGAGTTTCTAGGGAAGGGAAAGAAAGCAAAGATAGATATCTTGATTTTGGTGATATAGTTGATCATCAGATTCCAGTATTCACTCTCTAGGAGTGTATGATCCCAATTACCTGTATCTTCTCTGTGCTTATCAGAGGCTAGCCTGAAAAGAGATGAAGAATATGTATATCCTAAAGCATCAAGGAACAACAGTTCATAGCTCAGTGTGCTATTTGGAGAAGAACTAAGTTTATCTTGATGGCTGTCAGTAGATGTCTGGCTTCTGCCTTAGTAGTATTAGTACTGACATGAGTAAGCTAGTCTGTTGTGAAATTATACTCTAATAAGCACCATTTTATTTGGAGAACCCAGTCACTGTTGATTGAGCTCTACCTTTCAGGAGACAGTGTGGTACATACATTCACAGAAATAAATCTGTGGATTAATTGTATATACATGTAATACATGCAGAAGTAAATCATTGATCACAAGGCTACCCCCTTCTGATTGAGGTCACTTCTTGCAATGGGATAAGCACTGCAAAAGACCCATGCTTCTATAAGTAACATTTCATTTATGCTTCTGGAGACAAGTCACTGGGCTTTGTATATGTGAAAAGGCAAAAGACAAGAAAGCAGAGGGGAACAGATTTGAGAAGAGGAAGGGAGTTAACAAGAGTAGAGGAGACAGGAAAGAATAATAGAAGTAACATTATGCACATGTATGTAAACCTAGTGAAAATCATTATCACATATAACTGATATATAGAAATAAAACATTAATTTTTAGATAAAATTAATAAAACATAAAAAGAAACATATGCATAGAAATTATTTTGGAAGTGCATAGTTGGTTATAGGGGGTTAATTTGTTGATTAGTAATAACTCAACTTTGACCAGTCAGGTTATTTTCTCTGAGTGGTTTCTTACACCATATTGAACATCAAGTCTAGAGCCTCACACATTCTGGCAAACAGTCTACCACTGATCCATTTCATGCCTCTTTTGCCCGTTTGATTTTAAGTCAGGATCTTATTAGGTTTCCAAGGATGGCCTTCAACTTCTTCTATATCTCAGGTTGCCCTGAACGTGTAATACTCCTGCCTCAACCTAAGGAGCTAAGATTAGTGCCACCAACCCCAGGTTTATCTGGGATGTTTTGATTTTGTATCTCTGTTCTTGTAAGTACTACTTAATTTTGGAGTCAAGGAATGAGCACAGTTTGTGAGAAATAAGAGTCAAAGAAAATCTATGTGCACATAGAAAGACTAACAATACTGTGTTAGAGTAAAAAGTGTGGAAGTTATGGAAGATCTAAAATTCATAGGTGTGACCCTGATCTTTGGTGCCTTTGTGTTAGTCAGCTTTCTGTCACTATAACTGAATTCTAGAGACAATCAGGTAATCAACAAAGGGAAAACTTTATTTTTGGATCATGGTTTGGAGTTGCCACTCTATGATCAGTTGGCTTCTGCTTTGGGCAAGGCATTTCATGCTGATGTGATTTCATGCTCTGTTAAGAGCAAACATGTTACTCCCAAGGCAGAGAAGTAGAGAAGGAAGAAGGCAGAAGCACACTGGGGTCCAACAATATTCTCTGTCCATTATATCTTATGTTTCATGGATTTGACTGTTTTGATGCTTAATGTTGCCAACTTGACCAGATATAGGATCACCTAAGACACAGACTTCTGGGCATAACCATGAAGGGTTATCAATACTAGGTTTGCCTCTTGACATATATGTGAAGGATTTTTTTCAAATAGGTGAATTGAGGTAGGAAGACCCACCTTAACTGTAGAATAAAAAGGAGAACTTGAGCAGGGAGCACCATCTTGGTTCCGGGACTCTGCCGAACTTAGGAACTTAGTCTGCACAGGTGAGAGTGTGCACCACAGAGGCAGACAGCTTCTGGGACAGGCGGGAGCCACAGAGCCGCTGAGGAAGCACCCTTTTGGGGCCGCAGACATCCAGCACCCTCCCAGTCGGAGGACAGTGGTCCCGCCCTGCACGAGAGCCCTCTGCCTCAGGAGAAGGGAGTGCCATCTTGGATCCGGGACTCCACCGAACTTGGAAACTTAGTCTGCACAGGTGAGAGTGTGCACCACAGAAGCTGACAGCTTCTGTGACCTGCCAAAGCAACACAGCATCTGGGAAAGGTCCTGTTTTGGGCCTTCTTCTTCGGCCAGGAGGAGGTCCAAACACCAGATATCTGTGCACCTTCCCTCTAAGAGGAGAGCTTGTCAGCAGAGAGTGCTCTAACCACTGAAACTCAGAGGAGAGAGCCTGTCTCCCAGGTCTGCTGATAGATGGTAATCAGAATCACCAGAAGAACAATCTCTAAACAGAGACAACTATAACGACTCCAGAGATTACCAGATGGCGAAAGGTAAACGTAAGAATCTTACTAACAGAAACCAAGACCACACACCATCATCAGAACCCAGCACTCCCACTTCGCCCAGTCCAGGGCACCCCAACACACCTGAAAAGCTAGACCTGGATTTAAAAGCATATCTCATGATGACGGTAGAGGACATCAAGAAGGAATTTAATAACTCACTTAAAGAATTACAGGAGAACATTGCTAAAGAGTTACAAGTCCTTAAAGAAAAACAGGATAACACAATCAAACAGGTAGAAGTCCTTAAAGAAAAACAGGAAAAGACAACCAAACAGGTAGAAGTCCTTAAAGAAAAACAGGAAAACACATCCAAACAGATGATGGAAATGAACAAAACCATACTAGATCTAAAAAGTAAAGTAGACACAATAAAGAAAACCCAAAATGAGGCAACACTGGAGATAGAAACCCTAGGAAAGAAATCTGGAACCATAGATGCAAGCATCAGCAACAGAATACAAGAGATGGAAGAGAGAATCTCAGGTGCAGAAGATTCCATAGAGAACATCAGCACAACAATCAAAGAAAATGGAAAATGCAAAAAGATCCTAAATCAAAACATCCAGGAAATCCAGGACACAATGAGAAGACCAAACCTACGGATAATAGGAGTAGATGAGAATGAAGATTTTCAACTCAAAGGACCAGCAAACACCTTCAACAAAATTATTGAAGAAATCTTCCCAAATCTAAAGAAAGAGATGCCCATGAACATACAAGAAGCCTACAGAACTCCAAATAGACTGGACCAGAAAAGAAATACCTCCCGACACATAATAATCAGAACAACAAATGCTCTAAATAAAGATAGAATACTAAAAGCAGTAAGAGAAAAAGGCCAAGTAACATATAAAGGCAAGCCTATCAGAATTACACCAGATTTTTCACCAGAGACTATGAAAGCCAGAAGATCCTGGACAGATGTTATACAGACACTAAAAGAACACAAATTCCAGCCCAGGCTACTGTACCCAGCCAAACTCTCAATTAACGTAGATGGAGAAACCAAAGTATTCCACGACAAAACCAAATTCACACATTATCTCTCCACAAATCCAGCCCTTCAAAGGATAATAACAGAAAAGAAACCAATACAAGGACAGGAACCACACCCTAGAAAAAACAAGAAGGTAATCCCTCAACAAACCTAAAAGAAGACAGCCACAAGAACAGAATGCCAACTTTAACAACAAAAATAACAGGAAGCAACAATTACTTTTCCTTAATATCTATTAATATCAATGGACTCAACTCCCCAATAAAAAGACATAGACTAACAAACAGGCTACACAAACAAGATCCAACATTTTGCTGCTTACAGGAAACTCATCTCAGAGAAAAAGATAGACACTACCTCAGAATGAAAGGCTGGAAAACAATTTTCCAAGCAAATGGTATGAAGAAACAAGCTGGAGTAGCCATTCTAATATCTGATAAGATTGACTTCCAACCCAAAGTCATCAAAAAAGACAGGGAGGGGCACTTCATACTCATCAAAGGTAAAATCCTCCAAGAGGAACTATCAATTCTGAATATCTATGCTCCAAATACAAAGGCAGCCACATTCATTAAAGAAACTTTAGTAAATCTCAAAGCACACATTGCACCTCATACAATAATAGTGGGAGACTTCAACATACCACTTTCACCCTTGGACAGATCATGGAAACAGAAACTAAACAGGGACACAGTGAAACTAACAGAAGTTATGAATCAAATGGATCTGGCAGATATCTACAGAACATTCTATCCTAAAACAAAAGGATATACCTTCTTCTCAGCACCTCATGGTACCTTCTCCAAAATTGACCACATAATTGGTCACAAAACAGGCCTCAACAGATGCAAATTATTGAAATTGTCCCATGCATCCTATCAGATCACCATGGACTAAGGCTGATCTTCAATAACAAAATAATTAATATAAAGCAAATATTCACGTGGAAACTGAACAACACTCTTCTCAATGATACCTTGGTCAAGGAAGGAATAAAGAAAGAAATTAAGGACTTTTTAGAGTTCAATGAAAATGAAGCCACAACATACCCAAACTTATGGGATGCAATGAAAGCATTTCTAAGAGGAAAACTCATAGCTCTGAGTGCTTCCAAAAAGAAACTAGAAAAAGCACACATTAGCAGCTTGACAACACACCTAAAAGCACTAGAACAAAAGGAAGCAAATTCACCCAAGAGGAGTAGACGGCAGGAAATAATCAAACTCAGGGGCGAAATCAACCAAGTGGAAACAAGAAGAACTATTCAAAGAATCAACCAATTAAGGAGCTGGTTCTTTGAGAAAATCAACAAGATAGATAAACCCTTAGCCAGACTCACTAGAGGGCACAGGGAAAGAATTCTAATTAATAAAATCAGAAATGAAAAAGGAGACATAACAAGAGATCCTGAAGACATCCAAAACACCATCAGATCCTTCTACAAAAAGCTATATTCAACAAAAATGGGGAACCTGGATGAAATGGAGAAGTTTCTAGACAGATACCAGGTACCAAAGTTGAATCAAGATCAGGTTAATGATCTAAACAGCCCTATATCCTCCAAAAAATAGAAGCAGTCATTAATAGTTTCCCAACCAAAAAAAGCCCAGGATCAGATGGGTTTAGTGCAGAGTTCTATCAGACCTTCAAAGAAGATCTAATCCCAGTTCTTCACAAACCATTCCACAAAATAGAAACAGAAGGTACTCTACCCAACTCATTCTATGAAGCCACAATTACTCTGATACCTAAACCACAAAAAGACCCAACAAAGATAGAAAACTTCAGACCAATATCCCTTATGAATATTGATGCAAAAATCCTCAATAAAGTTCTCGCTAACCGAATCCAAGAACACATCAAAACAATCATCCATCCTGACCAAGTAGGTTTCATCCCAGGGATGCAGTGGTGGTTCAATATACGGAAATCCACCAACATAATCCAGTATATAAACAAACTCAAAGACAAAAACCACATGATCATCTCGTTAGATGCGGAAAAAGCATTTGACAAGATCCAACACCCATTTATGATAAAAGTCTTGGAATGATCAGGAATTCAAGGCCCATACCTAAACATGATAAAAACAATCTACAGCAAACCAGTAGCCAACATCAAAGTAAATGGTGAGAAGCTTGAAGCAATCCCTCTAAAATCAGGGACTAGATAAGGCTGTCCACTTTCTCCATACCTATTCAACATCGTACTTAAAGTCCTGGCCAGAGCAATTCGACAACAAAAGGAGATCAAAGGGATACAAATTGGATAAGATGAAGTCAAAATATCACTTTTTCCAGATGATATGATAGTATATATAAGTGACCCTAAAAATTCCACCAGAGAACTCCTAAACGTGATAAACAGCTTCTGTGAAGTAGCTGGATATAAAATTAACTCAAACAAATCAACGGCCTTTCTCTACACAAAGAATAAACAGGCTGAGAAAGAAATCAGGGAAACAACACCCTTCTCAATAGTCACAAATAATATAAAATACCTTGGCGTGACTCTAACTAAGGAAGTGAAAGATCTGTATAATAAAAACTTCAAGTCTCTGAAGAAAGAAATTAAAGAAGATCTCAGAAGACGGAAAGATCTCCCATGCTCATGGATTGGCAGGATCAACATTGTAAAAATGGCTATCTTGCCAAAAGCAATCTACAAATTCAATGCAGTCCCCATCAAAATTCCAACTCAATTCTTCAACGAATTAGAAAGAGCAACTGCAAATTCATCTGGAATAACAAAAAACCTAGGATAGCAAAACCTCTTCTCAAGGATAAAAGAATCTCTGGTGGAATCACCATGCCAGACCTAAAGCTTTACTACAGAGCAATTGTGATAAAAACTGCATGGTACTGGTATAGTGACAGACAAGTAGACCAATGGAATAGAATTGAAGACCCAGAAATGAACCCACACACCTATGGTCACTTGATCTTTGACAAGGGTAAAACCATCCAGTGGAAGAAAGACAGCATTTTCAACAAATGGTGCTGGCACAACTGGTTGTTATCATGTAGAAGAATGCGAATCGATCCATTCCTATCTCCTTGTACTAAGGTCAAGTCTAAGTGGATCAAGGAACTTCACATAAAACCAGAGACACTGAAACTTATAGAGGAGAAAGTGGGGAAAAGCCTTGAAGATATGGGCACAGGGGAAAAATTCTTGAATAGAACAGCAATGCCTTGTGCTGTAAGATCGAGAATTGACAAGTGGGACCTCATGAAACCGCAAAGCTTCTGCAAAGCAAAAGACAACATCAATAAGACAAAAAAACTACCAACAGATTTGGAAAGGATCTTTACCTATCCTAAATCAGATAAGGGACTAATATCCAATATATATAAAGAACTCAAGAAGGTGGACTCCAGAAAATCAAATAACCCCATTAAAAAATGGGGCTCAGAACTGAACAAAGAATTCTCACCTGAGGAATACTGAATGGCAGAGAAGCACCTGAAAAAATGTTCAACATCCTTAATCATCAGGGAAATGCAAATCAAAACAACCCTGAGATTCCACCTCACACCAGTCAGAATGGCTAAGATCAAAAATTCAGGTGACTGCAGATGCTGGCGAGGATGCGGAGAAAGAAGAACACTCCTCCATTGTTGGTGGGATTGCAAGCTTGTACAACCACTCTGGAAATCAGTCTGGCGGTTCCTCAGAAAATTGGACATAGTACTACCGGAGGATCCAGCAATACCTCTCCTGGGCATATATCCAGAAGATGTCCCAACCGGTAAGAAGGATACATGCTCCACTATGTTCATAGCAGCCTTATTTATAATAGCCAGAAGCTGGAAAGAACCCAGATGCCCCTCAACAGAGGAATGGATACAGAAATTATGGTACATTTACACAATGGAGTACTACTCAGCTATTAAAAAGAATGAATTTATGAAATTCCTAGCCAAATGGATGGACCTGGAGGGCATCATCTTGAGTGAGGTAACACAATCACAAAGGAACTCACACAATACGTATTCACTGATAAGTGGATATTAGCCCAAAACTTAGGATACCCAAGATACAAGATACAATTTGCTAAACGCATGAAACTCAGGAAGAATGAAGACCAAAGTGTGGACACTATGCCCCTTCTTAGAATTGGGAACAAAACAACCATGGAAGGAGTTACACAGAGAAAGTTTGGAGCTGTGATGAAAGGATGGACCATCTAGAGACTGCCGTATCCAAGGATCCATCCCATAATCAGCTTCCAAGTGCTGACACCATTGCATAACCTAGCAAGATTTTGCTGAAAGGACCCAGATATAGCTGTCTCTTGTGAGACTATGCCGGGGCCTAGCAAAAACAGAAGTGGATGCTCACAGTCAGCTATTGGATGGATCACAGAGCTCCCAATGGAGAAGCTAGAGAAAGTATCCAAGGAGTTAAAGGGATATGCAACCCTATAGGGGGAACAACATGATGAACTAACCATTACCCCTGAGCTCTTGTCTCTAGCTGCATATGTATCGAAAGATGGCCTAGTCAGCCATCACTGGAAAGAGAGGCCCATTGGACTTGCAAACTTTATATTCCCCAATACAGGGGAATGCCAGGGCCAAAAGAATGGGAATGGGTGGGTAGGGAAGGGGGGGGTGCGCTATGGGGGGCTTTTGGGATAGCATTGGAAATGTAATTGAGGAAAATACATAATAAAAAAATATTAAAAATTAAAAAAAATAAAAATAGGAAAAAAAAGGAGAACTTGAGCCAAGCATTAGAACTCATCCCTGTCTGCCTCCTGACCCTGACTGTAAAGTGAGCAGCCACCATATACTCCTCAGCTATGATTTTTGTTCCATGACGGATTGTATTATTGCACTATGAATCAAAATAAGTCCTTTCTCTCTCATTACTTTTCTCAGAGTAAGTTGTAAAAAGACATTCTTAATTTAAAAAAAATATTTTATGCACATGGTTGTTTTGCGTACATTGATTTTTGCATGCATCTGTGTACTACATGTGTGCTATGCTTGCAGAGGCCAGAAGAGGGCATCTGATCCCCTGGAACTTAACTTAGATTTGATTATTAGCATGCATGTGGGTGCTGAGTATTGAACATGAGTCCTCTAGAGGAGTAGCCAGTACTCGTAACCACCATCTTGTCAGGATAGTCTAGCCCAGCAAAAAGAAAAGTAAACATGACATTCTTATGCAGAAGCCAAGAACATTTCTGTATTACCCTACTGTGGGTGTACATGTCAGAATGAACACAAAGTATCATCTTTAAGGAACTTCCTGACCACAATTAACTAAGATCTTCTACTAGCTCCCACCAACTTCCCACCAGCCCTTTAACACAAGAACGTTTGAAGGATATTAAGACAAAACATCCTTTGAGTCCTTGAGCATCACATGTCCTGGGTGTCAAGTCAATTTATGATACATTGAGTACTTACTTTGCTCCACTCTATTCTTAAGACTATGCTATGCAACAGATGCAAACATTACCAACAACTGCAGGCTGAATTCTCCAGGTAGTCACCATCTGTGATGGCCATTCTGGGCTGTCAACCTGACTGTGCCTGGAAGTAAGTAAAACTCAAAATGGTGGGCACACCTGGGAGGAGTATTTTTCTTAAATCTATTGGAGTGGGAAGATGCCCTTTTAATCTGGATCTTTTGAAGTGGGGAGATCCACCTTTAATCAAGACCATACCTTCTGCTGACAGCCTCTGTAAGTGATTTGTCCTCATTGCTTGCTTGTTCGAACTATTGCTGGCAAATCCATCTCCTCACTGGCATTAGAACATACCTTCCTGAGATATTGGAATATACTGAAGACCAGGTAAGACATCCAACCTTGAAAACTGGACAACTACTTGGTTCTTAAACTTTCCATTGGTAGACAGTCATTGTTGCACTAGCTGAACCACAGCCAGGTAAACACATGTGTGTGTGTGTGTGTGTGTGTGTGTGTGTGTGTGTGTGTGTATGTGTGTGTGTGTGCATGTGTTCATTCTTCAAATTCTATTCCTCTCTCTAGAGAACCAAGACTAATATACCATCTAAGAAGGCAACAAAATCCAATCACAACACAATATAGAGATAGTACAGAAAGATATCAGATGTGAGAGCACATCTTCCCTTGGGAAGATTCTGCCTCTGGAGAAGGATACTCAGGAAATGTCAGACAGAATTAGCATCTGTGAGGAGGTAAGTAGAACATCTCAGGGTTTGTATTATGGATAGTTTCAGATACTGGAGGTGGGTAATGCTTAGTACGGAGACTTCAGGACCAACTTTTTTGTTTGTTTGTTTGTTTGTTTGTTTGTTTGTTTGTTTGTTTGAGACAGGGTGTTTCTGTGCAGTCCTGGCTGTCCTGGAACTCACTCTGTAGACCAGACTGGCTTCGAACTCAGAAATTTGCCTGCCTCTTCCTCCCAAGTGCTGGGAGTACAGGCATGTGCCACCACTGCCCAGCTCAGGACCAACTTATAAGGAGCTTTGCAGACCAAGAGAATCAGAACTCAGGTCAACATGAATACAAAGATGTTATTTTGAAGACAAATCACCTGGGGATCTTACTAAAATGAATCTTATAATTCAGAAGATCCAGAATGAAACCTGGCATTCTTCAATTCTAAACTTACTTCATGATTATTACAATGCTACAGGTCTACAGTCAATTCCACTTAGGGTAGAAAGGCTTGAGGGAATGCAGTGCTGGAGGCTATTAAACTGTGAACAATGTAACACTTCAGAAAAGAGCACTTTGATGGGGTAGTGTGTCCATGTTAGTCATAAAATAAGGGAAGGATGAAGGCAAGAGAGCAGTTGGGAAGGTACTTCAAGATGCCTATGAGAAGCAGCAAGGCAGAAGTTAAGTTTAATGTAGATCTAGGAAGCAGCAATAAAATTGATAGCTATCTGCTTCTGTCCTGAATTTTATATAATGAAGAATTGTATGTTTGTGTTCTTAGAAATTCATCAATTGTTGAATAATGTTTTCTACCTTTTACCTGCATCCCTAACCCAATTAAAATTATTTTCATTATAATGTGAAAACAATCTCTTGATAAGTGATTTTCAATCATGTGGTCATCTCAAGCAAGATGGACCTGATACTAAAATCAATGTGTGATCAACTGAATTCAGCACAGGAAAATGGAAGACATTATCACATACCTGGGGGTAAGTTCAAACTCCAGTAATAGCAGAAATGAGAGTATACCTGGGCTTCAATAAGAACTATCTGAAGAGATGGTGAAAAACACAGGCACTTACATGATCCCTCAACATGCCTCAAACTTTCTGCTCCGTCCTTGAGGTGAAATCATCTGCAATTTTAATGGAGCCCCTGATTCATGTACAGTGCCCAAGAAGATTGAATAATGAACCTAGCTGATCCTGAAAAAATTAATGCCTTTTAATGAAGGATATTATAAGATGTTATAAGAGTATAACCAAGCTAACTAATATCAAACTCATAAACAAGATGAGATTGTGCCTGTTTCCTGAGAGTTTATATTCTCAATGAGATCAGTGATAAAGACATGAAATACATCCTTACCCAAGATCATTAGTCCAACTTCATGTTTGTGAAGACTTGTATGTGGCAAGATGCACAGTGCACAAGTGTCATTAATACTATGTCTATGTGTACTTTGTATTGCACATGTTTCCTTCATGTGTACATGGACACGTGTGTCGAGGCCAAAGATTGGTCCTGAGTGTCTTATTTTTTCACTCTCTATGTTACCTTTGAGATAGGCTTTGTCACTGAGTCTGCAGCTTCCAGATTCTCTAGGTTTAATGGCCAGTGAGGTCTGTGGACCTCTGCCTTCCCTAGCACTAGCATTAAAGACTCACAAAACCACACCTAGCTTTTATGTGGGTGTTGGATATCCAAGCTCAGGTCCATACTCTTGCAAAGCAGACATTTTGCTGAAATTTCCATAGCCCCTCAGCATGATAAATATTCATTGATTTTTTTTTTTGGTTATATGAAATAGGTAATTAAAAACTTGCTTTCCAGGCCTAGAGAGAAAACTGTGACTTGAGCAGGTTTTACTGGTCCTGGTGTGCTGAGTGGCAGAAACACTGATATACAGGTCTGTAACACTTGATAAAAAGCAATGTGAGCTGCCCCTTAAGCCATGAAAACCTGGTGTGGTAGTTTTCTTCTCCTTATTCTTCTTCAAAAATTTATTTATTTGTTTTATGTACATGAGCACACTGTTATTGTCTTCAGACACAGCAGAAGAGGACATCAGATCCCATTACAGATCCTTGTGAACCACCATGGATGTAGCTGCTGGGAATTGAACTCAGAACCTCTGGAAGAGCTATCAGGGCTATTAACCACGGAGCCATCTTTTCATCTAGACCTGGTGTTCTTAACCCTGGATACCGTCAAAATCTACCTTGGTACGTTGAAACTCAAGTCATACTCCAGACCTGGGTAAGAAAACATCAGTCTTTTTCAAAGGTACACACTTTTGAAGCCATAGTAGAGATTGGCTGGGTGTGGTATTACATGACTTTAATCCCAGCACTTAGGAGGAAGAGGCAAGGGGATGATATCCAGGCCAGCCTGGTGTACAGGCTGAATTACAGGACAAGCAGGTTATGTAAACAAGCCCTGTCTCTGAAGAAAAAGGAAAAAGGTGGGAAAGAAGAAAGGTATAACAGAAAATAAAAATTGCCAGAACAGGATTTATTAATGAAGCTAAGGAGGCTTAAATGTTAAGAATTGCCAATTTTCCCATGGACTGCTTGTGAAGACCTATATTTAAATTTAAAGCTGTGGTTGACTCATCTCAAAGAATGTTCCCTGTGTCAGTTGGAGACCTGTGCAGGAGGTTTATTGGGAGGATAAGGAGAGGAGGAGCAGGATACAGTAGAGAAAACCTTCAGACCTATGTGATGAACACTTGTGAGGGAGAAGAGGAGACTTGGTTTGGGGATTGTCCTAAATAGGTGTCTATTGCTGCAATAAATACTATAACCAAAAGCAACTAGGGTTGGAAAGGGTTTGTTTGATTGTAGGTACTGGGTAGGTCACAGTCATTTGAGGGAGGAATGCAAAGTAGAGAGCCTGGGCAGGAATCTGGAGGCAGGAACTGAAGCAGAAGCCATGGAGGACTGTTGCTTATTGGCTTGCTCCTCTAGGATGGCTCAGTCTGCTTTCTTGTGTGGCCCAAGACCTTCTACCCAAGGGTTGCACCTTCCACTGGTGCTGGGTCTCTCTCCCACTTCAATTACAATCACGAAAACGTCGCAGTCTTGCCCTCAAGACAATCTTACAAAGGTGTTTTCTCAGATGAGCTTCCCTCCTCTGACTTGTGTCAAGTTTGCAAATGAATGATTTATTCTAGATGGCCCAAATTAAACACACACGCACACGCACACGCACACGCACACACAAAGACCTGCTATTTTATTTACAACCTGTAAGCCAGATTTGGACAAGTTCTGATCTACTCTTACCTGTATCTAAAGCCCCTTGGTACTTGCTGTTTGAGTGTTACCTGGGTTGCTTCTGTTCCATCAGCCTGTCCTCACGGTACATTTCTCCTGGCCACATGCTCATGTTCCATCTGACCTCATGGTTGCTCTCTCTCTCTCTCTCTCTCTCTCTCTCTCTCTCTCTTCTCCTCCTCCTCCTGATCTCTCCTTTGACCCCTCACTGGATCCTCAGGGACCATCTTTCTCTTTGTATTGCCCAATCACAGGCTCTAGGCTTATATTAGCAAATCAGTTTTAAATAGGGCAGCAAGGTTACAGGACAAAGGCTGGTGTGCAGAATTTAGCATTTGTATACATATCAAAAGACTAACCTCCAACACAAGGTGATAAAAACCAGCAAAGAAGCAGGGCACAGAGTAAGAACATCAGGCCATACTGAAGTTTGAGGAAAGTCTTGGGAAAGCCACCTTGGCTTTCATAAATGAGGCTACACATTCATGGATAGGAGCTGTATTAAAAACAAATGAAGAGTCTCTAAACCCTCCCCTGTACCCAGTCCTTTGCTGAAACAGTCAAGGGCAGGCATAGTGATGGGAAGATGTCAGAGTAGGACTAGCAGTCCTGCATCTGAGGGATGGCCACCCTTCACAATCCAGGCAGCCGTTTTTCCCAGTGACTTACCTCCACAGCTATCACTTTTTATCTGTCTTACTATCCCCAAACCTGCCCTGACAGGTGGCTGAGTTGAGGAGGGAAGGGATTATTCTGCCCACAGTAAGATTAGCCTTGAGAATTTCCAATGACAATTCAAAGCCACTTGTACATTCATCATTTAAAGCATCATGAAGAAAGCGTGGCTATGATGTGCAAATGTTTTCTCTGGAGTGAGTGAACATTGGGTCAGTAAATACCAGCAAGGCTGTGATCAGTCTGCCAACCAATTGTCTTCATGGATGTGCCATTTAGGAAAGCAGGTGAAATGTGAATGTATTCATTAAGCCAGTCATCCAATATGTGTTGAGCACTGTGAAATTCTCTGTGTTCAGAATACAAGACCCAGTTTGGGTTCTCACTGGAGACTATATTTGAATGAGGAGCAATAAGAACTAAATCCAGTGCAATGTACAAATAAAGAAAAATATCACAACTTCTAATCAATGTTTAAGATAGATGCAGAGAAAGAGCCATGATACAATTATAAAATTAATAGTAATATGGTATAGTAATAGCTGGAACTGATCTTATATTGGTTCTTCCTAAAAAGCTTTAATAACATGGTCAATATTTAAATGGAGACTTGAATTTTCAGGGAATGTGGTAATTTGAGCAGAAAAGAACACTTAGTTTACTGTAAGTATGGCTCAAGGCCTGATATACAGAGACACATGATGACTGTGAAGAAGGAAGAAGGTTGGGGTACCCTTTAGGTCCCCATTGAAATGTGTTTTAAATGTCATAGCATTTTAACTGTGCTTCAGAACACTGGAACTCATTTCTGCCACTTAAATATATTTTTATACCAGCCTTTACCTCCATTCTCTTTCCTAGCCTAGTGCTTACTATTCCCTTCATTTATAAGATCAAGGTATATTCTTGAGAAGTGTTCCAAGTGCATATATTATAGAAAGTATGGACTCTTCACTGTGTAGTATGAGAAGGGGGTTGGAGAATGGTCTTTATAAGTGAGGTGACAATAGAGCTTCTCTCTCTCTCTCTCCATTCCTCCATCCATGCCCTGTCTTCTCTCTCTCTCTCTCTCTCTCTCTCTCTCTCTCTCTCTCTCTCTCTCTCTCTCTCTCTCTCTCTCTCTCTCTCTCTCCCTCAACATACGTGTGTGTGTGTGTGTGTGTGTGTGTGTGTGTGTGTGTGTGATTCATCTATGCATGGATCAATGACCTCAAGGTAAATCTTAAAGCTATGAAACTACTAGAAAACTAATGTAGAAGAAAGCCTTAAACCATCAGGTTAGAAATAATTTGGGGGTCAGATATAAAGCACACAAAACAAAAGCAAGAATAATCAAATGGGATTATATAAAACTAAGGATGTTTTGCATGGAAAAAGAAACTATCAAAAGAATGAAGAGTCAGCAGTTTACAGAATGGGGACAGGTATTTGTTAACTGTTCATCAGCCATAAGATTAATCACTTAACTATGTAAGGAACTAAAACACACACAGACAAAAGACCAATACAAAATACAAAAGCCCAATATATACATGGGGTAGAGAATGGTTTGTAAATGGTTATGTTGGTAAATACTGCCAAGCAAGCCAGTACTAGGGAGGCAGATCCAGATGGACCTATGGGGATCGGCCTACTTGTTGAGTTACAGGCCAACTGAGAGACAGTCTCAAAAATAAAGTTAGGCAGTGTACCTGAGGTTGATTCTTAGACTCTACCACTTATGCATACACACTTGTGTATCCCCAGACATGCACACACACACACACACACACACACACACACAGAGAGAGAGAGAGAGAGAGAGAGAGAAAGAGAGAGAGAAGTGAGGAGGGAAGAGAGAGAGGGAATCCCTAAAAACCAATTATCTTGTAAGTGTCTATATCTATGGTATAAAGGCCCAGAATGTCCATGAGAATTTCAACAATTTTACAAACAACAGCAAAGAAAATGGAAATGGCTCTGAGCCATTGTTACTCAGAGTATGTTATTCCTACATACAGACTCACCACCATTTCCAGATGATCTCTGATGTTGCTTGGGAATGGGCTGGTTTGTAAACTGTCTAGAGGCATTTGTTACAGTGGCATGGCTGACATAGCATGGGTCTTTCCTACCCCACGCTGCTCCCAATGATTATTCCTGCATTGATTTTCTGTTATTGTTTCTGCTCAGCTCTCCCTTTTTTCAAGTTGACCAAAGTGAAAGATTCTTTTCCTTCTATGCATTAAATTTTATTCTGTTGAAAATCCATTGAATCAAATATAACTACAAGAGGCACCCTTGGACAGCACCAAAATCTGGTTCATGATTTGGTTTGCAATACAACACAGTAGGAGTTGAGGATATTAAATTATCAAATATCAGACAATATATGATCTCTGCAAAGAATGGACTGGATATCATATAAACCTAGGACAAAGAATCTTTGGCAAAACTAAAGAGTGACACCAAGACAATGAGCAGAATTCACTTTGCTGACCCTTCTGGCACTCAACAAATTCTGAAAAGCAGTAAGGATAATCTTGGTTTAATTCAGGGCTTTGCTGCAGACTTTCTCATAGGTGATATTCAAATTAAGGCCTGGAGGATGCTGTCATTATAGCCCAGAGAACCAAGGAGACAAACCTTCCAGAGAGAATAGGAGAAGGAGAAAGAACTTGGTGCATTCACAGACCTAAAAGGGAGACAGTATATGTTTCTAGAGGACATACAAAGACCATGGGTTCAGGCCAGGAGGAGTAAGCTAAGCTGGAGCAAAATGTGAGTAATACTAATACAAGTCTACTATACACAGTTGCCCTCAGACAGTCTGAGCATTCATGAGCTATGGTATGCATTAAAAAATTTTTAAAAAGGAATGATTCTTTTGTTATTGTTATTGTGTGCTATTGTTATTGTTACTACTATTGTGGAACAAGGCTGGCCATGACAATCCTCCTGCCTCATCTTCCTGGATTATAGATGTGCTCCATGTCCAGTTCTCTTGAAGAAAGACTCTTGAAGAAGATATATGCTAAAGAGATCTAGCATTATGTAGGGAGTTTGAGAGGAGAAGGACTAAATGACAAGGTACACCAGGCTGCTCTAAAATGGAGGATCCACTGTTCTACATCCCATGCAACCATCTTAGTTCTTGGAAATTTCCAGATTTCCAGAATCCGTTCAATGAATGTTGCATGTAATAAAACTTAGAATTTTAGATGTTCAGAACAATAGCAAGTAAAATCCTGAAAGAAGACATACTATGGTGTAGAAGGTCCTAGATGAACTGCCACCTTGGTTAAGGGTTTGAGCTTAACTTCCGTATTCTTAACTTGGGGTTCAAATTCCGCATGCTAGCTATATATCCAATAACATCATAGCCCAGTAGCTGGGAACATGGACTCTCTGTTTCTTGATTGACTCCATTCATAGATAGCCCCTGACATTCTGATAAATATTAGCTGAGTGATTGACATTTCTGCTGTGGTTGCATGCCCAAAGCTGTTCCCCCAGGACTGTGAAATAAAGGTCTGCCTAACTCTACCACGAAGTTCCTGGCTATGCCTGAGATCAGCAGAGCCAAGAAGGAACTCTTTAGTGTGATCATCCTTTTGCACTCAGGGAAGAAAAATTGAACTGCTCATCCTGCCTTCAGATCTTCCCAACCCCATCCCCGAGGCTCTGCTCTGATCACTTCTGCTTTCTGTCATGGCTGCCTGTGATACCCCTTGACCTGATTTCCTCTGTACATTGTGAGGGTGATTAAGCCAGCTAGCTCTAGCTTCAATCTGAGGAGATGGCAGAACTTTCCTTTTGGGCAGTCCTCAGAGTACAGCACTACTTTGTAATTGGGGAACTCAGATGCAGTCAGTCCAGGAGTGCTGTGCTGTGAATGCCAAGTTCACAAAATTAAGCAAGGAGGCAAAGTACTGGGCAGTGTGTCCTTCCCATAGTGCACTCCATGTTGGGCCAAATTCCAGGCATTTCAGCAAAATTTCATGATCCAGTGTTCCCGCAAAATCCCATTAAGGACAAGACTGCCTGTCTAGAAACGACAAAATATTATAAGTCAGTTTGCTTTGGTTGTCTGGGTTCCTGGAGACTCTGTCTGTGCCGACCAGCTTTAACCTAGCTTCCCCACAGTGAAAGATACACACAGGGAACCTCTCAAATAGGCCCAGTAATCAAGATCACAAAAATGTTATGGAAGGAGGCCTGGGGTCAGAACCCTAGCTTACTAATTGCCTCTGAAGCATGAGGCTCACACAGTGTTCTGTGTATGCCTGTGGTATGCACAGTGATGAGCCATCTAGAGCCACCTTCAAGCTGTTGCTACAGCTACTAGAAGTTCTGCTGAAAAACAGCCTTTTGTCCAAGGTCATTCCTTCCCCTGAATGGTCCTTTGACACCAATGACTGATCGAGAAGCATCTGTAAGGGTTGGCCAATTTCAGCCAAATTCAGGATTGCTCTGACAGAACATTTCAACCCTCATTTCATTTCATTTCATTTCATTTCATTTCATTTCATTTCATTTCATTTCATTTGAGGTCATCCTATGTCCTTAGCCCTACAAAGCAGTATGACCTTTCCCTCTATCCAGTGTGTCCCCTTCCCTTTCTTTAGTGGGTGTTTTTCTTTTTTTTTTTTTTTGGTTTTTCGAGACAGGGTTTCTCTGTGTAGCTCTGGCTGTCCTGGAACTCACTTTGTAGACCAGGCTGGCCTCGAACTCAGAAATCCGCCTGCCTCTGCCTCCCGAGTGCTGGGATTAAAGGCGTGCGCCACCACGTCCGGCTTAGTGGGTGTTTTTCTAAGTGCTCCCTTTTACCAACATCTTTCGGTTGAAATTCAGTTCCCATCTGCTTCCTGAAGCACCCAGCCTGTGACAGGGTTTCTTTTTAAAATTGTTTTATGAGATACTATGTTAGATACTAGTTTGAAAAACTCTTTCATTTCGTATGTGTGGATTCTTCAAATTTTTCAGATACTGCTTTAATAGAAATGCAATATCAGATGCCATCTACAGTTTTCAAGTATTCAGAGTCCATCATATTTTCTTCTAATTTCAGCTCTAGAAACCCATATCCATGGCTGTTACTCAATGTGGAAGTGCAATCTACTTTGTTCAGCTTCATAGGTGGGCATGTGACCAAGGCTAACCAGTGAGCATGACCCTGTCTGTAGTGATGACACTGGGACTGTCCTAGAAACATGTATGTTCAATGAAAATCACCCCCCAAACCATGTTTGTGGGGAGTTGTTTGCTTCAGAATTTCCTGAGATCCTTCTGTCATTTCAAAGTCATTTGCTTGAGACTGAAGTCATCACAGAAGAAAAATGTCACCAGGAAGGCATGGCAAGACAGTAGGGAGGGAAAAGGTGCAAGAGAAAGATCAATTTGGACATGCATTGGTACTCACACCTAGTAAATCAAGGGTGATTCTGGTCACTTCTAGTCCTAAGTTTTTAAACCATCAACAAATAAAATCCATACTTTATGTCACTCAGTAAGAAAGTCCTAATGTACTGTTTTGCATTTAGTATTTATTATATGCTTAGACTGAAAAGAAGACTTAAAATAGTCTCATTTCTTTCCTAAAATAACAACATTTTGAAAGGTGTTATCCTTTACAAGCGTGGTATGGTGAGGGTAAAAATCAGGCCCAGTTGTTGTCCTAAGATGTAGAGAAAGTGGGATCCTGATCTGAACAAGGCTGTGAGGACTGAAATTTGGTTGATTACATACCATACTATCACTATTCTGCCTTGCCCAGATTTATTAGAGAATTTCTTTACATCACTGAAATGGTTAGGTGAGATTCATAGTTGCTACCAGTTATGCCAAGGATTTGTGACTTTTCTAAGCTTATGTGTATGGACATATTCAATTCTTACACTGACACTGGGCTGAAATACTCCCATGCTCATCTTATAGATGAGGACACTTAGAGAGAGAACACTGCTATTCTACCAGCAGAGCCAGATTTTGATCCAGCCTGGATCCAGACATGAATCCAACAACTGTGCATTCAACTCAGTAAAGACAAAACACTAAATGGAAAATATGTTTATGTTATAATGGATGCCAGGGTCTAATTCATGATGGGATTTTCAGTATTTCCTTTGTTCTTTTAGGAACACCACCTTGTCACAATTTCCCCCAAACTTTTCTCTTTTTAGTTATTATTTTTATTTTTTATTTATTCTATGAAATATTTTGCTTTCCTCAAACTGATGAGAAGACTACGTGTATGTAATTCATTGACCATAGAGAAGGCAAGCTGCTACCTACTTAGAGCCTCCCCCACCTAGTGGTACCAGACAATACTCTTAATACTACCAGAAGAAAAATGTAAATGTCAACCCAGTTACAAACCCTGCAAACCACAAGATAGTGACATGCCTGTAAGATGCTGGTACAATAATGGCACAATAGTTCTCTGAGTAACCAACATATATCTGTTTGGATTTAAGGCCCATTCTATGAGATGAAACCCACACCTGACAGCTTGGATGGCCAAGAACCTAGGGCCTATATATGCCATGAACCTAGGGGAAAACAAAATACTACTGTTCTGCTAAAGGAACAGAGCAATAAGCTGACTAATGCTATAATCATTCTGCTATACTTATGGATAAGTGTCTCGCTTGTCCATCATCAAAGAAGCTTCCTCCTGCAGTAAATAGGAACAAACACACAGGCCCACAACTAGACAAGACACAGAGAGTAAGAAAGCTTGGTGCACTCAGTCCTAAATGGGATGACTCCATCATGTTCCTGCCCTTGGGAGTTAGAGAATCCTAGAGAAGAGGGGGCAGAAGATTGTCAGAGCCAGAGGGAGTGGAAGACATCAAGGAGCCAAGGCTTTATAGAAAGAACAGGATCAATGAACATATGAACCCACAGGGACTGTACAGGCCGAAACTAGGTGGGATCTAAGCACTGAGATGGGAAATGGACACATGTTCTACCCCTAACCCAAAAGCAATCTCCAATTGGTAACCACTCACAAAAAAAAAAAAAAAATAGATTTTTTTTCCAATGGACTATCACTGGTTTACAAATAACACTTAAGGGTAGGTCCGTGCCCAGCAGTAGATGATCAACATAAAAATGAATTTGATGGTATATTTTGAGGCTTTTTCTTTTATTCAATGTTTTTTAACCTTAAGATCTTTTGCTTATATATTATGGTTTCCACTAGTTGTATTTTGATGGGATTTCTCTGTGTGTGCATGCATGTGTTTCTGTATCTTTATGTGTTTCTCCTGCTTTTTCTTTGGGTCTTTTTTTCTGTTTGTTTGTTTGTTTTGTCCTATTCTGGTTTGTTTATTTTCATCTTAAGTGTTTTTTTAAGTATCTTTTTGTTTTCTAAGAAAGAAAAAAGGTGTGTGGATTTGGGTGGGTAGGGAGGTAGAGAGGATTTGGGAAGAGATAGGGTAGGCAAAACCATATTCAGTATATATTATATGAAAAACATCTATCTTCAATTTAAAAAAGGAAATTATACACATGTACATAATACATTATCATCACATCTAACCATCCCATAATTCTTTTCTCAACCTCATGTCCTTGACCTTTTATTTTTTATAACACTCTGAGTTCAGACAGTGTGACCATACCATATGGTCATGGGTGTCAGGTGATCCATTGGGTTATGTGTAACCTACCAGCATTGACACCCCCCATCCAAGCAAAAGTACTCTCTTTCCCTGAGCAGTCATCAACTGCCCCTAGCTCCGCATTTAAGGTGAGGTCTTCAGATCTTCTAACCCACTCCATGTTGAACCTTTATCCATTAGATTGATTTTGTATAGGTTGTGTGCCAGTAGTCACAGCAACTGTGAGTCTAGGAGTTCTATGGCCATGTCACATCCAGAAGACAGCATGTCACAGCATTTCTCCCCATGCTTCAGCTCCTATATTCTTTCTGATCCCCCTTTTGCAATGCTCTCTGAACTTTGTGGGAGTGGCTACTATAGATATATCACTTGTGCCTAAGAACGCAATTGCTCTTCTGTGCATGTTGAACAGCAATGTGTCTCTGTGGTCATCAACTCTCACTGCACTAAGAAGCTTCACTGACTGGGGATGAGAGCAATAAAAATTGATTGCTACAGAAATGAATATTTAAAAAGCAGTTTGGCAAAATGACCATTAATCTAAAAAATATCAGTGAGTTATCCCCTAGAGTCTATGACTTCCTTAGTCATATTTACAATACCAGACATGAAGTGTCTCAGGTTGGTTACTCCCATGGACAGTCTTTCCAGTATTGCAGCAGGGGGTACAGCTTGCCTGTCAGGTTAGTATTATAGTCTGCAGGTTCCATTGCCAGATAAGACCATTGATGACTCCCCCCTCCCCCCAGAAGCCTGTGTGGCACTTTCCAGCACCATCGAAGTGAACCAACAGGGAGGGTTTCCTATTTAGTTCAGAACTGATGCCTCTCTTTTCTGAAACCAAGTGTGTGATATCTTCAGGAGTAGGGTCTTACCATGTATTTATAGTATGCAACTAAGAAAGAAACTGATAACCTGTGTTGTTTGAATGCCTCTGGGGCCTCTATGATCAATAACTCATAGGGAGGTAACCATGTCTGGCACTGAGATTTTTATGAGCTTTTTTTTCTGAAGGTGGTTTTCAAACTGAAGCTGTTGCCCCCTATTCACTGGCAAATAGATCCTTGACCTTAGATAAAAAAAATAAGAGCTTGTTCCTTTTTAATCCCTGAGGGCTAGAGAGAGCAAACCTTGTCTTAGGCAGAGACTGGGGAAGACTGTTGCTTATCTGTGGAGTCATCTTGGAAAATGAGCTCAGAAAATTCCAGTGTTGATGATGGCCTGAGAATTAGTTCCCAAATGTCCTGACTCTACATGACATGCTTTAGTAAAACAGCACTTCAGTCTTAGCAAGCAGTGACCTTCATCAATAAATGTTCCTTGTAAGGGTGACTCTGTCCTTGGATTAGCTTTGGGTAGTAGAAACTGTGCAGATCCAGTCAGCGTGCCAGGCTTCCACCAGCAATAATTGACTCCTACACTACCACTAGGGCTTAATTTCTTCATCCCTAGAACTGATTAGGTAACAAACATCAGTATGTTTTAAGGCAGATTAATAAGCTAATACATGACAGTGCTCTGCATGCTGCAGTGTTTCTTAACATAATAGATATTGCAGGATAATTTTTCATATGGTATATATATTTAATTACATTTTATTTATTTTGTGTGAATAAAAGGAGGGGCATATGTATGTCATGGTGCCTGAGGACAATTTGCATGAATTGATTCTTTCCTTCCAAATGTAGGTACCCAGGTTGGACTTGACACATCAGGCTTGGAAGCAGGTGCTTTGCACAGTGTTCCATATCTCTGGTCCTATTCTACATCTTTAAAGCAACCACTTTCTGGTTTAGAGTCTCATTTCTGTTTTAAACATCATGTACTTCTGAAGAAGTTGGCCCATAGTCTAGGAACTTAAAAGTAAATTTTATGTTGGACGGAATGCTTCTTCTATTGCCAACAAAGATATCTTCGTGTTAATCCCTGAAATTCAACTGACCTTAAAAAGGTCCTTAAATGATGAAGACAAAGGTGGGAGAGTCAGTGACAAGATGATGAAGCCCAGTAAAGATGTAATCATTCTTTGTTACCTCTGAAGACAGAGGAAGGGGTCTCAATTGAATGCTGCAGCCTTCAGCAATGTGGCAGGAAGGAAGCATGCACCTGCACCTGCAGTGTCCAGGAAGGTTTGCAGTCCTAAGACCTGATTTTAGCCAGTGAGACCTGTAGTAGATGTCTGACTTCCAGAATTATAATACATTAGTTTCCTCAAGCTACCTAATTTGTAATAATTTATTAAACTATCAAGAGTAAACTAATATACTTGTATAAGCAAGATAACCTACATGATATATGCTTGTGATAGTCATAAAAGGTAGGCCTATCACTTAGTGAGCTGAGACATCTTGTGATTCTCTGAGAAGTTTGGAGTATGCTTTTTAAGAATGGAAGATGTGGTATTTAATACATCTACCTTTAATTTTTAAATTTATTTTAATATATTTGTTTAAGCATGTATATATGTGTACTGTGTGCATGTCTGGAGCCCTTAGAGGCCAGAAGAGGTCTCCAGTGGTTGTAAGCTGCCAGGTGGGTGCTGAGAACCAAACCCAGAGCATTGAATGCTCTTGATCAGAACCATCTTCCAAGCTCAGAAATAAGCCCCTTTGATATCTTCCTGGACAGGTGCACTGCACAGAGGACACAGAGATAGTGACCTCTGACTTATTAGTTAGACTTTTCACTTGCAGAATTATAATACATTAGTTTATTCAAGTTACCAAATTTATAATAATTTATTAAACTATCAAGAGTAAACAAGTATACTTGTAGAACCAAGATAATCTACATGATATATACTTGGAATAGTCATAAAAGGTAGGTCCATCACTTAGTGAGCTGAAACATTATATGATTCTCTGAGAAGTTTGGAGTAAGGACACAGAGTTAGTTTCTGCAGACGGAGTTAGTAAGTAAAATATTCCCCAATGTCTCTTCTAGCTTATGCCTCCCAAATTGCCCTTACTATTCATGATCTGCCGCATTGCGTTTGTGATAAATGCAAGGAAGCTGGTATTTCTTCTGAGTTGTTTAGAAATGTGATCTTTTCCACCACTCTCTCTCTTTAAAAAAAAATTAGAGCCAGTCTAGCAAATTGGCAAAGGGCTTATAATTTGAACGACATTGGCAAAGGTTGAATTATCCTCCAACTATCTAGGAGGCAGTGTCAGAGAAATTATATGTCATCTTTTACTGGTCAGGGCCTACTGGAAACATTCTCAACTCATATGCACTGCCACATTCAGTGATCTCTCATTGGAAAAATATCACTGGTGAGAACAGATCTTTGAAAACCTCAGAAGTGTTTGAAAGTAAGATAGAGAGATTTTTTGCAAGATGCTTACCTTGTAGCAAAGTTTTCAGAAGCACGAACTCTTTTACTCCTGTCTATTTTGAATCTAAAGGAACTACACAAGGGAAGAGTCAAGGCCACCAGCATGCTGAGTGCTCTGCTAGAAACAGACACTGTGTGATAATCAGGGGCTGAGGGTAAAGCCCAGCAGGGACAGCTCTCCTCTCTCTAGTGTTGCTTGGTCTCTACAGTGTGGATGACTCAGCCCTCACAAGGCTCCTTCATTCTGCCTGTTTTTTTTCTGACATTGCAAACATTGTGTTTGAAGAACACCCCATTATGTATTTGTGTTTAATAAGGAATCATTAAAATTGTCTGTAGCCCCAATTATTAGCTTTTGGGGCTTATCATGATACATATCACCATGCTGTAAGAAGACTGAGGGATTCTATCCAGAGCTGGTATAATTCAGTGGGCAGGACCAGAGCATCAAAGTCACACAGACTTTAAGTCATGACTTGCCAGCTGTCTGTATTTCTTTGTCCATAGAAAGAAGATAATGCTACCTGCTTCCCTGAGATCTCTTTGGGATTTAATGTAATAATCAGTTGAGGAGTTTGAACAGTAATAGGCAGACATAATAGTTATTATCTATTATTGTTCTGTTACTAAAACTCAAAAGCCATAAAGCTAATATTAACTATCTAATAAAAATTGACAGAATCCTGAACTAATTCTGAAGCTATTTTTCCTCTTGTACAAAGAAGGCAATGAAGTTAATGGTTTACTAAGCTGGTGTGTGTCACATGACCCAGTGCTTATCTATTTAGAAACAATGAGGATGTAAGTTTTACTAATTATGAAAAATAACCCAATGACCCAATTTTTCTCCCCTTATGAGTAGATGGTACTTAACACAGGGTCTCAAGTGGTCTTGACTGACCTCTAATCTACAATATAGCTGAGGGTGACCTTGAACTCATTTTTCTGACTCAATCTCCTACATTCTGAGGTTATAGGTGTGTAGACTGTAGTGGAGTTAATAAAAATGGCTCCATAGGCTCATAGCAAGCAGGACTATTTGGAGGTGTGATCTTATTAAAGAAAATATATCACTGGGGTTGGCCTTGAGGTTTCGGAAGCTAAAAATGCCAGGGTTAGTGGCTCACTGTCTCTCTTTCTGCCTATAGATTCAGATGTAAAACTCTCAGCTACATCTCCAGCACCATATCTGTCTTCATGCCACCATGATTGCTGGCAGGATGATAGTGGACTAATCTTTTAAACTGTAATCCAGTCCCAATCAAATGTCTTCCATTTTAAGAAAAGTTTCCACAGACATGGTGTCTCTTTATGGCAATAAAATCCTAAGACAAACACCATGGCTTCTTATAGTGCTGAGGACCAAACCAAGAGCATTCTGCATTCTAGGCAGGTACTCTACCAACTCAGCAATGTTCCCAGGCCTTGAGAGAAGAAAACGGCGATGAAGTCTAAAATGGAAGAACCCAGGTGTGAGAAGGCAGGTCTATGTCATGGTGGGTAGTACAGCCAAACAGTTCTGAATACAGACCAAAAGCAGCCTTTCCTTCCCTAAGGCTATCCTATTTGACCTACAAGCAACTGTATGGATCAGAGAACCTAAGAAAGGCTATGCTTACTTGCCCAAGTCCTTGTTGCAGAACCACTGGATAGGGCCCCAACCATAGATCCTGAGGTTATCTGCTCCTCCACAGTGATGTTTTGAGAGATGTGCCCATCTCTTCCATGGAAGGAGGTCCACTATCATCATATCCCAAAGCTGCCTTGTGTTCTCTCTACAGCGATGCTCTAATACCAATTCAGAGTCAGGTGTCACATATATATATATGACAGAATATATATATATATATATATATATGTCAGAATATATATATATATATATATATATATATATATATAACAGAAAACACATCTACCCATGCTGTCAATATTAGACCTTCTGATTTTGGTCCCAGTGTTGGGCCCTGAGGCCTGTGACACAGTTCCACATCCCTTCTCAGTCATGCCAAACAGGAACTAGAGAAAAACATCTGTGTTCTTGGCAGCAGGTCTACCTACTTCAGTTCCCTAAAATCTGCTACCCTGTGAACTCTAATGTGGTCCTGCTCTACCAGAGATCAAGAGCAAGATCTGTTCCATAGGGATCTAAGAGTACCATGTCTCCATGTATAGCATGCTAACTGCAGATCCAGTAATAGTCACTGACTTTCTTTCAGCCCCTCTTAACTGTGGCCCAAGAGACAGTACTGTCAGACTGAGGATATGGAAGGACATGTTTAATTGTCAAAACAATTATGTCAGGACAGCAAGACATGCTTACATCTTCAAAAGCAAGTCTACATAGACTGTGAAGGACAGGGTGAGCACTGCATCACCAAGAAGGCTTATTAACCTCCATATGAATATCCTTTTTTAAAACCTGATAAATAATTCAAAATATTTGGTTTTTGTTGTTTGTTTTGAGACAGGATCTCACTGTGTAGCTCTGGCTGTCTTGCAAGCTTTTCTATAAACCATGTTTAACACAAAATTACAGGGATCCACCTGCCTCTGCCTTGCAAATTCTAGGCTCAACAGTATGTACCACCATGATCAGTTCAAAAAGTTCCTTTTTTGAACTTAATCTACGTACAAGAAAACAGAGATTCAACTCACTCCACTAAAGAAAAAGCCAAAATATGTTTTCCAATTTTTTTATTCGGTAATTACTACATTTACATTTCAATGCTATCCCGAAAGTCCCCTATACCCCTCCCTGCTCCCCTACCTACCCAATCCCACTTCTTGGCCCTGGTGTTTCCCCTGTACTGGGGGATATAAAGTTTGTAAGACCAAGGGGCCTCTCTTCCCAATGATGGCCGACTAGGCCATCTTCTGCTACATATGCAGCTAGAGACATGAGTTCTGGGGGTACTGGTTAGTTCATATTGTTGTTCCACCTATAGGGTTGCAGACCCCTTCAGCTCCTTGGGTACTTTCTCTAGCTCCTCCATTGGGGGCCCTGTGTTCCATCCAATAGCCGACTGTGAGCATCCACATCTGTGTTTGCCAGGCACTGGCATAGCCTCACAAGAGACAGCTATATCAGGTCCCTTTCAGCAAAATCTTGGCTGGCGTATGCAATAGTGTCTGCATTTGGTGGCTGATTATGGGATGGACCCCTGGGTGGGGCAGTCTCTAGATGGTCCATCCTTTCATCTTAGCTCCAAACTTTGTCTCTGTAACTCATTCCATGGGTGTTTTGTTCCCAATTCTAAGAAGGGGCAAAGTGTCCACACTTTGGTCTTCATTCTTCTTGAGTTTCATGTGTTTTTCAAATTGTATCTTGGGTATTCTAAGTTTCTGGGCTAATATCCACTTATCAGTGAGTGCATATCATGTGAGTTCTTTTGTGATTGGGTTACCTCACTCAGGATGATACCGTCCAGATCCATCCACTTGCCTAGGAATTTCATAAATTCATTGTTTTTATTAGCTGAGTAGTACTCCATTGTGTAAATGTACCACATTTTCTGTATCCATTCCTCTCCTGAGGGACATCTGGGTTCTTTCAAGCTTCTGGCTATTATAAATAAGGCTGCTATGAACCTAGTGGAGCATGTGTTCTTATTACCAGTTGGAACATAAAAGCCAAAATATTATGATGAGAATATTGGTGGAATCAGAAACAGCACAGCATGTATAATTGAGAGTTATTAAAACAAAGGAGGGACCCCAGATTAGACAAGTATTCAACACAAAGAGAAGATGCATATCTTCTAAGCAATGCAAAGGGGCAAGGGGTCTGAATCTGAATTGGGTAGAAACAGCCACAAATGACTTTGCAAGGATTATTTTTAAAAAGACAATAGGGGGAAGTTCATACTAGGATGAGTTAGGATAGGTTGGTTAGTTCTTAGTTAATGGTTAGTAGGTTAGTCAGGATAGCCAAATGGAGAATTTTGATTGTTGGACCTTAGTGATTAGCCTCAGGAATGAGTCAGACATAAATAAAGTTATGGAGCTTGGTGGCTAGCCTTAGAAATATGGAAGTGTCTATCATGTGTGTTCTTTTGTGATTTTGTCACCTCACTTCGGTTGATATCCAGACCCATCCATCGATCTAAAAATTTTATAAATTCATTGTTTTTAAAAGCTGTATAGTACTCCATTGTGTAAATGTACCACATTTTCTATATCCATTGCTCTGTTGAGGGACATCTGGGTTTTTTCCAGCTTCAAGCTATTATAAATAAGGTTGCTATGAACGTAAGTGGATATTAGCCCAGAAGCTCAAAATACCCAAAATACAATTTGCAAAACACATGAAACTCAAGAATAAGGAAGGCTGAGCCGGGCGTGGTGGCGCATGCCTTTAATCCCAGCACTCGGGAGGCAGAGGCAGGTGGATTTCTGAGTTCAAGGCCAGCCTGGTCTACGAAGTGAGTGCCAGGACAGCCAGGGCTACACAGAGAAACCCTGTCTCGAAAAACCAAAAAAAAAAAAAAAAAAGAAAAAAAAAAAGAATAAGGAAGGCCAAAGTGTGGATACTTCTATCCTTCTTAGAAGGGGGAACAAAATACCCATGGGAGGAGTTACAAAGTTTGGAACAGAGACTGAAGGAATGACCATCCAGAGACTGCCCCATCTGGGGATCCATCCCATAAACAACCACCAAACCCAGACACTATTATTGTGGATGCCAACAAGAGCTTGCTGACAGGAGCCTGATAAATCTGTCTTCTGAGAGGCTCTACCAGTGCCTGACAAATACAGAAATGAATGCTCATATCCATCCATTAGACAGAGCACAGGGTCCCCAATGCAGGAGCTAGAGGAAGTACCCAAGGAGCTGAAGGCATTTGCAAGGCCATAACAATATAAACTAACTAGTACCCCAGAGTACTAAACAGAGTACTAGCTCCCTGGTACTAAACCACCAATCAAAGAAAACATGTGATGGAACTCATGGCTCTAGCTGCATATGTAGCAGAGGATGATGGCCTAGTTGGTCATCAATGGGAGGAGAGGCCCTTGGTCCTGTGAAGATTCTATGTCCTAGTATAGGGGAATGCCAGGGCCAGAAAGCAGGTCTGGGTGGGTTGGGGAGCAGGGGAAGAGGAGAGGGGAAACTAGGAAAGAGATAACATTCATAATGTAAATAAAGAAAATGTCTATTAAATTTTTTTAAATGCCAAAATTCAGTTTAGCAATGAATAGAAAGTTTCAAAGTGGTTTTATTGTACATGAAGAATTATACTTTGTGTGGCTAGATTCCTTTTAACTGTTCCTTATTTAAAATTAACGGTGTCTAGAGACACGAGCTCTGGGGGTTCTGATTAGTTCATATTGTTGTTCCACCTATAGGGTTGCAGACCTCTTCAGCTCCTTGGGTACTTTCTTTAGCTCCTTCATTGGGGGCCCTGTGTTCCATCCTATAGGTGACTGTGAGCATCCACTTCAGTATTTGAAGTGAAAAAAAAAAAAAAAGAAAGAAATATGGAAGTGTCTAAATAGGGGACTCTAATAGTTTAGCAAGAGAGGGATATTAGGAGGGCAAGACCTGCAGGTGCTATCTTTTCCATGATTGGTCCTGTTAGATCCCCTCAGGGGGCATCCCTGTTAATTATCTACTAATCCTGCTTCAGAGTAGCTTCCTGACACATCTAGCTCATTCTCGGGAAGGTCCAATGTGCTACCTATGGCTAGGGTAACCATTTCCCAGGCATCCAATTACAGTGGTAGAAATCAGCAACTGTGCAGGCTTCTTGGAGCTGCAGTAACAAATTGACACAAACTGGTGACTTAAAGCAATTATGGCTTATTTTGTCACAGTCCAGGAAGCCAGAAGTCACAAATCAATGCTTCATCAGAATTGGCTGCATTAGGAAGATAGAAGAAAGGAAACATTTTGCATGTTGTTCCTCACTGTGGTACATGTGGGCAGTCCTTAGCCATCAATAGATACACACTCCAACCTTTGTGACTCCAACCTGCTGTCACATTCTCTTCCCTGGGGGACTGTGTGCCCTCACCCTTTGTAAAAATATGTTTTTAATTGAAATAGAATTGCATGACTTTCCTCATTTTCCCTCCTTTCAAGCCCTCTCAGGCCCCACTTCAAGTTGATGGGCTTCTTGTTTTTAATATCTTACATGTTATTATGCAGATGTATGTGCATGTATGCATAAATATATACATATGACCTGCTGAGTCTGCTTTTGTTGTTTGTGTATATACTTTTAGAGCTGACCTTTCTATGTTGGGCAACCAATAATGAGGCTCATCTTTTAGAAAGGCTAATTCTCCTTTTCCCAATAGTCATTAATGAATGAAAAAGAGAAATAAAAAAAGAAAGGAATGGGAGGAGGGGAGAGAATGGGAGGGAAGGAGAGAGAAGGGGAAGGGAGAGAAGGGGATGGAGAGGAAGGGACTGTTTCTAAGTATGGTAGAGGAAAAAGTTTATTACAAATATGTGGTAGAGCATAGCCTAGTCAGAGACAGATGGGAGAGACCAGAGTGGACATGACTAGACTGAGCTGGGCCATGTGGGGAGGGAAATGGGAAGGAAGATGAGAGGGAGGGGAACCAAGTTCAGCAAGCAGTAGGTCAAAGGAACAAAAGAGTGGGTAACCAAAATGTCTGAATTATTTATGAAAAAACCTCTGAGGGGAAGGCAGCCCAGCCCCTGCAGAAATCAGGGTAGAAGGTAGAGACTGAGAGATAATGTGGGAACCTGGAGGCCAGGTCCACTTTGATATGTTAAATAGGCACCTCAGCCATTTGTTCGAGGTCTGAAACTTAACAATTATTTACCCATAGATGGGAAAACTCTGCTAATTAAGGTCGAAGTGCACCATGACTGGATAGTCTCTGGGTCGGATTTTTATCCTTAACAGGCTGTATCTGCAAAGACAAAACAAAATCACATTCTGAAGAATGAACTTGAAGAAACATCGTTCAACACAGTTCAAAAGCTCTCTACATGGAGGTGAAGACTCTGGTGGTGAGATCTGTGAAGTATCAGTATCTATTAAAAATGATTCTGTATTAAATATCAGGAAATTATGAAAGTAGTTCACATTACCTCGGAACACATACCTCCATATTTAATAGAGCTTAGACAAGACCTTAGCTTGTATAAGTTACTGACCTTGTATCAAGGCACTGGCAAATAGATGGAGACTGCTAACTGTTGTTCTGCAATGGGAGAAGGCCAGAGCTAAAAGAAAGCACATGGTATCCTCTAAAACAGAAGAGGAAACACTACATACAGGCACACGAACTCATCTATCACAAACACAGACACATGCATACACACACATAATCATACACACATAAAACACACATATATACAGATACTCACATGCAACACACACACACATATATATACATGTATATATATACATGTATATATATATGCACAGACATACACATTCAACATACACACATACATACACACATATATATGTATACACACATATATATGTATATATACGCACATATACACATATACATACATATACACACATATAGCATACACACATACACACACATATATATGTATACACACACATATATATGTATACACATACACACATAGACACACACACAGATACATATGAAACACATGCACAAGCGATTCAAATATTTTCACATAAACAAAAGCACACATAGTGAGAGAAAGAGGGAGGGAGAATGCAGATATATAGAGGGTATCAAGGCAGGAATAAGAAAAATATGCACTTTCGTATTTCAAAACAATTGTTTTTAGTGAATCTTTTTCTGTTCCAATAAGACTGACAAGTGTTCAATGGTGTGGGAGTGGAACACAGAAAAAGCTCTTCAATTCAGGGTAAGAGAACTTCCAAAATGGAATTCTCCAGAGTGCCAGGGAAAGAAAATCCCAGAGTTCCTTGCACAGAAATGGCAACCCAGCTTGGGACAAATCCTGTGATTCCAGGAGAACTGTCCATCTTAGGAATAGACTGAAAGCTGGTAGATCGCTTAGTGGCAAAATGTTTGCCTTGCAAGCATGGGGACAAGAGTTTACAGCCTAGATTTCATTTAAAAAGCCAGGCATGGTGGTGCATATTCGTAATCCTTGCAGAATCTCACCACTGGATGTGGGATGGGGTGAAAATAGAGAGATTCTTGCTGCTCAGTCAGCCTAAACTAGGAATACTGTCTCAAAATAAAGAAACTGACAAAGCATGAAGAAGGAAACCTGAGGTGGTCTCTTTTCTAGGCATGTGTGTATTCCCACAGCCCAGCACATGCACAGACATAACAAGGAAACCAAGAACCTGCAAGTTAAAAATTGTGAAAAAAAAATCTACATTGAAAAACATTTTAGAAATTACCTGGAGAGGCAGAAAGGGTTCACCTGTTTCTGAGTAGAAAGAAAGAAAGAAAGAAAGAAAGAAAGAAAGAAAGAAAGAAAGAAAGAAAGAAAGAAAGAAAGAAAGAGAGAGAAAAAGAAAAAAGCACCAGGTAAAACAGTGCTTAAGGAATTAGACAGTGGTGGCACCTCATTTGACTGAGCATTGAGGAATATTTACATAGTCATAATAATGGAAGCACTGAGGTGTAGTTAATCGAAATCTGCAATATAATTACATAGACAGGACAGAGGAAAAGGAAATGTAACATAATCAAACCAAAAATCTTCATTTCTGCAAATAATTTAGTGAATAATATCTAAATCTGACAAATAGAGAAAGCAGCTCAGGACATTTTTATTTGCAGTCTTTCTTTTCCCTTCTTTTCTTTAGGAATGTAATGTCATGTGAAGAAGTAAGGCAGCTCTGTGTGAGTGAATTAACTCCTGTGGGAATGTGTGATGTTGACTTGAGCCAGCCATGTTAAGGACCACAGCTTCAGATATATGGGAAAAGGACAAAGCCATCATCCAGAGGTTTACAGCAATGGGATGGCAAACTTACTCTTGTCCATTTGAAGATGTTGACAGTGTGTGGAGAAAATATCCATCACAGCTTACTCCCTTCCAGATACTTATGGCTTGAAGCCTACCCCCTACAGAGACTGTTCTACAAAGAGCAACCTAACCACCTCCTTGATCCAGCTGTACAAAATAACAGTGCTTCATAGTTCTGCACTGTATAATAAATGTGCTGAGCTTCCAGGGTGGCCATATTCCCTGATCCCAGCTTTTATGTTCATGTGTCTGTGTACCTGTCATTTCTTCATTCTTTCATCACTGAATTCAGGTCAGTCCCTAGAAACTATGTGAGGACTTGGAAGTATAAGATAAAGCACCTACTATAATTGAGGGCAGGGATAACTGAGTGTGTCGTGGCTACTGAGTGTGTCCTGGGGTGCTGAGTGTGAGCAAGGGTGCTAAATGTGACCAGGGATGCTGAGTGTATAATGGGTGCAGAGTGTGTCCTGGGTATGGGGTGTGTCTTGGGTGCTGAGCATGTCCTGGGGCTCTGAGTGTGACCTGGTGTGTTGAGTGTGTCCAGGGAACTAAGTGTATCCTGGGTGCTGAGTGTGTCCTAGGTGCTGAGTGTACCTTGGGTGCTGAGAGTGTCCTGAGTGCTGAGTGTGTCCTGAGATGCTGAGTGTTACCTGGGTTGCAGAGTGTATCCTGGGGTACAGAATATGTCCTGGGTGCTGAGTGTACCCTGATTACTGAGTGTGTCCTGGGGTGCTGAGTGTGTCTGGGGTACTGAGTTTATTCTGGGTGCTGAGTGTACCTTGGGTGCTGAGTGTGCCCAGGGTTGCTGAGTGTGTCCTGGGTGCTGAGTGTGTCTTGGGTGCTGAGTGTGTCCTGGGGCTCAGAGTGTGACATGGAGTGCTGAGTGTGTCCTGGGTGCTGAGTGTGTCTGAAGCTCTGAGTGTGACCTGGGGTGCTGAGTGTGTCCTGCTGTACTAAGTGTGACATGGGATGCTAAGTGTGACATGGAGTGCTGAGTGTGTCCTGGGTGCTGAGTATACCCTGATTACTGAGTGTGTCCTGAAGCTCTGAGTGTGACCTGGGCTGCTGAGTGTATCCTGGGTGCTAAGTGTGTCCTGGGGCTCTGAGTGTGTCCTGGGTGCTAAGTGTGTCCGGGGTACTGAGTGTGTCCTGGGGTGCTGAGTGTGTTCGGGGTGCTGAGTGTGACCTTTGGTGCTGAGTGTGTCCTGGGTGCTGAGTGTACCTTGGGTGCTAAGTGTGTACTGGAGTGCTGAGGGTATCCTAGGTGCTGAGTGTGTCCTGGGTGCTGAGTGTGTCCTGGGGTTCTGAGTGTGTCCTGGGTGCTTAGTGTGTCCGGAGTACTGATTGTGTCCAGGGGTTATGATTGTTTCCTGGGGTGCTGAGTGTGTCCTGGGTGCTGAGTATACCATGATTACTGAGTGTGTCCTGGGGTACTGAGTGTGACTTTGGGTGCTGAGTGTATCTGGGGTACAGAGTATGTCCTGGGAACTGAGTGTACCTTGGGTGCTGAGTGTGTACTGGGGTGCTGAGTAAAACTTGGGTGCTGAGTGTGTCCTGGGGTACTGAGTGTATCCTGTGTGCTGAGTGTACCTTGGGTACTGACTGTGTCCTGGGTGCTGAGTGTGTCCTGGGGCTTGGAGTGTGACATGGAGTGCTGAGTGTGTCCGGGGTGCAGAGTGTGTCCTGGGTACTGAATGTGTCCTAGGTGCTGAGTGTATCAGGGGTGCTGAGTGTGTCCTGGGGCTCTGAGTGTGTCCTGGATGCTGAGTGTGTCCTGGGTGCTTAGTGTGCCCGGGGTACTGATTGTGTCCAAGGGTTATGATTGTGTCCTCGGGTGCTGAGTGTGTCCTGGGTGCTGAGTATACCCTGATTACTGAGTGTGTCCTGGGGTACTGAGAGTGACTTTGGGTGCTGAGTATGTACTGGGGTGCTGAGGGTGTCCTGAGTGCTGAGTGTACCCTGGGTGTTGAGTGTGGACTGGGGTGCTGAGGTTCACCTGGGGTGCTGAGCTTCACTGGGGGAGCTGATTGTGTCCTGGTTGCAAGTGTGTCCTGGGTGCTGAGGGTGTCCAGGGGTCTGAGTGTGACCTGGGGTGCTGAGTGTATCCGGGGTGCTGAGTGTATCTGGGGTGCTGAGTGTGCCCTGTGGTGCTAAGTGTGTCCTGGGTTCTGAGTGAACCTTGGGTGCTGAGTGTGTCCTGGGGTGCTGAGTGTGACCTGGTGTGCTGAGTGTGACCTGGGGTGCTGAGTGTGTCCTGGGTGCTGAGTATGTCCTGGGGCTCTGAGTGTGACCTGGGGTGCTGAGTGTGTCCTGGGTGCAGATTGTGTCCTGGATGGTGATTGTGTCCTAGGGCTCTGAGTGTGACCTGGAGGCTGAGTGTGTCCTGGTGTGATAACTGTCACATGGGGTGCAAAGTGTGACCTGGGGTGTTGAGTATGTCCAAGGTGCTGAGTATGTCCTGCGGCTCTGAGTGTGACCTGGGGTGCTGAGTGTGTCCTGGGTGCAGATTGTGTCCTGGGTGGTGATTGTGTCCTAGGGCTCTGAGTGTGACCTAAGGACTGAGTGTGTCTCGGGTACTGAGTGTATCCTGCGCGATGAGACTGTCCTGGGTGCTGAGTGTACCTGGGGTGCTGAATGTGTGATGTGTGCTGAGTATATCCTGATGCTCTGAGTGTGACCTGGTGTGCTGAGTGTGTCCTGGGTACTAAGAGTGACCTGGGGTGCTAAGTGTGTCCTCTGGTGTTGAGTGTGACCTGGGGTGTTGAGTGTGTACTGGGTGTTGAGTGTGTCCTGGGTGCTGAGTGTGTCCATGTACTCTAAGTATGTCCTGGGGTGCTGAGTGTGTCTGGGGTATGGGGTGTGCCCTAGGGTGCTGAGTGTGTCCTTGGTGCTGAGTTTACCTTGGGTTCTGAGTGTTTCCTGGTGTGCTTAAGGTGTCCTGGGTGCTGAGTATGTCCTGGGGTGCTGATTGTGACCTGTGGTGTGAGTGTGTCCTGGGTGCTGAGAGTGTCCAGGGGTCTGAGTGTGACCTGGGGTGCTGAGTGTATCCGGGGTGCTGAGTGTGTCCGAGTTACTGAGTGTGCCCTGTGGTGCTAAGTGTGTCCTGAGTTCTGAGTGTGTCCTGGGGTGCTGAGTGTGACTTGGTGTGCTGAGTGTTTCCTGGTGAGAACTGTCACATGGGGTGCAAAGTGTGACCTGGGGTGTTGAGTATGTCCTAGGTACTGTGTATGTCCTGGAGCTCTGAGTGTGACCTGGGGGATTGAGTTTGTCTTGGGTGCGGATTGTGTCCTGGGTGATGAGACTGTCCTGGTGCTGAGTGTACCTTGGGTGCTGAGTGTGTGCTGTGTGCTGAGTATATCCTGATGCTCTGAGTGTGACCTGGTATGCTGAGTGTGTCCTGGGGTGCTAAGTGTGTCCTCTGGTGTTGAGTGTGACCTGGGGTGTTGAGTGTGTCCTGGGTGTTGAGTGTGTCCTGGGTGCTGATTGTGTCCAGGGTACTGAATGTGTCCTGTGGTGCTTCATGTGTCCAGGTACTCTGAGTGTGTCCTGGGGTGCTGAGTGTGTCTGGGGTATGGAGTGTGCCCTAGGGTGCTGAGTGTGTCCTTGGTGCTGAGTGTGTTCTGGGTGCTGAGTGTGTCATGGGGTGCTGAGTGTGTCTTGGGTGCTGATTGTACCCTGGGTGCTGAGTCTGTCCTGGGGTTCTGAGTGTGTCCTGGGTGCTGAATGTGCCTGAAGCTCTGAATGTAAACTGGATGCTGAGTGTGTCCTGGAATTGAGTGTGTTGTGGGTGCTGAGTGTGTCCTGATGTGCTAACTGTGACATGTGGTGCTACGTGTGACCTGGGGTTTTGAGTTTGACCTGGGGTGCTGATGGTGGACTGTGTGCTGAGTGTGACCTAGGTGCTGAGTGTTTCCTGAAGCTCGGTGTGACCTGGCATGCTGATTATTTTCTGGAAACTGAGTGTGTCCTGTGTGCTAAGTGTGTCCTGGTGTTCTAAGTGGGACCAGAGGTGTTGAGTGTGTCCTGGATGAAGGGTGTGTCCTGTATGCTGAGTGTGTCCTGTAGTGCTGAGTGTGTCCTGGGTGCTGTATGTACCTTGGGTGCTGAATGTGTCCTGTGTGCTGAGTGTGTCCTTGGGCTCTGAGTGTGACCTGGGGTGCTAAGCGTGTCCAGGGTGCTGAGTGTGACCTGGTGTGCTGAGTTTGACCTAGGGTGCTCAGTGTGTCCTGGATTTGAGTGTGTCTTGGGTGTTGAGTGTATACTGGTGTGCTAATTGTGACATGGGGTGCTAAGTGTTTCCTGAGGTGCTGAGTGTAACCATGGGTACTGAGTATGTCAGAGGTGCTGAGTGTGTCCTGGGTGCTAAGTGTGTCCTGGGGCTCTGAGTGGGACTTGGGGTGGTGAGTGTGTCCAGAGTGATGAGTGTATCCTGGGTGCTTAGCGTATCCTGGGTGCTGAGTGTGTCCTGGGTGCTGAGTGTGTCCTGTGTTTTGAGGGTACCCTTTGTACTGAGTGTATCCGGCGTGCTGAGTGTTACCTGTGTACTGAGTGTGTCCTGGGGTGCTGAGTGTGACATGTTGTGCTGAGTGTGTCCTGGCTGCTGAGTGTGTTATGTTTGCTAAGTGTGTCCAGGGGTGCTGAGAATGTTCTGGGTGCTGAGTGTATCCTGGGGTGTTGAGTGTGTCCTGTGTGTGGAGTGTACCCTTTGTACTGAGTGTATCCTGAGGTGCTGAGTGTGTCCGGTGTACTGAGTGTATCCTGGGTGCAAGTGTACCTTGGGGCTGAGTGTGTCCTAGGATGCTTAGGTCGTCCAGTGGTGCTGAGTGTGTGCTGTGTGCTGAGTATATTGGGGCTTTTAGTGTGACCTGGGGTGCTTAGTGTGTCCTGGGGCTCTGAGTGTGACCTGGGGTGCTGAGTGTTTCTGGGATACTGTGTGTGTCCGGGGGGAGCTGACTGTGTGTGGGGTACTGAGTATGCCCTGGGATCCTGAGTGTGTCCTGGGTGCTGAGTGTACTTTGGGTGCTGAGTGTGTCCTGGGTGCTGAATGTGTCCTGGGGTGCTGAGTGTGTCATGTGGTACTGAGTGTGACATGGGGTACTGATTGTGTCCGGGGTACTGAATGTGCCCTGGGGTGCTGAGTGTGTCCTGAGTGCTGAGTGTACCTAGAGTGCTGAGTGTGTCCTGGGTGCTGAGTGTGTCCTGGGTGCTGAGTGTGTCCTGGGGTGCTAATTGTGACCAGGGGTGCTGAGTGTGACTTGGGGTGCTGAATGTATAATGGGTGTGGAGTGTGTCCTTGATGCAGGGTGTGTCCTGTATGCTGAGTGTATCCTGCAGTGCTGAGTGTGTCCTGGGTGCTGAGTGTACCTTGAGTATTGAGTGTGTCCTGGGGCTCTGAGTGTGTCTTGGGGTGCCGAGTGTGATCTGTGGTGATAAATGTACCTTGGGTTCTCAGTGTGTCCTGGGTGCTAAGTGTGACCTGGGGTGCTGAGTGTACCTTGGGTGCTGAGTCTGTCCTGGGGCTCTGAGTGTGACCTGGGGTGCTGAGTGTGACCTGGGGTGCGGAGAATATCCTGGATGTTAAGTGTCCCCAGGGTGCTAAGTGTGTCCTGGGATGCTGAGTGTGACCTGGGTAGCTTATTGTGACCTGGGTTGTTGAGTGTGTCCTGAGGTGCTGGTTGTTTACTGGGGTGCTGAGTGTGTCCTCGGTGCTGAGTGTGACCTGGGGTGTTGAGTGTGTCTTGGGGTTCTGAATGTGTCCTGGGGTGCTGAGTGTGTTCTGGGGTGCTGTTTGTCCTGAGATGCTGAGCATGTCCTGGATATGGAGTGTTTCCTGGGTGCTGTATGTGTCCTGTGGCTCTGACTGTGACCTGGGTGCTGAGTGTGTCCCGAGTACTGAGTGTGCCCTGGGTGCTGAGTGTGTCCTGGGCCTCTGAGTGTGTCCTGGGGTTCTGAGTGTGTTCCTGGTGCTGAGTTTTTTTCTGAGTGTTTAGTGTGTCTGGTATAATGAGTATGTCCTTGGATGCTGAGTTGATCCTGGGGTGCTGAGTGGGTCTTGGCATGCTGAGTATGTCCTGCGTGCTGAGTGTGTCTTGGGTGCTGAGTGTGTCCTGGGTGCTGAGTGTTTCTGGGGTACTGAGTGTGTCCTGGTGTGCTGTTTGTCCTCAGGTGCTGAGTGTGACTTGGGGTGCAGATTGTGTCCTATGTGCTGAATGTGCCTTGGGGTGCTGATTGTGTCCTTCGGAGCTGAGTGTGACCATGGTGCTGTGTCCTGTGGTGCTGAGTGTGTCCTGGGTGCTGATTGTGACCTGGGGTGCTTAGTTTGACCTGGGGTGTTGTGTGTGTCCTGGGGTGCTGATTGTGTACTGGGATGCTGACTGTGTCCTGGGTGCTGAGTGTGACCTTGGGTGCTGAGTGTGTCCTGGGGTGGTGAGTGTCTCCTGGGGTGCAGATTGTGTCCTGCGGAACTGAGTGTGACCAGGGTGCTGAGTGTGTCCTGTGGTGCTGAGTGTGTCCTGGGTGCTGAGTGTGACCTGGGGTGCTGAGTGTGACCTGGGGTGCTGAGTGTGTTCTGGGGTGCTGCGTGTGACCTGGGGTGCTGAGTGTGACCTGGGGTGCTGCGTGTGTCCTGGAGTGCTGAGAGTGCCCTAGATGTGGAGTGTGTCCTGGGTGCTGAGTTTGTCCTGTGGTCTGAGTGTGACTTGGGGTCCTCAGTGTGTCCTGGGCCTCTGAGTGTGACCTGGGGTGCTGAGTATGTTCTTTGTGCTGAGTTTGTTCTGGGTGCTTAGTGTGTCTGGGGTACTGAGTGTGGCCTGGGTGCTGAGTGTGTCCTGGGTGCTTAGTGGTTCCTGGGGTGCTGAGTGTCTATTGGTGATTTGGGATTTCTGTTTTTATTTCTTGTGTCTCACACTTCTTTAACTAGCCTTTTAACTCCATTGGCAACTTCACTTTTCCCCTGACAAAATTACCTCAATAATGTTATTTTAATACCTTATATCTGGCAATATTATATGCCTAAGAGTCGAAGATTTCACAATGTAAGTCCTGTCAATGAAGGATTCTGGTGATTTACATTTAAAACTCATTAGTTCATGCCCAGTGAACAGCATTATCAACAGTTCATGCCCAGTGTACAGCCTTGTCATCACTTATGCCCAGTGTACAGCCTCAACACCAAGTGATCATTGGTATCATTATAGAAGGAGGTTATCATGTTCTGGTGTCCTCCTTACCACCACCACCTTACAGGTTCCAATTACACCAGCTTGCCTCTAGGTAATGAATCCCTCTGTTCTGCTGTCCCCTCTTACTCTCAACCTACCCCACTCCCCATGCGGAGTAGTTCTGTTGCCTTTTAAACATGGGTAATTCTTACCTTTTGAGACTCAAGTATACCCTTCCTCTGCCTTCTCTGATTTGGTTTTCCTGAAGAGTCTTCAAATGCAAGGCTCTGAAAGCATTACACCATGTCTCTATAAATCTGCTTCTATTTTCCTTTGGTCATGAGGCTACATCCTTAAGGACCAGAACTGCGTATCACCCATCTTCCTTCAGTGACAGCAACTTGAGGCCCTTTAGTTGCTGCTTCTGCTTATCATTCTGCAAATCCCTCTAGCAATCACAAAGTTGCTCAATAGATTTGCTTTAAGCTTATGTAGCAAGGACCAACCTCTTATATTGGTATCTTGGTTAAATGCTGTTGTATGAAACAAAATAAAGAAAAACCACTATGTCACTCATTCTTTTGTGACTCTGAGACCCTGGCACAATGAGCAGGTCCAGCTTGTGATGGCACTGGGTGCCTCTGCCTGAAGTCACAGTTGTGGTTGCACTGTGTAGAGGTTTCAGCTAAAGCTAGAACAGTTACAATGGTGCCAGTGGTATGTTAGTGGGGTTTGGGGGGAGGTGAGTTGGACAGATGACTCTGCCTGTCTGTCTGCCTGTCTGTGATGTTTCTTCTCACTAAGTATCAACTGATGCTTTACATGAGAACCAGATCCCAAGAGGACAGGAACATGACCTATTAGTTTCCCTGAGTGAACAGTACATACCATATCACCTGTGTCACATTTTATTGACCAGTTAACTGGGCTCTATCTCTTGTCAGGAGTAGTGACAGATGCATCCAAAGATGGTAGAAAATTTTGGCATCTGTCTTTCAAACAATCTATGTTTGATAAGTCAATCATTTTGGTAGCTAATTAGCTAATTGTTGCACTGAAATATAATAGTTTTATTAGATTATCATTAAGTGAGTCAAGATGGGCATTTTTGTTTCAAATGATGAAGTGATATGATGAATCAATGTAGACATATGAATAACCATATTCACATGTGATGTTTATTTATGATCTACAAACTACAAGTTGCTTTTATAGAAAGCTTGAAAGCCCACACTATACACCCAGCATCAGGAAACAGAGCCAAGAATATCTCAAATTCAAGAGCAGTCTAGACTACTTAGCAAGACATTGTCTGAAATCAAAACAACAAATGAGCAAACAAACAAAAATACTAATAGAGAAAGAAGGCACAAGAGTGCATCACTGACAGCAGAAATGTCTCAGCAGGAGTCATCCAATGGGCTGAGACCACTGACTGTTTTAACCCAAATCATATCAAGTTTAAAGTTATCTGCTATACATAGCCATTCTCACTTGGAACAGCCTTTCACGTGCTTGTGTTGAAGAGAATATGGAACACAATATTAAGTAGATATGCCTGCATTTTAGACATGACTGATACACTAATTAAAATCTATGGCAGCCATGGCTTTTGAATTACTCCCCATCATTGCCATAATCAGTGAAGCTAATTTTACTGCCGACTATAATACCTCACTTATAATAAATCTTCATAAAGCCTAAAATGGTGTCTAATGATGAAATTCCTGCCATGGGCTTTCCCTCTAGACTTTGCTTTATAGCAGAATGGAGACATAAGACTTAGTTTCCTATTATCTGATTAAAAAAATGCATGTAAGAACAGTTCAAACAGAAGTCATTCGTTTTTGTGTCTTTCTTTGAATACCATATTCTCATATTCCAAGGTAGATCTTGAATAATAGAAGCCACTTAGAAAGGTCAAAGTGTCCACTGAGGCCTGGGAACACTAGAGACCTTCTGTGATATTGTGGGCCAAGTTTTGGCCCTGCCACTCCAGCAGTCAAGCCTTAGGGGAGTCTCTTGAGTTCCCTGCACTTTATGCTCTTCAGTTACATAAAAGGAACCAGCTCAGTAACTCTGCTCTCTCACAGATGGGAGAAAGACAATGAAAGCATCCCCCAAACTATAAATCTCTAAGCAGATGGGAGGAAAGCCATCGACGAAACAATAAACGACACAGCAGAAACCATAAAGAATCAAAGGTGGGTCTAGACATTCATTTATGTAGTCATTTAATATTTATTGAGTGCCTTGTGTATATTAGGCCCTGTTCTGAGAGCTGGAGATTAGTGGTGAATAAGACAGATGACACTATCACCTTCCAAGAGGGAAATAAATACTGAACATCTGATGGTGTGTGAACATTATAGAAGGAAAGGGCAAAATGGTATCTATGAGAGAAACAGGGAGAGTTTTCTTGATGGACCTTCATGTTACATGAACTAAGTCTTCGGCGTGGGATGGAATGAGACCAACAAAGTAACAGGCATGCAGATGTTCCTGAGCAGAAAGCAACAACTCAAATCTCTTTGAATTTGAGTCTAATAATGTCTCCATAGTGAGTTCCAGGAGAGCCAGGGCTACAGGCATGGTGACCTGTTTGTGACCTCAGTCTTGGAGAGGCAGATGATCTATGGGGCACTCTGGCCAGTTATACTAGCCTACTCAGGTACAATCCAAGCCAATAAGAGACCTAATCTCAAAACAACAACAACATGAACAAACAAACAAAAAACCAAGGTGACAACATGGCTTCAGTAACAAAACCCAAGGCTGTCCTCTGGGCCTCCGTATGCATGTGCTCCATCCAAAGCACTACCATGGATGATGATGCCAAAGATGACCACAACAGCAACAACAACAACAGAATGGAGAGACCTGATGCAGTGGTACCGGACAGTAAGGACAGTGACTCAGAGAAGAAACCAATATCAGCAGCGGGGCTAAAACTGAATCCAGATACCAGTTGGAGGTTGAGCTTATGCAAATTTCTTCACAGAAGAATTGCAATTGGGAAAGAGAGGCAGTGATTCCAAGATTTCTGGCTTGGGCAGCTAAAAGATTTAGCTGAGTGTCCCATTTACAAAATCAGGGAACAAGAACAGGTCAATAAGGGGAATAAAAATGCACCCCCGTGGAATTCTGCCTTTGATCTCTAAATGGTGCTATTGAGAGGACAGCTAGCTAGAGAAGTATGGACCAGAGAAACAGTCAAGCACTGCTGACAAACTGCAAAAGAGCCATCCACTCATGCCTCTGATGCGCTAGGATTGGTAGGAGGCAGGTAGCTTTCTTTTTAGGTCGTGATCAATCTTCTCAGTCCTCTCCAACACAACCGTACCAAAGTTGCTAATTCTGTATACCAGAGGGGAGGGCACACTTTCCAGAGAAATTCAGGTTGCACAACGTATAACCACAACAAATGGTAGCACTTTCTCTGCCCTTCTCCCCTCGCATCCCTTTCTTCTTCCTTCCTCCTTTCCTAAGAACTGCATTAAAAGTGCTCAACATGGTGGCTTTTCGAGATCATGGTTTGGTTCTACCAGACATGCAGCTTGAAAGCAAACAGAACCAATGTCAGACGATTTGCCTTTCCCAGTCAGCATTCTGGGTAAAGTTCTGCACTTCTCTGTTGCTGCCTTCTGGTGGTCATCCTCATTTCTCTCCTTAACTTTATTTTATGATTGAATTGAGGGAAATTGATCTGAGTTGAAACACTTTCTAGCTTCCTGTAGTTAAACTTTTTTTCTGTCCCAAGCAACAGTGGGGCTGCCTTTTATTTGATAAAGCTGAGAACTAAAGATAGCCCTGGGGCTAACTATATTTGATGTTAATTTCATTCTCCTGTGAGTGGCTTCGAACAAAGAACAACAAATAAGTCAGCACTCAGGTGATTTCCTATAAACCTGCTTCCCACCTTAATTTGTAAAATAAAGGAGAGCTAATGATTGGGCAGATAAAAGGGAAAGTGGAAGAGGGAAGAAGGAGAAAATGAGAGGAAAAGGATGCAGAGAAGGAAGAAGAAGAAAAAAGAGCAGAGCAGAAGCACATGGCAAGTTCTAAGGGGTCGCACAGATGTGGAAGATGGTAGTATAGCAGTAGATCTGCCCAATCTGGGCAGTTAATTTATAATCACATTAACTGAGTTGTGTTTTCATTGCCAGGGCATATTTGGGATGGAGAGATTTACTGCAACTCTGAAGGACCATGCTTTGTCCTTGGGAGAGCTGCCATAGGAGCTTTTGACAGTTTAAAATTAAGTGGCAGCATTTACAAGCACTGCCCTTGACCTTGTCCCATAATATCTCTTGACCTTAATTTCCCCATTTGTGAAGTGTTGCTAAGTACCTTGCCCCAGGGAAGTGAAATGGTGCCATCTGAAAAGAGTGCATCTGAATGCAGTGCTTGATACCATCTTAAGAGTCTGTAGTTATGATTGCCATTACTATCATTGCATAGAGCCAGAAGTTTGGATTCAATTTGTGACAACACATCCTGTGGTGGTAGGAGCTGTAATGAGGATTACAAAAGCACCAGCTGAAAATCAGGTTACATCAACCTCTGAATAAAGTGAAGGTGGGTTATTATGGTGACGGGAGCAAGGCTGACCTGGGAGGGCATAGCCAGTCTGAATAAAGGTTTTGACAATGTTCTCCAGTGATCTGTGCTTGAGAAAAGAAGAAAGCACTAGCATCTTAAGGACAATACTTTCCTCCTAAAGCATCAAAGGTAGTATTGTCTAACTTTGTCAGGTGACCCGTGTGACCACACCTATCAAGAGGTAAGGTTAAGAAAGAGAAACCAGTCTTTGTAGGCTATAGGAACAAAGGATACACAGCCAGCTAGCTCTTTGAAGTCTATCGTATGTGTTACATTCAGAGACAGGCAAACAATGCTGTTTACAGCCATTGGGATTTAGGGTTGGGTTCTTGATACCAGATTTGAACCCAAAGCCTCATCATAAAAGTAGGTGCTATACTATGGAGCTAGATCATTAGCCCAACTATTTGGATGTTTAATTAGTCCTTACTTTTGTCTAGTGATTTTCCACTTATTTTCTTTTATTCATTTAAGATACTCAACTATTCTAAACGTATTTTAACATCTGTTCCATTGCTTACCCACATCTCACCATGGATATGCTGTGAGGCAGCCACTGAGGGGAGGCTTGAGAAATGAAGTAATAAGGATGTTACCCTGTCTGCTCACAGAGGCAGTCTTCTACAAAGCCACTGTTCACTGTCAGTGTGGTCTCTAAATTTCTAGAAATTAAAGAAAAGAATTATGCCAATCCTCTGGAATTTAAATTTGTGTTCTGTTTTGTTTTTCCTATTAATCAACACCTGAAAATTCTGTGATTGTGATGGCCATGTGTGTATTTTAATTTTGCTGAAGCACAAGTCTGAATTGCCAAAAGGCTCTCTTGTGGAAATTTGCATACCATGCATGCCAGATATACCATGATACCATGGTAACAAAAATGATTTTTCCAGCCTGGCACTTGTACTTCATTTTTCAGTAAGAGTTCCTTGGGCTTGCTTTGGGTTCAGTACCCTACACATTAAGGATGTCTCAGTAGTGTGAGAGGCTATGAAGCTTAGCTCCCAATGGAAAGTATCTGGGTGTCTCACCCAAGTTCACTCAGTTTCTCTCTTCAGTGAGTTTTCATCTGGAAGGGAGACACACATTGACTGAAAATGGTGAGTGAACACTTGGCTTATCCTGGAAATACTGCAATTGCTCTGTTCATTCTCATGGCTGCCAGAGAAGTTTGCTAAACTTTTCTCAGTACTAAGTACTTGAGAGTGTGGAGTCCTTGCCTCAGCCACTTAATTGCTACTGTAATGACAGTGGGCACTTCCACACAGGCTCATTGAATTTGCTTGTGTTCCAGAAGATGTGGACAGGCAAAATTTCCCTTTGGGCTACAGTCTACAAAACTGTAGTTTTACAGATTCAGAGGTGGTTTGGCTCTTGCTCTTTACTAGATATTTTCAACTTTTCTTCTTGTTCTAAGATTCCTGTTTCCCAAGCGATTACTTGGTATGTGGAATGTCTTGAGCATCCACCACTGATGACTGCCACTGAAAGACCCACAACGTGAGGACTCCCCCACGTTCCGACTCAGGAGAGGCGACACCCCAAATCACACAAGAAAAGGTCTTGCTGCAACTGCAAGAGGGTTTTTATTCGAGAGCGTTCTCGGGCCCATGGTCATACACCATGCAGGGGTAGAGGACCATGGCGCTCCGAGTAGCTGTATAAGGGGGTATTTAAAGGAAGAAACCACAACTCAAGGAAGTGGGGAGGGCGTTGTTGGAAAAATACCAAAGATACCAGTTAAGAGTCACAAGGAAGTGCAAAGTCACAAGAGTCACAGAGAATACCTGGTAATTGTTCTGGTTAACTCTCAGTTTCTAAGAGCCCCTAACAATAGCACATTTGCATGGCAGTTTCCAGTGTTGGTCAGGGTGACTTTCTTTGAACCCAGGAAGCAGGTAGGTGGAGGAAGGAATGTCGCTATCCAGGTATGATTAGCATACCTTGGAGCAATGAGTCACAAAGGTCACATTCCCAAGCCTCATCCTAAAGGCCTAGAATTTTGTTACTTCTTCACCACCCAAGAGCGCTTACTGATAGTGAGATTCTTGGCTCTCAAGTGAGTCAATAGGAGTGTCTACATGTAGCAATGCATCTTCTTTGTGATGTCCGTTAATATATAAAAGAAAAGGTGAGAAGCTTTAACTTTTTCAAACTTATTTATTTTATTTTCTGTGTATGAGTATTCTCCCTGTATCTATGTATGCATGTGTACCACAGTTAATATGATCACATGCTGTGCACCTAGATTGGGCAAATCTATGGCTACACTACCATCTTCCACATCTATGACACCCCTTAGAACTTGCAGTTTCTCCAAGCCATGTGCTTCTGCTCCACCTTCCCTTTTATCTGCCCAATCATCAGCTCTCCTTTATTTTACAAATTAAGTTGGGAAGCAGGTTTTACAGGAAATCACCTGAGTGCTGACTCACCCTTTATTTGTAGCTACTTACAGGAGAATGGAATTAACGTCAAACATAATTAGCCCCAGGGCTATCCACAACAAAGGAGTGGTGTTTTTGAGAGCATGGGGGGGGGGGAGTGACTTGAGGTCAAATGGAGTACAAGCTGTCAGCATATGTTCTGCTTGAGACAGCTTTCCAAATAACCCTATGCTTCAGACCATTCTCTTTCACTTCTGAAAAAACTCTCTGGATAGCTAATCTCTTGCAGATCAAAAGACCACTCTTTTATTTACAAATCATTTTAGCCATTACTCCAGGTTCCCTTTTGATCATCCCATGAATCACCATCTCATGGATCCAGCCCATTGTTTCCTAGAAAAACTCAACAAGCACATCTCTTTTACCATTGGAAAAGAAGTCAAAGATCTGCCTGCCTTTGTCAGCACAGACAATAAGCTAGCTGGGTGGAATCTCACTCTGAGATGTCAATTCCTGGTGCCTGGGCCTAACCTCACTCTGTCCCAGGCTGACCTAAAACTACGGAATCTTCCTGCCTTTGTATCTTTCTGGCAAGCTGGCTAATAGTGCAGCTGCCTCTATTCTTTTAGGTTCTTGAAGCCCCTCATATAATTCATATTGCATTCTTATATTTTGCAAAGTTGAGAATATATATTATATATATATATATATATATATATATATATATATAGAGAGAGAGAGAGAGAGAGAGAGAGAGAGAAAGCTTATGTTTTCAGAGTTCTTTCACACTATTTTAAGGGATAATCCTGAAGGTCTCATCATTTACCATTTTTGCTAAGGATATAGACACTCTGTTGCCTCCCAGATTCTAGCTGTCTTTGATTATCATGGAGTTATTAACTTTAACAGACAGGGACATTCTCTGATAACCTTGGCAGAGAGAATATTTCTTGAAGGAGGAACATGAAGTATATATGTGTGTGTGTGTGTGTGTATGCTTATATACATGAGTGTGTGTGTGTGTGTGTGTATGCTTATATACATGAGTGTGTGTGTGTGTATACTCCTCTACTTGCTTGTATGTGTGTGTGTGTGTGTGTGTATTTTTATACAAACAAATCTCACAGCCAGCAACTTACAACCCTCATGGAGGCCCATGCCCTGATGGTTCTGTTCCATGGCAGGAACCAAGTCATACCATCCCTTCCACATTGCATGCAGGACTTAGCATTAGGTGATATGAAATCCTCCTGAAACTGGAATTACAGATGATTATGAGATACTATGTGGGTTCCAAGAATCAAACCTGCATCTTCTACAAGAGTAAAAAGTGCTTTGATAAAATGGTGTCTTAAGAAAAGTTTCTATAGATGGTGATATGTGCAAAAGCAAAATGACACTCACACAAAAATAAAGGTGCTTTGGCATATGTTTAGAATAAACTAAAAAAATGAAATATTGAATTTGGTTGTGGCTCAGTTTTATAATTTGCATTGGTCCTATGCAATGAAGTTAGAAAGAGTGAGTTTACAGCCTGTCTAAATAGAATTCTTATTCCATAAGAAATTTTTAAGCAATCACAAGATTTATTCTTAAAATATTTTGAAGGGTTCAATAATGTAATAATGATATTTGCTTGTAGTGTAGGTTAATCCAACAACTAGCTTTTGCATATTGGAAATCTTCAGTCCCACTCTATACCAAACTTGCCCTACTGGCTAATCAGAATCCCAAGAGGGTCTCACAGTCTTTGTTCCAACTGACATGAGTCCACTGTCAACAATGCTGTCCTTCCTGTATCCTACAAGTCTAAGAGAAAGTAAATATTGCTGAGAAGCCCATTTAGATCAAGGGGATAAAACCATCTTTCTGCAGTCTGGCACTAGAGCACTGTCGGCGCCCTTCAGGAATGGTGCGTCTGATGCGAAGACATTACCCACTCAGGTAAAGACTATCAAAGATGGTCAGTGCAGCAGAGAATGATAGATCTGTCAGGATTCTCCGATATTGCTAACCAGAGATACAGTGATACTGACCTTGTCTCCACCACTAAAGTAGCCCAGTCTAGGAGTCTGGTGTCCCTGAGACTAGACGCTGTTGTCCCTAGGAGAGACATTTTTAGGAATCACATGTACCTAATAGCCTTAGAGTGCAATCACTGTACCAATTCTGAGGAGAAAGTCTGAGCCCAGTACTGATTGCTTTGAGTCCTCCTGTACTTGCAGACATCCCTTGGGATAGACAGAGTTGCAAGACTCATGTTTCAGGACTTCAGCAGGGAATACTGTTTGTACAACCTTCATAGCATTGCTTAGGTTCTGTTTTATTTTTCCTTTTAATGATTAGGCTTTTTGTTTATAGGCACATAAAATATGTCTTAAAACAAATGTGTCTGAGCTGCAGATATGGCTTACCAGTGAAGTGCTTGACATGCCAGCTTGGTATCTGAATTTGAACTTCCAAATCCCTTGTAAAGCCAGACAAAGCAATGCAAGTCTGTAATTCAGTGCTCCCTGAAGACAGGAGGCAGGTACAGGAGAATCCCCAGAACAATCAGCAGAAAAACAAGGGACTGATGCAAGCAAGATAGAAGCTGAAGACTGATAGTCAAGGTTATCCTCTGAACACACACAAACACACACACACACACACACAATGTACATATATCACATGCAAGATTTTTTAAAAGTGTTAAAGTGTTTAGAAACATTAATTTAAAAGAAAATTCAATAAATTATCCTTATAATGATTCTCTTAAGAAGAAACTATTTTATTTGACAAATGCAGTAGGTCTTGAAAGATTAATTTACTCTAAGAAATGTAAGTAGAAGACTGGAAGAACTATGTTCTGAAAACAAATCTTTCTTTGGGTGTGAAGCCTGGGAAAGAGTGAAGTTCACCATAAGCTGGGCAGACAGTGGTTTCAAATAACTGATCCAGGAAAAAACCTACCAAAGATAAACTACCTTCAAACAACAAAGATTGGTCAGTCAAGGTCTTGATAATTTAACTCGGTACATTGCCACTGTTATGTGAGATGCTGGGTGTTGTGTGAACACTGTACTTGACAGACAGGCAGCAATATTGCAAAGTAGGATTGTTTTCCCTGTTGTCTAAAGAAAATCCTGAGATCTATTTGTTCAATAATGCCACAAGGTATTGAACAGAATTCAAAATCAATCTCTAGCTGCTCCCAAAACCTACACCCTTTGCTGACTCCCAACTCCAAGGCTCTATGGTTATGTAAGGTTGAGGTGATCCATTCTAAGAAACATACCTCAAACCTATCATACTTAAAACCAGAAATGAGTTGAATATGCTTGTTAAACAAAACTCCATACTATTCCAGCCAAGTTACTTAGACCCTTGATTTCCCATAGTCAAATTAACCAGTATTTGGAATTGAAGTTATACAACAAATGCCAGCGGAGTGGGTTGAAAATTATAGCTCGGACAGTCTGGTGGCTGAAGAAATAATGTGAGGCTCACAGATAATAAACAGCAGGCTTTGGATGGAGGAGCATGACATTAAATAATTGAAGGCATTGAAAGTAGAACATGGGGCCAAGTCTACATAGCTATTTGAGAAACTGAGAAATGGAATATTGATGTTTGGCTGCAGTGCTGAGAGCTCTCTGGTTAATTACATTCCTGGGTGAAGTCAGAGAAAAATACTATACCTACATTTTTCAGAGAACACAATAATTTTCAATCATTTGCTGGGAAATTGGCTAACTCTCCAGCTCACTTTCTTTCTGTAAGACCTGGGAGAACATTTTATTGACTAGAACATTGAAATCTGTAGCTTTTGTATCTCCAGCTTTTATTGCAAACTCATTAATCACTGGCTTTTCCTGGCATGGGTTCTTTTGTAGGTCATAGTGGAAGAACAAACCTAGAGACAATTAGGTCTAGTTGGAAAACTATTACGATAACAGCCATCCTTTCTGACCAGCTCAACTTTCTGCAATGGAATTACTTTTTATTGAGCATTTTTGCTTATATGTCTGCTTCCAATGCTTAGTACTGTCCTTGGGCACGAGGGGCAAAGCAGTTGAGGCAATGGGAAATGTGCAGAGCTATCTCTGGTATGCTGAGCTTACCAGAGGGGCCCAAGTTTCTGTTAGGGACTTGGAAAGTATACAGCATGTTGGAAGAGTAAGATAAGGGCACTGAAGAGAGAGAGGAAGATAGTCACAGACTGAGGGATGAAGGGTGATACAAGATGCCCTCATGCATGATGGAGCATGGAAATGACAAACAGTATGTTGTGTGGCAATGTGACATGTGTGCTGGTACCATTTGAGTGCATTCCACTCCTTTGTTCCCTCTAAATTCGCCTTCCAAAGGCCATTTGGCAGCAGCTCCCAGGCCCATTGATTTAATTGCTTTTCTCCTCACTGTGACAACTTAAGAGGTTTTTTTCAGTTCACATTTTAATCCATCATGGTGGAGCAAAGCCAGTCACAATATGGTGGTCAGAAAGCAGAGAAATAGCAGTACAGGAGCTGGAGCAAAATCTCACCCTACAAATGAAGTCTCAATGGCCCACTTCCATGGGTTCAGCTCCCCTCTCTCACCAACTTCCAATGATATCATCATGTTAAAAACCCACCAGGGGATCAACCTATACGTAGATCAGGGCTATCTGGATCTAGGTACATTTGGAAATGTCCTCACACACCCTGAAGTGACAAGTTATATCACTCATTAATCCAATCAAGCTGGCAGTCAAGATAAACTGCCACATGTGGTCACTAGAATGTGAACCAAGCCCATGGCTTCCTGACAAATGTCTTACATTCTTAAACCTGGTGTTAGCTTCTCCCACCTATCATATGATTATAACAAAAGGATTTGAGCTGAGTGTCCCTGTCACAGAACCATGTTAAACTGCCTTTGAATGAGATGACAGGTACTCATAGCAGTGTTAGCTGACTGGATACAGAGAGGCTTTGAGTCTCCAAACATATTGAAATCATGGTGTGTTGTTTTCTGGCTTAGACCCTTGATTCATTTTGGTTTCTAAATACACTGATTTTTTAAAAAGGTCAAGCTGTTTCTAGTTTAAATCTTAGCTGCAATAAACAAGAAATAATAAAAGCTCCTCCAATTGTAAGATGGGAGAGTACTGAAAGAACACTATGTCATCCACTGAACCCCAAAGCAACTGTCCTCTCAAACACCTTGAGACAAAAATGTAAAACTCATGCATTTTTCAATTTCTCAGCATCTGTATGCCTAGCTGTCTGGTTATCTGTCATTCTGTGTATCTGTGTGACGAAGACCAGCTTCAAGAATGCTTTAAAGAGACAGACAGATTACTGCTCTGGTGGCAAGTAGGAAAGCTTTACTGATTTCTTCAGCTTATTGACATGGGGTATGACTTTGCAATTTTTGCTCAAAAAATAACATCTTTACTTAGTTACACCTGGCACACAATATTATCATTTTTGGAGCCATTTTCTCATAACAAGAACATTCTTCAGAAGAAGGAACTGTTTATCAGCAGACCCAAGAACATCCTCCTCTCTGGGTACATATTAACTCTTGTCTAGGAACAAGGAAAAACGCTGGCCCACAGAAAGTTATGTTAGGACATCCCTCTCTTCCAGGAGGGACAGCCCTTGAACTTTCCTCCAATTAACTGCTCTGACCCTTTCAAGCCAGATCCAAGGGAAGCCATCGTACTCCTCATTCCACCCTTTTTTCTTTAATTAAATGAACATGGGAGGCGGATGATCCTTTTCCACAGTAAGTTTTAACTTCTTCACTTCAATCAAGCTTTTATGAGTCTGTTGCACTGCCCCACAAATTAAATAGGGAAATAAAATACATCCCATTATTAATAATCCTGCCATAATTATAACACCAATTATCCAATTTTTTAAAAGATGTAAAGGATGGAAAAGCAGATTTAAGAGCATCAACAAAGGTTTTAGTCTGTTCCGCAATGCTAATATCAATTTTTGGAGTGTTCATAATATCTTGAATATGTTTTTTTAACTCATTTAAATCAAGGGACATATTCGAATTATCCTATACTCCTTGTAAATGATTTTTGTATCTTATCCCATGAGAACTTAGTATCATCATATGGAACTGGGGTAACACAAATGGTCTTAAATTCAGCATGACAAATGAGCGATTCTCGGGTAGCCATAATCTGCAATTGTCGACTCGACCCAATAAATCAACTATATCCTTTAAAGAATTCACTCTTATTTCAAATTTTTTCACCCCATTCTTCTTGAGCATATAAGGCTTTTGTAACATTAATAGCCAAGCTATTAACATATGCTGCAGTATGTATACTTTGCACTAAGGACACAGAAGCAATTCCTGCTATAATCATGCCTATGACCCTTTTAGATCGTAACAACAATTCTGTGGTTGTATGCTCAAGAATTGCTAGGCCTTTATCATCACACCAATCCTCAGTTAAATTAACTGGTAAATACACATAATCAGGTTGCCTCACAATCAAAAAATTATTTAAAGTAGAACTAACACAATTAGTTATTTGACAATTAGTACAATTAACAGCATTATTATCCATCAATAAATTCCCACTCAAAAAGGCATATAGTTCTGGAACACATGCATGTACAAAAATTTCAGTCTTATTTTGTTCGTCCTGAAATGCCATGATGTTCCCGATAGGAATCCAGGTGATGTTAATTCTTTTAACTCGTATCATCCCAAGGGCTGTAATGGCTTTTCATAATGAAGAAAAGTTTCATTAGTTTTTGTACAAATCCCATAAACCAAATTAATAGGACAATGATTAGTATAATCCAAAATATTCCAATCACACAAGGTGGTATTAGCACAAACAGTCTCTTTGGCATGGCAATATCTCCAAAAGGGAGAAAAGTCCAATTTCGGGGGCAAAACAGTCATGCATATAGGAATCCATTGTGAAGGACGTCCGGGGCTTCTTCTAGGATATTAAATGATATTAGATAATAAAAGTCCAGGGCCCAATGTATGCCTGCATCAAAATTATTGTCCCATCATCTTGTATGTTAACTTGTTCACAATTTTCAGTCAAGTTCTTGGCAAAACACAACAAAGATCCTTCATATTTACCAGAATAATTTAAAACGGCATGAAATTGTAATATATGACCATCAGAGCACTCTCCTAATATTTGGTATGAGTGACATAAACAGGAATATCTACAGTCTCATCCCAAGTGACGGGATGAATTATAGGTGGATTTGGAACATATGCCCAATAAACTTCTGCAGAGCAGCCTCGATGTAACATCCAGATAATGCTAATCAACAGGGCAATCAGCTGCATTCGATCCTGTGCTGTCATAGACGCTATCATTCGAGGTTCCTGGAGGTGGCACTGAAGGGAAAGACGAGACATCTGCATGGCCTACACACCTGGATGGCAACCACCGAGGGGAAGGTGCGTTTGTTGGGAAACGCCTGGTCCATTATCAGTCTTAATTACCTTTGGTATACCCAAAATAGAGAAACATGACAAAAGTTGTGTACAAACGTGAGAAACTGTTTCTCCTGTTAATGCATTAGCAACACAAAAATGAGAATAAGTATCAATAATTACTTGAGCATAAAATAATCTACCAAATTGTGGAACATGTGTAACATCCATTTGCCACAAATCATTAGGCCGTAAGCCTCTGGGGTTTACACCATAATCAGGTACAGGCAAGAATGGAGCACAAGAAGAACATTGATTTAAAATCATTTTAGTTTGCTCCTTAGAGATCTTATGTAGGAGCCTTAAGGTATGAGTAGAAAGATGAATTTTATAGTGATCATATTTAGCCAAAACAATAGGATCCAAAACTAAAGCTTCTCCTATCAAAGCTTTGTCAATACAATCATTGTCTATAGTTAAAGGTCCAGGAAGATCAGAATGACCTTTTATGTGACCAATATTAATAGAATTTTTTACGAGCAAAAATGGTGTTTGTGCCACACCATCCGTAGTAGGATCTCTGTGACAAGTTCCACAAACTGAGGCAATTGATCTCAAAAGACCCTGTAGGTGTGTGAGTCATATTAAAAATCAGAAATTGTAAAGGCAGAGAATAATCTATATAAGTAACAAATTGTTTTTCAGTAGCTCTTTCTACTTGTTGTAAGGCCAACTGTGAGGAGTGGGTATGGCAGCAGTCCCAAGATGGCGCCCGGGACTGCAGCCAAATCTTATGACTTGCACTTGACTTCCTCATACACCTGAAAATAAGCCATCGTGAGAGCTGCACAGGTGCACCATGATGCAAGATCGGATCATAGGACGAGTGATGATTCTGGCCGATGGACTGCTGTTACATGGCCTGGGCTGATGGGGAGTAGTTGAGGGATTATAAATTATAAGGGCTTGTGATTTAGGGCAGGGGAGAAAGAGAAAGGTTCCTGGAGAGAGATTCCTGCATGCATGTTGGAAGGTTCTTGAATAAACTGCTTTGAGAAGAACGCTGTGTTGTCGCTCTTTTCTGCTGGTCCTAGACAGAAGCAACAAATGGTAGCCAGTACGGCAAACCTTTTCTACGTTCAGAACTCATTGCAGTCAAGGCAGCTAGCTGGTAAGTTCCCAGGTAAGTGGGACAATTTAAGTTCTCAGATTGAGACTATAAGGTTCCCAGTTTTGGGACAAGTTAAGTTCTCGGATTGAGTCTATAAGGTTCCCAGTTTTGGGACAAGTTGCACCAAGCACCATGGGAAATTCAACCTCAGGTCAAATAGTGTGCCCAGCCCTTAAGGACTTGCTGAAAGTGAAAGGAATCGGGCTGAAAAAGGAGACACTGGAGAACTTTTTAAAAGCAGTGGATCAGGTTGCTCCTTTGTTCTCCGTATCAGGACATCTTACAGGGCCCAGTTGGGAGAAGTTAGGGAAGTTTGCAGAAGAACAGGGTGTTCTCACTAAAGGAGTGCTGCCAGTGTGGAAGCTAGTACGGAATTGTATTGAGGATAAGGAAAGATGTGGAGCAGAACTCCAAAAGGGAAATGAGGCACTGAATCAGGTGAGAGGGGAGTGATCCCAAAAGTCAGAGGCAGAAAGAAGTTCTAGTGATGGGAATATGTCTGAGGACGATCTGGAGAGCATAGCCGACAATCTAGAGAAAGTGAAAATGAAGGTAGACCCTTTGGTGCCAGGGCCACCATGGCTGACTCCATATGCCCCTGATGGAGCATCGGGGCGTAGTCTGCATCCAGAAACCTGGAGGGAACTGCGAGCCCAGTGGTTTCCTGTAGTTCAGGATGCATAGGGAGGTCATTATCATGAGCCGCTTGATTGGAAGATTGTTCAAAGATTAGCAGAAGGGGTTCGTACTTACTGTGTCAGCGCTGCTTTTGTAAGAGCGCAATTAGAGAACCTACACCACTACTGCATGACTCCAAGCGATTGGCAGAATCTGGCTCATGCCTGCTTGTCACCAGGCCAATATCTAGACTGTAAGGCATTTTTCATTGAGTTTGCTGCTGAGCAAGCAGCAATCAATGCTGGCAATGGCCAACCAGCCTGGGATCAAGACATGCTGCTGGGACAAGGGAGATTTGTAGCAGCTCAAACTAATTATCCCATCCAAGTGTATGAGCAAATTAATAACATAGGGACTAAAGCATGGGCGTCTCTTCTGAATAGAGGAGAGGTGAGTGGGAACCTGATCAAGATTGTTCAGGGGCCCACAGAGCCCTTTGCTGACTTTGTAGCTCGTATTGTAGAGGCAGGAGGCTGTGTTTTTGGAGACCCTGATGCTGCCATGCATCTACTGAAGCAGCTGATTTTTGAACAGTGTACTAAAGAATGCAGGCGAGCAATTAATCCATATAAGCATAAAGGATTAGAGGTCTGGATGAAAATATGCAAAGAAATAGGAGGACCTATTTCTAATTCTGGTCTGGCTGCTGCTGTCATACAGATGTCACAAGGAAAAGGCAGCCAGAAGATAATAACTCTTTTAAATGTGGACAGCCAGGCCACCTGAAATGTCAATGCTCACAATTGAGTGGTGCCAGAAACCAGCAACCAAAAGTGCCCGGGTTATGTTCTAAATGCAAAAAAGGAAATCATTGGGTCAGTGACTGTAGGTCAGTTAAAGATATTCATGGACAGCCTCTTGCTCCCAGATATGGTGGTGCCCAGCCAAAAAACTTGAAAAGGGGCCCCCGACCCCATGGCCCTCAAATATATGGGGCAGTAGCAGAGGGATGGCCCAGTTTGAGGCCACCGATGCAATGGCGTCACCCTGGAGAGCAACAACAGGGAGTGCAGGACTCGACCTCTGTTCCACCACCCGACTCGTATTAACACCTGGAATGGGAGTCCAGCTGGTAGACATAGATTTTAAAGGCCCACTACCAGCTGATATGGTGGGACTGATTTTGGAAAGGAGCTCTGTTACCATGCCAGGATCAATAGTTCATCCAGGAGTAATTGATTCAGGTTTTACAGGAAAGGTTAAAATTATGGTACCTTCCCCTAGAAGCATCGTTGCCATTTCCCCTGGTGATAGAATAGCTCAATTGCTCCTTTTGCCCAGCTGTCACTCTCAATTTCCAGCCAAAGATTCAGAATGGGGAGACAAGGGATTTGGCTCTACTGGGACCTCCAATATATTTTGCTCTCTAAATCTTGACACCCAACCCCTATTGAAGCTCAGGATTGAAGGAAAAGCTATATCTGGTCTCTTAGATACTGGTGCTGATCATAGTATCATCAGTACCAGAGATTGGCCCTCTGGTTGGCCTAAGCAACAATCAGAACAAACTCTGAGAGGACTCAGGTACACTCAGATGCCTGAAATGAGTTCCAACTTTCTATATTGGAAGGATGAGGAAGGACATTCGGGACAGTTTCAGCCATGTGTGTTGGCTGTTCCGGTGGGGCCGTGATATGATGACTCAGATGGGCTTTGTTCTGACTAATGAAGGAGGCTATGGAAGCAAGGCCTGTGACATGATGCTGGACATGGGATATATTCCTGGAAAAGGGTTAGGGCAATTTCTGCAAGGTAGAACCTCTCCAGTGCTGGTTCACAAAAAGAATGATCGGGCCAGACTGGGTTTTTCTTAGGGGCCACTGAGGGAGTGTTACCTATTACATGGAAGACTGAGGATCCAGTATGGGTTCCTCAGTGTCTACTCCCCTCAGAAAAATTAAAAGCCATGAAAGAGCTGGTACAAGAACAATTGGAGTTGGGACATATTCGGTCCTCTACATCTCCCTGGAATACTCCAATATTTGTTATAAAGAAAAAAATCAGGAAAATGGAGACTTTTGCATGATTTGAGAGAAATAAATAAGCAAATGATCTTGATGGAGCCTGTACAGAGGGGACTACCATTGCCTTCGTCCTTGCCCCAAAATTAGCCCATTATAGTTTTAGATATTAAAGATTGTTTTTTCTCTATTCCAATGCATCCAAATGATATGGTAAGATTTGCCTTTACTGTCCCCTCCCCAAATCATGCTGAACCTGATAAAAGGTTTGAGTGGACAGTTCTGCCACAAGTGATGGCGAACAGTCCCACTATGTGTCAACTCTATGTTGATGCAGCTCTGAAAGGAGTTCAAGAGCGATTTCCAAAGTGTTATCACTATATGGATGATATACTTCTTGCCGCTCCCAGGGATGCCTTGCTTGATGAAGCTTATAGCTTTGTGGTAACACAGTTGAAGGAACAGAATTTAGTAGTGGCCCCAGAAAAGGTGCAAAAGGATGTTGTAGTGAATCATTTAGGAACAAAAATTATGGCAAAATATGTGTCCCTTCAAAAGATTCAGTTTCGCACAGATGGATTATGCACCCTGAATGATTTTCAAAAGTTATTGGGAGATATTCAATGGGTTCGACCCTATCTCTGTTTGACCAATAAATAATTACAGCCATTATATGATATCTTACCAGGCAATACAGATTTAAATTCTCTCAGATATCTTACTGATGCTGCCAGGAAGGCTTTGTTGTTAGTAGAACAGTGTATTCAGAGTGCTGCCTTGAAAGGCCGAGATGAGTCCAAACAGTTTATCTTGTGCGTACTGCAAACAGAGTCGCAACCCACTGGGGTTTTATGGCAGGGAGCTCCCCTGTTATGGATACACCCAAAAATCTCCCCAGCCAAGACGCTTGTTTATTATCCTGCCTCAGTGGCTCAGTTGGCTCTGATTGGTATACACCAAAGCATGCAGTTTTTTGGAGTTGCACCTGAAAGTCAAATAGTACCATATAATGCTAAGCAAATTGAAGTGTTAACAGCCACGGAGGATAATTGGGCTATTTTGAAGTGTAGTTTTCAAGGCCTTATAGATAATCATTACCCCAAGGATCCAACATTACAGTTGGTTAAAGTACACCCAGAAATCTTTCCTCGTATTACTGCTAGAGATCCATTGCCAGATTCTCCTCTTGTTTTTACAGATGGTTCTAAAACATGACAAGGAGCCTATTTAAGAACAGGATCATCCCCAGTTACCATTCAGTTTCCCCCTGCATCTCCACAAGTCATTGAATTGCAAATTGTGATTGAAGTATTTGAACTAATTCCAGGTCCCTTTAATTTGATTTCTGATAGCCAGTACGTTGTAAATATGCTGCAGTGTTTGGAGATAGTAGGCAAAATAAATTTGAGATCTACTATTGGAGAATTAGTTATTAATTTGCAAAGAATTATTTTGAATCGGCATTCACCCTTTTTTATTCAACATATTCATGTTCATACTGGATTGCCAGGACCCCTTGCAGAATGAAATGATATAGTTGATAAAGCTTCCAGAAAATGCATGGCCTTTTTAATGGCCTCATGATTTTCATGCACAATTTCATGTTAACTCAAAGACATTGTCATCACGATTTAAAATTTCTCGAGCAGAGGCGAGAGAGATCATGAAGGTGTGCAAAACCTGTGCCCCTTTATTGCCTCAAGTCAGTGTGGGGGTTAACCCCTGGGGCTTGGCCCCCCCACTACATTTGTGGCAAATGGATGTTACCCATTTTCTTGAGTTTGGAAAGTTAAAATATATTCATGTTTCCATAGATACAGCCTCTGGCATTATTTTTGCCTCCTTACAGACAGGCAAGAAGGCATGCCAGGTCATTGCACATTGTTTTGAGGCTTGGGGTGCCTGGGGACAGCCTAAAGAACTAAAGACTGATAATGAACCAGCCTATACTTCAGCCTCTTTTGTTTCCTTTTGCAAGATGATGGGTGTCCGTCTGTTGCACGGGTTGCCAGACAACCCTCAGGGCCAAGGCATTTTTGAACAAGCCCATCGTACTTTAAAAGAATGTTTAATTAAACAAAAGGGGAGAATTGCCCCTGCTGGGTCCACACCAAGAGAGAGATTAGCCATTGCCTTATTTACTTTGAATTTTTTGAATGAAGATAAACAAGGGCGTGTTGCAGCTGAGTGACACATTAATCCTGATATTTCTCCAAAAGGCATGGTCATGTGGAAGTATGTCTTGACTGGTTGTTGGAACGGCCCTGATCTAGTGTTGGTTTGGGCGAGAGGGTCTGTTTGTGTGTTTCCCCGGGATCACCGACAACTACTGTGGGTCCCAGAACGACTGACCAGAGCAATTCAAAACAAGCAGAACGATGAGGACGTGGATATTCCTGTGGTTGGGAATGCTCCCGCTACTGAGAACTAAAGAGTTATGTTGAGGAATTATGTCTGTGTTCCCAAAACCCATGCCATTGACGCATTTGGCACAAGTGTTTCCTCGATTCTTTACATTTAATGCTTCGCTGCAATTGCCTTTTTTACCATGGGATGGAGAGGTAGCTCCAGTGCAGGAATCTATGCAGCTTCAGCTAAAGGGATTGTTGTGTTTTCAGATGGTTCAAAATATTTCACAGATGAGTGATTGTGTTCAGCTGTATAATCAGACCACAGCATGGTTTGATATGTCAGTTAAGAGTTCTACTAAAGCTAATGCTACCTGGATTTGAGGGGTGTAGCCTGCCAGTATATCCAAGGACAATGGCACTATACCCTCCCAACATAGATGGGCCCCCTTTTGTAGGGGTGTTCGTGATTCCCTTCCACCTTGGACTGGCTGTCAATCTAGAAAAGTAGCTTGGGCAGTGAAGAATTATTTTTCCTTTTCCCCTTATATAGGTACAGTCCATAATAGTTCCTTTTCGGGGTATAATTGGACATATCAAAATCCAGCTCAGGTAGGAGCTAGTAATCCTTTTAATGTATGGTTGTTATGTGGGGTGAATGGTAGTTGAACTGATCTTTCCCCCTTAAGCATGGTGGTGGAAGGGACCTGGGGCAATGCAAGTTTTTATTGGAATGTTTCTAGTGTGTTTGAGTCTTCTGTATTTCAATTTGCTAGAGGGAGGAATGTTTCTTTTCAGGCTATGTTTGTTTGTATGTGGCCTCCTTTTGTGTTTATTGTTTATAATGGTAGTTATGAGGATAAAATAATTAATTGTAGGAGTGATATTTGTTATTATAGTATGTGCTGGAATGCATCTGAATATCATTTAGCTGTTGTTACTAGGATGCCTCGTTTTGTACCCTGGCCTGTTCAAGCTCCTTCTGCTATGACTTTGTTTAGACCTAAGAGGGATTTTTGGCATTACTGCAGTCATTGTCACTGCTTTGGTGATCTCTGCCACCACAGCCACGGTTGTGGCCACATCTCTTACAAACTGCCGCAGCTGTGAATAATTTATCCGCAGGTGTTGCAGAAGCTTTGGATTGCTGACAGCTGTCTCCAGCTTGAAAGAGTGGGCTGCAATTGGTGGACCTGCCCTGTGTCTGATATTATTCAGCATCCTGGCCTTCTGGTGCATCTGCCACATGCAGAGTCATCAGTGCAGAGCCCAAGCCTTGATGATAGAGGCTTTTGCAGCAGTGAAAACAGGACAATCTCCTCAAGTGTGGCTTGACATGCTAGAAAGTAGTCAATGATGGGTAAGACTCCCTGGGTGTGTCACCAACCTAAGACAGGGATCAAACCAATGCTGTTTGTCTCCTGCTGACCTGTAAGGGGCATTGCCACAGGGGGCAACCTAAGACAGGCATTCTCTCTGCCAATAAGTAAAGAAGGGGGAGATGTGAGGAGTGGGTGTGGCAGCAGTTCCAAGATGGCACCCGGGACTGCAGCCAAGTCTTATGACTTGTACCTGACTTCCTCATACACCTGAAAATAAGCCAAGTCCATTGTGAGAGCTGCACAGGTGCACCATGATGCAAGATTGGACCATAGGAGGAGTGATTATTCTGGCCAATGGACTGCTGTTACGTGGCCTGGGCTGATGGGGCGTGGTTGAGGGATTATATAAGGGATTGTGATTGAGGGCAGGGGAGAAAGAAATTCCTGCAGAGAGATTCCTGCATGCATGTTGAAAGGTTCCTGAATAAACTGCTTTGAGAAGAATGCTGTGTTGTTGCTCTTTTCTGCTGGTCAGAGACAGAAGCGACAGCCAACAAGTTAAATCTTGAAGAGAGTAGGATCAGCACTCCCCCTAAGAATATCAAATAAGGCTTTCAATTCTCCTGTAGTAAGCTTTAAATAAGGATGAAGCCAATTAATATAACTTAACAGCTTTTGACAATCATTTAATGTTTTTAAATTGTTCGCATGCATAAGTATTTTCTGAGGGAAAGCAGCTTGATATGTAAGCCTAAAACCTAAATGATTATAAGCATCTTGTGTTTTCACTTTTTCTGGAGCTATTTGTAATCCTTTATCAGATAATGCCTGTTGTAAATTTCTATAACATAGAAGCAAGTTCTGAGGATCATTCCCTGCTAATAAGATATCATCCATGTAATGTATAATGTACATTATTGGTTATTGCTCTCTATTAGGCTGAATGGCTTGTGCCACAAATTTTTGACATAATGTAGGACTGTTAGCCATGCCTTAAGAAAGAACTACCCATTGATACCTTTTCATTGGCTCTGTAAAATTAATAGAAAGAACACTGAAAGCAAATCTTTCACAATCCTGAGAATGCAAAGGAATAGGAAAGAAATGATCTTATAAATCTACTGCTATTTTATAATATCCTTTATGAATGTCTCCAACTGCTTGATTTTTTAAGATTTCAAAACTTACAGCACACAGCTCAATTATCTGTGCCGAAGCAGGAGGAAATTTCAAAGAATAAACATGTGATCCAATCTCATATACTTATTTCCCATAGAAGGGCTGTTTATAAATACAATAGATGTATTCTTTATGGGACGCATGCATAAAATTACAGGAAACACAAAAGCATGCATAGAAGCAATTTTAACAACTTATCTTTTGTGTAATGATTATCAATTTTACCTAAAAAATGTACTATGTAAGAGACCAAATATCAATATTCTGCAATAACCAATTTAATTGCTGTTTGAGACAAGAAATAGACATCTCATCAGGTATTTAAGATCTTTTATTTTTTTTTAAAGAAATATCTTCATGATTTTATCTTACAAATTTTGATTAACACCACAACAGCTTCATAATAGGATGTTAAAACTTTACTTGGAGATGAAGAAAGATGATTACACATTACTGTTCTCTTTTACCAAAGAATTGTTGTGGCCACATTGAGATACAATAATAAAAATAAGCAGCTAATTTTTTATTACTATTGATTATAATTGATAACAATTGACTACAAAAGCTTTCTCTATTCTATATGGAGTGGGCAGGCCAGATTGTAATGCCTTTAGAAGTTCCACAGCCTCCTTGACATTTCATATATCTAAGTTTAAACTTTATTTTGAACAACATCGGAATAGATCTGTAATAATGTTGTTTTGTCTTAAAAATATTTCTAAGGAGGCAAGGAGAGGTGAGGTTCCAAAACTTCCCTAGGCAGGGTTTGCAAAATCAATGAAACGGCACACAAGCCTCGATGAGGCTGCTCTGAGCTTTGCATTAACTCAAATACATTCTGAGCATATTGCCAGAGTCCTGGCCCAAGGATTATTCCTTCTGCAGTGAGGACAAATTTCAGGAGAACAATTCGACTGTCTGTCCATGCCTCTAATTTTTGGACAGTCTTTCTTAAGAAGATTTATACTTAAAACATTCCTTATAACCTTAGTGCTGGATGCATTGACTACTTCATTGAAGAGACATTGCTTTAAATTCTATCCTTTATAAATCTAATTTCTAGAATAATAATTACATAAAATATTATCCCAATTTAGAAGTATCTATAAAAGACCTGTTTTCCTGGGATCGCTCATGCCACATGTTGCTTAGAATGACTCCAACCCTGAGTTACCATTTTAAGCTAACTTTCTGTTACAAGCAAAAAGCTGTTGGCCCCTTTAAGAATTGCTTGTGTAGATAATCAGCCTCTAGCAGGGCCTTTCCAGCTGTACTTGACTCCCAGCCACAGTGCAGTGTAACTTATGAGATTCTGCTGTGCAAATTAAGACTGGCTTTTAAACAAGTTAAACTAAATCAAAGGATGTACAGCCAGCAGATAAAGTTTTAACCATTTTTTTCAACATGAAACAGAACAACAATCATTCAAACAACAAAACAAAAACAAACATAAATTGACAGACATATGGACAATTTGATACAGCAAAGACAGGCAAACGACAGAAAAAGAATAGAACTTGATGTCTCAAAGGAACCCAAATATCATAACCAGAACTAAGAATATCTCCATAGGTGCCAGGGAGGAAGCAAGATGGAAGCAGGACATCCCCCGATTTCCTCCTGTCCCTAGGAGAGCTCTGAAATAGCTTATTTCCATTTTCCTTCTCTTTTGCTAAAAGGTCCTGAACAGGGGATACATGCTTTTCTTAAACCTATTTTCTCTCTCTTTCTCTCTCTCATGTTCAAAGTCTAATTCTTTATCTCCTTCTAGGAATTCTGCAATAGAAGGGAGAGGAGTCACCGTGGTAGCTGCTGATAGTTGCTCCCCAGTGCCCTGCTTTTCTAATTTTCCTAATTACTCCTCAAACTTGTCAAATTCTTTCATTTATATATATACCATTCCTACTTCTGGGAATTAAAAACAACATAAATGTACTTGAGCTAAGAATTTTTCTAAAACCTGTTATTTTGTTTTTGTAGTTTTGTGTTTTACTCTTTTTATTTGTTTTATTTTATTTTAAACTCTATTCTTCCCACCTGGAGCAGCTCTTGGCTGTGAACAAATTTTCTTAACCCATATTCCTCCTGTCTTTAGGGATTCCTTGAGATCCCTTTAAAAACAATTCATGTTTACTTAATGTGTGTCCCATAGTCTAGTCATTCTTCCTACCTTTCTCAGATTTACTGTCGATAGAGTCCCTTGTGCCCATTTCTCATCTCCTGCATCTCCTCTCAGGCATTCCTTTACTAAGGACCACAAAGTAAAAGCTTCAATGGGCACCTTTTCAGGACCATGAGCAACATAAAAGCTTCTAATTTGCTCAACAACTTTATTCCATGTTTCCACATTAATAGTACCATTCCTAGGAAACCAGGGGCACACATCCTTTATAAAAGCAAGAAAGCAATGAATCTGTTTTGCATGTACAGATATCCCTCTAGCTTTTATCAATGGTTTAAGCATTCCTTCAAAAGGAGCTCTTTCAGCGCTAGCAGAAACTCCCATCTTTTAATTTCACTGTATTTACAATTTACGACTGTCCCTATTTTTACTCTATTCCTTACCTCTGATTCTCTAACCTACCTGTGGCTGTTGGAGGCAAGCGACGTTCCTTCCATTCCAAAGATCCCGGGTTTCAGCACCAAATGAGGAAGACCCTAATGCCTTATAGAGACAAACAGACTACTGCTCTTTACTGATTTCTTCAGCTTATAAACATGGGGTATGACTTTACAATTTTTGCTCAAAAATTAACATCTTTACTTAGTTACACCTGGCACACAATATTATCATTTTTGGAGTCATTTTCTCATAGCATGAACATTCTTCAGAAGAAGGAACTGTTTATCAGCAGACCCAAGAACATCCTCCTCTCCGGATAAATATTAACTCTCGACTAGGAACAAGGAAAAACTCTGGCCCACAGAAAGTTATGTTAGGACATCCCTCCCTTCCAGGAGGGACAGCCCCTGAACTTTCCCCCAGTTAACTGCTCTGACCCTTTCAGGCCAGAACCAAAGGGAAGCCATTGTACTCCTCATCTGTGTTTATCCAAGAGATCTTTCTCACCTTTCAGTGGCTCTGACGGATATACATAACCAAACACAAAACACACAGACTCCCTGAGTTTATTACTAGAAACTGAAAAGTGTGCTTCTCTCTTCCCCCCTCACCTTGATCTTCTGGATCCTCAACTCTGTTTCCTCCTATCCTGTTTTTTTCTCAGTTGTCTTCTCTTTTGTCCCATATGCCCCTCCCCTCTCCCACTTTTCAGCTGCCTTTCTTTGCTTCTATTTGCTCATGGCAAAGCCTTCCCCATAACTCTGCAGGTTTGTTTCCTTCATCTAAGAGATGAGCTCAGATGACTCACTACTCCCACAGTCTATCAGATTTCAAAATCCATAAAATGGGAAATTTATTGGTTCATCTTGGGCCCTTGTGTTCCATGCACTAGTTAACTACAAAGGGAAACAGACTCATACAATATAAGAATGCTATAGAGAGTAGGGGCACTGTCTTAGTAGGAGGAACTGGGCATTTCTCTAAGAATGCCCAGTTCTCTGACTTGAGTATGAGCTAAAACATGAACTTTCCCTCTAAGCTCAAGGTTAGCCAATTTTAAGATGAATTAATATTGGTTACACTGATGTTGATTGATCAAAAAGCATAACATAGGTTACTATATGGAATCTCACTTCATACTGATAAAGACTTTGGAATTCAGGCCATTTTGTAAGTTTGTGTACTCAAGTTCCTATATCACCACTTAACATCCCCAGACATCACCGGGGGTGAGGGGAACTGTGGCTACCTCCTTCATCTCTCAAGGAAAAACTCCAAATAGAACTTGGACTTCTAAGCAGGGTTTTGGGGCTCTTCCCAAAGGCTCAACTTTCACTGTGTAGACTTGACAGCATGAGAAGAAAACACTATGGACAAAAATCCAGTGTTGGGATGGGGAGATTGTATGTCTGTGATTTTACCTGAAAATGACCAAATTCTTAAGTAGACTTTGATTCAGCTTAGATTCATTTAGATTGGTGGTACAATTAAAAATAAAGAAAATGCAGAATTAATTTCATATTAATGTGAAATTTTATTTCATTGCTGATAAGGAACAGTGCTATATATACTTTAAGATGTTTTTGGAACTTTGAATTTTAAAATAATCATAAATTTATATATAGTTGTAAAAAATACCATTATCAAAAGGTTCAGTGTACCCTTTTCCCACTTGCATATCCACAGTGTATACTGTAGGAAATAAATTATAATGAAATAAACCTTTTTAGTGTGAGGTGCAGTCTGAACTCCTCAGTGATCACAGATAAGCTGGAGACACTAAGCCCCCATTCCCAAGCTAGTGGCTGCCATCTTCTTGCTTGGGTGCTTTTTTTAGTTTATCTTAAGGTTGAAAAAAATGACAGCCTGTGACAGGACTGAGCATATTTATCAGTAAAGCCCCACAGACATGGAAAATTTGGAGTGGGGACTGTAAACCAAAAAGGCAGAAAAACTGTACCGCTCAGCAAATGAGGAATCCCAGGGGTAAGGAAATTCATTGGGGAACAACCATAAAATCCACTGTTTGGGCCTAACTGGTTTATAGATATTTTTGTCTTTTCTCTTAGTTGATTCCCAACTATACAAGGTAGAAAAATAAACTGCATTGCTTTCACAACCCTGAGTCTCTACTGGGCCCTGAGTTGTATAAAGAAGCAGTTTGGAGCAAGTCACAAGGAGTAAGCCAATAGCTAACATTTCTCTATAGCTTTTAATCTCATATTTGGTACTTCACCAAGTACTTTAGAATCTAGATTTCTTTACTCTGACTTCTCTGAAAGATGGACTTGCAAGTTGTATGCTGAAATAAAACCTTTCATTTCTGAGTTGCCTTTGGTCATGGTGTTTATCATAGCAATAGAAGGCAAAATGAGATCCAACCTTATTTGGGAGCATATAATCCAAGACCTTCAATGGATGCTGAAACTCTAGATAGAATCAAACCCTATGCTATGTAGACTTGTTTTTTCCTATACACACATACATATGACAAAATTTAATTAATGATTTAGACACAATAAGATATACAAAAATTGTGATGAGACTAGAAGTTATCAAATTATATCCTTTTCTTATGAAATATTTCTTTATTATCTTCCAACATTACCACTGAATGAGTTACTTCACAGCTTCACTACTGTGGGGCTATACAGATTGCCACCATCACCTCCCTCTGAAGTTACATGTACAAACATGTACATGATGAGAACAGATCTAATGAAGGAACTAACAGGCAGGCAGTATATGCAGGATGGATATTCTGAAATAAGGAATGATCATGTCCTGGGCACAATACTTTATCATGCTGCTTGGAATGGTCCATAATTTAAAACTTACAAATTGTTTATTGCTGGAAGCTTTTTACTTACAATTTTGAATCCTTGCTACATTTCAGATGATAGGAACTGTTGAAAGATTAACAAGGCATGGTAGTATGTCACTCACCAGTCTGAGGCAGGAGAATCGTGAATTTGAGGTTAGACTAGGTTATATGGTAAGACCCTACCCCAGGCCCAGAGAAGTGAACTGGGAGTAAGGAAGGACCATGGTTACTGTTAAAGAACACTGCAGTGCAAAAGGTTATTTATGCATTTATTTAAATACATTTTCCCAGAGGAAGTTTATAACAAGAATTTATTGTGACTTTTTACCTCTCTTAAGACTTGTTAGGAGCCATGACTGCTAGTCTTCGAAAGTCTTACTTAGGAACAGAGTGCATAGTCTGGACCTGACATCATTCTAGATTGTCAAACTTCTCAAAGGCCTTGAAGAGACAAGAGTCAGTGACTATCTCTGAAGCAAGCCATCCATACAGAGGGAACCCAGATCCTTTGGTCCTCTTCCTCTGTGGCATCTTTCTGATTTCTGTACCGATTGTTCCTTGAGTCTGCACAAGCTGTTAGCCCGAATGGCTCTGCTTTAGGATGTGACCAGGCTGCCTCAAAGGCCCTTGTGAGAATCATGCACTAACACAGCAGGGATCTATGGTCCTGAAGGAAAATTCATCTTTAGATAGAGGCTTCTGGAAGAAGCTAGAACAAGGAGATGGGGATCTGGGCCTCTGCTCTGACAATGTAACATCTCACCAAGTGAAGCCCTGAAAATTCTCCCCACCCTGGAATGTACTAGTACAGAGTAACTGTTTCCTCTGGGTTGGAAATGGCCATTGCGGCCTTGAAGCAGAGCAGCAGTGATCTTGCAGTAGTGTCTTTTAACATTCCCCACAGGGGGCAGAAGAGGACTAAGAGAACTCACAATACCTTACAGGAACTTTACCAGAACTCACAAGGCCCTGTCCCTCCCTGAGATTGTATAAGAGAACAGTTGACTGGAGAAGGACTTCTCAGTGGCATAGTCTATGTCTTCAAGTCATCTGGAGAACTTTCCACTGATATGGCTGCTTTTGAGGTACATTGTGACCGAACCTTCCCCTTATGAATAAAGATTTCGGTGGACCAATCACTGAGCCAAGAGTAGGCAGGACTTCCGGGTCAGTGAAAGGAAGAAGGGAGGCAGGAGCGAGATACTTGCTTTTGGACGAGGAGAGTTGGAAGATGGTATGCAGTTTACACGAGCCCCCCCCCCCCCCCCCACCCTCCGGATTAGCTGGCGGAACTGCCAGGATTCAGCATCGGAGGAGTAAATTTAGAATGGCTTATAAATTAGGATGCTAGTTGCTGAGTCCAATGATTGAGTTACCTGTTAATTCTGAACTAAGTTTGTGTGGTGTTTTTCTTCACGTGGCGACTACTGGGTTCCAGAGAGAAAGGTACAGTGGCAAAGCTTGGGTTTCTAAGAAGTGCATCCCAAACAGCCATAGAAATTTGGAAGTGTGGGACTGGTGGTGGGAATTTAGTGAGTTGGGTGGAGAGATTTTGGAGCTCTGGGTCAGAGAGTCTCCACGAGATGAGAACAGGCTGGTGCCTTGCCAGTGATAGTGTAGATTGCTTTTTAATATTTCATGCTACAGGACATCCTATAATATCAATAAGCTCATTGGTTCATGAAGCTGGACATCAGTGGAATCCCTTTTTTGTTCTATGGGAGCCCGCCCACCCTCTGTGCACTGACTAGACATTTCAGACATTGTGCTGTGTTGTGTTTGAAAGATTCTTCATTTGGACGACCAGCTAGCCTGGTGCTCACTATGTAACCTAGTTTATTCTTGAACTCATGCCATCTCCCTCCTGCCTCAGCCTCTGTGTGCTTAGATTACAGTTATGAAATACTATGCAAAGTTAGGATTGTCATTGCTTTACATTTCTACAGGCAAATCTATGAGACAAGAGGTCTACTCATCATTAGGGTTTTAATAGAAATGGGCTCCAACTTTTAACTGGTCTGAGTTTAAATTCCTCCTGTGCCAGGCATATGACTAGACAAACTACCTGACCTGTTTGTGACTGTGTTTTTAGTTTGAAAGTAAAATCCATGACATGAATAACATCACAGTGAGAGGTATCTTTATGAATAAACAGAATTCCTTCCTATTTGCTCCTTTTAGCATTTATTTCCTATCAAATGTGGATATTAGGTTAGCTGGACAGTCTGGCTGAAAATACATGCTTTTTGGTACATGCAGCTTTCACTTTGGAAAATGTGGAGAAACAACTGGGAGGGAAAGATCATCTTCCCAATCATCAGACACTGCAGAATGTGTACAATCTGAGTCTAGGAGTGTGCCTTTGAAGTAATAGTATACAGAATGAGCAAACAACCATAAGAGCCACCAAGCAACATCTGCTGGACCCCCACCCCCAGCTATGTCTCCACTGTACACTATCCTGAGAGTAGCCATTGAGCTGTAACAGCCATGCCTCACACACCTCTGCATGGCATATTCCTGAAACGCAGGACAGTGAAGATAGTTGGTAGGCAGAGTACACTAAACAGGTACAGATGTCTCTTTCATGCATTGCCATGCAGTTGTGACTTCTGCCATTGCTCTTCCTTTGCACAAGTGCAACAGCCTGGGAGCTTCATTTTCTTTAATCCTGGGGAGAAGCAGCAGTAAGTTAAGAGAGTCCTGCTACGTAGTTTGTTATCATGTTACCTGCACAGATCCTGGAAACTCTGTCCCTAAAGCTGGCTAGACAGTGGCTACATGAGATATAACAGCAGCTCTCTGTGCAAACGGCTAGATCAGTCATTTAATTTGTGCTAATTCAAGAGGAACATATATGGAAGAGACATGTGAGCTGAGCACTGTCCAGACAAAGATCCGGGGAAGTTTTCATTAGCCTGTGAGGTCTGGAGAGGCAGTTGGAGCACGTGGGATGTGGAAAAAGTCTTAAGGGCTTAATTGCAGGAACAGAACATGATAGGGAGCACTAGGCAAGCTGCTACTCCTACAGGTCCCCTCCACTGGCAGGGAAGAGTCCACAAATTGTTTTATGGACCACGGGCCTCAAAGTCGTGGCCCTTTAACAGACAGATCTGGCCAAGGTGCCTTTATTTGTACTATTTGTGGTTCTTGGCATTCTTAAAACTGAAATCATTGTCAGAACTTAACATGTAATGTTTTCTTCCAAACATTTCAAATTTTAGCTGCTCTTGAAAATCCAAAATAGATGCCCATGCTGAGTAACTCTCCCACAAGGCAGTGGGGCTGGCTGACATACTCCCGCTGCTTCAGTAGTTCATGTCCTTTCCTCTGGTCATACTCTGGAAACTTTTTTGATGCACATCATTTCTCCATTTCCTGTGGGGTAGAAAGGATGTGGCTCCAGGTATCAGCAATGTGGACTAATAAAGGATAATTTAAAATAACTTACTGCATACTGGGTGCCTGCCTGTTCACTAGAGGTACAGGAACTGGTTAATACTCTTTTCTTTGGATGATATGTAGTCTGGTGTTCTGCTCACTTTGCATGTGTTATTATTTAAAATGAAATTAAGTCAGGGTGAAGTTTGGTTCTGTGTCACATCAGTCACAAACATACAATGGTTCTGTGTGGTTGTTGGCCATCATAGTGGATAGGGAAGCTTAAGAAACTTTCCCATTTGTGGGCAATTCTGCCAGGTAGGCAGACACACAAGAAGCAACAAGGCAACAAATAAGTAACAGGATGCTCAGTGATTGACTCGAGTAGTGCTGGAAGGGCAGGAAGATCCTGCAGACCACAGTAAGGAAGGAGGTGGGCCAAGGACTGGCAGGAGTCACAGGAGGGGTGGGTACAAGGAATGACAGAAAGACAGTCTGCCCACCAGGAGTGCTGTGACTCAAAACTGTAGAGCAAGTGAGCAGTGATAGCATAAACACGTGTTCATATTTCTCATACATGAGATCTGACAGTGGCTGAGGAACTCAGTGGCAGCAGGGTGAATATCTCTGGTGTTCTTGTGGTCTTTCCTGAATTGTTTGAAGGTGGCTATCTGAGGTGGACCGCCTGTGTTTGCAATCAAAGCAAGCAAAAAAGGGATAGAGGGGATGCTAGAGTTTTCCATTCATGGCCAGAGGCATTCACAGCCTCTGGAATAAACAATTCCTGACAGATGCAAACCTTGCCGGTTGGGTGAAGTTGTCTGCAGTAGTGTGCAAGGAATCTGAGGTGACAGTCCCAAGTGATGGCATCTACTGGCTGCTATCATTGCTGCCAGCTGAGGGTATAAATTTTCTGGGAAATCACAGTACAATTAGCCCTTAATCTATCCTATCTATATATAGTCAATGCCTCTCAGGGTGTCCTATAATCTGTGGCTTGAGGAGGCCTGTAAGTTTATCTTCTCACCCTAAACTTGGGAAGCAAATCTGAATACATCCCCCTGTCATTAGACAGCATTCACTTTCCATAGTCATGGTAACAAGTTAATTATGGACCTAGTATCTTAAAACACAGTTTCATCATCTTCAGAAGTCCAGCCCAGGTCTTTAAAAAATAAAGCCAAAAATATCAGCATAGCTATTTCCCTATCTTAGAGACTCTGGGGAAGAATTCACTTCCATTCCCTTTCTGGCTTCATCTGGCTGCCCACCTTCCGTGGCCTGTGGGCTGCATCTGCAATGCTGCCAAGCTCTGTGCCTTTCCTTAGACTAATGTCTTCTTCCAATATTCTTGTATCTCTCTACTGTTTTCCATGGCCCTTGTGAGTACACTTGCCTTACATAGACCATCCATGCTAGTCTTTTTATTTGAAACACCTCATCAACAAACTTTTCTTTGCATTAAATATAATATTTTCAATGATTTTTGGAATATGACAGGAACATTTTGTGTAGAGGAGCAAATTATCCTGACTACCTCATGATTATAGACACAAAGGTATATATAAAACCAGAACAACAGTCACTAGAGAATTAAATAAAAACTACAGAGAAAATCAGGTGAGTTGGTATAGCTGCCATCTGTCCTTGGATAGCAGAGGTAGGAAGATCAGATCATTAAGATCAACCTTGTCTATATTATGAGTTTGAGGCCAGCCTGAACTGCATGAGATCCTCTGTGTGTGTGTGTGTGTGTGTGTGTGTGTGTGAGAGAGAGAGAGACAGAGACAGAGAGACAGAGACAGAGACAGAGACAGAGACAGAGAGAAACAGAGACAGTGATGAAACAGAAAAACACAAATACAAAGTAATATCATTTTAACTGTAAGTACAACTATTTTTTAAAAGGATAGGAATAGTTCATTAAGTGGAGGAAAAAGGACTTCTATATGTACAGTTTCTAAGGATATAAATATAACATTATAGCCATCATGAAAAGCTGAATGGATGTTCAACAAACTCAAGATAAAATTGCCATATGATTCAGCAGTCCTCCTCCTAGATATTTGCCCATAAAGGTAGAAAGTCTGTATGTTGGACCAATATCTATAATGTTTTCACAGTGACGAAGTTATAAAGTCAAGGCAAGCACTTGTCAATAGATCGGTAAAGAAACTGCACACACATACAACGAGAAACGACACAGTCTCTAAAAGAAAGAACATATCTCAGTTTCCACAAAATGAATGAAATTGGACGTAATTATGCTAAATGAAAGAATCCAGGTTTAGCAGACAAATTCTTCAAGTACTCACATGTTGAGTCTAAAACAATTGAAATTAAGAAATCAGAGAAATGTAGTGGTTGCCATAGTCTGAAGAAAGTGCAGGAAGTAGACATGTTGGTCAAAGAAGCAAAGCATAACTAGACAGGATGAATCTATGTTATTATTTTGGCATATGTTGCATAGTACGATATATAATACAAGAAAAGAAATATTCGAGGTGATGGATGTTCATTAGCTTGAATTGATTATTCCACATTGCAATCATAAACTATGGAATCACTTTAAAGTCAACGAATATATGTATATGTATATATATATATATATATATATTACCAATTTACAATTAAAATGAAATAAGAAAAAAGGATCAACTTTGATATTTCTCCTTGAACTTTTGGTAACATGTATATAAGTACACACAAATACACATATCCATCATGGAAATCCCACAGCTAGGAAAATAGTGAGCTATTTTCATGAACAGGCACTCATGGGTTGCTGTATATCCTGTCCGTGTTAATGCACGGCCTTAGTTTATAGTCAGAATCTTGGTCAGCTGCCTCAAGGATGATCTCTGATCCTTATTATATACTCATCCCTTATACTTCAACAAACCTGTGCTAATGCTTAATACTAACCATTTATAATCAGAAATGTTAAATGTTAATCATTTCTCACTATGATTATTTCATCTGCAAGAATCTGTTTATTCTCCTGGGCAGTTTAATTTGTAAACATTTAGTGCTACATCAATCTGACTTTAGAAAGTGTTTATAGCCAAATAATACTTGAATTTACCAATAAATAAGATGTAAGTAAAGTTTTTGAAAAGCTTTAGTATACATACATATAAGTGGCATGAAATATTCTTCTACTAACCTAGCATAGCGGTACCCACAACAGTCCACTGTCCTCATCTGGACAGCTGCTAAGATACTGACTCCAAGACTGTAGAAAAAATATAACAAGCAGAAACATCACAATCCTGTGACGAGCAGACAGACAGGTATATTATTGATATATTATATAATTGTACAGGAAATATGTCAAATAGAGTCAAGGACTTTACTGTCTTGAACAAGCTTACTTGTAGAACAAGCTAGTGAAAATACATCTCTCTTAACAATATACAATAAATGCTTGTTAATGCAGTATGTTTGGAATTTGTTGTTGAAAGCCACAATCAACAATACTGGCCTTATTAAATTCTGTTGAACTAACACCTGACAATTGAAATGCAACCTTCTTTACAACTAAGAATACTTTGTGATATAACACCATAATTACTCTGTCATAGCTGTCCTCTAGGCGACAGACATAACAACTGTCTGAAAAATATTTATCTTTGAGTCTAAAATAATGTTTATCATTAAGATATTTTTTATTTAATTTTTATTAATTATTTTATTTATGTACTTCCCAAATGTTACCAACCTTCCTGTCCTCCCTCTCACAGTTCTTTCCACCATCCCCTCCACAGGTATCCTCTCACCCTGGGGCATCAGGTTACTCCAAGATTAGGTGCATCCTCTACTACTAAGTACCCAGCACATATGTAGCATTAAGATGTTTTTCTAATGACAACTACTAATATTTCAGTTGAGTTACTTCTCTAGTTTCAACTATAATATCACAAAATGGGAAATAACTAGAGTGTGCACTGTTTTCAAAAGTGACTATGTATACACACAAAAGTACTGCAGACATTACAATCATGTGACAGCTCTTCAGTTTCTGAGAATGGGATGCTGTACAAGCTACCATAGAGGCTGCAGAAAGCTGCCAGAGTTGCTAGGTGCAGAAAAGGCATCTAAAAGTGGAATGGCAATTGCATTTTTGTGCATGGGATGCAGGGGCATCAAACTGGGAGAAAATTCGAGGAGCTAAAGAAAACACAGTGAGGACAAAAGGAGAAAGCTTAGAGGTGGATCAGAGATCACCCTTACTTACCTCAACAAGCCTCAACCACATGTTGGAAGGTCTCAGCCCACACTATCAACCTGTACTGCACCTTGGACTCTTCTTGAACAAAGTTGATGTTCTGGTCTTATCACTCTGAGTCAATCACAACCTCTTGGAGTAAAGACTTAACTATCGGTTCTGCTTTATTTTAATTTGACTTGGTCTGATATTTAGGTTTTGCTTTGTTTTCTGCTTCCTCGGTAGTGCCAGTTTGGAGTCAAATTTGACAACCTTATTAAAGACAGTAGCTCAACCTTCGTGTAGTTCAAGCAATTAGGTTATAGAATTGAGGATTTTTTTTCTTTTTTGGTTTTTCGAGACAGGGTTTCTCTGTATAGCCCTGGCTGTCCTGGAACTCACTTTGTAGACCAGATTGGCCTCGAACTCAGAAATCCACCTGCCTCTGCCTCCGGAGTGCTGGGATTAAAGGCATGCGCCACCATGCCTGGCAGAATTGAGCATTTTCCTTCTTTTACAGTTATCTTGTCCCCTGGGTAGATCTTTGAAAGAACATTCATGGCCTTTCCACAAAGAACTGTTTAAATTCCCACGAATATTTAGTTCTGAACAATGGAACCATGATCTTTCCTGCCACAGACCCTCTTGGTCCCTTGTCTGTGTAGGATGGGTCTCTGGTTGCAGATGGGCAAGGAGTCGGTGAATGACAGACAGATGCACACAGGAGATTGTGTAGAATCTGAATGTATTGTCACAAAGTGAACACCAGTCTTATATAATACAGAAAATAAAGGGGGTGGGATGTCACAGCAGACAAAGTAAGTTGAAGTTACCTGACCCAATACAAAGGAATGACTTCAAAAGGACTTACAGGAACCAGGTAAATGTTTACAGTAAAGATAAAGCAGTCCTGCCTAGGATCAGCTTAATGACAGCTAAGGATTTCACACCCTAGTCACAATTTGTGCTACTCCTTTGAGCCATGTGAAAGCTAGCACCAGGGGTTCTGCTCTAGCAGACCTTCTCATGAATAATGCAATACCACAACCCCGCCCCCCCTATTTCCTGGGCCCTGAAAAATTCTTGTATGAGTGTAACTTGGCTGTTCTTTTAAGTATCTGTGGAGAACTCCATTTGTCAGAAGAATTCACCAACTTGCTTCTAATATGCAATGTAGCTTGCTATACCTGGCTGTAGTGAAGATTCCTGTCTCAGTGGGATTCCCTAAGTTTTACATGGTAAACCCACCTATTAGCTAGGCCATTGTGTTTGGGTAAGACTGGCTACTGCCCTAAGTAATCGCTCTGCAGACTAGCCCTGAGCTATTCTGGCTCCATTCTTTGTAATGACTAATTAGTTTTGCTGTCTCTACCAAGCTCCTCAGCTTCAAGCATTTTATAGGATGTTGGAACACTGGCGAACGCTTAGCTATGTCAGAATTCAATCTTAAAAGGCACTTATAATAAAATAATACTAAAAGAGAGCACGTGGATCCATACACCAGATTAATGCGGGGATAGGGTATGAGTATACAGGTTATGAGAACACCAAAGTCCCAGGAGGTGAGTTTCCGTGAAACTCTTTGCCTCGGGAGTGCTCCCAGGCCTCTCGGTCTTCCAAGCAAACTTCAATGGAGTGTGCGTAGCACCTTCCCACTTGAAGATCCTTATTATTGACTGATTGATAATAAAGACATATGCTTATCCTCTTGATGGCTCTGTGCTCACTGGTGGCTAGACATATCTTGGGGACTCAGCTGGAGTTCAAGATTTACCCTGCGAGGGGGGCGGGGGGTCGAGCACCCCTGATCAGCAGCCTCCAAAAACTCTGTTAATTAGATTTAAAAGAATCAGGTCTTGATTCCAAGGCTGGCTCCATGCGCTCATAAAACTTACAGATAAACAAGTAAAGCTCGAAGTAATGCATCTACTTTGTTCTTTGCTTTAGTAGAAAAACTGGATCTTAGTTTTGAAGGAAAGAAAAATGGCTCTTGTAAAAGTAAAAAGGCATTTGGAACTCAACACCAAAGTGAATGACTTCATTAAAAAATATATAAACAATGTTAGAGATTCATTGTCCCAGTAAATTTGATCTTGTAAGTTACCAGCTTGACGCTTCATCAGTCTCAAAATTGTAAAGCACACACAGCATGGTAAGGATTACAGCACTCTGATATACATAGTGTTTGATGCTACATCAATCAATACAAAGAAAATACCAATGTGAGTTAGCAAAGGATTTATGTGGTCTCAGTTTATTCTATCAGATCTTCACAATTACCTGAAGCCACTAGAAGTATTTAGTTTAAATCATCAATGCATATTCAAATAATGACCACTAAACCAATGACTTGATTAGATTAGTTCTTGCTCTGCCTAAACTTCGACCTGTTGCTGTAGAAATGCAGAGATCTAGGTTCACCACCCACTATAGGGAGGGGCTCAGGTAAGAGCTTGGATCAACTTTTGAATTACTAGCCAATGTTGCTCTGAGAAACATCTTTTTTTTGGGGGGGGGGGCAGTATCTTTATATCTTTTTTTATTATTAGGTATTTTCTTCATTTACATTTTCAATGCTATCCCAAAAGTCCCCCATGCCCTCTCCTCCCCACTCCCCTCCCCACCCACTACCATTTCCTGGCCCTGACATTCCCTGGACTGAGGCATATAAAGTTTGCACAACTAATGGGCCTCTCTTTCGACTGATGGCCAACTAGGCCATCTTCTGATATATATGCAGCTAGAGACACGAGCACCGGGGGGTACTGGTTAGTTCATATTGTTGTTCCACCTATAGGGTTACAGATCCCTTTAGCTCCTTGGGTACTTTCTCTAGCTCCTCCATTGGGGGCCCTGTGATCCATCAAATAGCTACTGTGAGCATCCACTTCTGTGTTTGCTAGGCCCTGAAATAGTCTCACAAAAGACAGCTATATCAGGGTCCTTTCAGCAAAATCTTGCTAGTGTATGCAATGGTGTCAGCATTTGGAGGCTGATTATAGGATGGATTGCTGGGGGTGGCAGTCTCTAGATGGTCCATCCTTTCATCTCAGCTCCAAACTTTGTCTCTGTAACTCCTTCCTTGGGTGTTTTGTTCCCAATTCTAAGAAGGGGCAAAGTGTCCACACTTTGGTCTTCGTTCTTCTTGATTTTCATGTGTTTTGCAAATTGTATCTTATATCTTGGGTATTCTAAGTTTCTGGGCTAATATCCATTTATCAGTGAGTACATATCATGTGAGTTCTTTTGTGATTGGATACCTCACTCAGGATGATGCCCTCCAGGTCCATCCATTTGCCTAGGAATTTAATAAATTCATTCTTTTAATAGCTGAGTAGTACTCCATTGTGTAAATGTATCACATTTTCTGTATCCAGTCCTCTGTTGAAGGACATCTGGGTTCTTTCCAGCTTCTGGCTATTATAAATAAGGCTGCTCTGAACATAGTGGAGCATGTGTCCTTCTTATCGGTTGGAACATCTTCTGGATATATGCCCAGGAGAGGTATTGCGGGATCCTCCCATAGTATTATGCCCATTTTTCTGAGGAACCAACAGGCTGATTTCCAGAGTGGTTGTACAATCTTGCAATCCCACCAACAATGGAGGAGTGTTCCTCTTTCTCCACATCCTCGCCAGCATCTTCTGTCACCTGGATTTTTTATCTTAGCCATTCTGACTGGTGTGAGGTGGAATCTCAGGGTTGGTTTGATTTACATTTCCCAGATGATTAAGGATGCTGAACATTTTTTCAGGGACTTCTTGGCCATTTAGTATTCCTCAGGTAAGAATTCCTTGTTTAGCTCTGAGCCCCATTTTTAAATGGGGTTGTTTAATTTTCTGGAGTCCACCTTCTTGAGTTCTTTATATATATTGGATATTAGTCCCCTATCTGATGTAGGATAGGTAAAGGTTCTTTCCCAATCTGTTGGTGGCCTTTTTGTCTTATTGACGGTGTCTTTTGCCTTACAGAAACTTTGCAATTTGATGAGGTCCCATTGGTCAATTCTCGATCTTACAGCACAAGCCATTGCTGTTCTATTCAGGAATTTTTCCCCTGTGCCCATATCTTCAAGGCTTTCCCCCACTTTCTCCTCTATAATGTTCACTGTCTCTGGTTTTTTTTTTAATATTTTTTATTACATATTTTCCTCAATTACATTTCCAATGCTATCCCAAAAGTCCCCCATCCCCTCCCCCCCCCAACTTCCCTACCCACCCATTCCTATTTTTTTGGCCCTGGCGTTCCCCTCTACTGGGGCATATAAAGTTTGTGTGTCCAATGGGCCTCTCTTTCCAGTGATGGCCGACTAGGCCATCTTTTGATACATATGCAGCTAGATTCAAGTCTCGCACTATTATTGTGTGAGGTGCAATGTGTGCTTTGAGCTTCATTAAAGTTTCTTTAATGAATATGGCTGCCCTTGCATTTGGAGCATAGATATTCAGAATTAAGAGTTCCTCTTGGAGGATTTTACCTTTGATGAGTATGAAGTGTTCCTCCTTGTCTTTTGTGATAACTTTGGGTTGGAAGTCGATTTTATTAGATATTAGAATGGCTACTCTAGGTTGTTTCTTCAGACCATTTGCGTGGAAAATAGTTTTCCAGCTTTTCATTCTGAGGTAGTGTCTGTCTTTTTCCCTGAGATGGGTTTCCTGTAAGCAACAAAATGTTGGGTCCTGTTTGTGTAGCCAGTCTGTTAGTCTATATCTTTTTATTGTGGAATTCTGTCCATTGATATTAAGAGATATTAAGGAAAAGTAGTTGTTTCTTCCTATTATTTTTGTTGTTAGAGTTGGCATTCTGTTCCTGTTGCTGTCTTCTTTTAGGTTTGTTGAAGGATTACTTTCTTGCTTTTTCTAGGGGGTTGTTTCCATCCTTTTATTGTATATTTTTTTTATGTTATTATCCTTTGAAGGACTGGATTCATGAAAAGATAATGTGTGAATTTGGTTTTGTCATGGAATATTTTGGTTTCTCCATCTATGTTAGTTGAAAATTTGGCTGGGTATAGTAGCTTGGGCTGGCATTTGTGTTCTCTTAGTGTCTGTATAACATCTGTCCAGGTTCTTCTGGCTTTCATAGTCTCTGGTGAAAAGTCTGGTGTAATTCTGATAGGCCTGTCTTTATAATTTACTTGACCTTTTTTCCCTACTGCTTTTAGTATTCTATCTTTATTTAGTGTATTTGTTGTTCTGATTATTATGTGTCAGGAGGAATTTCTTTTTTGGACCAGTCTATTTGGAGTTCTGTAGGCTTCTTGTATGTTCATGGGCATCTCTTTAGGTTTGGGAAGTTTTCTTCTATAGTTTTTTTTTAAGATATTTGCTGGCCCTTTAAATTGAAAATCTTCCTTCTCATCTACTCCTATTATCTGTAGGTTTGGTCATCTCATTGTGGCCTGTATTTCCTGGATGTTATGAGTTAGGAACTTTCTGTATTTTCCATTTTCTTGGCTTGTTGTGCTGATGTTCTCTATAGAATCTTCTGAACCTGAGATTCTCTCTTCCATCTCTTGTATTCTGTTGCTAATGCTGGCATCTATGATTCTAGATTTCTTTCCTAGGGTTTCAAACTCCAATGTTGCCCCACTTTGGGTTTTCTTTATTGTGTATACTTCCTTTTTTAGGTCTATTATGGTTTAGTTCATTTCCATCACCTGTTTGAATGTGCTTTCCTGGTTTTCTTTAAGGACTTCTATCTGTTTGGTTGTGTTTTTTTATTTTTATTTAAGGAATTGTAGCTCTTTAGCAGTGTTCTCCTGTATTTCTTTAAGTGAGTTATTAAAGTCCTTCTTGATGTTCTCTACCAACATCATGAGATATGCTTTTAAATCCGGGTCTAGGTTTTCGATTGTGTTGGGGTGCCCAGGAGTGGGTGAGGTGGGAGTACTGTGTTCTGATGTTGGTGAGTGGTATTGGTTTCTCTTAGTAAGATTCTTACGTTTGCCTTTCGCCATCTGGTAATCTCTGGAGTTAGTTGTTATAGTTGTCTCTGGTTAGAGCTTGCTCCTCTCATGATTCTGTTAGCCTCTATCAGCAGACCTGGGAGACTAGCTCTCTCCTGAGTTTCAGTGATCTGACCACTCTCTGCAGGCAAGCTCTCCTCTTGCAGGGAAGATGCACAGATATCTTGCGTTTGGACCTGCCTCCTGGTTGAAGATGAAGGCCTGAAATAGGGCCTGTTCTAGAAGCTGTTAGCTTCTGTAGTCCACACTCTCACCTGTGCAGACTAGTCTCAGAGGGATCTGGGAACCAAGATGTCTTCCCCAGGTCCTCTGGCAAAGCCCTCCTGGTTGGGGTGGACACCTGTCCTCTGGCAGGGAAGGTGCCCAGATGCCTGGAGCCCAAAACGGGGTCTGCCTCAGATGCTGTCCTCTAGGCACCTTGGGGGTGTCCTCTGACTCCTCACCCAGGTGACCTGTTGCTGGCGCTGACTGGAAGGGACTTGTGACTTTGGTCAGGCCAGGTTTTCTGCTTCCCTAATGCTGTCTTAGGTCCCGCTCGATTGGAATGGAACAGAAGTTGTGTTCCATTCACCGGTGGTCCTAATATCTCGTGGAGAGTCCTCTCGGGACCTTGGGGGATGTCCGCTGACTCTGTGCCCAAGGTGATGCTGTGCTGGCGCCGACCGGAATGGCGAGAAACATCTTTCTAACTCTACATAAACAACCCTGACAAATTGAAGGACTCACTAGGGACAGAGCCTGTAGCTGCTCCATTGGACACCAGGCCATCCAAGTACCAGCTGTCAAGTTTCTTACTTGGCCTCACAAGGACATAAGAGCATAAACAACCATGACACAGGGCAAAGATAAGATGGCAATAAAGAGATAGACATCTAGCAGCCTACACTACTGTAAAAGTAGCCATCACCCCTCATGTGAAACCTATTTCTTTTAAATAGAAGACCACAATAGAAAGTAATAAATTCCCCTCATTTAAGTAACACAGAAAGCTTGTAATTGTTAATTTCACTTTTGGGAAGCCATAGAAAGAAACTTAAATCCTTATTTATTTTTTTCTCACCAACCAGAAGCACCAGGATAAATCTTTATTTTCTTGTTTACTTTCTGTTAAATAAATTGAATTCCATTTATGCAGGGTTTAGAGAGGAAGCACTGTCTTCCCAGTTCTCTCAGAGCATCCATTCACACATATGGACTTTATGGATAGCAACTGGATGAGACTTCAGTCTCTGTATCCAAGCTGTAAACCTCTGAACAAGGCCTCAGTAGTTATGTAGCAGATGCTGCAAACTACAGCTTCTAGGTCTTTCTGGGAGAAAGATCCCTTCTTACCAGAGCATGTTTTTTAAGGGTATGGCATTTGAGGTGGCCTTGAGAGGATAAGCATTGCCACAACAGGCAGATGTACCAACCAGCAGGGAAAGGAAAGTGCAGAAGATTTTGAGCTGTGGGCAAGGATGTGAGGAAACTGCTATCTCATTAAAGGGAATCCACTGAAAATAGGAACCGAAATTTCATGGTAAATAATATAGGGAAAACTGGTTGGAAATGATCTCAAAGTGAAAATAGCAACATTCAAAAATAAGTTTTTATGGTAAATCAGAACTTGCCAATGGTATTCATAGTCACATGCTAAAAAAGTCAATTTTGTACATTTGGGCTTTTAGCTTAATTTTATTTTTCAATTATTACATGAAGTTGCAAGTGTCTGTCTTTACATCAGTCTCACACATACTTAGTCTCAGTTGAGCATCTGCACAGTGACTCAAAGGAGGACAATATTTAGCACTAAGGACTCTGCTTTTAATAGATTTGTATGGTGACAGATGAACACTACCATTTTACACTTGATCTTCAGAGGCTGACAGACTTGCAAAAATGCTTTGAGTACCAAGTATCTTGTATTCATTTTATTGCCCCCATAAATGTTAACAGTTGCACTTGTCATCAGGTCTCTTTGTATTGAGTGAGTTTACCATTCACTGGAAGAAGTGCGGAGACTAAATTGACTCAAAGAACAGGGATAATGGAGCAAGTTCTAGTTTTTAAACATTTTCATTGATGATAAATCTTCCTCTATGACTTTGACTTCCTTTGAAATGCCATAATTTTTATTAGTGGTTGTATAGAAGACTCATTATCAAAGAAAATTCATAATTATCAGAAGAGATGGTTAATAAATGCTGAGGTAACATAGGAATGGTGGTTCATGTCTGTAATCTTGGGAGGCTGTGTAGAAGGACCCTGAGTTCAAGGAAGAGCTGCACAGAGTGTCAGAGGATGCTCTGGATATACCGTGAAACTCTATGTAAAAAATAAAAACAAATACAAAAAAAAAATCAGAAATGGGGCTGTAGATCCCAGGCACAATAGCATAGGTCTATAGTTCCAGCACTAAAGAGGTGCAGGTCAAAAGAGGAGGAATTCAAGGTCATCAATAGCTACATAGTAAGTTAGAAGCCAGTTTAGTATTCCCAAACTATGTCTCCAAATAACAAACATAACAATAATAAATACATAAACATATACTCGACTTTGCTGGGATATAAGACATATGTTCAGGAACTGCATCAAATAGCCATGTTCAAGTTACCTAGAGCCTTGAACTTCAGAGTGAAAAGATGGGGCTGAAGGTAAACACTGGCATGTGTTGATCCTGCAGAAATGTTGGTCTGGGAGTGGAAGGGAGGGGTGCATGGAGGCTACAGGTATACACACAGCCAGGCAGCTGTCAGAATCCATCAACACAGTGTTTCCACACAGAACATCTATCTACACAGTAAGGCAGTGTCTGTGTCTCCTCATTTACCAACACGTTCTCCTCTTCTGACTGTCATTCCAATTGATGACAATGTGTGCTTTCATTAATCTTGGTGAGACAAGAGAGGTTTTTCAGAGTCATTTGCATGTTTTAAACAGCCCACATGGAGACTAACGTGATTGGCAATTTGGAACATGTTGTCTTTATTTAGTTCTCCAGCATCATGCCTGAGGGAAGAAGCGTTGAGAAGGAAAAGGATCCCCTTCCTTCCTACCTCTAGGAAATCTGAAATTAATTTTCAGAGTGTGAAGAGTGGTTTACATGCACTGTAGTGAATGGAAAAAGCTAGACCTGTTGGGTGTGTGTGTGTGTGGGGGGGGGGGTTGAAGATTGTTTTTTTGTTTTTTTGTTTTTTGTTTTGTTTTGTTTGTTTGTTTTTGTTTTTGTTTTTTGCTAAAGGCTTGGTAAAGTCCTGAAGATGAGATGAAGTGATGAAGAGCAGAGGCTATTAAACCTCCTTTCAAAAGTGGTTTATGTAATACAACTGCCTGCCGGCTATTCTCTCAGAGCCTGGAGTGAGTACAATAAATAGAATGTTACAGAAAAATGTGTTGTGGTCTTTTTTTTCAAAGAGTATTAATACATGCAAGATTTGCTATTGCACACACATACACACACACACACACACATACACACACACCAGAGAACCTATTCTAGTAGAAATACAGATGCAAGTCCAATCAAAGAAATTAATGCTCTCTGTTTTAGTTAGGGTTTCTATTCCTACACAAACTTGACCAAGAAGCAAATCGGGGAGGAAAGGGTTTATTCAGCTTACACTTCCATGTTGCTGTTCATCACCAAAGTCAGGACTAGAACTCAAGCAGGGCAGGAGCTGATGCAGAGGCCATCAGCTGTAGACACATGTTCTGTGTGGAAACACTGTTGATGGATTCTGACAGCTGCCTGGCTGTTTGTATACCTGTAGCCTCCGTGCACCCCTCCCTTCCACTCCCAGACAAACATTTCTGCAGGATCCACACATGCCAGTGTTTACCTTCATGGAGGGATGCTGCTTACTGGCTTGCTTCCTCTGCCTTGCTCAGCTTGCTTTCTTATAGAACCCAAGACTAGCAGCCCAGAGATGGTTCCACCCACAAGGGGCCTTCCTCCTTGGTCACTAATTGAGAAAATGCCCCACAGCTGGATCTCATGAAGGCACTTCCCCAGCTGAAGCTCCTTTCTTGGTGATAACTCCAGCCTTTGTCAAGTTGACACACAAAACCAGCCAGTACACCACCCAAGTGGGGGGTATAGAAAGAGAGAGGCTCAAGATAAAAATTTACCATGACAGAGGAAGAGGGCAGTCCCCATGACCCCTCACAGAAGAGACAAATCCAGTGATAATGCTAATAGGTAGGAAGGAATCAAGTCTTTGGTTCAAAGACTTTTCTTTTTTAAATTTTCAAAGGCTTCTGGAGCTAGAATTTTACAACAGTTTTTCTATTTGCATTCCTCCATAGCCTCTATACCATACAATCAACCTGATTATCATAAAACAAGACAGATCCCCAACTGAATTTATAGACCATTTCTGTTTTATCTGTGAAGCTCAGTGACTCCTCCTTAGTAAGCTGATAAAAGCAGAAAATATTTTACCTATTCCCTGTGTCTGAAACTGTCATATGGTGAACCTCTAACCTCTAAGGTGATTGTATTGGGAGGTAGGATTTAGGGAGGTCATAGGTTGTAAAGGTGGTGTCTTCTCATCTAGACTTAGTGCCCTTAGAGAAGAAGTTTTAGAGACAACTTTCAACTCTTTGCAAATGTTACACATAATGAGCAGATAATTTTTGCCTATGAGCCAGGAGACAGACCCTTGCCAGATCCCAAATCTACTGTTATGATGGACAGAAACTCATCATGTATGGTTATCAGGCAGCTACCAATGTGTGGAGTTCCCATTAATGCTGGTTAATCATTGAATGAGGTTGAGAAATGCCTAGCCTCAAATTAAAAAAAAAAATCCTCAAGAGAAGGAACAAATTAACATAATAAATGCCTTTATGGTTGAATGCAATGAAGAGAATGAGGCCAAGTACATGGAGGTGAGGTGAACTGTTTCTCCAATGAGCTGGGTAGAACTCTTTGAGGGTTATCACTTGAACAAGCCATAACACTTGGACTTAAGTTCCTACTTCAAAAAAAAAAAAAAAAAAGGTGAGCCCCTGGATTTAGTTTTAGTTTTTCCAGTGCTAAATTTGTATGTATAAATCATGTATTTAAATTGTTCAAATTTGTAAAGACCTTTACTGTCCACCTTCACAAAGTGGAATAGAATGATGTACTTTGTGTACCACTTCCTGGCCTGAGAACCTCTCTTACAAGTTTCACAGATAAGACTAAGTAAATGAGCAATTCTAGGCTCTATTATTCTTGATTGTGGATGAGATGAGGAAAAGCCAGTCTGTGAGAATGAGCTAACTGCCAAAGCTCTTCACCCACAATAGACAGAGGAACCCTGGTTGGTATCTTAGTGCCAGGCTTCTCAAGAGATGGAAAAGCTCTTAAACAGTGCTGGTGTAGAACCATTCATTGCTGTATAATGAGCCACCTTGGAACATGGCAGCTTAAAAGAAGAAACGTATTCTTGTCTATTTTTGTGAGCCATGGCCTGTGACTCAGTGTCTCCTCAAGAGGCGGTTCTCCTTAAGCCAACTGGGCTGTCTGATGACCTCAAGCCATCACTGAGGAGGCAATACTTTCAGTGTCACCTATGAGCTGTAGACAAGATCCTGTTCTCAAAGGCTTTTGGTCACAGTATTTGTTGCATGTCTCATTGCTGCTAGAAAATAAATACATAGCAAGAAGCAACTGAAGGAAATAAGTTTTCTCAGGGTTGAGGGGAATGGTCAGGGACCTTGTAGGCAGAGGAGATACCGTCCATCTCAGTGGGCAATTATGGAAACAGGCATGGTAACTGGTCACATTGCATGTGCAGTAGGGAAGCAGAGAGAGATGAACTGAATGTTGGTACTCAGTTCCCATTCTTCTTTGTGTTCTAAATTCTCATGGAAAGGTTCTACACATATTTAGGGTGAGGTTCCTACCCTAATCAAGACAACCTAAATAATTCCTCAGAGGTTGTTTTCATGGTGATTCTAAATCTCATCAAGCTGGCAATCAAGATTAATCATCATTGTCACAGGAGATCAATTCCTTGCCATGTCGAGCTCTCAGTGCATGGTAATTTAAACATACCTAAATTTTCGATATTTCCTGTTTATCTGAACACCTTTTCCCATCAACTAGTGGTTGACTCTATTGTCCAGATACCTGCTTGTCCTTAAATTAATGTCTCTGATCCCTCTGCCTTTCTTTTCCTCCTCGTGTTTATAGTCATACCATCACACGAGTTGGATTGATGGGTTTAAAATTCTCTTTTGACTGTATGGCTGGAAATGTCACTCAGTAGGTAGAACACTTGCCTAGCACACAGGAAACCCTGGATCACATACACTGTACTGCCTAAAACTGAGCATGATGTTTTACAAGGGAAATTTTAGTTGTAAGAGGATAAAAAGTACATGTCATTTTTAGTTACACAGCAAGTTTTAGATACATGAACTACATGAGAGAGAATACAGACATTCAGATATGTAAAGGCTTCCTTTGGCTTTACTCCAGTGTGTGTAGGGTGGAGCGCTTATGTGCAATATTATTTTCTACATATATGGTATAAAATAAACTATTAAGAGTTAATTTAAAAGAGGCTTATTTATCTACCATAGTAGTTTCTTTTAAAAGTTAAAGACTCAATTTCTCCTTGTCCTAAACAGTGTTTAGAAAACAGTGACCAGGTGGGTCTCTATCTTTTTATGACAGGCCAGTCCCATCTGGTGAACATAAACACACACAGACACACAGACACACACACACAGACACAGACACACACACACACACACACACACTGGCCTAAGACTCTGGAGAGAGGCAGAGTGGGGGTGGACTGTGCCCCCTCTAGGTATCATCCTCTAGGCACTGGGCTATTGACAGGACTGAAATGAGATTGCTTTCTGGCCATCTTTGGGGACACCCCTGAGTCAATATTCCATATTCATTAACTGAGGAACAGCTGGGGAAAGCAAAGCCGTTCACAGAAGGCCACTCTTTGCTTGCTAAGTCAATACTCCTGCTTTGATGGCTCTGCTAAGAGTCACCCTTGGCGTCTTCCTAAATGTCCTCCTGAGTTGTCTAGTTCTACTGTGTGGCCTGGGATTTGGGTTTGATCCCCAGGTATATGAAGGAACATATAGAAAAGCCTGGTCACTCAGACCAATGAAGGTCCTTCTGAAATCCCAGAGGGATTTGTTTTACAGTCTTGTCTTATCTTTTCCTTTCTCTTTTTTCTTCTTCCTTCCTCTCTCCTCTCTTTCTCTCCCTCTCTCCCTTCCTCTCCTTCTTTCTCTGTCCCTTCCTTCCTCTCTTCCTTCTTCCTTCCCTACCTACCCCTTGTAGCTCCCTTGTCTCATGCTTTTCTCTCCCATTCCTCCCACCCCACATTCCCCTTCAACCATTTTTTACTGTTCTTTCTCTTTGTCTTCATCTCTCCAACCTCTTTCTTTTTATTGTTTCATCTGATGATGATTTTCTGGATGATCTACCAGTTTACTTCAGAGTTCTCATAGATGAGAAAACAGTTTGCTTCAATCTGAAGAAATAATTAAAATGCCAGGGTAGGGGCTAGCTTTGCTGATGGAAAAACCTGTACACCTGTTTCTCAGGCTTGTGCACATTTGTAAACAGTCTTCAGAAAGCCATGTTTGGCATGGATACATTACTCCTTGAAGTAATTTTACCATCTCCCTCTAACCTCTAAATTATTAAATGCAGACAGTTTCTATGTCTGTTACTCTAACAATTGATTAAAAGTGTGCTACAGGTGTGGGAGTCATTTTCCTTTGTCTTCCTCTTGCTCCCAGAGGTTGACTTAGGTAGTTCTAAATTTTATCCCTGACTCATGGACTTCCCTGGAATAAATTTAGTTCTAAAATGAACCACATTTTCCTTTCCTGTACTACCGAGAAAGCATTCGTGACAGGACCTTTAAAAACTGTTTACACATTCTTAGGGTGCCCCCTTCTGTTTCCTGGTAGTAGTGGTGTAGCTCATTTTAGGTTGCAAATTTGAATGCAGTTGTTCTTTCTGAACTGTGTAAAGGAGTAGTACTCACATCTTCTTTAGCTGGCCAGGGATCCCATGGAAGCCAACGGTTCTAGATGACGTGATGCAGCCCAGTGGTCAAGAAACTTAACAAGGGTAAGCTTCATTCCATAATAACTTTCTAACAAATTAGTCTTGTCTATGAATCTCTAAGATGGAAGATGATTATTGTGATCCCCTAGCTACAGATGAGAAATAAGTTAATTTTGTCAGTGATAGGCATGTCTTCTCAAATGAGAATATGGAACCTGCCTGGCCCCACCCTGCCCCTTTCAGGTATGGTAGGTTTTGTTTTGTTTTGTTTTGTTTTTTTCTCTCCTTCAAGGCTCTTTGACGGTAAGCAGTAGACCTGGTCTACGTATTAAAAGGCTTTTTACACTATAGCCAGGCAGGGTTCTCATCTACCATAACCAGACCATGCTGCCTACTACTCAGCTATGGGACCCATTTCCTGACATCATAATTACACCCCTGTTGCTCCTGCTCCATGTGTCCTCATGCTGAATCCCTCATAGACTGGAGCCCCTCCCAAGGATTGGAAGTTCTGCCTTAGCTCTCCTCCCCAGCAATAGGCTGATTAGCTCTTTATTAACCAATCAGAAGTGATGGAGAACAATGATTTACATAATACTGAGTCAGGAATTGCTTCATAATAATGACAAAATCAGATCTACACTCAGATCTCTGGGTAGAGAAATCAGCATTGAAATGCACAGGGAACACAAGCACACACGCACACGCAAGCACACACTCACACACATTCAGTGGGCAGAAGCCACAGACCTGAAGTGGATCCTCAGCACTCATGTTAGCACTAGGGAGTGGAGACAGACAGATTGCTTATCTGGTCTAGCCAAACCTTGAGCGCCAGGGTCAGTGAACCTTTCTCAGAAAAAGTAAGGTAGAGAGCCACAAGGGAAGTAGCTCAGCATTAGTCTTCACACTCATACACATGCGTCATGCACATGCAGAAGCCACTTGCACAAATAAGCTGGAGAACTCAGTGTGTGTATGTGCATATAAACAGGAAAACACACACACACACACACACACACACACACACACAAACTAAATGTCTATCTGTTAAACCACCAAGATCTGAGGTTGGACTGAGTCTAGCTCACTCTGCCCTGGCAGACTACAGAAGCACAACACAGTGTTCCTTTAGCTCACAAAGCTTCAGCTCAACATAAGAAGAATGTCACTGGTCTGCTTTGAGCCAGGGGTTTATTTGCCAGTTTATCAAGGTAAGAGGCATCTTTGACGAAAATTCTTCTTAACACTGGAAATCCTGTTTTAATCACATTTAAGATGTAAGCCTAGTTCTTCATTTCCTCTGGATGACTATTTCTAAGTGTTTGTGTTGGTAGTCTACTCTTAGGCTTTGTTATTTATTGGCTTCCTGTCTGAGTTTAGCTGAGCTGTGTGTGAATCATCTATGACTTTGCAGGTCACTGTATCATGAGGTGATCTCTTTCATCCAAGCCACCCCACCACTGTTCAAGGCTATTTCCCCCAGAATTACATATTGCTTTAAGTCTTCTAAAAAATGGTAGGGTCCTGACATATGACCCAACAATATACATGGAATTCATATTAAAAAGGCAACTTTGCTCTGTGCTTTGCAGGAAATCCTTGAATATAGTCTCTTTAGTGCAAGCGTATTTGATATACCTAAAATATAGTTTTCTTACGCTGCTACTGCATAACTACTATTGACAGCAACTATTTATTGTCCATTAACAGTGTGGGTGGCCCTATGCTAACCCTTTGAGAGATATTTGATTAGTTATCCTTATATGTCTTGGTGTTACAAATTCTTACACTGTGTTTATAAACAAAGAGACCGAGGACCAGAAACACTAACCTTTTCTTATCTTTTTCGTTATTTTTAGTGAATTTTTAAAAACTGTTTTATTTACGTTCCAAATGTTGCTCCTTTCCCAGTGCCCCCTCCAGGAGTTCTTCACCTCCACCTTTGACTCTGAAAGAGTGCTCTCCCACCCACTCAACCCCCTCCCCCACCAACACATCCCTACCTCACCCTTCTGACCTTCATCCCTACCTGACCCCCATTTCCTGCCACATCACCTTCTTTGAGGCATCAAGTATGTACACGATTAGGTGCATCTTTTCCCACTGAGGCCAGACAAGGCAATCCTCTGCTACATATGTGCAGGGGCCACAGACCAGTCTGTGTATCCTCTTTAGTTGTTGGCTTAGTGTGATGGTTTGTACATGCTTGGCCCAGGGAGTGGCACTGTTTGGAGGTGTGGCCTTGCTGGAGGAATTGTGTCATTGTGGATGTGGGCTTTTAGATCCTTATCCTAACTTCCTGGAAGCCAGTATTCTGCTGGAAGCTGAAATGTAGAACTCTCAGTTCTGCCTGCACCATGCCTGCCCTGGATGCTGCCACATTCTTGCCTTGATGATAATGGACTGAACCTCTGAACTGTAAGCCAGCCCCAATTAAATGTCCTTTATAAGAGTTACATTGGTCATGGTGTCTGTTCACAGCAGTAAAACCTTAACTAAAACACTTGGTCTCTGGGAGCTCCAAGAGGTCTGGGTTAGTTGACACTGTTGGTGGTTTTCCTGTGGGGTTGCCATGCTCTTCAGCTCCTTCAGTCCTTCCCCTAATTTCCATAGGGGACCCTGACCTCAGTCAAATGGTTGGCTGTATCTTCATCTCTCTCAGTTAGCTGCTTGTAGAGCCTCTCAGAGAACAGTTATGTAGGCTTCTGTCTGTAAGCACAACATGGCATCAGTAATAGTGTTAGGGTTTGGTGCCCACCCATGGGAAAGATCGCAAGTTGGGCTGTTCACTGGATGACCTTTTGTTCAATCTCTGCTCCATTTTTGTTCCCATATTTCTTTTAGACAGGAACAATTCTGGGTCAAATATTTTGAAGGTAGGTTGGTGACCCAATCCCTCCAACTGGGCCCTGTCTATTTACTGGAGGTGGTCTCTTCACATTCTATCTCCCCACTGTTGAACATTTCAGCTAAGGTTATCTATTCCCATTGAGTCCTGGGAGCCTCTCACATCCCAGGTCTCTGGGACTTTCTATAGGTTCCTCCTGTCTCTACTCCCCCACAGTTGTATATTTCTTATTCATTCTCCTAGCCCTCTGGGCTTCCCCCCTTTAACTGATCTTGCCCCCTTTTCCCCTCTCCTCCCCTCCCCTCCCCTCTCCTTCTCAGGTTCCTCCCCCACTCTGCCTCCAGTGATTATTTTGTTCCCTCTTCTAAGTGGGATTGAAGCCTTCCTTCTTGGGCCTTCTCTCTTGTTAAACTTCTTACCATCTGTGGATTATATCATAGGTATTCTGTACTTTTGGGCTAATATCCACTTATCGATGAGTTCATACATTGCATGCCCTTTTGGGTCTGGGTTAACTTGCTCAGGATGATATTTTCTAGTTCCTATAAATTTGCCTGCAAAAATTCATGATGTCTTCATTTTTGATAGCTGATGTGATGATTTGTATATCCTTGAACCAGGGAGTGGCACTATCTGGATGTGTGGCCTTGTTGGAATAGGTGTGACCTAGTCGGAATGGGTGTGTCACTGTGGGTGTGGGCATAAGATCCTCACCCTAGTTGCCTGGAAGTCAGTCTTCCACTAGCAGCCTTTGAATGAAGACATAGAACTCTCAGCTCCTCCTATGCCATGCCTGCCTGGATACTGCCATGCTCCCACCTTGATGATAATGGACTGAACCTCTGAACCTGTAAGCCAGCTCCAATTAAATGTTGTTTTTTATAAGACTTGCCTTGGTCATGGTGTCTGTTCACAGCAGAAAAACCCTAACTAAGACAGCTGAATATTTCATTGTTTAAAATAACTACATTTTTTGTATCCATTCTTTGGTTGAGGGACAGCTAGGTTGTTTCCAGCTTCTGGCTATTACAAATAAGACTGTTATGAACACAGTGGAGAATGTGCCCTTGTAGTATGGTGGAACATCTTTTGGGTTTATCTCCAGGAGCTCGATAGCTGGGTTTTCAGGTAGAACTATTTTCAGTTTTCTGAGGAACCACTAGACTGATTTCCAGAGTGGTTATATCAGTTTGCAATCCCACCAGCTGCCATGGACTGGCCTCAGTCAGCCTCTCTCAATCTGTGGGAAATTAGGGTTCTGGACAGGTGGTCAAGGAGTTGACGAAAAATGACAAACAAATACGGACACAAGGGAGTGTGTTGTATCTGAATGTAATTTGTCAAATCGAGCATCAGACTTTTAATACAGAAGAAAATAGGGAAATTAGGTGACACATTGGCAAGGTACAATGAGGTTACCAGATGCTTAATGACTCTGACACAAAACAGAGGAATGCAAACACAAAGACTGGTAGGAACTGGGTAATAAAACAACTGAGACAAAGTCAGCTCTATCTAAGGTCAGCTATATTCTTAGAATCCAGGTGTGAAGTCTTTATACTCCTGAGGCAAGGACTTTCACATCCAAGCCATAGTTCTATTTAGCGAGCTCCGATCTAGCTAACCTTCTCATGAATAATGCAATATTCTAGTTTCTCCTCAAATCACAGCCGGACCTACTTCCCAAACCATTGTAAATTCCTGTATATGGGAGCGACTTGGCTTTTATCCTAAGTGATGGGGGGGGGGGGACTTTCTACTAATAAGTAACGTAGTCTGCCATATATAACTATAATAAGAATTCTAAACTTTGCTAAGCTTGCCCTGAGATTTCTAACTCTATGTAGTAGACAGTAATGCCTGATTTCTTTCGCTATCTCTTTTACAATACTAGAGGCAATTCTGAATTTCACTGAATAGGCAATATTCTTACTGAATTCTAAACCCGCAGGGTCAGCTCAAGGACTATCTATGGCATTGGTGAAGGCCAGGAAGCAAAGTTCAATTTTACTTAGGTATTTGGCAAGTCATTGCTTGGAGGCACCTATAATAAAACAATACTGAAAGAAAGCACACATATCCATTCACAAGGACAAGTTTGGAGTATTTGTTATACGGAATGCCACAGTTACAGGAGACTAAGTTTCCGTGAAACTCTTTGCCTCCGGACTGCTTCCAGGTTTCTAATCCTGTCACATGTGTCACTACTGGAATGGATGTAGCAGCCAGCAATGGAGGAGTGTTCTTTTTTCTCCACATCCTTGCCAACATGTATTATATCCTGAGATTTTGACCTTAGCCATTCTGATTGGTGTACGGTAGACTCTCAGATGCATTTTGGTTTGTATTTCCCTGATGAAGAAGAATGTTGAAGATTTAAGTGCTTCTCAGCCATTTGAGATTCTTCAGTTGAGAATTCTGTTTAGCTCTGTTCCCCAATCTATAGGTTGCCCTTTTGTCCTATTGGCAGTGTCTTTTGTTTTGCAAAAGCTTTTCAGCTTTTTAGTTTCATGAGGTTGCATTTGTCAATTGTTGATCTTAGAACCTGAGCCATTAGTGTTTTGCTCATGAATTTTTCCCCTGTGCTAGTGTGTTTGAGGCTCTTTCTCACTTTCTTTTCCATTGGATTCAGTGTATTTCGTTTGTTGTTGTTGTTGTTTTTGTTTTTGTTTTTTGTGGAGGTCTCCCAGAAGATTTTTTTATTGGTGAGAGTTGCTTTTGCTTCCCTAGGTTTTTGTTTTTTCAGATGAAGTTAAAAATATCATTGCTCTTTTCATGTCTGTGAAGAATTGTGTTGTAATTTTGATGGGGATTTCATTGAATCTGTACATTGCTTTTGATAAGATGGCCATTTTTGCCATGTTAATCCTACAGATCTACAATCACGGGAGATTTTTCCATCTTCTGAGGGCTTCTTTGGTTTCTTTCTTAAGGAATTTGAAGTTATTGTCATACAAATCTTTCACTTGCTTGGTAAGATTTACACGGAGATATTTTATACTATTTGTGGCTATTGTGAAGGGTGTTGTTTCCCTAATTTCTTTCTCAGCCCATATACTATTTGCATAAAGAAAGGCTATTGATTTCCTTGAGTTAATGTTATACCCAGTCACTTTGCTGAAGTTGTTGATTAGCTGCAAGAGTTCTCTGGTAGAATTTTTGGGGTCTTCTTATGTATACTATCATATCATCTGACGTCTTTTTTTCCACTTAGTATCTCCTTGATCTCCTTTTGTTGTCTAATTGCTCTAGCTAGAACTTTAAGTGCTATATTAAATGGATAGGGAGAGAGTGTACAGCCTTGTCTTATCCTTGATTTTAGTGGGATTGTATCTACTATCTCTCCATTTTAGTTGATGTTGGCTGTATGCTGCTTTTATTATGTTTAAGTATGTGTATAAATTTCTGATCTCTGCAAGACTTTTAACATGAAGGGATGTTGTACTTTGTCAGCATCTAATGAGATGATCATATGATTTATTTTCTTTCAGTTTGTTTATATAGTGGATTATGTTAGCAGATTTTCATATATTGAACCATCCCTGAGATGAAGCCTACTTGATTGTAGTGAATGATGGTGTTGGTGTGTTCTTGGATTTGGTTTATGAGAATTGTATTGAATGTTTTTACATCGATATTCATAAGAGAGTGGTCTGAAGTCCTCTTTCTTTTCTGGATATTTGTATGGTTTAGATATCAGAGTAACTGTGGCTTCATAGAATGAATTAGGTAGTGTTCCTTCTGTTTCTATTTTGTGGAATAGCTTGAGGAATATTAATACTATCTCTCTTTGAAGGTGTCGTAGAATTCTGCACTAAAACCATCTATTCTGGCTTTGTTTTTTTTTGTTGTTGTTTGTTTGTTTTGTTTTGTTTTGTTGTTTTTGTTTTTGTTTTTGGTTGTGAGGTTTTTGATGACTGCATCTATTTCCTTAGGGGTTATGGGACAGTTTAAATAATTTATCTGATCTTGATTTAACTTTGGTATGTGCTATCTGTCCAGAAAAATCATCCATGTCACCTAGATTTTCCAGTTTGTTGAATATAGGCATTTGTAGTAAGAACTGTTTCTCTGTGTGTGTGTGTGTGTTTAATTTCCTCAGTTTCTGTAGTTATTTCTCCCTTTTCACTTCTGATTTTGTTAATTTGGATAATGTCTCTGTGCTCTTTATTTAGTTTAGCTAAGGGTTTACCTATTGTGTTGACTTTCTCAATGAACCAGCTCTTGGTTTGGTTGATTCTTTGTATTGCTTTCTTTGTTCCTAATTGACTGATTTCAGCCCTGAGTTTGGCTATTTTCTGTGCTTCTACTCTTCTTGGCTCTACTTCTCTTGTGTGTATTTGCTTCTCTTTTGTTCTAGAGCTTTCAGGTGTTCTGTTAAGTTGCTAGTATTGCATCTCACCAATTTCTTTATGAAGGCATTTAGTGCTATGAGTTCCATATGTTTGAGTATTCTGTGCCACTGAATTCTACATTTTCATTGAATTCTACAAAGTCTTTGATTTCTTTCTTTTTTTGCTAACCAAGTTAGCATTGAGTAGAGAGTTGTTGAGTTACCATGAGTATGTGGGCTTTGGTTGTTTTTGTTCTTATTGAAATCCAGATTAAATTCATGGTGATCTGATAGAATTCATGGGATTATTTTCATCTTCTTGTATCTGTTGAGGCTTGTTTTGTATCTGTCTTTGTTGCTGAGGTGTGTTTCTTTTCTGCAGCAAAATAATGGATCCTTTCTATGGATCCAGTTTGTTAGCCTGTGTCTTTTTATTGGGGAATTGAGTCCATTAATTTTGAGAGATATTAAAGACTAACAGTTGTTAGTTCCTATTATTTTTGCAGTTGGCAGTGGTATTATGTGTGTGTGATACTTTTCTTCTGAGTTTGTTGTGAGATTATTAATTTCTTGTGTTTTCTTGGGTGTTGTTACACTGTTTGTGTTGGAGTTTTCCTTCTAGTATCATCTGTAGAGATGGGTTAGTAGAAAGATATTGTTTAAATTTGGGATATATTAGTTTCTCCATCTATGGTGATTGAGAATTTTGTTGGGTATAGTAGCCTAGGATGGCATCTGTGGTCTCTTAGAGTCTGCATGACATCTGTGCAGAATCTTCTGGCTTTTAGGGTTTCTCTTGAGAAGTCTGGTGTAATTCTGATAAGTCTGCCTTTATATGTTACTTGGCCTTTTTCCCTTATAGCACTTAACATTCTTTCTTTGTTCTTTACATTTAGCATTTTGATAATTTTATGGTGAGAGGATTTTCTTTTCTGGTTAATCTAATTGGTATTCTGTAGGTTTCTTGTACATTTTTGTCCATCTCTTTTTTTAGGTTAGGACTGTTTTCTTCTATAATTTTATTGAAGATGTTTTCTGGCCCTTTGAACTGGGAATCGTCACCCTCTTTGATTCCTATCATTCTTAGATTTTCTCTTTTCATTGTGTCCCAAATTTCCTGGATGCTTTGGGTTAGTATTTTTTTTAACCCTTTTGTATTTTCTGTAACCAATGCATCAATATCATCTATGGTATCTTCTATTTCTGTGATTCTCTCTCTTCCATCTCTTTTATTCTGTTGGTGATGTTTGCATCTTTAGCTCCTGATCTCTTCCATGAGTTGTCCAACTCCCAGGTTGCCTCCATTTGTGATATCTTTATTATTTCTATTTCCATCTCCAGGTATTTGACCATTTTGTTTAATTCCTTCACCTGTTTGATAGTATTTTTCTGTATTTCTTTAAGGGATTTATTTGTTTCCTCCTTAAGAGCTTCTACCTAGTTGCCTGTGTTTTCCTGTATTTCTTTAAGGGAGTTATTTATATCCTCCTTAAAGGCCTCTATTATTTTCATGATACAGGTCAGAACCTTGTTCTTCAAGTGTGTTAGGGTAGCCAGGGCATGCTGTGGCAGGAGAATTGGGTTCTGATGGTATCAAATTACATTGGCTTCTGTTGCTTATGTTCTTCTGTTTGCCTTTCAGCATTTGATTATATCTGGTATTAACTGGCCTGGTGTCTAGGGCTGGAGCAGGCTTCCTTGGAGGCAGGTAGAATTGTGTGACCTGGATTAGAGTAGTCCTCCTGTGAGGCAGGCAGTGCTAACTCTGGTTTATGCAGGTCTCCTATGTTCCTGTGTCCCTGTGTCCCTGGTTAGGGCATACCTCCTGAGAGATAGGATAGCTGTGGAGTCTGTGGGCAGGCATATAGATCTTCCATGGATTCAGTTGCAGGTGAAGATCAGAAGGATGAGGAGGCTCATGCAGACAGGAATAGATCCTTCCTCTGCTAAGATCCCAGCTGGAATGGGTATTGGGGTTGGTCTCTCGTCTGTGTTTTTTGTTATGGTAAACGTCTGTGATACAGTTAGCCTTGGGGGGCAGGGCAGGCTAGATACACTGATCTGCTACAGATTCAGGTGGAGGTACAGACCAGAAGCACAATGAGACTCAGGCAGAGCAGGGAAGATGGGTGGGGGAAGGGAAGCTTATCTGTATGGTTCAGGAGTCTGATGGAGATGGAGGAGAAGCAGTTGAAGAATGAGTACTAAACTTGTCTGACTTTGCAAAGCTACACATTGTAAGAATATAAGTTTTTTAAAATTTTATAAATAACTTATTTGTTACAAAGATAGTTTACCCAGCTATATCACAAAACCATCAACCAAATTATGTTTTACTAATAAAACAAGTAAAAACTGATTTACCAATCTTCACATAGAGCTGCAGAGAAAGCTGAAAAGCAAGACCTACTTTTAAAACACAATGCATCAAATTTACAAGTTTTAGGGTCTGTTGACTAGTGACATGTGGTTGCTGTATCTCTTTCCATACTCATAGTGCAAAACCTGAAAGACAACGCTCTGACCTTTTTAAGGCTCATCTGTAAGCTACACATTGTTAATGCCAGTGTTCAAACCTGGTTTTGCTGACTGGAGTGCTCATGTGCTTTACCACATCTGAATTCTTGAATGTTAATTACATTCAAATAAATGTCAAATTACATTCAAATAATTGTCAAATTTTTACAAAATAATACTCTCTTGAGACTACTCCACTTGTGAATTAAATACTTGTGCCCTAGCATGCTTCCCCTTGCTGTGATAAACATCCTGACCAATGCAACTTGAAGAGGAAGTGATTTCATCTTACAGTCCACCATAGAATGCAGGAACTCAAGGCAGGAACCCAGAGGCAAGCTTTCAAGCAGAGGCTATGGTGAAGTGCTATTAACTGGGCTTGCCCCCAGATGGCTTGCCCATAGTTGCCTGGGTCTTGTATCAATCACTAATTATGAAACTATCCCACAGATTTAGTGGGGTATGTTTTCACTTCTGGTTCTTGCTTCCCACATGGCCTAGCTGTGTCAACTTGACACAATAAAACTAATATTATCTCCTCCTTGGCTCCATATTTATTTCAACTTTTATATTTCAATGCACATACTTCATTTCTCCTCCCTGGACACAGAAATACACAGAGACATATATAGAAATTGTGTCTCCCATCATTCTCTTATTCCTGCCAGTCAGATCAGGAGCCCAGTAGGGACAGAGAAACCATACCAGGCATTTGAATAGCGTTAACACATGGAGGTGTGAAGCTATTAACAGCTGACTACAGCCAGTAAGCTGCAGCACCCATCAGTTCTGAAAAGCGCAAAGTAAGGTTGAGGCTCTTCAGGGAGAAGTCTATGGCTGATGACTGAACTTATGGAGGCTAAATGAAGGAAGGAAATGTAGCAAGCCCTGGGAGTGTTTAATATCTGCAATCTAGATTGAATCTGTTCTAGGGAAAGTGCTTCTCCTGGTGTGAAGAATGAAAAGGTGCAATGCCTTTTGTAAAAGATAATCACTCCACGAAAATGATCTGAAGGAAATATCTTGCTTCCCTTTTTTTCTGCTGTTCTGCTTGCATCCTGTACTGAGAGATCCTACTAGTGCTGGCTACAGAGCCAGTCTGAGGCTCAGTATCTAAGATAGATAGAGTGGTCCTCAAACTGAGATGAAATAATCTAGTCATCAGCCTACAGACCTGTTCATAGCCAAATTCTCTCTGGTTCTTCATGACTGTCATTCTGGCATAGAAGTTCCCAGATAGCCTTCTTCTTGATAAGCGTAACCCTTCTTTCCACAATAAACTTGAGTCTAGAATTCTTTTCCTTTTGATCTGGCTGTAGATGTATCTGTCATACTGAATTTCTTCTTCTTCTTCTTCTAGCCCTCCCCTCCCCTCCCCCTCCCCCCTCCCCTCCCCCTCCCCCTCCCCTCCCTCCTCCCCCTCCCCCTCCCCCTCCCCCTCCCCCTCCCCCTCCCCCTCCCTCTCCCTCTCCCTCTCCTTCTCCTTCTCCTTCTCCTTCTCCTTCTCCTTCTCCTTCTCCTTCTCCTTCTCCTTCTCCTTCTCCTTCTCCTTCTTCTTCTTCTTCTTCTTCTTCTTCTTCTTCTTCTTCTTCTTCTTCTTTTTGGTTTTTCGAGACAGGGTTTCTCTGTATAGCCCTGGCTGTCCTGGAACTCACTTTGTAGACTAGGCTGGCCTTGAACTCAGAAATCCGCCTGCCTCTACCTCCCGAGTGCTGGGATTTTAGGCATGTGCCCTGCCATACTGAACTTCTTAATGTTATACTTGGTCTCTTCCAAATTAATCATTCCATTGAGCAGTATAGACTGAGCACCTATTAAGTACCAGATACTGGTATGACAGGTAAATCACGAGTGAAACTCATTCCAAACAGAGCAAAAGCCAAATGTTCTATACTGTGCAGCCTGGTAGAGCCTGAAGACCACTGCTAGTTTGTTCACATTCAGGGTCCCTTTCCTGCAGTCTTTATGTGTGGTCTCCCTTCCCCCATCTGCTTGAACCTGCTTGCTCAAGGGTGGAGCTTCCTGCTCATTCGTCCTGCCACGCCTACTGCTGGACCCTGCCTTTGTTGCTTGGAGGCACACACGTGTTCGTCCTGCTACTGGACCCCAAGATTGTTTGGCGGGAAATCGGGTTCCCTCCCCCTTCCTTTATAACTGAGTGTCTGGAAATAGTAAAATTGAGCTTTGATCAGAATCTTGTCTTAGCTTCATTCCCTTCTCTCGCCACCTAGCCCCTCTTCTCTTCCAGGTTTCCAAAATGCCTTTCCAGGCTAGAACCCAGGCTGTGATCTGCTGGCCGGACACAACATTTATGTAGAAACTATGACTATTCTATTTCTTGGACATGTCATGATCTTTTCCTGCTCAGAGTTTTCTGCATTCTGTTTAAAGATCTAGAAAGATTTTTAATCACTTACAAAAAGAGAAACTCCATTTCACTATTTAGGTCTCTTCTAGAACATAAACCCTTCTGCTACTATGAGTTACTGGTCTTGCTGTGTTCTGCCTTGGTGGCTCTCCCATGTCATCATTCTTATACATGGGGAATATTATAAGCACAATAACAGTTATTTGAAGAGGTGCTTCCAAGGTACAGTAGTCAGACAAAAGCTGAGGCAGCTGTTGAGCAGATGGATGGCATACAGGGCATGGAACCACACTGCTCAAAGGATGGATGGTGTCCCACCTGCCATGGCGAGCACAGGATCTCTTCACAGTCCTCAAAATGGCATGTAACTTGTGAATTGCTTTGTTCTTGTATCTTCAGACTACTCTTGACCATAGATAACTGACCTCACAGAAAACAAACTATGGACAAGAGAGGATTACAGAATATACTCAGGATCCCTCCCTCCTTGGTCTTTATCACCTATTCCTTTACAGTTCCTGCAGAGAATTTGGAAATGGATGTGATCTTGGTGAACTCATTGCCTACTTATTACATAGCTGTCTCCCTAGTTAAAGGTGAACCCCACAAAGCCAGGACTCCAACTCCATTCCCACACCCAACATAGAACCTCATGTATGTAAATATTTGCAGAATACATTGATCAGTCATTGTGAAGGTTCCAAGAAGTAACTTCAGTTTTGCTCACTGCAGCAACACCTAAACTTATCTGGCCATAGAATCATCCCTCAACATAATATTTTCAGTTCTACCTACTGCTATGCATAGTGTCACATGTCTATTAACATAGTACTCAACACTGAGGCAGGAGGATCACTAGCTCAAAGCCATAGAGCTACATACTTTAGAGACATGTCTAGGCTACACAGCGAGCCTTTGTCTGATAAAACCAAATCATAAGCTAAATCAAATAAAAACTCATATTCTATGAATATACATGGTAAACCAATTTTGAGTTGAGACCCTCTCGCCCCAATCATCACTATAGGAAACATTCCTTCCAAGCAGAGCATACACAGAATACATAGAACCAAATTGTACATTTCTCCAATAGCAAAAAACAAAGAATTTACAGGTACTTTCATGATCCCAGGAGGTGTCCTAGAATATAGGCAAAGAAAAAGTTATAAGGTCATTGGAATGTAGTCCTGATGTCTCCTGTAAAACGCAGATTATAGGCAGTCCTGCTTTCTTATGACTGCAGCCAGAATATAAATAGATAAAGCAGGCAGAGCCTCCCACCCCCATGCAATGTGCAGAGTCCACCTTCTCTCTCTCACTGTTGGCTCCCTCCCTGCACATCACCTGTTCTTTTGGTCTTGATCAATCATCTTGATGCAGAGATGATTGCTAACAGTCTTCAGAGCCTTGTCCTGGCATGGGTTCCATTAACTCCTGGAGAAGAGAGTTTTCAACTAATGTATCATTTATTATTTTTCATCTCTAAAACCCTCTCATCCCCTCAGCAAATCTTCAACATGTTCCTGACTTTGGGGAATTAAAAACATAATTGTTTAAAAATAATCAGTGCAGAGGAAAGAACTAAAAAGAAACCAAGTGCTGTTAGGATGTGCTACTTTCAATAAAATATAGTGTTGCTCCATCTGAGACTTCTGTCTAAAGAATGCTATGCAGGTTCAGGTTCTGAAGAGTTTAGCAAATGCTTTGTGCTGAACTTCGCACAATCCATCCAAAATTAAATGAAATTCTTCTTAACTATGTACCCCTCTAAAACCATAGCTCTTCTTTGTGCTTATCAGTCTTCAACTACAGAAAGATCCAAGTTTCTTCCTAAAGTCAGACTTATCAGAGTGCTTCTGTATAGACTCTGGGATGCTCCAATGGAAGGCTATTTTTTTCTCCTCCAAATGAAAAACAGCTTGAGATCTCTAAAAATCCTTGTCATTTACCAAGGAAGATGGAAAAGAGAACAGACATATACCAAAAATAACAATGGGATTAGCACATGGAGAGGACCTGGAAATCCCATTTCCTCAGAGTCGTGACCTTGAGTCTTCCTATTTTAGTGCTGTGACATCATGACCTGAAGTAAAAGACATTTTGTACCTGTCTTACAATCCTGATTCTTTTTTTTTTAATACATGTAAGTAAGTTAGCAGAATCTGGAGGAGTTGGTGAAAAAGGTGTTTGCTCAAATACACTAGGAAGATCAAGAGAAACATTTATAGGAAGATAGAAGAAACAAGAAAAAACTATAAGACAGGACAGAGGGAGGGAGCAAGGGAAGGAGGGAGGAAGAGAGGATGGGTGGAGAAAGATATGCAGGCATGAGAATTTATTTATCTCACACCAAGTTTAATATGCATAGGAGGATATCAAATGTGATGGTAGGTTATCAAGAGTGACACTCTAAAAGCATTAGATGACTACATTAGTGGTTCTAAAAGTAGTTTCTGTTGAAATTCCTAATTTGTTGAGGGCTATGGAAGCAGAGAGGCTGGACAGCATACATTCCTACCTCTAGTCAGTTCACGCTGGGTGATCATTTTAACACTGCTCCAAAAGAATGGGCATTACTGCCTTAAAAATGATGAAGCATCACGCAGTAAGTGGCTTCTTAGGAGTTCCCAATTTTAAATAGGAGTCTATGAAACTGGGTTAAGCTCCATAGTGAACAGCAGTATCCAAGGGTTCCTAAGAGATTTCCATTTGAAGCAGGTTTCTATTTGTGGGAGGAGATGTCTACTCATTGTAGCTAACTTCTTGGTGACCTATGGACAGAATCGTAGTTCTTAGTGTTAGAACGGCAAGGATTTTTATGTGGCAAGGGCAGTATTAATATATTAATATAACATTTTCTGACTAAACCCACATACAGAGATTAAAGAAGCACTAACCGTGTGAGCAGGGAGGGAGGGAACTTTTAGGCAGTTTATTTAAAAGACTACCATGGGAAATAGCAGAGAATGCTCACAGAGGAAGGCAGCAAAGCTGAGCCCAGACAGCCCAGGAACATTGGAGAGGACAGGGCTGGAGGGCCGGGCCAGCCATACTGCTCTCAGTAGTAACTCTCCTTTTCTCACTGCTGCGCTGTGCATGAAATTGGATGATTCTGAGATATAAGGTCTTAGCCTTTCTATAATATGTTTCCCCTTTACTTATTTTTCCCTGACCTTCAAATCATAAAATGACATCTATTCTCCCAGACCAGATATATATGTTTTTCCTTATACTATTTTTTAAAATTACACAATATTTTTATTAAATTTTTGAAGGTTTTATATAATGTATTTTGGTCACACTCAACACCTCCTCTAGATTAACCAGACATATATGTTTAATGGCTGTTGAACAAGTAAGTAGTTTCATTCAGTTATTAAAGGAAAAACGCAAACGTTTTAGTAGTGTGAGAATGACCCAGGAACGTGCCCTGCACATCTTACTCAGTGCTAATGCACCAAAAAGAAATCTGCCATCAGAACTTGGAGAAAATATAAAGTAAGCAGGTTGTTTCACCTGGTCACTGTCTTTGTAGAATGATAGTGAGTCCTGTTTTCTGAGCACATGAAGTTCACAGTCCATAGACTTATATTGTGATCCTCCAGGATGGAGGAAATATTTTCAGGCATTCCCAACCTTACTAGAATACAGAATTGTTTCCCACAAACCAGGATTTGGCAAAGAACATTTGAGAAATGCCATTCTTGCCCTGACCAATCAATACTCAGCTCCCCCCTAACACTTTGCCTGCAGATATGGAACACCCTTTAAATGTCAGACAAGGTCTTACTTCCTAGAGGACAAAGCAGATGACATATGGTATGGCAGGCTTTTAAAAGAAATAAAGAAGCAGAAACACCAGACCATATGCACCCTGGCAAGAAATGCTAACTCACTGTGCTCTGGGCTTGACAGCAGCATGGGGCATTCTCATAATGAGTGCTACAACCTCACTGCAGGCAAAGGAGAGTGCTCAGTGGGTAAGAGTGCTTGCTATGCACCTTGAGGACCACAATTCCAAAACCAGCACCTACCTAAGAAGCCAGGAGAGGCACCTGAGTGCAACCCCAGCATAGATGAGAGCAGAGATAGGAACATCATTGGGTCTGGCTGGCTGTCAGCATAGCTCCCAACAGAGAGAGACCGGGCATCACAGATGGATGGAGCATTACAGAGCAGCCTACTTGACATCCTCCTCTAGCCGCTTCCTATGCACCGGTGATCATGCACTCCTGTACACATACACACCCCAGGAACTTATTTCTCCACCTGTCAATTCTGACAAATTCTCAAATTTGACCTTTCCTAAGTGATTTCAACCTGAGATCCATTACATGATAACGGTAAATGTTTTCATGCAATTTTAATTCAAAAATGGCGTCTATCTAGGTGTACAGCTAATTAACATGACTGTGTCCTCTTAGCTCTGAAAACTAGTGCATATTTGCAAAGTTGCTGAATCTGAGTCTTTCTTGTCTGTGCACATAAAACCAGGGAAAACTTTTATCTTCTAGCCATCTGCAAATTAAGATCTTCTCTGAAGCTTTCACCCAGGAGAACAAACACTGACCTCAAATGACCAAGGACAATGATTGGGCAGGAACTGGGACCAGCTGCAGCTCACATTATTGTAGCCTCACTGAACTCATCACACTTGTTGTTGGAAAATTTTCCTTTCTTTCTTTTATCTAACATGATTCAGACTGTAATTTGTTTGCAAATTTGCTGATGTTGGGGTAAGTTGCGATAAGATATAGCTTGTCCTTCCTCTGTGGTTTCTTGGTATCCCTTGAGACTGCTACTTGGACAGCCTCATGCCTCACTGTTGTGTTGTGATTTTATGTGGAAGTACACAACAGATGACTCATTTCAAATAACTTCCTAGGAAGACATTTTACACAAAGATATTCAGGAATGCTTAATAGTTGTTTAATCTTGTTATCAACAAATGTTTCCTACTAGTCACTTTCCTTTGATGACGTCTTCGACAGCTAGTTAAGTTGAAGATTAAATCCACCTGCTACAGGTTCTAGTTTCAGAGTGGCTTTGAGTTGAGTTAGCATTATCAAATAACATGGAAGGAAACACTAGATCAGCACACTCCAAGCAGAGAAATTAATATTGAGCCAGAATATTTTCATAACTGTCAGACACAAATCAATGACCTGTTTTCGCACAATGAAATCTGTTGGTCCTTTACCCTTCCTGTCTCATTCATTGCTCAGAAAATTATTTGCTTTTACTAACAATAAATTGGTTACAAGAATGGCAAAAACATGAAAATTTAACTTAGAAACTAAGTACCCTCCCTTCACTTAGAGAGGGTACTTTCCTTATGTAAGTATACAACCACATACACACATTCTCTCTTTGTCTTTGTCTCTCTCTCTCTCTCTCTCTCTCTCTCTCTCTCTCTCTCTCTCTCGTGTGTGTGTGTGTGTGTGTGTGTCCTCCAGGGATATATGGCCAGAAATGTCAAGTCAAAAACCATAAAAGGACATACAAATCTCTCATTTCATATAAAAGAATTTTCAGACCGAGACAATGCATTGTATATTCTAGGCAGCCAGATAACAAACAGGGATAGCCATCTATGGCTCACACAGCTTATGATCCTGAAGCTAGCTTCCTACAGAGGCAGAGTCCAATTGTCCTTGTGCATCAATGGACTGGTGGAGATTTGCTTTTAAAGCACCCACTAAAAGAACATATACCTTCCACCCAGGGCTTTGTGGGCAGTTTCACTCATAGGCCTATATGATGACTTCACCCTGCTCAGCAAGAGGCAATAGCACATGTTCTTAACAGCTACTTGAGAATTTTTCAGTAGCACCCCTCCACAAGTATGATGTGGAAGATTCCTCCACAGCAGGAGCCTTTGCTTCTCTACTTGGAGGCAAAAGGCCAAATGTTACATGAAAAGGCAGAATGGTTACCACAGCAAAGGCAAAAGCAAGTAGTGTTTGGGTCACTTTCTTAGAAAGCTTCTTAAATTTACAGGTTCATCTGTGGCTTCAAAACTATTATTGCAAAAATATTTTTTTGCAGTAAAACAAACTTTGTTTGGGGAAAAGAATAGAATTGTAAGTTGGATGTGTAATTGTACACATGTAGCAAGCTGTAGTGGCTTTGCTGACTCTGGGAAACATAGACATCATTGGGAGTCATTAGGACTGAAGTCCTAGTTTCCAAGTCATGGTAAGGATAGTGCAAAGCTGAATTAGGGTTAAAACTGGCTGCTCTCTTCCCAGATGTTTAGAAGAAACACTACCATTCTAACAAGACAGGCTGTTCCATTGGAGATCGTCTTGCTTTTTATCAACATAAAATTTTTATTGATTATTTGGGAGTTTCACATAATGGACCCAGATCACATTCACTTACCAGTCTTGCCAGGTCTACTCCACCAGTAAAAGTGACCTCCCCCGAAAGAATGAGGAGGGAGAGAGGGAGGGAGGGAGGTTGGGAGAGAGAGAGAGAGAGAGAGAGAGAGAGAGAGAGAGAGAGAGAGAATACTGTGTTGCCCATAAATTCACTGAAGCATGCCAAACTCCCTGTGACCAGTCCTTAAGGAAAACTGAGTCCTTCCCCACCCCTGCCTTTTCCAGAACCTATCAATATGAAGAGCTGACTTCAAGATCCCTATCACAATGTTTAAAGGATCTCTTCAATGGCACATCTTGTCTAGAGGGTTTCCTTTTAGGGACGGGGGGAGTTGTCCCAGAGGCCTTTTAGGTCTCTCATCTCCACTGTGAGTCTGTAGTCATCCATACCCTGCAAAAGAACCCTCCTTGCCCTTTAAAATCAGCAGCAGCACATACCATGGACATTCACATACTTCAGGCAGCAGCACAGGCCTTGCTGAGGTCCATTGTCTTGTCCTCCTCTCCGCCCCCCTGACTCACGGGGACTGACCATTGTGCTTGTAGCCTGTGAGGAGTACCATGGCCCCGTGCTTGCTTCCCTCCTCCCAACAAGAGAAGCAGCATTGCTACAGCTGCAGTGACCCTATGCTGCAGGCCAGCTGATGGGCAGAGGCCCAGCTCTATTCAGTAATAGGTTTCTGCGGGAGCTCCAGACCACCACACACCTCCCTATCTTTTGGTGCCTGCTGCCCCCAGGCTCACTGGGCACAACTGGTTGTCCCAGTAGTCAACAGGAGGCACTGTGACACCCCTTCCCATGCTTCCCTTCTTCCAGCAGGGAGAGCAACAACAACTCTCAAGGCCCATGGGCCGGCCCTATTGAGTAATGCCCTGATCTTTATCCACTGTGGCCATGGTCTCCCACAGAATTCCCATATCACCCACCACCATGCCTCTATATAAATCATTCTCCACTGAGTGCTTGCATGCCTCTACTCTGCCATCTTTTCTTCACTTTCTAAAAGCATCCTCCCATCAGACCAGACCTGCCTTGTTTTCTTTTAGGTTGTTCTGGAGATACTGTGGCCTCTGCAGAGTCCTTCTCTCAGCAGGGAAGCAATCTGGCTGTGGCTCCTTCACTGTGGGGCTGGGTTGGGGCCTGTGGATGGGAGGTTGGGTATATGGGGCTATTGCAAAAATATTAAGGACATGCTTTCATTAAGCTTTCTGGGGACTTTGCTAAATGGCTGAATATAGAACCCTACACAGCCTCTGTCTGTGAACAAGGGAAACAGTAAAGGCAACTGTAGACAGTAATTGCATTTGCAATATAACTCAACAGCTTGTTGTGGTTTGAATAAAAAATTGGCCTCTTACAAGTTCATATATTTGAACACATATTTGAATTCATATATGTGCCTCACCCAGTCCCAATTGGTGACACTCTTTGAAGAGTTTTTGGAACCTTTGGGCCTTTCATGTCATTTTGAGGGCTTATAGCCTTCCCCATTCATTTCCTACCTGTGCTTCCTATGCACAGATAAAATGTAATCTCTTGGCTTCCTGCTTCTGTTTGCCATGCCACCCCACCCCATCATTATGATCTCTATCCCTCGAATGGTAAGCAAAAATCAACCCTTTCTTTCCTAAGTTATTTTGGCCATGGCATTATACCACAGCCACAGACACGGCAAGACACCAGCCTGTGTGAAGACATTTCCATTCCAGCTGCAACAAAGAGTAACCACTACAGATGTTAAAATATATAAAGGGGGAGAGTGAAGAACCATTTCAGTTGATGAAGTGTTTGTTGCAAGTGGGAGGGACGAAATTTGATTCTCAGAACCCATGTGAAAAGCCTAGTGTGGTGATATACTTCTACAATCTCAGTGTCTTAGTCGGGGTTTCCATTGCTGTGAAGAGACACCATGGCCAAGGCAACTCTTTAAAAAGGCAAACATGTAATTAGGGCAGGCTTACAGTTTCAGGGATTTAGTCCATGATCATCTTGGCAGGAAGCAGGGCAGCATGCAGGCAGACATGGTACTGAAATAGCTGACTTCTATATTTTGACAAGAAGATAGCCAGAAGGATACTGTGTGTATTCTACATTGGACATAGCTTGAGCATGCCCAAAGACCTCAAAGCCTACCCCCATAGTGACACACTCCCTTTAACAAGGCCACACCTCCTTCAATAAGACCACATATCCTAATAGTGCCACTCCCTATGGCCAAGCATTCAAACACATGAATCTATGGAGACCATTCTTATTCAAACTACCACACTCACCATGAAAAAAACATGTGTGAACACACACAACATAAATACAAAGGGAGAAAGGATCTTGTTTGACTCGCACAGAGGTCAGAAAAGGATAGGAAACACATAAGCAAGGTGATATGGGAATACCCCCGGACAGAGAGTCAAACAGGGAGAGAGGTTGATGCAATGGTCTCACGATAGCAGATAAGGGAGGAACATTGAGGACTTTTTAAAAGATGATGACTCACCAAAAGGAAGGATCAGAATGGAATTGTGTGACTATCCAGCCTCCCAAAATATATGTTTAATGCTTGAGGGCCAAGCCTCTCAGAACTCAGAATATTTTCATGTATGCTCACAGCAGGTATAAAAGTGGGGCCCTTTTGGTGTATTATAAGTGTGCTCCTGTTTGAGTGCTGTGATTAGAAGGGAGACAGGCATATGCAGAAAGGGAAAGTGGCCACTCGAAGACAGAGGGACAGACTGTGACTATGCTTCCATAAGCCAAGATACTAGAAACACTAGTAGATACAATAAAAATGCCCCTTCTTAGAATTTCTCCAGAGTAGCTTTGGGCTGAGGTGGCCATCAGGCATCTGGGTCTGTGAGAGAACTTGTCAGTTGCTATCATCATCCTCTTCTGTGGAATTCATTATCCTGTATACCTTGCTAGTGAGTGCAGCTCTGTTGGTGATAAGTCGGGCTGGTATGTGCAGTAGATTAGACCACACAGGGCCTGTGGAATCTTATTAAAGCTCCTTTTCTCTAGTAGTAATGGTGATGCAAGTCCCTGTTTCCCCAGGAATGGGGCAGCATGGGATAACCACCACTAGAAGGCCAGATTTGGTGTTCATAATAGTCACCAGGGCTTTTCCAGCAACTGCAGGAAAGAGGCAGGATGAGGGTTCACTTGCTCATTTTCTTTCCAACTGCCCTAGAGCAATAAATAATTCTTTCTGCTTTCATCGATGCTGGATACCTGAAGAAACTTCTCCAACTCTGTTCTAAGGAGTGTGGCCTCACAGAAACACATTTAAGAAAATTCTCCTGGTCAAAATAAAGCACTTAGAAGTTGTGAACTTCTTATTTGTTAGACTTTTTTTTTTTTTTTTTTTTTTTTTGCAAAATCCTATTGCATAGTAAAATCTTTATAGTAAAGTAGGTGTCCAACCCCAATTCTCTAATGTGTTTTGGGAATTCACTTTGGAAATGCAGAGATTTTGTTTTTTGTTTTCAAAAGAATGTAAGTTTAGATTCTGAAGGTATGGCAAAATAGAGTCTGGGTCAGTTGTTATAGTACTTATCTAGCAAATCCAGAGGACTGGATTCAAATTCCAGGATTACATAAAGCCAGGCGCTGCAGCACATTCCAATAATCGCAGAACTATGCTGGAGAGGAGGGAAGGCAGGAGGGTCAGGAGTTCAGGATCATCTCTGCTGTAAGAGATGGCAGCCAACCACAGGTACATGAAATTCTGACTTGATAGTATTTTCATATCCATTCATTCTTGGTCACTGTTCTATTGCTGTAAAGAGACACTGTGGTCACAACAACCCTTATTTTTAAAAAAAATTAATCAAGGCTACTTATAGTTGGGAGGCACATTTAGTCTAGTCTGTTCTCATTCTGGTGGGAAGCATGGCAACATGCAGGCAGACATTGTACTGGAGAGGCAGCTGAGAGTTTTACTTCTGGATCTAGAGAAAGAAGGAAAAGAGAAAGCCACTGGGTCTGGCTTGAGCTTTTGAAATCTCAAAGCCCATCCCCAGTGACACCCTTCCTCCAGCAAGGCCACACCTCCTTCAACAAGGTCATACCATCTAATCCTTCTCAAGTAGTGTCAGTCTGTGGTGAATAAGTTTTCAAAGATAGAGACCATGGAGGTCATCTTTATTCAAACTATCATATTTATCCAATGTTGGAAACAAGAAATTCTACCCATCACCTACACTGTAGATCTTGCTGTTCTCATTCCTGTATTTGAGGCTCATGAAATGCCAGCTGCTTACTATCTCTGAGGGGTTATTTTCAAGCTCAAGCCTCCTTTCAGTCTCCCATTTCCAATCTTATTACCATTTGGGAGACTTTATAAAGTGTCATGTGGAGAATTACATGTGAACTACTTTTAAAAATAGGATATGATCAAATGTGATTTCAAACTCATAGCTACAAACTTCAAATTTTTGGTAATTGTCACCAATGAAGTGAATGTTATCCTATGCAGAATTGTATCCATGAGCCATTAAAAAAGGGTCTTGGTCATAAATAGACGAAGGTCCAAATAATTGCAGTGATAGCTTCATGGACATGGTTCAAATCAGGCTGTGAAGTGATGACCCCAACATTATTTCTTTCCTGTATAGATTTCTTTTGAAGTGCATCTTTTAGGGCTTTAATAAGATATATTAACCTTTTCATAACATTTAAATCCATGTGTTTATTGCTATTATAAAGAAGATCATCAAAAGCAAAACAACAAACTCATCTCAATTGAGTACATCATCTTTGTGAGTGAAAGTAGCCCATTCAACTTAAAAAACAGCAAGGAACTATTAGTGCATGTAAAAAGAAGCACCTGTAATTTGAGTTTTGTGTTCTACCTAAACATGTACCATATAAGCAATTTCCTTTAGGTTAACTATAACAAAAATTTTGGTTAACAATTTGTATGTTTATTCTGAGTTTTCTGCTCTTGATAGAAGAATATATATATAAAATATATATATATATATATATATATATATATATATATATATATATATATATGTATAGGTAGAGGTAGAGGTAGAGGTAGAGGTAGAGGTAGAGGTAGAGATTGGTTGATAGATAGATAGATATAGATATAAATATAGATATATGTGTGTATACAATATGTATATATACACACAAGTGTGTATACATGTTTGTATATATGTATGCATATTGTATGTATGCATATATGTATGTATATATTGTTTTCAACAATAAAAACTTAAGGAAATGCCTCTGGGTGATGTGGAGATGCCCTGGGAGAAAGGGTTTGCTGTGTAAGCATGAGGATCTGAGTTTGGATCTCCAGAATCTGTGTAAAGAGTTTGGCAGAACCACAGTGATGGGACCAGATCTTTGGGATTTACTGGTAGCCAGTCTAGCTCCAAGTTCATTGAGAGGTTTTGTCTCAAAACAGAAGATAGAACACACCCGAGGAAGACACCATGTTGGCTTCTGGCTTCTAGATGCATGCATGCCCACATGTACATGTAACACACACACACACTCAGGAAGACACAAAACACCCACATACATGTGAAAGCTAAACAACACTCTACTCAATGATAACTTGGTCAAGGAAGAAAGAAAAAAAGAGATTAAAGACTTTTTAGAGTTTAAGGAAAATGAAGCCATAACATACCCAAACTTATGGGACACAATGAAAGCAGTCTGTGGAGGAAAACTCATAGCTCTGAGTGCCTCCAAAAAGAAGCTGGAGAGAGCATACTCTAGCAGCTTTACAGCACACCTAAAACCTCTAGAACAAAAGGAAGCAAATTCACCCAAGAGGAGTAGATGGCAGGAAATAATCAAACTCAGGGCTGAAATCAACCAAGTGGAAACAAACAAACAAATAAACAAACAAAAAATATACAAAGAATCAACCAAACCAGGAGCTGGTTCTTTGAGAAAATCAACAAGATAGATAAACCCTTAGCTAGACTCACTAGAGGGCACAGGGACAGCATTCTAATTAACAAAGTCAGAAATGAAAAGGTAGTCATAACAACAGATCCTGAAGAAATCCAAAACACCATCAGATCCTTCTACAAAAGGCTATACTCAACAAAACTGGAAAACCTGGATGAAATGGACAAATTTCTAGACAGATACCAGGTACCAAAGTTAAATCAGGATCAGGTTAATGATCTAAACAGTCCTATATCCCCTAAAGAAATAGAAGCAGTCATTAATAGTCTCCCAACCAAAAAAAAGCCCAGGACCAGATGGGTTTAGTTCAGAGTTCTATCAGACCTTCAAAGAAGACCTAATTCCAATACTCTTCAAACTATTCCACAACATAGAAACAGAAGGTACTCTACCAAATTCATTCTATGAAGCCACAATTACTCTGATACCTAAACCACAAAACGATGCAGCAGAGAAAGAGAACTTCAGACCAATTTCCCTTATGAATATTGATGCAAAAATAATCAAAAAAGTCTTGCCAACTGAATCCAAGAACACATCAAAACACTCATCTATCATGATCAAGTAGGCTGCATCCCAGAGATGCAGGGATGGTTCAATATATGGAAATCAATCAACTAATCCACTATCCAAACAAACTCAAAAACAAAAACCAAGTGATCATCTCATTATCACTGAGAAAGCACTCAACAAAATCCAACACCCATTCATGATAAAAGTCTTGGAAAGATCAGGAATTCAAGGCCCTTACCTAAACATAATAAAGACATTATAAAGCAAACCATTAGCCAACATCAAAGTAAATGGAGAGAAACTTGAAGCAACCTCACTAAAATCAGGGACTAGACAAGGCTACCCACTCTCTCCCTATCTATTCAATATAGTACTTGGAGTCCTAGCCAGAGCAATTAGATAACAAAAGGAGATCAAGGGGATACAAATTGGAAAGGAAGAAGTCAAAATATCACTATTTGCAGATGATATGATAGTATTTATAAAAGACCCCAAAAATTCCACCAGAGAACTCCTAAACCTGATAAACAGCTTCAGTGAAGTAGCTGTATATAAAATTAACTCAAACAAGTCAATGGCCTTTCTCTACACAAAGGATAAACAGGCTGAGAAAGAAATTAGGGTAGCAACACCACTCACAATACTCACAAATAATATAAAATACCTTGGTGTGACACTAACTAAGGAAGTGAAAGATCTGTATGATACGAACTTCAAGTCTCTGAAGAAAGAAATCAAAGAAGATCTCAGAAGAAGGAAAGATCTCTGATGCTCATGGATTGGCAGAATTAATATAGTCAAAATGGCTTTCTTGCTGAAAGGAATCTACCGATTCAATGCAATCCCCATCAGAATTCCAACTAAATTCTTCACAGAGTTAGAAAGGGCAATTTGAAAATTCAACTGGAATAACAAAAACTCTAGGAGAGCAAAAACTATTCTCAACAATGAAAGACCCTCTGATGGAATTATGATCCCCAACCTCAAGCTGTACTACAGAGCAATTGTTATAAAAAAAAAAAAACAAAAACAAAAAACTGCATGGTACTGGTATAGTGACAGACAAGTAGACCAATGGAACAGAATTCAAGACCCAGAAATGAATCCACACACCTATGGTCACTTGGAGCTAAAACCATCCAGTGGAATGAAGACAGCATCTTCAACAAATGGTGCTGAGTCAATTGTCGGTTATCATGTAGAAGAATGTGAATTTATCCATTTATTCATGTCTCCTTGTACAAAGTGCAAGTCTGGTTAGTTCATAATGTTGTTCCACCCATAGGGTTGCAGATCCCTTCAGCTCCTTCGGTACTTTCTCCAGCTCCTCCATTGGGGGCCCTGTGATCCATTCACTAGCTGACTGTGAGCATCCACTTCTGTGTTTGCCAGGCCCCGGCATAGTCTCACAAGAATAGCAGCCTTATTTATAACGCAGATGCCCCTCAACAGAGGAATGGATACAGAAAATGTGGTACATTTACACAATGGAGTACTACTCAGCTATTAAAAAGAATGAATTTATGAAATTCATAGCAAATGGATGGACCTGGAGGGCATCATCCTGAGTGAGGTAACACAATCACAAAGGAACTCACACAATATGTATTCACTGATAAGTGGATATTAGCCCAAAACTTAGGATACCCAAGATATAAGATACAGTTTGCTAAACACATGAAACTCAAGAAGAATGAAGACTGAAGTGTGGACACTATGCCCTTCCTTAGAATTGGGAACAGAACACCCATGGAAGGAGTTACAGAGACAAAGTTGGGAGCTGTGACGAAAGGATGGACCATCTAGAGACTGCCATATCCAGAGATCCATCTCATGATCAGCATCCAAACGCTGACACCATTGTATTCACTAGCAAGATTTTGCTGAAAGGACCCAGATATAGCTGTCTCTGAACTAACCAGTACCCCGGAGCTCTTGACTCTAGCTGCATATGTATCAAAAGATGGCCTAGTCGGCCATCACTGGAAAGAGAGGCCCATTGGACATGCAAACTTTATATGCCCCAGTACAGGGGAATGCCAGGGCCAAAAAAATGGGAATGGGTGGGTAGGGAAGTAGGGGGGAGGGTATGGGGGACTTTTGGGATAGCATTGGAAATGTAATTGAGGAAAAGATGTAATTAAAAAAAAAAAACTAGACAAAATGAACAGAAAAAAAACAAAACAAAACAAAGTACAAGTCTAAGTGGATCAAGGAACTCCACATAAAACCAGAGACACTGAAACTTACAGAAAAGAATGTGAGGAAGAGCTTCAAATATGGGCACAGGGAAAAGAGTCCTGAACAGAATTCCAATGGCTTGTGCTGTAAGATCAAGAATCTACAAATGGGACCTTATATCATAAAATTGCAAAGCTTTTGTAAGTCAAACTGTCAATAAGACCAAAATGCAAACAATAGATTGGGAAAAGATCTTTACCATTTCGAAATCCGATATGGGGCTAATATCCAATATATATAAAGAGCTGAAGAATTTGGACTCCAGACAATTGAACAACCTATTAAAAAATGTGGTACAGAGCTAAACAAAGAATTCTCAACTGCGGAATATCGAATGGCTGAGAAGCACCTAAAAATGTTTAATATTCTTAATCATCAGGGAAATGCAAATCAAAACAACCTTGAGATTCCACCTCACACCAGTCAGAATGGCTAAGATCAAAAACTCAGGTGACAGCAGATGCTGGCGAACATGTGGAGAAAGAGTAACAATACTCCATTGCTGGTGGGACTGCAATCGGAAATCAGTTTGGCAGTTCCTCAGAAAATTGGACATAGTTATACCAGAAGATCCAGCAATACCAGTCCTGTGAGTATACCCAGAATATGCTCCATCTTGTAATAAAAACAAATGCTCCACTATGATCATAGCAGCCTTATTTATAATAGCCAGAAGCCAGAAAGAACCCAGATGTCCCTCACCAGAGGAATGGATACAGAAAATGTGGTACATTTACACAATGGAATACTTCTCTGCTATTAAAAACAATGAATTTAAGAAATTCTTAGACAAATAGATGGATCTGGAGGATATCATCTTGAGTGAGGTAACCCAATCACAAAAGAACACACATGATAGGCACTCACTGTGAAGTGCATATTAGCCCAGAAGTTCAGAATCCTATTTAGAAGGGGGAACAAAATATCTATGGAAGGAGTTACAGAGACACATTTTGAAGCAGAGACTGAAGGAACGACCATCCAGAAACTGCCCCACTTGGGGATCCATCCCATAAACAACCACCTAACCCAGACACTATGACAGTTGCCAACAAGAGTCTGCTGTCAGGAACCTGATATAGCTGTCTCCTATGAGGCTCTGCCAGTGCCTGGCAAATACAGAAGTGTATGCTCACAGTTATCCCTTGGACTGAGCACAAGGTCCCCAATGAAGGATCTAGAGAAATTATCCAAGGACCTGAAGGGGTCTAAAGTTCCTGTAGGAGGAACAACAGTATGAACTAACCAGTATCCCCAGAGCTCCTTGGAACTATATCACCAATCAAACAAAACACATGGTGGAACTTGTGGCTCTAGCTGCATATGTAGCAGAGGATGGCCTAGTCAGTCATCAATAGGAGGAGAGGCCCTAGGTCCTCTGAAGGTTCTATGCCCCAGTATAGAGGAATGCCAGGACCAGGAATGGAAGTGGGTGGGTTGGGGAACGGGAGTAAGGAGGAGGGGATAAGGGATTTCAGAGGGGAAACTAGGAAAGGTGATAACATTTGAGATGTTAATAAAAAATTAAAAATAAAAAAGAATAAGAAAAAAAAAGAAAGAAAAGAAGCCGGATGTGCATTCCAGCTCTCCTGCTTCTTTTCAGCCTGAACTTGGATGAGTTCCTTCACTTCTTGTCTGTACATCAGGAGTGACAACATGCACTAGGGAACATGCCTGGAGTTTACAGTACCGCCATCATCTCTGGCATTCAGGGTCTCAGCCTGGGCACACAGCTCCCTTCACTGCTTCTGTGAGCATCAGCACTCAAGCCAGGTGCTTTCAGAAACCAAATCCCAGCTCTGTGTAGAAATTTAGTCAAGAAGGCCTGTGCTACAGAATCTGCAATATCAGGTGTTGACTCAGGCTTTATGAACCCTAGCACCGGGAGGCACCAAATGATAACAGATGAATGAAATGTACAGTGCACAGTGCATACAGTAAGAGGTTGTCACTCGCAAAGCCCAGACCAGTGTCAATTCCACTCACTCCCCTCCCGCAGATGAGAGTTATGGGGACAGTAGAGAAATGGCTAGCAGCAGAATATGAAGTGTGACAGCAGGAGTGTGATCATAAACAACTGTAGTCTTTCCCCAGCTCTACCATGCTTTACCTTGTGTGTTATTAAACTTCTGTGAGCTTAAACGTTCTCATTAAAGAGAATCATGGAATATAGCATGGAGAGGTAATTGGGGTTGTTGGTGTGTGCTGCAAACATTGTCCTGAGCAAGCACAGCCATGCAGCAGGCCTTTAGTCAATGATAAGGACACTTACTGTTCTTCCTTAAAGCTTTTCTTACTAGGCACTTAAGGTCAAGTCTGAATCACTCTTAACCACAGGGCTTCAGCCTTGCAGTGCACCAAAAGTGTATAATAACAATGTAGCGCTGTGTACAGAATGCAAACAAACAAGAGGGGCCTCTGCTCATCCTAGAGAGATCCTTCTGCACTCAACAATCAGGAAGCAGATGTGAAGTGCTGCTTCCAACTGCCAGGACACCTGCAGTGTATGTTCTTCACACACAGGATGTGACTTGTGAACAACATGCTATTTCAGAGAGCTAGGCTCCGTTCTAGAGCAGGTCTGATAGGGGGGTCATATCATGGAAGGAGACACTCTTATGAGTGTCCTGCCAACTGCCTGGCCCAGAGTAGAATCCTAGAGCTGTTCAGAAATTATCTGAAGCCAAGCTGGAGATGTACCCATATATTCCTAGTTAACGGTTAAACATATTTCTAGGAAAGGGGATAACATTTGAGATGTAAATTCTCAAATTTCTGTATTTCTTTGCCCCCTCAGAGCAAGGACAAGAAGCTATAATTTATCATGTTGGATGTACTGAACATTGTAGCCTGAGATGGCCCAAGAGTTCAGCAAATGAGCTATGCAAGATATGAAATAGAGTCAAAGGTATAAATAACTGAAAACATCCCAGTCATTTTACGTTATTTTTAGCAGTCTTATATGGATGCAGTTTTATATATACTGTACATATTTACATATACATATATATAAAACTTTATATATATGTATATATATATATGTATATCTTACATATAATCTTACATATAATGTATATACCTCTGGGTTTTGTAGAAATAGAAATATCCCAGAAACTTTTTAGATAGTGATAAATAGAGTGTGGTATATGCTTACAGTGGAACACTACAAGTAACAGAAAAAAGACAATCGAGTAATATGCATAACCACAGAGAGAAGTTTCCAAAGCATCAGGTATGAAAGACAATGTGAGTCTAAAAGCTGCACTTTCTGAATCTATATAGAAGCTCCATAAGACTTTCTAGAAAGAGGAAAAGCTACAAGGTCCAAAAATATAGTCATGTTTGAAGGCTATTGGAACACACACACACACACACACATTGATCATAAGGATCATACCAGTACAAAACTTGGCAGAGGGGACTCTCAAAAATGGTTGCTGTAATTAACATGAACTAGAGATTTAAGCAATTAGGTGTTGTGTGGGCATTTAGCAGATGTCATTAATGGCTGCCTGTAGAGATTAACTCTGATTAGAGCCAGATCACAGAGTTCAACAGCTGAGCATAGCAGGTTTGTGAGTGAGTCAAATCTCTCCTGGTGGAGCCTCAGTTGTGGTGAACTCGTGTGGAATCCTGGATGGGTCCAGTTTAAGAAAGTCAGTTACTTGGCATTTGGAAGGATTGGAGTATGTTAGGAACCATCACTTCTCTGAATCAGCTAGAGGTCACATGATCACAAAGGAAGCTATCCAGTGAGACTTGGGCCTCACAGATGCTAGATCAAAACTGCACTCACCGGTATCCCGGAGAGCCTGGACCCTGCACTGGGCAGAGAAAGTGAGGAGAACCATCTCAAAATACAAAGAGAACCGATGGCTCCAATCTGCATGATGCTCAGGTGTAAAGAAAGTTGTCCCCAGATCCCCATAAACAGCCTTAAGATGCATGAGACTATATGTTGTGTACCTGAACTGTGTTAGAAAAATAAGGAATATGATCTTTCTTGCACCCCAGGTTCTGTATTACAAACCTACTATGGATTCTTAACCTTCAATTTTGTATTTTCATGGAAATATTGTGGCTGAAATACCCTCAGGTGTTAGTGAAGGGACCCTGGACAACTTAAAAGTTGAGCATGACCTTAGCAGACCTTCCACTCTTCCTTTACTCCCTCTACCTTGCTAAAAACTTTAGATTACATTCCTCAGGCTAGCCCCCCAAGCTCTATTCCCTTATTTGGCTACTTCTTCCTCCTGAAGGTGACTACCAAGGTCCAACTACCAAAATATTAAAATCCAGCAATCAAAAGTCCCCTTTGTCTCACCTAATTAACATGTCCAATTAAAAGTAAACGCCTCATCCTAACATGGAGTTCCCCTTTTACCTTTATAAACTGCCATTTGCATAGGGGACATATACGTCTCCCCTCTATATGCCCTTTGACCTCTGGGACAAATATCCCTTCTCCTTTGCCCTCCAAATCCTGTCTTTGTCTCTTATTCCCTTCTCTTTGCACCTCTAGGGCAAATAAATCTTCTTTGGGCTGAGAACGTGGGTTCCTGAGCTGATGCACAGTCCTTACAGTTACTGTTTGTTGTCTGCTGTGATAGCGTAATAGTCAAGGTTTTCAGTCCCTACTTTAGGTTTCCAGAGAATGTCAAGATAGGAGGAACTGTGTTGTTTTCAAAATAGTGAAAATGTAATCAGTACATTACAATGTAGTGTTTACAATGTAGATAAATTTGTAATACTGATACTGTAATACCATCTGAAAAAAAAAAGAATGAAATCACAGGGATCCTAAATTTCAGTTCTGCTTCAAAGACATTGCCAACATAGAGAAGGCCTGCTTGATGTTCCCCTCTGAGTTCCAGTTCTTGGAGCATGAGTTCAAGTGCCTGACCCTGTTCCCAATGCCCTCAGGGTGCCACTCCCACACCTCCAGTAGGCCAATGGTCAGAGCATCATCTTGGCAGAGCTTCCTAGAAAGAAGGACTGGGATGTCTGCTGTTCAAGCTTTTTTACCCAAGGCTTAAGTCAAGGACTTTGGCTGCCACCGCTGTGCAGGTAACTCAAGTGTCAGCTGCGAAAATTTTACTCATGCAGCTAATCTGTTTAGACAGCTTTCCTTGTATCTTGCAGGAAATTGGTCCGAGGGATTCAATGAGACTCTTGAGGCCCTGAGGGTGGCAGTTTTAAAGATCAACTCAACGCGAGTGGACCTGTCATTGACAGAGGGCCTCTCCTCCTGGATTTCATCTGCATTTTCTTATTTTAAGGAATGGGTGGGGGTAGGTTTATTTGGTGTTGCCACATGCTGTGGACTTGTGTTCATGCTCTGGTTGGTTTGCAAGCTCAGAACCCAACAAACAAATGACAAGGTTGTGATAGCTCAAGCACTTGCTGCCATTGAGCAAGGGGCCTCCCCTGAAATCTGGCTATCTATGCTCAAGAATTAGTTGACATTGGTGGCTGGCCTCTTTTGTAGAGTTCACCCTAGGTCATTTAGTAGTTACTGTCACATAGCACTGCGGTATCCAGGGACAGGCAACTTTCCTCATGCACAGATCAACCTAAGACATGGGGCCCAGTGGTGATAGGGTTACCCTATGATGGGAAAGGCTGTGACATTAGAGGAACGACCTAAGACAGGAGCCGCAGCAGATGGACATAATTACACAGACCTAGTCCAGCCTCATTTTAATAAAATAAAAAGGTGGAGATGTGGAGAGCCGTGCGGCGAGCAATCACCATTATAAGATGGTGCTGGCCTCCGCTGTGCCTAACTAGTAAACAAGCCTTGTATGCAGGTGTGAGAGTGAACTCATGCCTAGTCACTGCCCATCTTGGGGCGTAGTAATGGGGTGATGGGCGAGCAACAAATCAGGAGCTGACACGCCACATCAGGTGCTGAAATGCCATGGCTGAGGGCTATATAAGCCATTTTCCGGGGTCTGGGTCTTCCCTCTTGAAGAAGCAATAAAGCTTTTTGCTGCAGAAGAATCCGGTTGTCCGAGTGTGTTCTTGCTGGCGAGAACCATAGCTCAGGACACTTAACCCCTTTCCCGGCCCCCCAGTTCCCTCAATTCTATCCCCCATTCTTCCTCAAGACTCCCCTAGCTCTGCCTGGTGTTTGCATCTGTTTCCATCCACTACTGGATAGTTCTGCTTTTGTATGTTGCTTGGCCTTTTCCCCTTGTAGCTTTTAATATTTTTTACTTTGTTCTATAGATTTGGTGTTTAGATTATTATATGATACAAATATTTTCTTTTATCATCCAATTTAATTGGTTTTCTATAAACTTCTATGTTTATAGGCATTCTTTTCTTTAAATTGGGGGCATTTTCTTCTATGATTTTGTTGAAAATATTTTTGGAGTTTTGGAACTAGGATTCTTCTTCTACTATTCCTATTATTCTTAGTATCCAGATTTCATAGTATACCAGATTTCCTGGATATTTTGTGTCAGGGATTTTTTAGATTTAACATTTTCTTTGACTGATGTATCATTTTCTTCTTTCATATTTTCTATGCTTGAAATTTTCTCTTTCATCTCCTGTATTTTGTTGGTGATGTTTGTGTCTGTAGTTCATGTTGTCTTCCCTAGGTTTTCCATCTCCAGGACTTCCTGTAGTTTGTGTTTTCCTTATTGGTACTATTTCCATTTTTAGGCCTTGAACAGTTTTATTCATTTAATTCATCAGTTTAATTGTATTTTTTTGTATTTCTTTAAGGGGTGTATTCATTTCCTCTTTTCAGGCATCTATCATCTTTATAAGATTGGATTTAAGATCATTTTCTTATTCTTTGGTTGTGTTAGGATATTTAGGGCTTGATGTAGTAGAATAGCTATGCTCTGAAGATGACATACTGCCCTGGCTCTTGTTGATTGTGTTCTTGTTGATTGCAGCCTTTTTGCTATTTGATTGTCCCTATATGTTCCTTGTGTAGGAGGTATTGAGAATGTGGGTTTATGTAACCTGTATGTTCTTATTTCAATAAGCCTCAGGTGGGCAGCATACTGCTGAAAAGTTGAACTCAAGGGGCAGTAGATGTCTCAAAACTGATGACTGTGCTCCAGGGCCCTTGCTGGCAGGGGATTGGGAATAGGGGGAAGGGTCTAACCTGGATGTCCCTGATGCACTAGGCCTGGTAAAGGCAAGCTGAGCATTGACTAGGCAATGGAGCTGGGGTTGGGGATAGAGAAAGCATGCAGCTCAGGGGAGCTGGGCATGCCCTGGGAGACACGAAAGGCAGGAGAATGGAGCAAGAGTCATATATCCTGGATGTTCCTGGTAGAGCAGGCCTGGTGGAGGACAGTGGAGTGGTCTGAAATTGACATCTTAATAACTTTGTGTGAGAGCAGGTGTGGCTGCCGCCCCAAGATGGTGCCCAGGAAGGCTGCCAGGTCTTATGACCTGCGCCTGACTTCCTCATTTCCTCTGACTTAGCCACATCCCAGCCACCTGCACTGCACAGCTCCCCTGAGGTGTCGTCACTTGCTGTGAACCAACCGACTGCCTAAGTGACTGGGGTGATTGGGAGGAGTCAGTAGGGTATTTAAGGCGTGCCCTGGGGTTGTTCAGCGGATTCCGGTTCCTGCATTGCAAAGCAAAGTGTTCCTGAATAAACCTGCTTGAAGAAGGACAATGTGTTATTGCATCTTTCCTGCTGGTAGAGGTGGATGCGACAACTTTGATGTGGTTTCAATATGAAATTTCCCCTAGGCTTGTATGTTTGAATCTCTGGTCCCCAACTAGTGGCTGTGTTTGGGAAGGTTGTGGGATCTTTAGGTGGTACAGACTTGATAAGATCTGGCTTTGGGGTTTTATTATGTATCCTCACTTTCTGTTTCCTCTTTTTTTTCTGTGCATGTATGAAATGTAATCAGCCAACTTCCTGATGACCAGCCCAACCCCATGTTTCTGTTGCCGTGCCTTTCCTGTCATGACAAACTGTAGGAAGTGCCAGCACTGGGTATGTGGTCCTGAGCTCTAAGAAAGTAACCTAAGAAGTTAGACATGGATATTTCAGAACTAAATAAATATGCCATGCATTGGATCCTTCCTGGGACTCTAAGGGCAAATAAATACTTTCTTCCTTAGGATTTCTATTATTGTGATAAACACCATGATCAAAAGAAACTTGGGGGAAAAAAAGGTTTATTTCAGCTTATAGCTCTCGGGCTACAATCTTTCACCAAAGGAACTTACAGCACAAAAACTTAAGATAGGAACCTGAAGGGAGAAACTGAAATGGAGACTATGAAGGAGTATATCCCTCCTGCTTTGTAGCTTTTTTATGTTACTTTCTTAGAGCTCAGGACCACGTGCCCAGTGCTGGCACTTCCTACAGTGAGCTGAGCCCTCCCACATCAATCATGAATCACAAAATATTCTACAGACTTGCCTACAAATCAGATGAAGGTATTTTCTCAATTGATGTTTGTCTTCCTAGATACATACTCACTGTTTCAGTAAATAAATAAAAAACAGTCATTGACGTCAAAGAGTTGTTTTAACTTGTAAGGGAAGCTAGACAAGGATATTTCAGAACTAAATGAATATGTCCTGCATTGCAGGAGTGTGATTGAAGATGTGACAGCTTTTATCAAAAGAGAATGTGAGGGTGGTGTAGTGGCTATTCCTGGTTGTCAACTTGACTATATCTGGAATGAACTACAATCCAGAATTGGAAGACTCACCAGTGATCCTAATCTGGAGGCTGGGAGATAGAAGTTTCTGACCTGGATCTTGGTATGGAGATCTTGAGGCATAGTGGCTATGAATTCCAAAAATTTAAGACTGGGAGATCTCCCAGTTCAAGGCCATCTGGGATTAAAGGTGTGGTGGTAATCCGGACTACACCTTCTGCTGGAGATCTACATAAGGACATTGGAAGAAAGAAGATTCTCTCTCTCTCTCTCTCTCTCTCTCTCTCTCTCTCTCTCTCTCTCTCTCTCTCTCTCTTCCCTTCGTCAGCTTGCTGTGTGGGACTGAGCAACTTCTAGATCCTTGGACTTCCATTCACAGCTGCTGCTGACCATTGTCAGGAGTTAGACTGCCGACTGTAAGTCATCAACAAATTCCTTTACTATATATAGAGTCTACACATAAGTTCTGTGACTCTAGAGAACCCTGACTAATACCAAAGTTGGTACTGGGAGTGGTTCTAGAGGAGCAGAAGTATAAAGAAGAATCTTTTAAAAATCTGGAGTTGGCTTGTTGATTCACCAGCACCTTCAACTACTGAAACCTCTCCTGATTCTCTCCCTCCTGGGAGCTCAGAGAATTTTGAAGACCCTTGGTTGAAACTATATTTCAAGCTTAAAGAACCTAATGCCCTTAATTATCTTGATGAATTAGGTGATTTGGTGTACAAAGCTTTCTTCAAGATGGGGATGCCATACAAGTGCAATGTTTGCTGATAATAAAGGATACAGAAATTTATCTTGAAATAATTCTTTGCTATAATAATGCTTTGGAATTCATTAACTATAAAAGCAAATTTACATGCTAATGGGATAGATGTTCTTATTTTTAAGTAAAGATTTAATTCAGTTGAATATTTGGTACTGAAGGATGTTTAGCATCTTCAACACTTCAAACCAACAGATATTTGTAGTTTTTATTTTAATTACAATTTTTAATATTTACTTTTATTTATATGGATGTCCATGGATGGTGTATGAGTGTGAAGAGGTCAGCTCAGGGCCTTTGGAAAATTCCACCAGGCCCCAGAACATGAAGAACCCTCCCCTCCTGGAAGAGAGAGGTCATGAAGCACATGTGCACCCCTCCCCTCTCAGAAGAGAGAGGTCATGGAGCCCATAGGCACCCCTCCCCCTTAGAAGAGAGAGGCTGATTACATTCCTCAATAAAACCGCAGGGCAGACCAACCATTGGCCACCTGCAGATATGGGAAGCCCCAATACCTCATTTCCTAAAGTGTGTACTGTTCCACCAACCATATTGTGCCTTGTTGCTGATGTTCTATTCTGCCCTGGAAACTGTATAAAAACTTGCCAAATGGGCCACCTAGGGTCGTTGCCTCTCCTTTGGGTGCAGGATGGCCTTAGGTACTGAAACAATAAACTCCTCCTGCTATTGCATCAATCCGTGGCTCCACATGGTTCACTCAGGAGGTCCCCAGTAGTTTCTTAGTTTCCTTTCTCTGTTTTCTTTCCAGTTCACAGCACTCTCAAGATTTCTGGACTCCCTCCCCCAACAATATTTTATGAGTTAAACTCAGGATAGAAATCAATATGGTGGAGCGGGGGAGGTAGGAATTTCCATGTTCTTGGTGTATGCTCAATTCTGTGTTTTCCATTTGTTTTTGTTTTTGTAGTATAAAAACAAAAATAGAATTTACTATTTGGTGCCACCTGGTGGCTATTCTAGAAATTGCATAGTAGAGAATGGGCCTTCAGTGTTGCTTCTGTCCCTGAGACTTGTCTTTTTTTTTTTTTTTAATTTATTTTTTTATTAGGTATTTTCCTCGTTTACATTTTCAATGCTATCCCAAAAGTCCCCCATACCCACCCCCCCAATCCCCTACTCACCCACTCCCCCTTTTTGGCCCTGGGGTTCCCCTGTACTGGGGCATATAAAGTTTGCAAGTCCAATGGGCCTCTCTTTCCAGTGATGGCCGACTAGGCCATCTTTTGATACATATGCAGCTAGAGACAAGAGCTCCGGGGTACTGGTTAGTTCATATTGTTGTTCCAACTATAGGGTTGCAGATCCCTTTAGCTCCTTGGGTAATTTCTCTAGCTCCTCCATTGGGGGCCGTGTAATCCATCCAATAGCTGACTGTGAGAATCCACTTCTGTGTTTGCTAGGCCCCGGCACAGTCTCACAAGAGACAGCTATATCTGGGTCCTTTCAGCAAAATCTTGCTAGTGTATGCAATGGTGTCAGCGTTTGGAAGCTGATTATGGGATGGATCCCTGCATATGGCAATCACTAGATGGTCCATCCTTTCATCACAGTTCCAAATTTTGTCTCTGTAACTCCTTCCATGGGTGTTTTGTTCCCATTTCTAAGAAGGTGCAAAGTGTCCACACTTTGGTCTTCGTTCTTCTCGAGACTTGTCATCTTGAAGTCTCCCTGTTCATAAAATGCTGTAAACTCCAGACTCCTTCATGGAAAACCTAGGGACAATAACCATGGGGAGTTATCATACCTGTGGTCTTTCAGCCTGTTATCACCATTTTAGCTAGAGATTCTGTTTTCCATGACTTATTTAAGGTCCCACAGCTGTCATAAGAGGAACTGGGTCTGAATCACCACAATGCCAGGCGAGGGGGAGATGGACAGTGTCTAGGTTATGTTTGGAGCTATCTCTAACATTCACAATCATCAGTAACTTTTATATGATAGCCACTTTCAAACTCTAGAGGAATATGAGTGTTTCCTCTTCCAGACATAATAGCTGTAAAATCTAGTAATAAATAGCTGGTAAAAGCAAGTCATGTCCAAATCCACCCTGTCTCATGGGTGTCCTGTGCCATACTCATTTCCCACTGCTCTTGTTTGTTGGCATTTCATTACTGCAAATGACAGGCTGTCATCCTTTGGAATTCTGAATCCCCTTATTTCAAGTTACCTATAGGTACTGGAAGAAGATACAGTGGAGAGACCTAGTCACAATCCTAACTGAAACAGTAACAAACTCTTGGTCTTATCATTAGTGCATCAGAATTTATCTTAACTGGAGACTTTTATCCATAGTAAATGGAATTCTGTGGACCTAAATTTACAATTTCTTCTCTTATGCCTTTTTCTGTTTGGAATTCTCAAAACATTAGTAGAAATAGGTGACAGTTCAGAACCCAAAACTTTTGATTAAGAAACCTGACATTGCCACTCATAAATCTGTAGCAACAAGGTCAAGTTACTAGGTCTTAATTTTCAGTGACATTGAAATACTAGAGTTGTATTAAGTACCAAAACTGGCTTGTGGTGTACACACACACCTCATGTGTTAAGTAAGTGACAGTTAACATCCCACTGTCACAAAAGCAATCTGGATCAAAAACAGTTGTCTACAAATCTTTTTTTTTCCCACTCCTTTATTTCTTCTGTCCTGAGAATGTAACCCAGGCCTTGAGTATGTCAGACAAGTGCTCTATGCTAGCTACATCTGTAGCCCATACAAATCTACCTTTAAAAATCCAGCCTGGATTTGTGAGGTTATTAGGAATGATGTCCTGTAGCAGGGGAACTAATTAACTTCTAATGATGATTCCATAGGATGGCCTCCTGGGATACACACAGGTGAAGTTATTCAAGCAGCTAGACATCCATCTTGTGCCAGCTGGGGAAATGCATCCATGAGATCAAGCTGTGGGGCATTTTCTCAATTAGTGATCAAGGGGGGAAGTCCCCTTGTGAGTGGTGCCATCTCTGGGCTGGTAGTATTGGGTTCTATAAGAAAGCAAGCTGAGCAAGCTAGGGGAAGCAAGCCAGTAAAGAACATCCCTCCATGGCCTCTGCATCAGCTCCTGCTTCCTGACCTGCTTGAGCTCCAGTCCTAACATCCTTTGGTGATCAACACCAATGTGGAAAGTGTAAGCTGAATAAACCCTTTCCTCCCCAACTGCTTCTTGATCATGATGTGTGTGCAGGAATAGAAACCCTGACTAAGACACCATGCCCTAAACTTTATTGATAATTATCATGAGGAAAACATTTTTTTTTTTACGCTGTGCTTAAATGTGTCAAAATAAAAAGCTCAGGGGCAGATTTCAGAGGCTTGAACCAGCCTAGTTAACTAGGTTGTGTTGAACCAGGTTTTCTTCTTGCCTCTCGTGGTTCATTTATCTGTGGGCCGTAGTGTTTGGAGGGACACCTACAATTGGCAACTACATTAGGGGCTCAGTCTTCAGAGAAGGTGAAAAGTTTTCCTTTAAATAAAAATTAGAGGTTTAGGAAACCCGGGCCTCTCACTCAAGGGTTACTGACAGTAAATGAAAGAGTGGAATGAAAATGGGTTCTTCTCAGTCCTTTGAGACCAAGTGTTTTATACAATTATTGAGATGTTTGTTAAGTTCCAGAGGAACACAATATTCATTGCTCGGCAAACTTATATGGATAGAAACAAATGTAAAGACCACCCATGAAAGGCAAGGTGGAATCCTTGACAATAGTTATGCAAGATGGAGTATAGTAATGTGTGCCTTGAATGTTCTCAGGAGGAGCAAAACTTAAAAAGAAAAGAAAAGAAGGAAGAAAGGAAGGAAGAAGGGAAGGAAAAGGAAGAAGATAGAAAAGGAAAAAGAAAGGGAGGAAGAAAGAAAAGGAGAAAGAAAGAAAGAAAGAAAGAAAGAAAGAAAGAAAGAAAGAAAGAAAGAAAGGGAGGAAGAAAGAAAAGGAGAAAGAAAGAAAAGGAGAAAGAAAAATGAGAAAGATTTTTTTTTTTTCTGATTGACCCAGATCTTGGCAGAGCAGGCCGATGGAGTATGGTTGCTTGGCTTCCAAGCCAGCCATGCACATTCAAGGCTCATCCTCTTGAGTGATCTAACAAACTCAGAGCCCTCCAGCTCCTGGGCCCTTTCGACTGCTTGGTCTGGATGCAACAAATACCTGAATTCCAAAGAATGGTGGGCAGGGCTCTGCTGCCTACAGCATGAGCTAGGTCTCAGATGCCCAAAGTTTAGCTTTTGTTTGGTTGGTTTTTATTTGTTTGTGCTCTCCTCATAGCAGAAAGAACTCAGTACAGGTTGATCAATTTTTTCCTTCATGGAAAAAATTAAAACAGGCCCAACTTCTTTTATAGGAACCCAGGACATTAAGTGTATAAGCTGGTGCTGATGAACATTCCTTAGGCACTACTCATTCATTTTATGGATGATACTGTCCTCTCTTCCTGATTGTCTAATCAATGCATAAATGAATGTTTAATTTTCATGGTAAATAAACCAAAAGAGCAAAATGTAAGATGTTGGGCCATTTCAATTGGGTATGCTATTACCTGTTAGTTACTACTAAGAATTTGGTTTTGCTATTTTAGTTGCTTTAAGAAGACTCTTGTTTAATTCTAAAAAATGTATAAGACCTGCAGCAGAATGGGTTAACTTATTAAATAATGCAGCTGCTAATGTGAAATCTCATAGAATTAATCCCTTCCTGGTAAAGAGCCTACAGAAATAACTGTGCCACTAAAATAAATGCAGGTTGATTGTTCCAAACTGATAAAAATTGGCAGGTTGTGTTAATATATGTCTTGGGATCTATAAGTAATCACTATCCAATAGATGTCCTTTTATGATTTTTTTTAAAAAGTTAAGCCAGGTGGTGGTGGTGCAGGCCTTTAATCCCAGCACTTGGGAGGCAGAGGCAGGTAGATTTCTGAGTTTGAGGCCAGCATGATCTACAGAGTGAGTGCCAGGACAGCCAGGGCTACACAGAGAAACTGTATCGAAAACAACAACAAAAACAAAACAAAACAAAAAACCCAAACAAACAAACAAAAAGATATCCCATGGTTACTGCATAAAATTATATCTAAAAATCTTATAGAAATTATTTTTAATGCTTTAGTAGAGTGCTCTTCAAAAGGACAAGGAGCATACATTTTATATACTCTTATCTTCTACAACATACTGTATATGTAACTTGAATTCAACACTTATTTAGGAAAATAGATGTTTTAAAATAGCAACCATGTGGCTTACCTCCATCTAAGTTGATGAGTTCATCAGAATGGAAACAACCATGTGGCTGACAGCCACCCTAATTAAGGCTTAAAGGTACATGACATGTAACTTCACCACTGTCTTGGTTAAGATGACCACATGGTATAAACCAATTAAGACAATGCTTTAAAAACTTCCCAATGCTATTGAGTCCTCTGCTTTTGATTATATCTCTTTTTGAGACTAAGAAGGCAATAGCAAGTCTCCAACACATTTTGGGTTAGGATGGATTACTTGTATGGTAGTACATTCTAAAATTATAATTGTATGTGCAAGTTAACAGAACCTTGGAAAAACGTGTGGCTTTGCTAACTTTGTTCAACACCAGGCTTCTAGAAAATTTTAAGTAAGAAGCAATATATATTTGATAAGTATGTTTGATAAATACCTAAGGTCTATGCAAGCTAGTGGAAGCTGACTTGAAAATATATGTTGAGCCTCTTTGTCTTTGTGACTGTATTTATTTGATGCTAAAAGATCTTTAACTCAACATTTGAAGGCTCAATATAAACAGGGATATAACTATAAAACCCCAATCTTAAATAAGCCACTACTTTGTTTTAAATTGTTAAAAATAATTAAATCATAGAATTTAATTGCTAGTCATCTTATAAATGATCAGATTCCTTAATATGTTCAAAACCATGTATGTAGTCATGTTAAGTGCAAATGTGATAATTTCAAAAAAAAACCAACCAACCAAACAAACAAACAACTTTGACCTTCTATAAATGCTAAAAAGGTTAAGGCTAAAGCAAGTAACTAGAAACAACTAAAGTTTGTTTACAATCTTGTATACTTAATAAATGATCCTCAAACTCCTGGAGATCTGCTGAATACAGCATTTAAAATGTTTAACAAAAATGATCTCTGTGCCATTAGGTCATACTTCCTGCTCTAATTTATCTTTCTCAGACCTCTAAGGATATTGCCAGCTAACCATCAGCAAGCGCTGAGCTCTTTTTCCATGATGACTGCAGCTGCCTAGGCAGTCTGTTTCATGTGTAAAAATCTGACTCACCACTCATCACACTCGCTGATATCACACTGAAAGAGATGAACCCACAAAACAAGTTTCAATGTAACTTTTAAAATCCTATCCTATTGAAATATGACAGTAATACCAAACTTCTGGCACTTCTGTTTCTGTAAAACATAAGCAGGAAGAGCATGCGCGTGCGCGCGCGCGTGTGTGTGTGTGTGTGTGTGTGTGTGTGTGTGTTTGTTTGTATATACATATATGGATGCTATTAATTATATACTAATATATTTAATATATAATAAGAAATTTCACTTTGTCTTTTACATCAAAATTGGAGATTTTCATATTTCAGGTCTTTCAGATACTGAGAGCACAAACACTACATAGATCCCTTTGTTATCTGTACTTCCTAAAACTTCAATAAATTAAAATTTGAACCTAAGGGAAATAAGAGTAATTGAAATCAGAGAGTATTGTTGTTGCTGTTGCTTGTAAATAACATCATGGCCAAGAAAAGCAAACATGATTGTATACGTCTCAAATTCCCTTGGGCTTAACCTAAAGGGGGATAAATCAAAATTATAATCAGGAAACTAGATTATTGTGAAGTTTTCACCAAAAATTATTTGTGATTTGTTATACAGCCTCATTATCTGTCACATTAAAGTGTCTCTAAAATAGAAACGGAAGGTTCCCAGCAAGTTCTTCCATGGAATTGTGCTTTGATACTGTGCACATTTTTGTTTTATTTACAGTATGAGACAGATGAATACTTGCATGTTTGGATGGGAAAGACTTAGTTGTTTTTACCTTCAGGATTTTCTGTGAGTGCTTCACAGGTGCTTCTGAGTATCCTTTTATTCAGGAAAAGAATCTTCTTGAGCTCAGAATTAAAATTTTTCCTAAATTTTAAAATCCCAAATCTTAAGCTAAAATTCATTTAAATATTTAAAAGTTAATCACTCTGAATTAGATTGATTTTGCTTGATTTTTCATTTTGAGCTTGCCCTTGGTTTGATAAATAATTAGTCTTTAGCCAGAGAGATAATTAAATGAGCCTGTACTCTGTTCATAGGGGTTATTGCATACAATATAAAGACATTAGTTTATATAATATTCCAAACTTCTAGAAAATAATTAGTAATGAATGGACATGAGGTTGATATCTGAACCTGCAGAAGTCTGATTCTGGGGCCTTCTCTGCTGTAAGACCTATAGATGTCTATGGTAAATTTCACTACAGGCATGCACAATGCTTTTCCCTAACTAGTAAGATACAAGACACAGCCTCAGGTGTGGCGTGAGGCTCTAGAAGCTCTGAGAAAATACTATTCTGTCTTATCTAAAACTCAACTTTGCCATTACAGCAGCAAGAACAAAATGACAAAGACCCTAATAATACTAGGAAATAATTTAAGAAAACTTAGTATTGTTTGTGATGATAAAATTTCTTACTATTCACAGAATATTATGAAATACCACCAAGTACTTATTGGCAAATGTATATAATAAAAAGTAGGTATATACTCTCTCTAAGGTCCCAAATATTATGTTATATTTAGCTATGCTATTTTAATTTTATTTCATTTTAAAGGATTATACTTTTTCTGTTGCTCAAAAGTATTTTGCCCTAAGGGAGACACAATTTAAAGTATATATTAATCAATAGGAAAGGCCTGGTGTTCTAATATCAAGGAGCGGTTATGCTGTGTCTCTCCAGAAAATGAGTGGAGTCTCAGATGGCATCCACTTTGATGAATTCAACCAGAAGAGAATGCCAGAAACCACAAGACAAGTGAACGGTCTAAAGATAGACAACAAACCCATCAAGAGGAGACACCCTAAGAGGAAAAATTAGCTGATTACTTGGGGATATATCAAGACTCTAATTTCTCAAGAGATTCTTTGGCTAAACAGTAAGTACATTATACTATTGACCCCAAAACAATGCTATTATGTTTAATGAGTATATGGTATGTTAATTCTTTTGTTGTTGGTTTTTTTTGTTTGTTTTGGGTTTTTTTTTCTAGAGCCACATTCTTTATTATTTTTATGTTTTTAATTTTTATTGGATATTTTCTTTTTTTTAATTTTTAATATTTTTATTACGTATTTTCCTCAATTACATTTCCAATGCTATCCCAAAAGTACCCCATACCCTCCCTCCCACTACCCTACCCACCCATTCCCATTTTTTGGACCCTGGCATTCACCTGTACTGGGGCATATGAAGTTTGTGTGTCCAATGGTCCTCTCTTTTCAGTGATGGCCGACTAGGCCATCTTTTGATACATATGCAGCTAGAGTCAAGAGCTCCTGAGTACTGGTTAGTTCATAATGTTGTTCCACCTATAGGGTTGCAGATCCCTTTAGCTCCTTGGGAACTTTCTCTGGCTCCTCTATTGGGAGCCCTGTAATCCATCCAATAGCTGATCGTGAGCATCCACTTCCATGTTTGCTAGGCCCCGGCATAGTCTCACAAGAGACAGCTATATCTGGGTCCTTTCAGCAAAATCTTGCTAGTGTATGCAATGGTGTCAGCGTTTGGAAGCTGATTATGGGGTGGATCCCTGGATATAGCAGTCTCTAGATGGTCCAGCCTTTCGTCACAGCTCCAAACTTTGTCTCTGTAACTCCTTCCACAGGTGTTTTGTTCCCAATTCTAAGGAGGGGCACAGTGTCCACACTTTGGTCTTTATTCTTCTTGAGTTTCATGCATTCAGCAAATTGTATCTTATATCTTGGGTATCCTAAGTTTTGGGCTAATATCCACTTAGCAGTGAGTACATATTGTGTGAGTTCCTTTGTGATTGTGTTACCTCACTCAGGATGATGCCCTCCAGGTCCATCCATTTGGCTAAGAATTTCATAAATTCATTCTTTTTAATAGCTGAGTAGTACTCCATTGTGTAAATGCACCATATTTTCTGTATCCATTCCTCTGTTAAGGGGCATCTGGGTTCTTTCCAGCTTCTGGCTATTATAAATAAGGCTGCTATGAACATAGTAGAGCATATGTCCTTCTTATCGGTTGGGACGTCTTCTAGTATATGCCCAGGAGAGGTATTGCTGGATCCTCTGGTAGTACTATGTCCAATTTTCTAAGGAACCGCCAGACTGATTTCCAGAGTGGCTGTACAAGCTTGCAATCCCAACAGTGGAGGAGTGTTCCTCTTTCTCCACGTCCTCGCCAGTATCTGCTGTCAATTTTTGATCTTAGCCATTCTGACTGGTGTGAGGAAGAATCTCAGGGTTGTTTTGATTTGCATTTCCCTGCTGATTAAGGATGTTGAACATTTTTTCAGGTGCTTCTCTGCCATTTGGTATTCATCAGGTGAGAATTCTTTGTTCAGTTCTGAGCCCCATTTTTTAAATGGGGTTATTTGATTTTCTGGAGTCCACCTTCTTGAGTTCTTTATATATATATATTGAGTTCTTTATATATATATATATATATATATATATATATTATATATATATATATATATATATAATATCCAATATATATATTGGATATTAGTCCCTTATCTGATTTAGGATAGGTAAAGATCCTTTCCCAATCTGTTGGTGGCCTTTTTGTCTTATTGATGGTGTCTTTTGCCTTGCTTTGTAGTTTCATGAGGTCCCATTTGTCAATTCTCGATCTTATAGCACAAGCCATTGCTGTTCTAGTCAGGAATTTTTCCCCTGTGCCCATATCTTCAAGGCTTTTCCCCACTTTCTCCTCTATAAGTTTCAGTGTCTCTGGTTTTATGTGAAGTTCCTTGATCCACTTAGATTTGACCTTAGTACAAGGAGATAGGAATGGATCAATTCGCATTCTTCTACATGTTAACAACCAGTTGTGCCAGCACCATTTGTTGAAAATGCTGTCTTTCTTCCACTGGATGGTTTTAGCTCCCTTTTTGAAGATCAAGTGACCATAGGTGTGTGGGTTCATTTCTGGGTCTTCAATACTATTCCATTGGTCTACTTGTCTGTCACTATACCAGTACCATGCAGATTTTTATCACAATTGCTCTGTAGTAAAGCTTTAGGTCAGGCATGGTGATTCCACCAGAGGTTCTTTTATCCTTGAGAAGAGTTTTTGCTATCCTAGGTGTTTTGTTATTCCAGATGAATTTGCAGATTGCTCTTTCTAATTCATTGAAGAATTGAGTTGGAATTTTGATGGGGATTGCATTGAACCTGTAGATTTTTTTTGGCAAGATAGCCATTTTTACAATGTTGATCCTGCCAATCCATGAGCATGGGAGATCTTTCCATCTTCTGAGATGTTCTTTAATTTCTTCCTTCAGAGAATTGAAGATTTTATCATACAGATCTTTCACTCCTTAGTTAGAGTCACGCCAAGATATTTTATATTATTTGTGACTATTGAGAAGGGTGTTATTTCCCTAATTTCTTTCTCAGCCTGTTTATTCTTTGTGTAGAGAAAGGCCATTGACTTGTTTGAGTTAATTTTATATCCAGCTACTTCACCGAAGCTGTTTATCAGGTTTAGGAGTTCTCTGGTGGAATTCTTAGGGTCACTTATATATACTATCATATCATCTGCAAAAAGTGATATTTTGACTTCATCTTTTCCAATTTGTATCCCCTTGATCTCCGTTTGTTGTCGAATTGCTCTGGCTAGGACTTCAAGTACAATGTTGAATAGGTATGGAGAGAGTGGGCAGCCTTGTCTAGTCCCTGATTTTAGTGGGATTGCTTCAAGCTTCTCACCATTTACTTTGATGTTGGCTACTGGTTTTCTGTAGATTGCTTTTATCATGTTTAGGTATGGGCCTTGAATTCCTGATCTTTCCAAGACTTTTATCATGAATGTCGAATGCTTTTTCCGCATCTAATGAGATGATCATGTGGTTTTTGTCTTTGAGTTTATTTGTATAATGGATTATATTGATGGATTTCTGTATATTAAACCATCCCTGCATCCCTGGAATAAAACCTACTTGGTCAGGATGGATGATTGCTTTAATGTGTTCTTGAATTCGGTTAGCGAGAACTTTATTGAGTATTTTTGCATCTATATTCATAAGGGAAATTGGTCTGAAGTTCTCTATCTTTGTTGGATCTTTCTGTGGTTTAGGTATCAGAGTAATTTTGGCTTCATAGAATGAGTTGGGTAGAGTTCCTTCTACTTCTATTTTGTGGAAGAGTTTGTGCAGAACTGAAATTAGATCTTCTTTGAAGGTCTGGTAGAACTCTGCACTAAACCCATCTGGTCCTGGGCTTTTTTTGGCTGGGAGACTATTAATGACTGCTTCTATTTCTTTAGGGGATATGGGACTGTTTAGATCGTTAACTTGATCCTGATTTAACTTTGGAATCTGGTATCTCTCTAGAAATTTGTACATTTCGTCCAGGTTTTCCAGTTTTGCTGAGTATAGCTTTTTGTAGAAGGATCTGATGGTGTTTTGGATTTCTTCAGGATCTGTTGTTATGTCTCCCTTTTCATTTCTGATTTTGTTAATTAGGATGTTGTCCCTGTGCCTTCTAGTGAGTTTCCTCTAGTGAGCTAAGGGTTTATCTGTCTTGTTGATTTTCTCAAAGAACCAACTCCACATTTGGTTAATTCTTTGAATAGTTCTTCTTGTTTCCAGAATTTCTTTTCTGGTCCAGTCTATTTGGAGTCCTGTAGGCTCCTTGTATGTACATGGGAATCTCTTTCTTTAGGTTTGGGAAGTTCTCTTCTATAATTTTGTTGAAGATATTTGCTGGCCCATTAATTTGAAAATCTTCATTCTCATCAACTCTTATTATCTTTAGGTTTGGTCTTCTCATTGTGTCCTGTATTTCCTGGAATTTTTGAGTTAGGATCCTTTTGTGTTTTTTATTTTCTTTGATTGTTGTGCCGATGTTCTCTATGGAATCTTCTGCACCTGAGATTCTCTCTTCCATCTCTTGTATTCTGTTGCTGATGCTCGCATCTATGGTTCCAGATTTCTTTCCTAGGGTTGCTATCTCCAGCGTTGCCTCACTTTGGGTTTTCTTTATTGTGTCTACTTCCCTTTTTAGGTCTAGTATGGTTTTGTTCATTTCCATCACCTGTTTGGATGTGTTTTCCTGTTTTACTTTAAGGACTTCTACCTGTTTGGTTGTGTTTTCCTGTTTTTCTTTAAGGACTTGTAACTCTTTAGCAGTTTTCTCCTGTATTTCTTTAAGTGAGTTATTAAAGTCCTTCTTGCTGTCCTCTACCATTATCATGAGAAATGCTTTTAAATCCGGGTCTAGTTTTTCGGTTGTGTTGGGGTGCCTAGGACTAGGTGGGGTGGGAGTGCTGCGTTCTGATGATGGTGAGTGGTCTTGATTTCTGTTAGGAGGATTCTTACGTTTGCCCTTCGCCATCTGGCAATCTCTGGTTCTAGTTGGTATAGTTGTCTCTGGTTAGAGCTTGTTCCTCAGGTGATTCTGTTAGCCTCTATCAGCAGACCTGGGAGACTAGCTCTCTCCTCTGAGTTTCAGTGGTCAGAGCACTCTCTGCAGGCAAGCTCTCCTCTTACAGGAAAGGTGCACAGATATTTGGCCTTAGGACCTCCCTCCTGGCCAAAGACAAAGGCCCAAAACAGGATCTGTCTGTATGCTGAGTTGCTTTGGCCTGTCCCAGAAGCTGATAGCTTCTGTATTCTATACTCTCACCTGTGCAGAATACTCTTGGCTGGGTCCTGGAACCAAGATGTCTGCTGCCGATGCTCAGGCAAAGCGCTCCCCGGTATGTTAATTCTTAAGTGTCAGTGAAACATCCAAATACCTTTTACTTGTGTGAGACAGTATGATGCGGTTTTGCCATACTAAAAATTGTTTTTATCCTTTAAGAACAGTTATTTGGATAAAAGATGGTGTATCATTATTTTGTCAATGGAATGGGGCATATTTTACTTGGATATTTTACTATAGACATAAAGTTAAAGAAGAAAATACCTGATGTATTCCTTCCCAAAGTGGATATAAAATAGAGATAATTTGTTGCTCAGACATGATCTTGGTTGTCAACAGTTTCCTGACATGTGTTGCTTTAACATGTCAAATTTACACAAAGAGATAGACAAAATTTCTCCAGTAACCTTTGAATGGTCACCATGGCTAAGATGGCTTTCCCCTTTCCTTTGTCATCTGTTAGCTATTCTTATAATTCTATATATAATTCTATATTGATTAGACTAGCCATGGAGGCAATGATTTCTACCATGACCTACTACAGCCACTACTTTTTCTTTAAAATGTTAAAAATGGGGAGATGTAGGAGCACATGAGACCTTCATGCTCATAGACAGTACAAGGGAAACTACTTGTCTCTTAATGGGATGGATTTATGCCTGCTTCATTTATAAGGCTGGGGTGGATGCTGTAGATAGCCTGGCAATGTTTGCTACTCTGTAGAGCCAGATGATGCCCTAATTCTCCTTATCCTGAGTGTGGTTTCTCAGTCATAGAACCAATGCTTGTGGAAGAGGTCATGGGTACTTTGAAAAGATATATACTTTGCCAGAGTTGATGTAGCCATGCCTTAGGCTTTGTTGTGATAGTTGCCATGAAGAAGCATCTTTCCAAAGTTGTACTTTGCTTAAATATGTAAAAACTAAAGTGCTCAGGATCAGAGTCCAAACGTTTAAGCCAACCCTGCTAACTACACTGTAGTAAATGGGCTTTCTTTCTTGCCTCTCATAGTCCATTGCTTTTCTAGTCATAGCACTTGCAGGGACCCTCATACACCCCAAGTCAGAAGCTAGCACATTTCTGAACAGGTAATCCTACTACTGAAGAATCTGGATAGATACATATGAATCCCAACTCTAATATTTTGTACATGTCTTCAGCATTTCCCATCTCTTTCAATTATATTATTTGTTCAATGCTACTGTTCAGACTTCTTCCTTAAACATTAACCATGCTCTAAGAAACAATGCCAGAAATTACTAATTTTACATGCTTGATATTTTTCTACCTTTATTGTTGATAACATTAATATACAACCACAAAAAAATCCTTATAAGAAATGTATTCACTGAGCCCTGAAGAGAGAGATTTAATGGAGATATCCCTTTTAGGATGCTGTGTTCTACAGTTGGTGGCTTCTGTCTCCTCTCAGTCTCTGTTGCTGTTTCTGTGTGTCTCTGTTTTTCTCTGTGTTTCTCTATCTTTCTCTGTGTAACATTTTCTAACTCTGTAGAGCACCTTTCTAGTCTCTCGAGTCATCAGTTTCTAACCCCCTCTCTGGGAGAACCAAAACATTAAGAAGAAAATAGATGCACACTCTAAGAAAGTTCAAAACCAGCACACAAGTGCCTAGTGGAAACAAGTCTCTTAATGTGAATTAATGTGGCAGAGCAGGGATGTGAAGGGCATATGTGAACTTGAGCTGTTGGAGAAATTGTATGGTTTGAATGAAAATGGCCGCCACTGGCTCATAGGGAGTGGCTTTGTTTGAAAGTATTAGGCCTTATTGGTATAGCTTTGTTGGAGAAAATGTGTCACTGAGGGTAAGCTTTGTATTTCAAATGCTCAAGTCAGGCTCAGATTTTCCTTTCTCTTTTTGCTGCCTAATGACTCTTGGCTACCACTCTAGTACCATGTTTACCTGCTTGCCTTGCCCCGTGTTTCCTGGGATGAAAGCAAATTCCTTGAAACTCGGTGGAAAAGGTCCTAAGACTTTTTTTTATTTATTCATAAACAGCAAAAAGCAAATGAAACGGGCCCACACTTGTTCTTTCACACACACTCGTCACGAACCTTTTCAGTCTTGCAGGCGTAGCATACAGGTAAACAGCAGCACACAGGTAAACAGGACTCGATGTTGCTGGCCTTCAGATCCTCCGACTGGGGTCCACCTGGTGTCCACCTGGGGTCCACGGGGATTGTTTCTCTACTCATTGTTGTCTCAGTTTGGGCCCTTGGGAGATAAACGATTTTCCCATGCCAGACTGGAGTTTTAAGCTAAATTTAGCCAATTACAACTAGGACGTTCTACACATGACTTCATGCACTTCTCTATCACTCTCACGCACGCACTATGGCCTGTTTTTCATAGTTATCTAGGGCCGCAGGCGCAGTCCATGGGTTCTGAGGCCATGTGTTCTTTAGAATAATGGACTAAACCTCTGAATTCTAAGCCAGCCCCAATTAAATGTTCTCCTATATAAAAGTTTCAGGGTCATGGGGTTTCTTCACAGCAATAAAAACTTAAGACAGAAACATTCTCCACCTCTAATTCTGTATATTAGCTTAGCTCTCCCAAGTCTCAGTTCCAGCCTCCATAAATTGGGTACAGTAATTACAACTACTCCATAGGGTTATGCTGAAGAAGAAATAAGACATTTTAAACAACTTCTCAGTACCTAATGCTACTAACTTGACAAAGTAAGACTCATCTCTGTATAGGGAGGCTTCTTAGAAGATGCCATTTCAAAAGCCATGGGGTAACCAACTCAAAGTTTCTCTTGGTGAAAAGAAAGGTTAAAACTTAGCAACTCCCTTTTACACCGCAATGAAATTCTTACATCCTCTTCAAATAATTACTTCTGTGCAGGTAAAAAAAAAAAAAATGAAAGCATTATGCTCCTCACAGAGACAGTACTGCTGGATCTGCTTGAGGGGTCATCATAAAAGTGGTCAGCATTCTTCTAAGAAAAGCTCCTTACTCTCACTGACTTTAGCTGCCCTTGGGGAACAGAATCCTGCCCAAATCGTTGGCTTCATCAGGTGCCTCATAGAAAAACAATTGGAACAGGGAAGAGTGGGGAGAGGAGGAAAGAAGGTTCTACCCCTGGACAGGCTTCCTTTCCAAAGCCAAGGACTGGCTAGTTCACAGGACCGCATTCATCTTTTCAGTTTCATCTAATGAAATGACTAAATTTGGCTTGCTTGCCCTGCTGTTCTCTCAGATCCTGTTTTTTGTTTGTTTGTTTGTTTGTTTGTTTGTTTGCCTTCCTATTTGTGGTGGTTGAGCTTGACTATCCAACTCCACAAAGAACTGGTCAGAGATTCTGCTGGGGAATCAGTTCCAGACATGGGGTAGCAGACTAGCTGAGGAAGAACAGAACCATACCATGGACTGAGTGCTTGGATGGAACTTGTGTGGAAGGAGGAAGGTCCTGCATAAACACTTGTTCTGCTCATTCAGAATGAAAGAGCCTCTGCTACCATGACTCCCAAGCCAGAGCCCACACTCTTCAGTATTTGATTATGGGCTTGTTCTGGCATGCATTTGATTAAACTGGAAAGCCAGAGAGAAAAGAGCTACTGATGTATTATTTATTTATTGTCTTGACACTCTGATGTCTTAAAATGTCCACATTATGTTTTAAACCATCTGAAACACTTTTTAAAAGCATACACAATAAATTGTGTTCACAATTTAGAATTTTAATATGCTACCCTCTAGTGGTGAGTAGGACAAATTCTCCCAACTATTTTTATTTGCATTGTTTGAGAATCTAATACATGTATATAATGTGTTTTGATCAAATCCACACTGCAATTAATTTTATTTCCTAACTATTGCCCCAATTCTTTGTTATTTAATAAATGTGCTGAGTACCCTTAGTGCTGCCAGGACTCATCTGGGAATAGGGGCTATGTCCAGCAACATGGCTGGGCTCTCAGGGACCACATCCTAAACAAAGCTGATTCTTCATCTCCAAGCAGCTTCCAGTTCCAATGGTTCTCTACCTAGTGGTGGGGTTCATGGCTGCTTCTCCATCCTGGGATTTTATCTTCCTCATTCTTGTGCAGCTTAGAAGACTAAGCATCCTATTGAATTCTTTCATGTTGACATCTGTGCAGATATAAGACACACTTCTCAGCTTCCTGTTGTCTGTGACATCAGACTTTGAGAGTCTTTGTGTTGGTATTTTGATCTGCTTGGGATATGTGCTACTCCATAAGCTCCTACTGGCTGCTATTGGGCTGTCTGAGGACCTAGAAATATTTTCTTCAGGGCTGAGGACAGCAACTGCTGCAAGGGCCGGACAGTTTCAGACTCAGAGAGGATGGATGGAGAGGCTGTAATCAGGCTTCTTCATTGATGCCTTGTGTGATGTTGCCAGAAAGAATTCTTTATTGTCTGGGTGAAGAATGAGCTAAATGGGGCTGTCTTCTTTTACAAACACAGAAATTAGGAAGCTACAAGTCTAGCTAACTTTGTCTGTCAAGTGAAAAGATGTGACAGCCTGCCATTCTATCCTTTCTCAAGTCCTGAAGTCTGGAACCATGTCACTTCCCATCATGAAGCATCCTCTGGCTGTTCTGTGACCATTTCCAGAATGTATAATTCAACATAATGGGGAGGAGACAGTTGTAGTTATCTTGATATTTTATCTTAATCAGAAATTAGAGTTAATGAAAAATATATACTTTAAGCCAGTTTTTACAGTGAGTTAGTCACCAGAAGCCATAGAGAAGATCTTATCTGCCTGGGTCCTCTTTCTCTTCACTAGCTTCTTTGCTGGAACCACCTCCTATGCCCTTACCCTCACTGTCCTCCCTGAAATGCTCCTACTTGATAGGGCATGATTTCAAAATGTGTTTTAGAATATGAAAACTTAGTGGCAGAAAACTCATTAGACATCAAACAGGATGCTGTTTGCTTTAGGTTAAATTTTTTTTTTAAAGCAAAATAAAGCTGTAAGGTGGGGAATTTTTAAGTTTCCAGAGTCTGCTCAGTGCTATTCAACAACAACAACAAAAAAAATGGGCTGTGATATAAACAGAGATGTGAGATTTATCTACTTGGCTTTAATGGCTAGAGAGATAGAACACAATGTCTCAACACTTTTAGGAGTCATTTGTACTTAATATGGATCAAGATGAAATAAAGCTCTGGAGACAGGATGTCAGACAACTCTGGAGTTTATTTCATAGAAGTGGGTTTTAAAATGAAATAGCAGTGAGAATTCAGTGCATCTGTGTTTGGAAGCAGCTGTCTTATCATAAAGGATCAAGACTATTGCTGGCATTAGTTTGCTGTAATTTTCATCACACAAACTATTTTTGTTTTGTTTTTGAATCAGGATCTCATGTATACCAGAATAACCTCAAACTCACTATGTAATCAAGAATAACCTTAAATTTTTGATCTCCTGCATCTATTTCTCAAAACACCATGATTCATACTCATAAGTTTTTATCATTCAAAAGTAAAGAAGTTATTAATTTTTTAGTTTTGATAAAAATATTTACCTAAATCAATTTGGAGAATGAAATGACACAAACTTCCTATTCCTGTGGAGGAGACCATAGGATTTGCTGCCTGTTGTCCACACGAGTCTTCTAGTAATTTAGAATTGTCCATAACTCTTACAGCAAGCCATGTTTCGTGCTTGAATCCATTAGGAATTTAGGCAACACCCTGTTTCATTCATTCACATATTTTGAACTAATTATCTAGCTGTTGTCACATTCTGATATGTTGTGGAAGACCATATTCTTCCTAGACTAGGAAACCATTATGAACATATGCTTCTCAGGCATACCAAAGGTCTTCTGAAAATGCAAATATTTTAAAGCAGGGTAATGATAAATATGACACAGGAGAATCCTGCAGTTAGCTAAATCTAAAGGTGCTATGCATGTAGGTTTGAACTGATTATATGAAGACTCAAACCATTAGGATCTGCCTTTACTCTCACAGAGAGAGACAACAGGCACCTGTTGGAGTGATTGGTACACTCAAAGGAGATGGGACTCAAAGAGAAAAAAGAGGAAAATGGTGGTAGGGCAAGCAGAGGAATGGAAGGTAGAAACCAGACATGAGGATTTCTTTGCCCTATCTAAATGGCTTGAGGGTGAGAAGGGCAAGCATTCACACTTCCTATCCATGAAGTTACAGAGCCTGACACTGGACAATCATTTACTAACTGAGTAGCTCAGGGAAGCCTGGATTTGTGACTAACCCAACTGTGAGTCTAATTTGATCTTTTTTGTTTGTTATAATTTTATTACCTTTGTCAGTTATTAGTTTGAGAAAAGATTTATTTCTAATTAGTACCCACCTAAGATCACCAGAAATTAGATAAGTTCTTTCTTGTTTGAGGAGAAATAAAAAGAGCCAAGAGAGAAATAAATGCTCATCCCTCCTCTCCTACAGTTGGAATTGCATTGGAGTTGGCTTACGTAAATCACTACAACCACCTCTGATCAAAAAGGAGACAGTGAGCCATACTGCTAAGCTGGTCTCAAATGACTTTGATTTTGATTTGGGAAGATTTAAGAAAAATGGGCTTTTCCTTTCTTTTTTAACTTTTTATTGGTTCTTGGTGAATTTCACATCATGCAGCAATCCCATTCACCTCCCACTCCCCTTGTACCTGCCCTCCATCCTTGCAACGCCCCCCCCCCACCAACATAGAAAAAAAACTCATTATGGAAGCTGTAGTGTGTCACAGTGTCCCACAGTTTACCCATTTGTCCACACTTCTTTCTTACAAATGTTCCTTGTAATGACTCATTGGTCTGGAATGAGGCCTCTGGCTTCATCTACTCTATTAATAGTGGAATCTCACAGGGACTCCTCCCATGTCATGGAAATCCTGCAGCTTTGTATCTGTAGGTCCAGCCTCTTCATGCATGGCAGCTGATGAGGTAGATGTTGGGCTGAGCCAATTCAAAGCCCTGAGTGTAGGCCTGAGATGTATCTGAGCCAGTCAACCAACTGCATATCCTGCTCTCATTCCCTGAGGCTCACTCAACAGCAACCTTTGCAGCCAGGACCAACTCTACCCTGCTGTTTAGGTGAGGTACAGGATCTACTTCTCAGAAGCCATGATAGGATAAGCTTATAACGAGCAGATAATGGTCCTGAGGTGAATCCACCTTGAATTTAAAAATTTACCACAGATTTGCTCTGATAGGCAAGGTCCAGGATAAATTCCTGCTATTAGTGTGTTTTTCCTGTTATTATTAACAGGAAAAACATGTATAACAATCACTAGGTATTAGCCTGCCCTTTTGAGCAGATCTCTGCAGAACAAGGAGGATATAATGTCTTGTAGTAGTGCTAATAGACATATAGATGATTTCTTAATTCTTAATGATGATCCTCTAAGAATTCCTAACATTCCAGTACCACCTTGGGCACAAACTCAGTGGACCGTCCCATGGTCCCCAGAGGACTCTCCATGTCACAGGTGCCCTAGTATACCCAGGATCTTAGGAGTGGAACACAACATCTGTTCCAAAACAACCCAGAGGAGCTTGTGCCAGCAGGAGCAGGGACACAGGACACATGCCCAAACAGTGACTGTGGTTCATTCCAGTTGGCTCCAGCCCCGTGCCATCTTGGGTCCGGTGGACAATCCCATGGTCCCCAGAGGACTCTCCAAACTGCAGGTGCCCTAGCACACCCAGAATCTTAGGATCACTGAGGAGAATCAGCCTCCAGAAAGGGCTCTGACCCTGGGACTCATATGAGAATGCCATCTTGTATCCCCGGTCTCTCAGAGACCAGTCCATGCAGAAGAGCGTGTGGGCCATAGAAGCAACAGAACTTCTTTGACTGGGTTCCTTCGGACCTTCATCTTCAGCCAGGAGGTGGATCTGAACTACAGACCTCTGTATACCTTCCCTGCAAGAGGAGAGCGTGTGCTTTCCGAGTGATACAAGCACATGATGGTGGGAAACCGTGTCAGTAAGTACACGATATCTTAGCTGCAAGCTCCAAGAAGAGAGGGAGAGAATGGAAATGGGGTGACAATATGGACATCCAAAGCTCACCCCAAGTGACACATTTCTTCCAGCAAGGTTACATGTCCTAAATCTTCTAAACAGGATTCAAACATCTGGGCATGATTGGGGCATTCTCATTCAAACCACACTAAACACAGAAATTTGAAAACTTGGCCAAAGTCATTATCCAGTTAGTAGATGGATTAACACTGACCATTACTAGGAGTGTGATAACTTTTACATGGAGAATAAGGGAGGTTTGTAATATGAGGTGAGGTATTTCTTTGCTTTATGCTATCACTAATAGCTTTCAATGCTTAGGTCATCTTCCACAGTATTCTCTCCACTCAGGTGGGTATCTCTTCAATACTAATAGTTTCATTTATGCTTCCTTAAATATAAGGGTGGATGAGGAAGTCATTTTTCTATAACTCAAATGTGGAAAAGGAGAGCACATGTGACATAGCCTGGATTGTTAATTCCTGCTCCATCTCTCACCTAAGTTATTTCATGAGAGAATGATCCTTCATGAACCCCTTCCTCTTCTACCTGCTGTTTATCATACAGCCTTCTGACTACTCCCATCACCATACTTGGTCTATAAGAACTTAGGACGTGCCTGCTCATGAGAGGTAGACATATGAGATAGGTTTAAGGAGGAATGGTTGGGATGACATTTTTAGTGTGGAGATGGAATTCAGTTATCAAAAGCTTAGGGAAGCATCCTCATGTGGTGCATGTGACCAGACAGCCCCGTGACCTGATCAGCACAACCCATAGGAAGAGTTCTCAACCACCAAACTCTATACTTCAAGGTCAACTTTTCTTGAGGGCAGGGCTTGAAGGTAAAGTCCCTTAATATCTTTACCAGAAGTAAATCTGAAGTTTCATGTAGAGATGACATCTAAGACAGGGAGAGAAATAATCATGCAATTTGGAAGTTTTAGCTTGAGAGCCTCCAATTTCATTTATTTTTTTCATTTTTCAATGTTAATATTCATATGAAGAAAATAGTGTGTACAGTATTACAAAAGAAGAAAACATTTCTGTTCAACTTATAGTCTTCAGCTACAATTTAGATAACAGATCAATTTCAATACTTATCATATGTTCAAATATTTCTGAGGAATCAAATTTCCCTGGAAAGAATTTCTCATGGTGATGGCTAATATGTATAATGAATTTAGTATGGTACAAGTCATTATGCTAAATATCTACCTGTACTAGCCACTTGTTTTTAAAATATCACTAATAAGAAATTTGTGTAGGGCTGGTGAGATGGCTCAGTGGGTAAGAGCATCCGACTGCTCTTCCGAAGGTCAGGAGTTCAAATCCCAGCAACCACATGGTGGCTCACAACCATCTGTAACAAGATCTGACTCCCTCTTCTTGAGTGTCTGAGGACAGCTACAGTGTACTTATATATAATAAATAAATAAATAAATCTTTAAAAAAAAGAAATTTGTGTAAATTTCTACTTTATAGGAGAATAAAACCCAAAGGCTGACTAAATTCTAACATAGTGTGCATCACTTAATTATGATGATGTGCTTTGAGAAGTGGGTTATTAGGAAATTCTGTAACTGGCTAAACATCGCAGGCCATTCACATAAACATGAGATGCAGTGGACTGCTGGTGGTGCAAACAGCACTGTCCTATACATAAAAATGAATAAAGATATAAAAAGTGAGGGTGGTAGAGAGAAATGAACTGATAGTCATTTGTCGCCACCATTCCTTCTCACTGCAACAAGACACTTGGCAGGAACAACTTACAGGGAGTCACAGTTTTGGCTTCTGGTATCAGAGAGTTCAGCCATGGTTTCTTGAGCATGCTCTTAAGCAGGACATCATGGCAGGGATATGTGGTGGAGGCTGGGCTTCATGCCTTAGTATAGAAGAGGCTGAGTGCAAGGGGATATAGGAAGGGGGTAGGGAAGATGACTTGCTCCCTGCATTTTAATATCCTATTCCTCAACATCATCCTATTAAAAATCCATTGGTGTTAATCTATTGATTAAGGCAGCACACTTGAGACTTAGTAGTCATTGAAAATACCCTTGGACATCAACTGATGTAATTTACTAATTTCCTCAGTGCTTCTCAGGACAAGAAGCTGACAAAAGCATCCACTGTATGTATGAAATACTGTGCCTAAGTGGAAGCAATGTGTTTACAGAACTGGCAGCATCAGCATAGACACAAAAGCAGTGTTACAAGAGGATGTTACTTTGACTACTTAATACTGATTAGGAAATGTTCAGCTCTACTATAATCTTATAGGACCATCATCCTTCCCATGGGAGATTTCATTGAGCAAATTCTGTGTTGTTTTATAAAAGCTATGCATAGGCGTTTACTTCAGGATTTTTTAAATTTAAAAGCAGAGTCCTATCTATGATGACATCTTTAAACTTTTTATATCATTGAAGTATCTAAAGCAGAAAGGTGAGCTTGCTTCAAAGGGTTCTTTCAACCTGGAACTACCTTCCCCTAAATGAGCACAGGTAAAAACTCTGACTTATTTCAAGTCTCTGCTTAAATGTCACTTTATTAATTAAAAAATGTGTAACCATTGGTATAAAATCCCTACACCTTGAGTTCATACTTCTTAATGCCTTCATTTGCTCAGCTCACTTCCTTACGCTGAATTGACTGCCATTTACCATATCGTAGCTACTTCTATGTTTTGTGTGTGTGTGTGTGCTATTCTTCATAAAGAACATTAACACACTTTTCTGGATTTCTTCTGAGGCTAGAATAACTTCTAAGTTATCACCCATAAAAATGTAACCTCTATGAGGTCAGGAACTTGAATCTGTTCCTTGATTCTTTAGTACCAAGAAGAAAGCATAGCACACAATGAAACTCGCTAAAATCTTCCAGAGTGGATGAAGGAAGAAATCAATGCAACCTCATATCTAATCATCCAGCCTCATTTTACACACACACACACACACACACACACACAGTTACATCACATTTCAGGACAATTTTGGAGTCTCCAGGGAGTGCTATTTAAAATATATCTGGTTCTGTTTAAAAAAAAATACTCAAGAAAAGTCTAGAAGGGGTTATATTTTCTTCAAGCACCGACATCTGGCAGAAGAATGTTCACATCTGCATATATTGTCTGGTCAAGGTCCCTTCCTCCTTGCATAACTCTTAAGTTAGGGAGTCACAGTGGGCATTCATTATGAGCAATGTGGAAGAACCATTTTCTCCTGCTTTCATAAGCCAAACAACTATTGCCAGTTGGTGAAATTCAGCAAAGGCGAGTGTTTGACTCCAGCACTTACCAGTGTTTCTGAAATATACACTGTAATTAAATTACTCTGAGGCTGTGCTTTAATCAGTGGTGAATTTATGAATATTCAAATGGTTCATTGTGAGGAAATGGAGAAAGATTTGAATATTGTTATTCTAGCCAAAGAAGAAATTCAGAAGAGTGTGCTAATGTTCTTTATGAAGAATAGCACACACACACACACACACACACACACACACACAGAAACACACCCAGACCACACCACACAAAAACCTTCTAGCAAAACTAAAAGACATTTAAAAGGACAAGTACTTTGATCAAAATTGTAACTAATGACAGGTTTTAAGTCAACACTTTATATTTATCTAGGCACATGTTCTTTGTTCAAAAAAATTTCTTATGAAAGTAAATTAAGATGTGTATTAAGCATTACTCATCACAAGAACCACCATTCTGGATTCAAGCTGTCTATTCAAAATGAACAAGAGCTTTGACACTGAATGTCTTTTCTGGTTCACATAGTCAGAAGTTAGGTTTTGAAAAAAATGAAACTTCTATGAACTAAGTAATTCTCAAAATTATTTTCTATTTATAGAGATATAACTTGAAGTCAGTCATATTCAGGAATTTCCCTATCACTGTGACCACATACCTGACAAAGTCATTTACAGAAGGAAGTATTTCTTTTAACTCATGGTCAGGAGGATAAGTGTACCATGGCAGGGCTGGAAGAGAAGGCTATGTGGTTAAGAGCACTTGCTGCTCTTCTAGAGAACCCCTGCTTACCCACATGGCAGATGACAGCTGTCTGTAACGCCAGTTCTAGGGGATTCACACCCTCATACAGGTATACATGAGGGCAAAACACCAATGCACATTAAATAAAATGAAAGTAAATTTAAAACACAACAAAACAAACAAACAACAAAAACAGTACACCACAGCAGAGAAAGCACAAGGCAGAAAGAAGCCTGAGGCAGCTGGCCATGCTGGTCTGCAGTCAGGCAACAGCAGATGAAGGCATGTGCTCAGCTGGCTTCTGCCACTTTTTTTCTCTAGTTACTCTGGGGTTACTATCTGTGTGACAGTGCCACCACATTCAGATGGGCTAAACCTCTCTAGAAACATGCCCAAGACTCCCCCAAAGGGGTGTTGTCTAAGTGCTTCAAATCCAGGCAAGCTGAAATATTACAGTAGTTGTGGCAAAGTCCTCTTTCATTTGTGTTACATTGAACCAGAATTGACACATTGAATGCAAACAAGTGGAGCTTTCTGCTTCTGTGTCTAAATGATTTTTCTCAGAATACAAATAAGAAAAGCCATGCAGACAGCAAAAGCTATTTTTATATTCTACCATTAGCTTCTGGGCAGAGCGGATTTGAGAGGACATAGATATTCTAGAAAGCTCAGTAGAAGAATCATCCGAAATGAAGTCCTCACCACACAGCAATAGAACAGGGTGCCATGAAAAGAGCCAGTGTTTGCATGACCTCTTTCAAATAATCCTTGACTCTCAGCATGCTAGCATAGAGACTCTCAGGCAGCTGGAAGAGAAAAGGCAGAAGATTGCAGAAGCTTTGAACAGTTGAAGTGCCTGCCTTGTACTAAGTCCACCCAACCCCCACCCCCACCTCCCTACCTCCTCCACACACCTATAGCCAAATCCATCAGCCTGAAGTCAGTCACCTCCACCCTCTTGTGTATCCTTCCCTACCAGACAATGCACTGCAGGAGACTTACATTTCTCAGGCTCCTTGGCTTCTACTGTGAACTTGATTTAACTGAGGGGAGATTCAAAGGAAGGCCTGGGAAGCAAGTAAAAGACAAAGCTAGTATATCTACTCCACTGCACCCTCTCTGTACTTTAGGTAGCCTCTCAGGCAGAACCTGGATAGTCCGTGGGCTCCAATCCTTGCAATATATCTTAGTTTCCACAAGATACCCTATGCCTAATTTCTAATACTATCCTCCTGAGATTTTCTCACTGTGGCCCCAGGTTTGTAGTAACTTCCTTGCTTTGATAAACTTCAGCCTGGCCTATATTCAATGTCATTATCTTGAATTTACACTCACAAGATGTATGTGTGCATGTAAACACACACACACAAACACACACATGCAAGAGCATGTGGACAACTGCCATTCTATTCAAGGAGTTAATAATTTTTTAAATTAATCTTTATTTCAATGGATTACAAATTTCACAGTCAGATTTCCATTTTACTCTTTTCCATTCTTCTAACTTGTTCTTCTCATAGACTGTGCTTGCTCCATGATGTCTACCTCATTAGACAATGTTTTAGAATAATGTTAAAATCTGTTGCAGGCAATTTATAGATTTTGTGTTTTTAATGTGCAAATTCTTTTCATTAGGTAATCTTAGTCTCCATCTTGGCACCTCACACCCTTCCACAATTTGAACTTCGGTGGAAACTAATGGTTATGAGTATCCTGGTTTCTCTGAGCTATGGAATCATTCCCATTAAGCTGCTTTAGCATTTCTTCTGAGGTCCTGATGGGTTGGTTTTCAAGTTGTTTCATCAACCTGAAGTTTCTGTTCTATATCAATAATGTGAACTTGGACTTGTTCATTCAGATTACAGTAGCTTAGAATTTCCTATGATTTCTTTCTCTTTTCAAAATTCATGGTAGATACACAGAAAGGTTTCTTGCTGCTTGCAACTGAGGAGGGTAGATTTTTCTCAGCCAGAAATATTATTCAAAATTCCTTCATAAAAGCTGTGACTTGATCTACCTTCTCATTCAAGGTAGCCAACTTCTCATTTTATATAGTAATCTGTTTTCAGCCTACAGTATAGCTCACCTTACTTGATGGTTGTTTTGTTTCTACAAATGCATATTTGCTTTTGGACTTCCATTAACATCTTTTGTTTTCTTCCATAATATTTTATTAATTCAGATTCTAGTGAGAGGTTTGTATTAGGCTTTTTTAGAGTGAGAGGCCAAACTTACTCCATCTTGGAATCAGTCTCCATTTTAAAAGAAAAAGAGGGAGCTGAAGGAGTCTGCAACCCTATAGGTGGAACAACAATACAAACTAACCAGTACACCCAGAGCTCGTGTCTCTAGCTGCATATGTAGCAGAGTTTGGCCTACTAGGCCATCAATGGGAGGAGAAGCCCTTGGTCTTGCAAAGATTATATGGCCCAGTACAGGGAAATTCCAGGGCCAGGAAGTGGGAGTGGGTGGGTTGTCTGTCTAATGGGAGGTAATAATTTCCCCAAAGTTCTCAAGCACACCATATAGTGTAGTTTTAGGGTATGGAAGCAACTGTTATAAAGGCAGTTCTGGCTACAAATCATCTTAGTGTTATTCAGATTTCAAGGGTTTTTGTTTGTTTTACTTTGTTTTTGTTTTTTCTTTCTCCACATTTGAAAAAACTGAAAATTGGGTGATACCTAGATAAGTATGAAATAGAAAATATAACAAATGAGCACAGAATTTACAGAGAGTGTACTGGCTAGTTTTGTGTCAACTTGACACAGCTGGAGTTATCACAGAGAAAGGAGCTTCAGTTGAGGAAATGCCTCCATGAGATCCAACTGTAAGGCATTTTCTCAATTAGTGATCAAGGGGGAAAGGTGGGACCATCTCTGGGCTAGTAGTCTTGGTTAAGAGAGCAGACTGAGCAAGCCAGTAAAGAACATCCCTCCATGGCTTCTGCATCAGCTCCTGCTTTCTGACCTGCTTGAGTTCCAGTCCTGACTTCCTTTGGTGATGAACAGCACTATGTAAGTGTCAACTTGCTTCTTGGTCATGATGTTTGTGCAGGAATAGAAACCCTGACTAAGACGGAGAGTATATTTTAGATGTTTTTGATGTCTACTTAAGAACTGTGATTGTATAGTTGACAATAAATCTCATCTGTTTTCCTTTAACTCTTATGCATGTTCTTTTAACTTCTATTTGTGGAATTCTTATGGTGAAAAGAATCTATCCTGGGAAGTCTGAGTCAGTAACAGCATGGGACATGTGAAATAGAGGCTTTGCAAAGTTTGAATTGAGACCAAAATCCATTGTACTAATTACACACTGGAGTCTTTGCATAATTACACATGCTCAAGGGACATGACAGTGCTAGCTGTCTCTCATGGTTGTTATCATGTGAGCATTGAAACAAATCCCACTGTAATGAGTACCATCTCTGTGTTTGCAGCTTGCAGATGCAGTGATATCATCACAGAATAATGAGTAGCTGAATCTCAGAGACTCAGTTTTCCTCCCTCTTACCCCTGCATTATATTTCATTGTTATCAAATGAAGTGGAGTAAGGAATTGCCTTAAATTCTGTAAAATCTATGTACTTAATCAGATGAATTGCTATGTAAGTCTTGAATTACATTCAAAATGCTTTAGGGTCATTTAACATAAATTACATTCAAAATGCTTTAGGGTCATTTAACATAATATTTTGCACGTCAATAAGTAATACAAGATACAAAATGCTAACGTATCTGTGATAATATAGCCAATCACTTTCATAGTTGAGGACATGGAAAACCATAAACTGAAAATATTTGCAGCTACCAACCTGGGAAAATACAGAATAGTCATTAAATATAAGCATATGAAGCTCTGGAAAATGATGTATGCTATGGAAGATGGGAGTCAGTTTAATTGTTGTAGAGGGGAAGGTGATGACATCCATCAACATTGAGAACATGCTTTTTGTCCCAGGAATTCCCATGATAAAGTTTTCATTGTCATATTCAAACATAAATCTTAAGCTTTATGAGCAATAATATTTATTGTAGCTTTTCAAGACAATAACAAAAGTAAAGGAGACACAAATATCTATGTGGCCACTAAAAATCAGGACACAAACATGTTAGATAGTATCTTATGTCATTTCTTCTTTTGGTCTAAATTTCTTTTTATTCTTGTACATTGTATGACTTACTTCAGTGGACACATGGCACAGACAAATAAATGTAAATAAAAACAAAATAGAGAATGTTTGCTTTTCATAAACAGAATGTTATGAAGCTTCTGCAGTTGAGGAAGAGAATTTTGTTCCATAGATTTAGTGAAGAAAAATCTCTAGCCTTTGAAGGCCAGATTCTACAGGAACCATCATTGAGAAACATGTATGATAACACCCACCCTCATGGAAAGCTACCAAGGTCCACAAGTCAGGTCCTTCTGTCAGTGCCTTCTTAGTTACTTCTCAGTGCCACAGACAACTTGCAGAATTCAGCCAGAGAATTAAAAATATGATTTGAAAGACATTAGTTTATGACCATCCAAGAGAATTGAATCCTCACAAAAATAAAGTTGAGTAAAGAAAATTCAGTGTCTTCCTTAGCTGTTCTAGTAAAATGAGATAACTTCTCACAGCATCAATCAGTCAGGAATAAATATTGATTAAAATTAGTGAAACATGTAAATATGATCAGATAGAAAAGGTCTATAATTTAAATTTAACTTTTAAAAAGGACGGGGTTAGAGTATCTTTAGTTCAGAGGTTCCTTCAGTGGTGCAGCACAAAGACAAGATAGAAACAATTTCAATAGTTTTTATTGCCTTTGCACAAACAAAGTAAATTCAAAGCAAGCAAAAAAAAAAAAACAAAAAACAAAACCAACCCTCCAAAAACACCTTGAATTAAACATTACAAAAATGCCATTGACACAATATACTGCACTCTCTAGAGACTCCAGCTTTCATTTTATACCAGTCTATACGATTTCCCTTAAGCTAAGGATATGCATTTCCTTTATAGTAAATAATAAAGTATCCCCTTTGTACTATACCATGCCTTGTAATCCATTCTACTGCATTGGGATTCCATTAATGCAGTGATTATCTTGATAATTCAGGAAAAAATGGACAAAAACACAGACTTAAATAACTTTTGAATGTAGCAGAAAGATTCCAGACAATCGCTTAGTTTTCTTTTGCTTTCTAGAGGAATGTTCCCATGTACGTTTAAGGAAAATTTTCCTATATCACACACAAAAGAGGACAGGAAAGTTTTTCTAAATGAAAAAGCTACAGAAAACTTTGCTAAAACTGTATTAATAATCAAAACAAGGATGGCTTCACAGACTAGACAGAGTCACGTATTTTCATGTTCCCTAGCATACAGTCATGGATGCAAGCTTTGAGATAACCAGAATTAATATGTGTAGATGAGTATGGATTATTTTGAGTTCATTTTATACTTATTACAAGCACATCTGTTCAGTGGATTTGCTAGTCCCAGTGGACTTGTACTGTCATGGCTATAAGCCCCAGGGCCTAAATAATTTGTCTGAAATAGACATCCATAAACAGTGAATGAGTGAAATTGTTTATGTTTTGAGAAACATAGGCACTTGATGAACTTACGTTGGACTCATCAGTATATAACTAAATGCTGGCAATGATAGTTTGCTTTACGCACTCTGAGGCTGCAAGGATATTAAACAGTGGGGGAATGAAGAAAGAACAGAGATTCATGAAGAAAAGCTGGGACAAATGGACTGTGAGCTCTGATAGAGATACACCAACAGCAACCCAATACCCATCGTATTTATTTTACACATCCGAATTGAGGAACTAGATTTATTGAATACAGGTGAAGGAGGAGGCAGGCTTAGCTAATCTCAATAGGAGGTCTCTGTAGATGAGCAGTCTCAGGTTGTAGTCATCAAGGAGGAGAGCCTGGGGGTGGTAATTGCTGCATACATTGATAAATTGTTCATAAATATTCATACTTGGACTATAGGAAGACTTTGCCACTCTCATGTCTCTGAGGCATTAGAGTCCTTGACATTGCTGTCCTTATGTCAATAATATGCAAATTCAGGACTTCATCTGCTCTCCTAAAAAGAGGGCCTTGCTATGTGTCTCAGGCTGGCCTCAAACTTCCCATCCCTCTTGCCTTAGATCCTGAGTGGTGGTTATACTCAGTTGTGGTCATCATAATAATTGTCACCATCATCCCATCATGGTTTTACTTCATATATTCGATATTAAACACTTCAGGTATCTATTGCATTTATTGTTTTAGGCCTTAGAACCTGAAACTCAACACACTATTAATACAAAGGAAATGATAATAAAATTGTTTTACAGTAGCCATATGAAAAACCTAAACATACATGTTGTAGTTATAAAAGTCCTTGAGGGTCTGGCTTCTCCTCTACACAGGACCTCACACATGCCTTTGAGTGGCTAGTGAAACATTATGATTTCTTCTCAAGGAGGAAGAAAACAATAGTTGTAATGTAACTTGAATTCACAGTTATGCTAACAACATCATAAAATACAATTCTATGTGATTTTGTAAAGACAGGACCCAGGACATCTGGTGTAGCCCTGGATCCTTTAGCAGTACGGTAAGAATAAAGCATAGTCAGAGCAAAGCTTGAGCTACTCACTGGGTTCACTGAGACCTACAGAGCTCAGTGTGTGGCCCAGCAGTTACGTAAGGAAACTCAACCTGCTTTCCAAAAGAAATACAGTGGGCTAGCTAAGGACAGTCTCTCTCTCTCTCTCTCTCTCTCTCTCTCTCTCTCTCTCTCTCTCTCACACACACACACACACACACATACAGACAGACAGAGAGACAGACAGAGAGGAGGGAGAGGGGAAGGGGGAGAGAGAGGGAGAGAGAGATGAAACTTCAAGTAACCCATTCTCTCCAAGTTCATTAGGGGAACAGGATTCACAGGTTTTTATTGTGTTCTGCATTTAAGGCAGGTACCATAGCTTGTGAATAGGGCCTTAACAGAAGGGAGACTGAGGGTCTTTGGTTGCTAAGCAACCACGGAAAGAGGGCATGACCAAATGAGGTGAGGCAGATGCAACACATTTAAGTCTAGGAGAATTTTGAAGATACGACAACCTCCCAGTCAGGTCCCAGCAACATGGATCTACTTGGAGCATCTGTGGTCCCTTACTCACACTCTGTTAGAGAGATGTTAGCAAGGGAGAGAAGATGATCAAAGAGCAGCAGAAGGCAGTCATGCCATCCCCAGCAGGAAGCCCTGCTTACACAGAACTCTGAAAATTTAATCTGGCTTGCAAAGCTGTTTGTTATACAGTATAATTATGAATATCCAAATCTAGATAATTTATTACATGGCGACACATTTGTTTTCTTCAACAGAGTAATCTGTAGGTTTACAATGATTGAACCTTCTTTCAGAAGCCTAGAGGAGGTTTGTTTTCCATATTAATAAATATTAAAGGAAATGATCTTCTACACTACACTCCAGAGAAGATTTGTTGATTATTATCAAGTCATCAAAAATACTCTGAAATAGTTAACTTTAGAGATGCTCTGAACACACAGTCTCTCTTGGACAGTCAGTGCTTTGCCCAGGGAAATAACCATTCCTACTGTAATCAGGCAGTTGTGAAGACCTGCTTCTTCATACTAAGTCTTAAGTGTGAAAATGACTTCAGGGAGTGTAGTCACAGATAACAGAGCGCACTGTAAATGATAGAAGCCTGGGTGTTGAGGATGTTGCTGTTGTGATGGGGGAATCAGGGATGAAGTCTATGAAGGCATCCTTTCATCAATCTGGAAACATCTCTTAATTTCTCAAATTTGGCTTCCTCATACATCTTAAACCAACATTTTCATGTAGATAGATTTTCACTCTTTCCTTTGTAAGGGAAGCAAGTATGGTCCAGTCACAGATATACAACATGTGTGGAATGGCCATAGGCCCTGCAGATCTGTGTTTCTGTATCTAAAAGCCTGATAAGCCTGCTTGGCACAGAGCTCATGTAGATTTGGGTGCTTTCCCAACGTTGTTGTGAGCAGTTCTCTTCCAGGTTGTGGGACAGCTTGGCGTGTTTGTAGGGACTGTATCGTCAGATGCCAACAGTGGATGTAGCAAATGCTGCTCCTCTGTGACACATGGTCAACTGGAAGAACTGGAGCTGAAAGCTCCTAGATCCTGCACTGCCTAAAATCACAGCTGCCTGTACAAGGACTAGAACCATGGAGGAAAAATAAGTCACTTGACTTCTGGACTAGTCATTCCTTGATAACTACAAGACATGTTTGATTATGATAGTTTCTGCACATATAAAATATTCAAAGCAAATATGAATACTTTGAAAACTGAGGTGAGTAGATATTTGTTAATATTTTCTCAGGAATAAGGTCAGACAACACCCCAATCAATACCAGTTTGATTTCTCAATATCATGTGATCAAAGTGTGTGGTATCTTCAGCAATAGTATCATAAGTTCTGGTGGATAGTCGAGAGCGATGGCAACTTGCTGTATTGTTTTGGAGGATCTCCATCATACCCCTGACCAGCAACTTGTGGCATCCTACATGTGGCACTGGAAGTTTTAATTAGATAGTCTATGGCCTCAGGAAGAAACATTATCATTTTTGTAGAGTAACTCCAGTTAAATGTTTACATGGATATAAAAAGTCTATAAGGTTTATAAAATACTGGGTATTAATGTGGCCTTTTCAAACAATCCTTCATGTTTCTTATCCTCTCTCTGACCTACTGAACCTCATTTCCATCATTACTCCTTTCCCCTTTATGTCTCCTTCTTTAAGTCTCCCCCCCACACACCATCAATGATCCTACTCCAATGTTATGGATTCTACATGTATTCTAAGTTAAACACATAAATCTAAAGATTTGATGCTACATTCCATATGTGAGCAAGCATGAGAGAATTTTGCTGTTTGGATATATACCCAAGAGTGGTATAGTTGGGTCTTAAAGTAGATGGAATTGAAACTTTCTGAACAACCACCATATGGATGTCATGGTGGCTGTATGAATTTGTGCTGCCACCATCTATGGAGGAGTGTTCCCCTTCCTCCACAGACTCACCAGCATGAACTATCACTTGTGCTTTTGATCTTAAGCCATTTTGTGCAGGGTAATGAATCTATTCTTCTACATGCATTAGTCCAGCACTATTTGTTGAAGATGCTGTCATTTTCCCCAGCATGTATTTTTGGCTTATTTATGAAAAATCAAGTGTACATAGGTGTTCAAATTTATGTCTTGGTCTTGAAGTTGATTCCATTAATAAGCAGATTTGTTTTTATGCCAATACAATTCATCTTTTATTACTTTAGCTCTGCAGTATAACTTGAATCAGAGACGTGATGCCTCCAACAGTTTCCTTACTGATCAGGATTATTCTAGCTATCCTGGGGTTTTTCCTTTTTCCATATGAATTTGAGAATTGTCCTTTAAAGTCTATAAAGAATTGGAATTTTGATGGTTATTGTGTTGAATCCATAGGAATTTTCATAAGGTACAGAGAAGAAGGTATAATCTTTAATGTTTGGAAAAATGCTCTGTAAGTATCTTTTAGGTCCATTGGTTTATAATGGCTATTATGGTTGCATTTCTCTGTTGAGTTTTTGGCTGGATGATCTGTCTATTGATAATGTATTGAAGTATCCAACCATCAGCATATAAGGTGTCAATATGTGGTTTAAGCTGTAGTAGTGGTTTGTTTTATTTTTTCTTTTTGTTTTGTTTTTCAAACTTAGATGCCCTAAGAAGTAAAATGTTTTTCCTGACATAAATAGAAGTGGATGCTCACAGCCAACAATGGACTGAGCACAGGGTTCTCAATGGAGGAGCTAGAGAAAGGACCCAAAGAGCTGAAGGGTTTTGCAGCTCCATAGGAGGAACAACAATATGAACCAACCAGTACCCCCAGAGCTCCCAGGAACTAAACCACCAAGCAAAGAGTACACATGGAGGGACTCATGGCTCCAGCAGCATATGTAGCAGAGGATGGTCTTGTCGGACATCAATGGGAGGAGAGGCCCTAGGTCCTGTGAAGGCTCGATGCCTCAGGGTAAGGGAATGCCAGGACAGGGAGCGGGAGTGGGTGGGTTGGTGAGAAGGGGCAGGGGAAATGGGATAGGGAAGATTTTGGAGAGGAAAATGAGGAAATGGGATAACATTTGAAATGTAAATAAAGAAAATAATAAAAAAGAAGTGAAATGTCATCTTGGATAACATTTTCTTTTGATGGATATGTAGTGTCCTTCCCTATATCTGCTAATTACTTTTAGCTTGAAGTCTATTTTATTAGATATGAAAATGGCTTCACAAGCTTGCTAGTTAGTTCCATTTGCTTGGAATATCTTTTTCCAACATTTTACCGTGAGGTAATGTCTATTCTTTATGTTAAGGTATGAAATGCAGCAAGATGGATTCTGTTTTCAAATCCACTGTTAGTCAGTGACTTTTTATTAGAAAACTGAGATCTTGATATTGAGAGATAGCAATAACCAATGATTATTGATTTATTTTATATTGGTGTTGGTGTGTGTGTGTGTGTGTGTGTGTGTGTATGTGTGCTACACACTCATGTTCATTTACCTTCTTTTGGTTTTGCTGGTGAAAGATTATTTATTTCCTGTGTTTTCTAGCAACAGCTTCTGGAGTGCTGGATTTCTATATAGGTATTGTTTAAATTTGACTTTGTCATGAAACATCTTATTTTCTCCATATATGGTGACTGAAAGTTTTCTTGGTATAGTAGTTTGACTGGCATCTGTGGTCTCTAGCGTATGCAAGATATCAATCTAGGCACTTCTGGCTTTTAGAGTCTCCTTTGAGAAGTCTAGTTATTATTCTCATAAGTCCAGTTTTATGTGTTACTTGGTCTTTTCCCCTTGTAGCTCTTAATATTCTTTCTTTGTTTTGTATGTTTGTGTTGTGTGGTATGTATGTATGTATGTATGTATGTATGGTGTTTTGGTTATTATGTAGTGCGAGGACTTTTTTTTCTGGTCCAATCTATTGGCATTTCTGTATGCTAATTCTTTAGTTTAAGATTGTTTTCTATAATTTTGTTGACGACATTTTCTGTGCCTTTCAGCTGGGATTCTTCTCCCTCCTATATACCTATTATTCTTAGGTTTGGTCTTTTCATAGATTTCCTGGATGTTTTATGTCAGGAGTTGTTTTTGTTTTGTTTTGTTTTGTTTAACTTTTTTTACTGATATATTCATTTTTTTTATTATATCTTCAATCCCTGAGATTCTCTCCTCCATATTCTGACAGTGAGCTTGCTGCTGTAAATCCTGTTCAAATTCTGAAATCTGGCATTTCTAGGATTCCCTCAGTGTATTTTCTGTATTGGCTCTATTTTCATTTTTGGATCTTGAGTAATATGTATGTATGTATGTATGTATGTATGTATGTACGTATATACGTATGTATGTATGTATGTATGTATGTATGTATGTATGTATTTAAACTATCTGTGTTTTCCTGTATTTCTTTAAAAGATTTATTCATTCTTCCTTAGGAATCTCTACTATTTTTATATAGACAACTATAAGGAATTTTTCTTGTACTTCATTTTTGTTATTCAGGGTCTGCTGTAGTAAGATCTCTTGGCTCTAGTAGAGGCTTTGCCCTACCATTTTGTTGCTTGTTTTGTTTTGTTTTGTTTTTATAGTGGCTTCTATGCATCTTGGGTTGGTATGATTTTTGGTTAGATGCTGATTTCAGAATTTGTCTTTGTTGGATGGGTATTTTGTTCATTGGTTTCTGTTTCCTCTCTCAAATTTGGAAAAGTGTGATGTCTGTGTGCTAACAGTCTTTTTTCCTGGCCTGTGCAGCTGCTATGCTCACAAGGAATGCCTGCTGATGTTGGAGGTTTGGATACTGGGATGAGTTGAAGGAAGGTTGGAGAATGTCTTTGTGATCCCTTGGGTATGGCATCACTGTGGAAAGGAAGACTGCAGCACATTTCCACCTACAAAGCTGGAAATAAAACTGGAGGAATTGGATCTCTTGGCCCTTGGGCTAGCAGGAGGTGCCATCTGGAGTTGGAGTCTAGAATAAAGCAACAAGTGGAAAGAAGAAGGTGCTACAAGGGGAAGACCTATGGGATGCACAGGAAATGGGAGCAGGAGACAGGCAAGGCTGCTATGATGCTCTGCTGCAGAGCTGGGGATGAGACTTGGGGCTTGGGTCAGCAAATCCTGAGAAAAAGTAACCAATAGTGATGTTGATGATACTCGTTGTTCTTAATTTGGAAAGACTTTTTCATATGCTCCACCCCCATCTCTCTCTCTTTTGCTTGCTTCCTCCTTTCTTCTCTTGTATCACAAAAAATACATTCTTTTTTTCTTCCTTCCCTTCATCTCTCTTTTTAATAACTTGAAGGGTTTATTATTTTAACCTATCCTTTATTTCTGGCAAAGAACATATGTAATTGTAGCATGTCTCTGCATATTATTTGCCAAGCAGGTGTAGAAATGCACTGCAGTATAATTTAGTAAAAACCCCAATTTTAGGTATGAATTTCTGCTTCTAACTGGGTGAGCATATTTAGCACTGTCCCTGCTCTCACACAAAGCTTGAGTACTGAGGCAGGCAAGACCACAACCACAGAATGACACAGAAGTTAGTGTTCTGGTGTCTCAGATTTGAAACTGCCACAGATCTAGAGGTGATGGTGCCTGGGTGAATGCAGCCAATAAATGAGGCCGACTAAATTGTGTGCCTTTATTCAGATCCTCAGACAGTTTATGAATTCTGAGGGTTAAGAAAGTTCACAGGGGTAAAGTTTTCATGAGTTCAATTATACACCCATCAGGACAAGACACACTTGTCAAAATCATGTTTTATCCATAGAGGCATTTAAACATTTAACTTAATCTGTGATACTTGAGAGGAGCACAAAAACACATTCTAAGAGCAATTCCGTATTTTGAAGACATTGATGTCACAAGACTCTAATGTTGTTTCCTTAGAGTGTTCTCACAGTGGTCAGAATTCTCCTCACATAACTCCATTGTTGGCCTGTGTTCCAACAGAAATAATTTCCAATTATTTTTTACTTAAAAGTTGAAGAGCAAAAAATTTTGTGATCTCAAGAGAAAGCAGAGTATTTCAAGTATGGGTTTAGACTAGGGAAAGGTAACTAGGTAGGTTCTTACAATTAATTGATAAGCAAGATAGGTTTGTTTTTCATAGGTACCAAAGCTATTTGTAATGTTGAAAAATAAGCTCTAAAGACTCCATAATGTGATACAACAGACACATATAGCACTGCTTCTATTATGTTTATTAACTATATGATAGAATCTAGCTACTCATTTTTATCTTTATCGTCCATAAGATTTTTTTCACATGCATTTTCCCCTAAAACAAGGATAAAATGACTGAAAGCAAAAACCTATGTTTTGTAAATATGTCTACCTAATTTCTACTTATATTCAACAGTGATTTATTTTTAGACATATATGTGTGTGTGTGCAAGTGTATGTGTGTGTCTGTACATGGTGTTGCACATGTTACAGTGCATATGTAGAGGAAAGGGGGCAACTTCAGCTGTCACTCTTCACCTACTATGCTCGTGTCAGAGTCTCATGTTCACTGCTGAGTGTCTCAGGCTGTCCCTGGAGCATCACATCTTCCTGTAGGAGTCCTGATGTAACAGATGTACCCATTTCCCAGTAGGAGGACTGAGGTAACAGATGCTCACATGTGCCCATCTCCCTGTAGGGGGACTGAAGTAACATGCACAGGAGTCTCTGGCTTTCCACAGATTCCCAATATCCCAACTCAGATCCCCATGCTTGTGTGGTAAGCACTTTATCCACTGAGCCTTAACCTCAGCTCCAGAGACATTAAAAAAAAAAAAAAACTCTTACATTATATAATCTCTAGAAATATATGTGCCTGAAAGTTCTGCCAAGACATTTTAGTGTGTTTAGTGCTGATGCTAGTAAAATTTCTACCACTGAGTAGTTTTCTATCCTCAAGAAGAACTGTTTAAAGGAACCAATACTACCTTCAAGGGAAATTCCTAGATCAACACACAGACAGGGGCTTGAGACTCAAGGAAGAGAAATTTGGAGAAATAAAGAAAGGAGAATTTTGAAAGAAGGAGTATGAGACAATTGTGGTTTTTTTTAAGGCACAGTGTGAATAACAGACATAAGATAACCTTCTAGCGTGGTTGGTCTGTTAGTAGATACCCATATGAACAGGTCTGCTACCAGGTACCTCAGCTAGGTACTTTATGTTTATTATTGCAGAGAGGTGGGAGTCTGAAAACATTATATTCCATGGAGAAGAAAGCCGAGTGAAGATGGCATGACTCACCATGTCACACAACAAGCGTGTTCTTTTATATTCCGATTCCAGCTTTTCATTTTGGTAAACACATGCATATGTGGATGTGAATGGCACTACATGAAACTATAGGAGTGCTAGACAGGAAATGAGGCTTTTGAGGATGGGCAAATAGAAAATATGTGGCTTGGAAACATAAAGGTTGTCCCTGAGATGGAAGGGTATGATAATGTCAGGAAGATGAGGGACAAAAGGGTGAGCAAGACCTATAACAGCAAATTATGTATGAAAATGTCATAATGAGACACTTTGTATGCCAATTAAACAATAAATATAACAGCCTAACTCCTTTGCCCAACCCAAGGAGAACTGGAAGAATTGGGATGTAATGAACTCAGTCAAACTGAGCCTGGCCTCCTGTTCACTGTTCCTTCTGCTGACCTCTTTCCTGGGGAAGCACCAGAGCTAACTGGGCTACCTCAATCTCATTCAAATCCTGCAGGGGATGGGGCAGGAACTCAGAGCTGTCTGTATTCCGAGGGTGTTTAGAACACCAAAATGATGAGCGTTTATGAAAACAGCTAGTGGTAAAAGACAGAAATGAGATATGCCAGTCTCTGGGACTGGGAGGGGTTTTCTGTGTTTTAGAGTGTTCACACAATTAGTAATGCTTGAAGAATATGCTGTCTGTCCTTCCTCCATGCCTCCCAAGACCTTTTGCTTATATCCTAGCAAGAAACATTTTTGCTAACAGCTTGTGATGTATTCAATGGAAACTGCACAACATCCTTTTCTTAGAAAGCTGTGGGGAAGGAAGAAAATACTGACTTTGCTGTTTACTTTCCATAAAACCTTAGCTAAGGCTTTAACTTTTTGAGTCTAGATTTTCCTGAGTGTGCTGTGGGTGACAGTAGCACATGCTTTAGGTCTTAGAACAGAGCAGAGTGAGTGAGTGGTGGCCTGTGGAGTGGAGGCCTGTGGAGGCATTTGCCAGCTGCCTACTACCTACTTAACACACTGCTGCACTGTTACTAAAATTTCAGTTGTTATAATGATGTACTGGGGTTAAGGGTGGACAGTTCAATAAGAGTTTTGTGTTCTAGTTTGCATTTGTTGAAGCTGCAAATTTTACACAGTTCCCTTTGGTTTAAAATTCAGAAATAGCCATTTTATGATATGAGTTCTTATTGGGTCATATATATATATATATATATTTGGTTCAGAATATTAATTAAGTGTCTTTTACAACTCTAAGTATATACTCATCAAACACTACTGTGCCCAATTTTATGAAAAAATAAAGGTATTTAAAGACATAGATTATTCCCAACACAATAATAGCGGGACCAAAAGAAAGGTCATGCCAACAAAACACAGAGAAACATCTGGGTCAAATAAAATCACAAATCAAATGACTATGTCAAATAGCTACAGAGTGTTCGATCTAAACACTGCAGAATACATATTCTCTTCATAATTCAATGGAACTTCCCCTAAAAGAGATCATATAGGATATAAAATAGAGAAAATTAAAATCATTTGGTGTGTTCTATGTGACCACATGGAATAAAATAAGAACTTGACATCAAGAGAGAATATAGATCACATACAAATCCATGGAGACTATACAACACACTATTGAATAATTAAGACTTATCAACAAGATCACAAAGGAAATTTAAAACTTTCTAAAGCGAAATTAAAATGAAAAAGACAACCTACCCAACACCATGGTAGGGTAAAAGCTTTCCTAAGGGGAAAGTTTATAGGTATAACTGCCTACGTTAAAAAAATAAAAAAAAACCCAATGAGATGGCTCAGGGTTAGGAATATTCTCTGTTCTTACAGAGGACTGGGGCTCATTTCCCAGCATCCTGGTTGGGTAGTTCACAGCTGTTTGTAACCACAATTATAGGTAAGCCCGTACACTCTTCTGACTTTGAAGTGTGTTAGCACACAGGTGGTGCATGTGGACACACACACACACACACACACACAATGTAATACACATAAACATTTTGGTTTGGAAAAATGGCTCAATGGTTGCTAGCACTACATGCTCTTCCAGAGGACCAGGCTCAAGTTCCAGTGACCAGCTGGGTAGTGGTGGTGCCTGCCTTTAATCCCAGCACTTGGGAGGCAGAGGCAGGCGGACCTCTGAGTTTGGAGCCAGCCAGGACTACAGAGTGAATTTCAGGAAATCCAGGGCTACAGAGAAAAACCCTGTCTCAAAAACAAACAAGCATAAAAATCAAGTCCTAGCACCCAAATGGTACCTCACAACTGTCCTTAACTTCAGTTCCATGAGCTCCAAAACCCTGTTCTGGCCTCTGCTGAACACACATGATGTACAGACATCCATGCACGCATTGAACATCCATGATGTACAGACACAAAGTTAGTAGAAGAAAAGAAATAATTTACATCAGAGAATAAATTAATAAAATTAAAATGAATAAAACTACAAAGAATTAATGAAACAGTAACTTTTATTAAAAGATAGGTGATTTGGCAAACCTTAGCCAAATTAACTTGAAGAGAGAGAGAAAACCTAGAACAATACTATCAATGAAAGGAAGACACTACAATAGACTTCAATGGAATTCAGAAAACTATTAAGACATATCTTGAAAACATATTCAACTACAATGGAAAATCTAAAGAATCTAAAGAAAAGAATGAATGAGTTTCTAAATATACATGACCAATGAGTATTAACAAAAGAGAGATTAAAATTTAAACACATCTGGAACAAGTAATAAGATTAAAGCAGTGATATAAAACCAAATCTCTCCATTTAAAAAGTTCATGTATGGGAACTAGAGAGAGGTCTTAGCAGTTAAGAACTTTGCTAGTCTTCCAGATGACCCTGCACCCAAATTGGTTTGGGTGATGCTCTCTTCTGGTGTCTACAGGAACCAAAACGCACATGGTATATACCCACCAACCCACAGACTCATATTTTATTTTAAACAAATCTAAAAAACAGCCCAGGTGCAAAATAATTTATTGCTAAATTCTACAATAACTTTAAAGAACATCAATGTGTCTTATAGACCAAACTTCCTGATGGACATTAATACAAAAATTCTCAATAAGATATTTGAAAATTGAATTGAAAAACATCAGAAAGATCATTCACCATGACCAAGTTGACTTCCTTACAGAGATGGAGGAATGAATCAAGAAAAAATTAATATATTTCACAAATGGACTCAATGACAGATATCACATCAAATGAACACTGAAAAGCTTTTAATTTCATGCAGCAATCCTTCACAATAAAAGTCATAACAAAGCTAGGAATAAAAGGAACAAATTTCATCCAAATAATTGCTATAAATGGCAAAACTGTAGTCTACACTATAGTAACTGGGGAAAACCTCAAAACATTTCCACCAGGAAAGAGTAAGGCAAGGAAAGGAATTGTATAAAATACGGAAAGAACTCACCATCTTCTTAACTGTGCATGATATAACCCTGAACTGAAAAGACTCTAAAGGCTCCACTAGAAAACTTGGACCTGATAAATACTTTTAGCAAAGTGGCAGGATTAAAAATTAACACACATAATCAGTAGCCTTCCTAAGTACAAATAACACACACTGAGGAAGAAATCAGAAAAACAATCCCATTGTCTATTGCCACTCACAAATATATCCTGGAGGAAACCTAACTCAGGGCCAGAAAAGCTTTATGATGCAAAGTGTAAATTGCTGAAGAAATAAGTGGAAGACAACAGAAGACAAAAAGTCTCCCATGCTTATGGATTTAGAAAAGTGACTATTTCAAAAATTGCTATGTTCCCCAAAGCAATCTCCATCAAAGTTTTAATGTCACCCTTTACAGAAATAGAAACTCTATTTTGACAAAAGATTAATATCTAGGCTATACCAATAATTTGACAAATTATATGTCAACTAAATAACAAATAACAACCCAATCAATAAATGGCTAGTCAAATGAATGAACAATTCTTAAAGGATGAAGTCCAACGGCCATATTACATACATGAAAAATGATCAACCTCACTAGTCATCGGAGAAATGAAATCAACCTATATTGAGATTGCATATCACCTTGAATGACAATCATTTAAAAAAAAAACAACATAAGCAGACAAACATGCAGAACAATGGGAATCCTCATGTCTTCTGTGAATATAGTTCAGCCACTGTGGAAATCAGCTTGAAGTTCTTCAAAGAACTGCATATGGAACAATCACATGATCCAGCCACACCAGGCTTTGATATTTAGCTAAAGAACTCCATGGCAACACATGACAGGCCCATTTGCATATCCCTGTCCATTGTATCACTAGTCACAATATCTAAGTTACGAAGAGACCTATGTGTCCATCAACAGAGGAATAATTAGAGAAATGGTGCGTCCATAATTTTTCTTAGTCATAATAAAGAATGGTTATGTCACTTGTAGGAAAGTAGATGCAATTGGAGATCATCATAAGGGAATAAAGTAAGTCTCAGAAAGACAAATACTGAAGATATTCTTGCATTGATTTCTGGATTTTGTATAGATTAAATCTATAAACAGGGAGGGAGGTAATGAGTGCTAAGAGTAGGGGACTTGAAAATAGGGGGTAAAGTTCATTAACAGCAGGGAGGAGGAGGAAGAGGAAGAGGAGGAGGGAGGGAAGGAGGGAGCAAGGGAGGGAGAAGAGGTGATATGGAGGGAAATAGGTTCAAGGTAAATTTGTATGGAAATTTTGTACTTATGCAACTTGCTACCTTATACAATTAACACATTAATTAAAATTACAATTTGGGGAGAGAGAGAGAGGAGAAGGGGAGGGGAGGGGAGGGGAGGGGAGGAGAGGAGAGGAGAGGAGAAGGGGAGGAGAAGGGGAGGGAAGGAGAAGGGGAGGGGAGGGGAGGGGAGGGGAGGGGAGGGGAGGAGAGGGGAGGAGGAGAGGGAGAGGGAGAGGGGAGAGGGGAGAGGGGAGAGGGGAGAGGGGAGAGGGGAGAGGGGAGAGGGGAGAGGGGAGAGGGGAGAGGGGAGAGGGGAGAGGGGAGAGGGGAGAGGGGAGAGGGGAGAGGGGAGAGGGGAGAGGAGAGAGGGAGGAGAAATTCTGTATAGAAGCCTTGCAAAAAGCCTATTTTACAAAGGCTTATTTTGTGAAAAAATTTAAACATACCATGTCTTAGTGTATCCACTTAAGACAAAAGCATATGAAAATAAATCTAACTTTACAGGATGTTTGAAAGACAGTGCTTCATTTGTTGTAAAGTTAAAGTCTTCTGCAAACCAAATGAACAAATGAGTGCTTGACATCCCCTGCTGCACTCACTTGCTCAGAGACCTGAGGAAGAACTTGGGAAGTTCACACTGCCAGCAGGATCAGGGGTGTGCCCTGGGCAGTGCTTAGACAGCTGTCACTCATTACTTCTTTGTCATATTTTTTACTTCACAACCTCTGAGTACGGTTTCCTTCTGCATTAATACAACAAATAAACTTTAAGTATCATTCTTCTCTTCAAGAGAAGGAAGAAGATGAAATCCAAGGATACTAGTCCAAAGCAATCATTTTGCCTGACTATTACAGGTCTATCTACTGAAGTATGTGGTTTGTTTTGAGAGTATTTGTTGGTTACTTAATATATGAAGAATACTTTTCTTTGTGTGCTTACATTACTTACTATATTTATATTTGTTCATAATGACTTTTTTTGTAGTTTTGATCTAATATCAGTCATCTTTGAGATTTAAAATGATTACTCTTATTTGACTTCTTGCTATCATATGCAGAATCACATGATCCGGCCACACCAGGCTTCGATATTTAGCTAAAGAACTCCATGGCAACACATGACAGGCCCATTTGCATATCCATGTCCATTGTATCACTAGTCACAATATCTAAGTTATGAAGGTGTCTAGGAAACACTGACTTTAAAAATTTAAGGCTTGAGTATTTTCTAGTACAGTGCAAGCTTTGAGGAGGTGTGAGTCTTAGCAAACACCTTGGAGGACATTAGAACTCAGCCATGGTAATATACAGCAGGCTCTCAGCCTTTACTTAGTGAGTAAGCTAAGACTACTCTGTCTTGTGACCGACCATTCACTATTCTTAGAAGGCTACTGGGAATAAACTCTGGTCTTTACCTTCAAGATGTCACCCTCCACTGTCCCTCCACTGCCCCTCCACTCCCCCTCTACTGTCCCTCCACTCCCCCTCCATTGCCCATCCACTACCCCTCCACTGCCCCTCCACTGCCCCTCCACTCCCCCCTTTACTCCCCCCCACTCCCTCACCACTCCCCCTCCATTCTCCCTCCACTCCCATACATAAAAATTAAAATGCCTCATAAAACTATCAATAGAGCAAAGAAGGATTCAAGTCTCCTTCTTGAGAATAGAGTCCTCCGAAGTAAGGTAGATAGATTGCCTTGCTGGGCCAAAGGAACTAGTCAAGGTTATGAATCCCTTTCCTAAAGTAAAAAAGATCTGGAGACTACTTGAGTTTCATATCAATATGTACTTAAATAGATGCTTCATCAAAGTTAGCCTGGTAACTGAGCTCTTCCAGCGTGTTCCTTATATTAAGATGGAACTAGTTTTTATTCTCTTGGGCTAAAAGAAAAGGGATCATCTTCAGTGACCAGAAAGAAAATATGGCAGTGTTGATGTCATCTGTCTTTCTTCCCAACCTAGCTCGTAGGGAACCCAGTGTTATTCCCATATGTGAATAGAGAGGTTCTAACCCCAAAGTCTTCAAAATATTTAGCATTGCAAATGCAATATACAACATGCATTTTTTTTTGTTTATTTTGGTGATGCAGCTGTTGGAAATGTATACATCTGTGGAATGTGAAAAGCAACCTCTGACAATATGCCATTGTTGTATAGGCTATTATGCCTTTGTCTAACAGTTTCACATAATGTTTGGAGAACTGGAAAAATATGTTACCATATTAGCTTGAAGTGTTGCATGTGAAGAGAGATCTGAGGGAATAGATACAGTTTTCAGCTCAAGTGATCTTCAAATGGGCAATAAAATACATAAATCTTTCCTTGGGTAGAGTTTCAAATATAGAGATGAACTTTTGCAAGTTACCTATGGCTAGGTATGCTATCCATAGAGAAGGAGAGCAAGTTGGGGTGTAGCTTAAATGAAATACAGGAAACAGTGCAACCCAGGAGCAGAAACGAAACTCAATTGATAGTATTCTGACAATTATCATCACTAAATATAAGCATGATACATTATACCCAGTAAGCTCATTGACAATTAGGCAAAGAGCAAAGATGATATTTTAAAATGCAGAGACAATGAGCTCAAACCAACCTAAAGCAGAATCTTGCTTTCCCTACACTGTAGGAAATATTTTTCATCAGCTAAGGTTAATTGTAACAACAAAAACCTCAATATCTCAGTTCAGAGTCCCCAAAGCTTCATATTCACCAAGGTTCAGCTGCAGATCTGGTCTATACCAACCTTGTGTGTGAATGCAGGCTGTTAGCAATGCCTCTATATAAGTTTGTCCTGTCCTGCTTTTGGTAATGCCAGGGTTCAAAGCCAAGTCCCTGAATATGCTAGGCAAATGTTCTACCACTAGGCTGTAGCCCCAGTCTTTGGGAAGAAATTATACTCATCATCATTTGGTGTTAGGGAATAAGATAGACAATATAAATTTCCCTAAACTTCTCCCCAGAACTTATCTTCAGAAATACATACACTGTCTCTGGATGTTACATAATTACTCCTGGACCAAAGGCAAGCAGCACTTTAAAGAGTGGATGACCAGAACTATAGTCTGGACCTTTACATGCTCACACTGCTTTAGGAAAGATGTAATTATTGAGAGAATTAAAAGTATGATGTACCATCCTATCCCGGCTACAAAATATGCTAGAATCCTCATAGCAAGTAGCTACAGTAGATACTTAGTATTATGTGTTGTTTCATGGATGAAGAGAAACAGGCTCAGCTACCTGTTTATAAACATGCATTTCAGGACACTATAGTACTAAATACTTGACTATGCTTCCCTCCTCCCATACACAGAGTAGTTCTATAATGGCATCTTCTAAAGACAATTGTTTCCCACTGTCTTAGACCCTGTCTGCATGGACGAATAGCAGTAGGAATAAGCAGATAGTGCAACTGTTTTGTTGGGGTTCCCATTCATGAGATTTCTAATTTTTCTTTAATAAAAATCTATTGATAGGCCTGGAAGGGTCTCTTCTAAATGCTCCCTTTCTTAGCTAGTTTTGTTCTGCTGTCTCTTCTTACAGATTGCAAACTATTCCTCTCTATATTTTCCCACTCCTAAATATTAAGCACACCCGTTCCCTTATTTCCACAACTCCAAGCCTTTTTGGCAAGTCTTTGTAATAAACAGATGGACGCTCTGTGTTGCTGGGAGACCACTTCATATGTAGAACCCAGTCCAAAGGGAGGAGAAGGAAGGGCTGCATAGTGCGGTGGGTATGAGCGTTGCTCTTCCTCTCCCCTCTTCTCATTCCTTTATGTTTTTTGTGACTCCCATTTTTAATTCAGTTCTGGTTCAATGCCTGCAAGCTGAACAACACTGAGCAGGTCGCCTCCCTCAGTAAGCTCTAGTTTCCTCATCTCAAGACTGAGAATAATAATGCTATTATCCGTGAGGGTTTTGTGAATATTTAATGAAATATTAATATTAATTAATTTAATATTAATGTCTGACAAGCTCTTAGCAAGGTTTTCTTTTCTTTCCTTTTCTTTTTCTTTCTTTCTTTCTTTCCTTTTTTTTTTTTTTTTGGTTGACAGAACTAAGTTGCTGCAGTTTATTATTTCCAGCAAAGTTGACCCATTAGGGGGTGAGGGTGAGCTACTATTCATTAAATTCTAAGAGAGTTTGGCTCAGGCTGGAGTGGAAACTGCTTGTGACCTATCATTATTCGGAGGAGGTTTATTTACAGGACTAGCATGTAGTTAAGAGACAGAGTGGACTTGAATTACCCTTTATATTCTAGATCAGTTTAGTCCTTGATGTTTTGTAGGGACTTCACACATAGCCATCAGATTACTTACCTGCTTGGTACCTGGCCGGAATAAGATCAACTGATTCTAGTTCCAGCCACTCTATGCTGACACTTTCCTTTCCCCAGCGCGGGCGAACACACACACACACACACACACACACACACACACACACACACACATACACACACACACACACACACACACACACACACACACACACACACACACACGTGCGCGTGCGCAGGGACACACACACACCCTTCCCTCTTCCCATGTCCAGCCCTCTCTCCCACCACCCTTGCTGCTCTCCAGACTACATTCCAGTTTCCTCCCCAGTTCCTACTTCCTGAAAGGGAAGTAGCAGTATTTGTCTGGGGCTGGACCCTAGAATCTGAAACTGTCAAGTTACAAGAAGCCTTTCCACGCAGGCTTTGTATAAACGAATGACTGGAGTGATCGATGGTGTCTTTGTCATAGAAAAGTCACCAGAGGGAATGCGTGACTCCCCTGACATTGGTGCTCTTTTCTTACCCCTTCTCCTCTTGCAGCCCGCAGCCTTCATGATGAGGACATTAGTCCACTGTTGCCAACCAGCAGCCCCAAAGTTTCCCCGGAGCCTGGAGCAGATTGCGCGCCCGCGCGCGGGATCTGGACCAATGTGCGCGGGCTGTGCCTAGCCCACCCGAACGCCCTCCCCGTGGAGCTTGCGCCTAGCCAATGACAGCCTGGCCCTGATGGCTTGGCTTTATCCCCTCCTCTGTTGCTGCTCCCTAGCCCACTCTGCCCCGCCCACCCCTCTCTGGCTCGGCTTGCCTCCCGCACAGCACAGGGAACTGCACTGACTGAGCCCCAGCAAGCTGGAACCTACAGCTGGTGCTCCCCACCCACCCCGGGTCCCGGGTGAGCCGCTCGCCACCAGAAGTGGCTTCTGACCCTGGGGAGCGTGGGTCAGAGGAACTTCATTCCTGAAGGGAACTGGTTCGAGAGAAGACAGAGTACGGGAGAGCCATGGACCCTGTGAGCCAGGTAGAAATGAACAGGACAGGAAGGGCGGCTGGCCTAGGATTGGGAAACGCCAGGAACATCAACAAGATGCACTGGACAGGTATCCCCAACCCTCGGCTCATACTTTTGCTTTCTCTCCCCTTTCTTGTTCATCCATAGGTGGCCTCTGCGGGCACCTTTCGGGCATTGAAGGAACCCCTTGCCTTCCTGCGAGCTCTGGAGTTGGTGAGTAGCTGGGAGGCATCTAGCTGAGAGGTAGAAAGAGGTCAAGTGGGGCACTCTCTGCTCGGTTCTGTTCATAGCCAGGGGTTCAGCGCTTCTGGAGCTGCTAGATAGGGTCGAGGTCACATTGGGACTCCAGGTGAAATGTAGATGCATTCATGCAGGAGCTCGAATCACCTCCCTTCACAGCTTGTTGGCCAGCAGGGTCTGGTAGGGGAAGCAGGGGAGGTGGCAGGGAGGAGGTGAAGCCTCCATGGAACTCTGGCCTCTCTTCTGTATCCTTGTGAGCCCTAGACCAGATTGGGTAGGGAACCATCACAGGTGGAGAGCTGGGAGGACTTGACCAAGCTAGAAAAGTTGGTCAGCACTGGGACAGCGTCTGTTCTGTGTGGGGATACTCAAATCTCTGAGACTCATTGCTTGGCTGGAAGCTCCAGCTGGAGTTATCTCCAGAAGGCTTCAGAGAGTGGATAGTGTAAGGGGGAGGACTTCCCTAGTATTTTTCTAATGTCGATACTGGTATTTTTTCAGCCAAATCCTTGATCAGCTTTCTCTAGGGTTTGAGCTGTGGGAACTTACATGGCGTCTCTGATTTATTTGTTTTTAAAATAAAACCACCTCAAGAGACCTATGGCAATCTGTCTGCAGACAAGAGCAAGGCACGAACACGGTTACTCACGAGGCCTCATGGAGCAATGCCAATGTTCTTGGCTGGACTGATAGTTATAAGGAGTGAAGTCCGCGGGTCACACATTTCCTCCTGCTGAGAGCTCTAAGGCTAGAGAAGCCATCTGAACAGAAAGTTCAAAGCCCGTCATGTAGAATTAATCACAGGCGCTAACACTGACCAGCTAGGAAATTATGTAAGAGCCTATTCTGTGCTTCAGACTCAGAGACAAGGGCGTGTGCCTGGCTTTCACTACATAAGTATGATGCATGTTTACATCACAGTCTAGAGGTAACCCTGTCTTCCCTGTGAATTGACCTGAACCACAATGCCTGACTGGGTCAGTTTAGCCTCAAGAAAGTTTTTAAAGAAGGCTCCAGCTATTGGCTTTCAGTTGGCTATTTTGATACTCTGTTCTCTCTCCCTCTCCCTCTTCTCCACCCCTCCCCCTCTGTGTGTGTGTGTGTGTGTGTGTGTGTGTAAAACTGAAGGCCATGGTTGGTGCACATGTAGGGGTCAGAAGATAACATATGAGAGTTGGTTCTCTCAGTCCACTTATGTAGATGCCTGGGATTGAACTCAGATTGTGAGGTTTGGCAGCAAGTGCATTTAATCTGCTGAGAGACTGGCATCTGTAATACTGGTTGGTTGGTTGGTTTTGCTCTTTTTTTTTTTCCTTCTTGCTAAGTCAGGCAAACCCTGCTACACTCACAGCTGAAGGATCTTCCATATGTCTTTCTTAACCCCTTTCTCACATTTATCCAACCATAATGACTCATGAAGGCACACCTCTTAAAAAAAATCAAAATAGTACTTCAGTTGTCAACTTATTATCCACCCAAAGTTCAGAAACCTGACATCATTTTCTGATAGAAACACATGACTATCTCATATTGCCATTTCCTTGAAATACTGCTCATTCTTCACCATGATTGTTGCCCCTGCAAATAAGGTCTCTTGATAGATTTCAAACTCCTGGTCAATCTGAATGAGTTTGTTTAGATCATAGCTTTCTGAACAGCACATCAGAATTCTGGGAAGATGGATATTCATCAACCATCATTCAAAACAAGCCTCAAATGCATCAATGCTGAAGAAACACAAAAATTGTACTATAGGCTGTCTTGTCTTGAGATAACAGCAGTGGGCAGGTGAAGAGCAGTGTGTGTATGTACTGATATGTGGAGCTGCTCTGAGACATATGCATCCTATATGCATATGATAGTGACATCGGGTGGAAGTATAGTCTTCTAGTACAATATATATTTGTCTGTCTCTCTGTCTTTTATTAGACCCATTCAGAACACTTGGAAAACATTGGGTAGTCTGGAAAAATGTTCATTGGTAATGATAGAGCACTTATCATAGCCAGTTTCTCTTCCTCTGTAGATGTTGACAAAGTGATAGAAAGTGGCTTTGAAGCTGACAGTCTCTAGTTTTTAAGCTACAATCCTTGTCAGCATCTATAACCATGAAAATAAAGTCCACATAAAGATATATGTTTCTGTAGTCCTCTTGTTGCTATAATAAATCGCCTTAAGCTGAATGGTTGTTATATCAGAGAGATTTCTTCCCATAATTCTGGATGACTGGTCATAGTGACAGCTGGAAGTTTCAGTCAAAGACTGACAGATTCTGTGTCTGGCAAGATCCCACTTTCTGGTTCACAGATGGCACCTTCCTGTGCTCTCACCTGCCCTTTGTAAGGGCACCAATGCTGTTCATGAGTCTCTGACCTTGTGAGTGATCCAGGTCCCAAATGTGCCACCATCTAATACTGCCTTTTGGCAGATCCTGTTTTAACATGTAAAGACTGGAAAGCACATATACATCTAAACCACAATATCTTCAAGGATATTTATTGCACCTCATTTACAGTGGAAAAATGGAAACAACCCATAAATCCATATACGCAAATATTTATAGGTGTAATTTGTGCAAATAATGAAATATGCTACCATTAAAAACAATAAGTTAATATTCATTTTCATGGAGATTGGTGCCTATATACTGTCAAAATGAATCCAGGCATGATGGTATCCAACTGTACCCCAAGGACTAAGGAAGCTAAGGTAGAGGGATCATCCTCGGATACACAGTGAAATTCTCCTTCAAAGCAATTCTTAAATACAGAAAAGAAAGCAAATAAGCTTTCTTTCTTTTTAAAAACACTTCATAAATTTTAAATGGAGGAATAATATTCCCTCCATTAATCATTATGTAAATGATGTGATCCATCAGATATGCAGGTTACCTGCCCAGCACAACACGGTCTTTACAAAACTATAGTGTGTGTGTGTGTGTGTGTCTGTTTTATATGAACACACAGGAAAGCATAACCGTACATACAATTAAAGTAATAGTGTTTTTTTTGACATGATGCAATTTGATAGTTAGTGGTAGAAAATGGGACAGGCTGAAACAAAGTCATGAAATTTAAAATTATAGATATATCACTCCTTTACAGTCATACATGTGAGTGAGTTTTAGTAACTCATGTTGTAAGATTTTTCCTATAGATAGACCTTTGAACTGATCAACATCTAAACACAAACTTTTAGGGGGAAGATATATTTTGTATGTTCTTTCCTTATGAAGAGTTTGTATATGAAATAAATTTAAACTCTTAATAACATAGAAAGAATGAAAGGAAAGCATCGATTACTTTCAAACACTTTCGGGCAAAGCTTCTCCACCCTTCATCTCTATTAAGATGAGATAAGGGAACCTTTATTAACTGTTGAAAACCAGAGATTCAAAACATGAACCTGACTCTGAAATTATGTCCTATAAAGCTCTTAAACCATTATTTGGAAATGTTATAAAATATTTAATTTATGCTGTTTTCATATTTTGAAAAGCCATGAACATACCATCCGATCTTCCACTGGTCTTTCTTATTTTGTTACGTCAGTGCTGCCAATGCCCTCACTTGCTCACTCTCACTCTCACTCTCACTCTCACTCTCACGTCTATCTATGAAGATTTGTAGTAAGCACATTACTTTCTTTCTTCTGATGTTTATAAGTGCTAGGTTTACACCTTGGGTTTCAGGTAAAGTTGAGAGTGGACTCAGAATGTTCTTGTTTTTCAGGACATACTAATGCTTCAAATGCTAGCCCTGTTGGAACAGTTTTGTGATTTCTTGTCTCTGATGATGCTCTGTGTCTCTAGTACTATGCTGCAGCTCCAGATGTTCTAGATTCTACCTTCATGGAATCCCTTTACTGGATTCCTCAAATCCTCATTCTCTGATGTCCATCGCTAATTATACTGCAACATGTCTACTATTCTGGACCACACATTCGCATTCTAACTTCCATCTCTGCCCTTTTACCTCCCTGATGAGGATGGCCCACCCAGAAATGCTTGCGGTCTATTTAAATGGTAGCACTAACATTTATCAGATCTCCACTTCTGAACCTAAATTCAAAGCTATGTTCTCCAAGAAATATCACACCCCTTGTTGTTTTCTTGCTATCAGTACATAGCATGAATAGTTCCTGTTATCAGTAACAATCAATTGATACCTATAGCAGAGTATAGTATAATGATAGCCACACTTTCAAACTTCTAGAAAGAGAAGTAATAATAACCATATCCCTCAGAGAGCTTCATATGAAGTCTCATGAGTCATTCTGGTTTTTATGACGTTATCTCATCTTGGGGCTCAGGGATCCTAACTAACACAGTGTGAATAAAACCAGTATGAGTGTCAAAGTCAAGGCTTGACCACCTCACTCCACACTGTATTTCCTATAAATGCTATAATCTTATCCCTTTTGGCCAGTGCTCAGCGTTTCTTATCCCAAAGTTTCAAAGAAGATTTAAAAGCCAATAGTGTCTTATTTTGTGGACCCACAGGATGAATATTAGAGACCTCTTCTGAAATAGTCGGGAATATCTTTTTTTAAAAAATCACCAGTTATTTATTGTCTTTTATATTTGGCTTCATTTTTCTGCTCATCATTAGTTAGCCAAGCAAGTTTTAATTAAATCATTTTTTTCACATAAACTATCTACAAGAGACTTTTATTATAAAGCCAATAATTTAATCACATTTTATTGTCATTCTTATGCTTTGCATGCATGAAGCACCCCCAATATAAGCAAGATGGTAATCTGTGATATAAAATATCAAAATCCTGAGTGGCAATCTCCCATTAAGGGCCTGATTATTTAATGCTAAGTTAATGTGCTGGATTTAATTATAACCTTCTCATCTCTGACAAAATTGTGTTCAGTTGGAATATGAATGAACCCATGCATAATGCTAAGCAGCACCCCAGAATTTAGCTCGTAAGGCTTCTCTAAGTTTCCTGAGGCAGCTGGCATGAAGACTCATCATAACAGGGAGAAATAATACAGGGAAACTTCTTTCAAGAGGATTCTAAGCTCTGCCTGTCACAGGCATAAAGTGAGGAGGGAAATAGTCATGTCTTACTTTAAAAAAAATCCAGACCTGCAAGGACCATGACTTATTAGTGTCTCTGTCTTCTGTGGGCTGTTTTTCACTTCTGTTACATTTATGCATGTTCTTGTTCAGTGTGTTAGCTTAGCCTTTTGGCAGGAATATGTTTCCTCACCTGGACATTGGAGAAAACACCCCTTGCCTTCCTCCCCACATTGTCAGGAGTTTTAAAAGAAACCATGCACATAAAAGTCCATGGTAGGTGAGTGAGGGTCCTGACAGATGAGTGCTTTTGATTCTGAGGAGCAGGCTCTTGGATGGAGGGTGTGGTGAGGCAGTTGTACTGAGGTCTGCAGTGTGGGAGCTTGACCTCTGCTCCCCACAGGGCTGAGCCCTTCTTTCTTAAACAGCCTCCATCCTTTAGCCTCTACCTCAGACTTCTCAGAAGTCACAAGAATGAGTGAGACCAAGACTGGGGAGATGGCTCAGCCAGCAAAGTGCTTGTTTTGCAAGCATGAGAACCTAATTGATTCCAAAGTCAGTTCTGACAAAAGACAGACATGGTGGTGGGTACTTATAATCCCAGCTCTGGGAGGGGTAGAGGAAGATCCTTGGGGATTGCTCTTCAATCAAATAACAGAGAGATTCTGCCTCTAAATAAATGAATGAATATATAAACAAGTAAATACAGAAAGAAATAAACGAATAACTTTGAATGATGTTTAACGGACAAATACTCAAGGCTGCCCTCTGGTTTCTGAACATACTTGTGCATGTGCAAGTGAGTGCACACACATACAAACACACACACACACACACAGCATCCATTGACATGTACACATATGCACACACACATATGGAGACACATTCAAGAAAAAGTTGAATCTAACTCATCACCCAAGCAAACATGCACATGGGAGGGAGTCCAGATCACCTGTTCCAAAGCCTGTTTCCTGCTCTGCACATATTTCATATTTCTTGGACATTTAAAAGTCCTGGTAATGGTTTCTTGCTGATGAGGTAGCTTTAAAAATGTCAATTCCTCTCCTTGGAACATGCTCCATGTCCCTTCTTACCCAACCCTAACTGGCTAGTGAATTATTTTTCACTTGGTTGTCAGCCTGGATAGGGAAGTGTTGCTCATGGAAGTTGACTTCTTGACAGGATCTAGAATAAGCTCCTTAGCGATACATTTACATTCTAGCCAAGGTAGAATGCCATATTATTCATCTACACAATCTAAAGATTTAGTGCAACTCTTGGAATACAGAAAAGCTTACTCCAAGAACATCTAATCCTTTTATAGCTCCCAGACCCAAGGGTTTACTCAATATTGAGTGGAAGAGGTGAGGAAAGGTGGGCAGAGAGAAACAGAATGGAGGAGAGAGAAAAATGAATTCTAGAGAACACAGTCCCTTCCTATAATCTGCTATAAAGTAGAATTGTAAGGACTCCATAGAAGTATATGGTTAGTCTTAGTTGTGAAAGAGATTATCTCATATAAAAAGAGTAAAATGTGGATGAGAAAGGGATATTATAGATCTTCTCAACACTTAGTAACAAAGAATAAACTTTATGAAACAGTGGTAAGTTACCTGAGCAGCAAGAGTCCTTAGCAAGGTGGCTGCCATTCCAGGATTTTAGACATGGTCCTGCCTGCCTTCTCAGCATATGTTCTTTGTGAATCTCACTCATTCTACCCAAGACTCTCATCTGACACCCTAAATGAAGGAATGTGGTTGCCTTGGCTGGTTGCTTTTTCAGTTTAACCTGTCAACCCCAGGCCATGTCCCAAGGCAATAAACTAGCATATGGATTATTTGCCTATAGGTCAAATGTCCACTGTTATTCTGTCACTAGTGTCCTGATTTTAAAGGACCATGAAAGTCGAGTCACTCTCTTATAGACAGTCCTTTCTAATGGAGCAGTGGAAGGGACAATCTTTAAAGTTCTGGTTATTACAGTTCCAGTGAAGAGTCTGTATAAAGGTGATAAAACTACATAATTTCTAACAGATGAATGTACAATGGAAATGGTGTGTGTGTGTGTCTCTGTGTGTTTGTGTTTATGTGTGTGTGTAAATATATGAGTGATGTGCATGTATGTATGTTTGTGTACTGTGTATTTGTGTGGTGTGTGTGTTTTGTGCTGTGTATTGTGTGTGTGTGTGGTGTGTGTAAGTGTGTGTGCTGTGTGTGCTGTGTATATGGGTGTGTTGTGTAAGTATGTGTGGTGTGTGGTGTGCGTGCATTTGTATCTATGTATTTGTGCATGTGTGTGCATGTGTAAGTATATGTGTGGTGTGCTGTGTGTGTATGTGTGTGTGTGTATGTGTGTGTGTATTGTGTGTATGTGGGATGTAGGTGTACGCATATGCTGTGTGTAGTGTGTTTTTTGATGTGATAGAAAACTAAAAATTTGAAGAAACATCATTTGCTTGCTTTTTGTGCTTAATGTTGTCTGTTTGATGAAGGAGAACAGGGTTTGGTTGTTATGCAAAATTCATCTAAGGCTTGAAGAAATGTGCGTTTTGAATCAGCTATGTGCTAGAGTTTGGACCATTTTTATTTTATTCAATTTAATTTAAAAATGTTAATGCTGTGGAGTCTTCACATGGGCATCTTGAGTGTCACATCGTTTGCTTGCTTGTAAGGGTTACATGTTATCGAAAACTTTAGTAGTGTCTTACCTTTACCACAGCTATGGGACTGTAACTGGAGAAGAGCTTGTTGATGATGACACTAAATTTATAATTGCAGTATAGTCTCTCCAGACTCTAGATCTGTATAAACACAGTTTGCTCACTATTATATTATTAGTTTTTGATGCTCTCTCTCTCTCTCTCTCTCTCTCTCTCTCTCTCTCTCTCTCTCTCTCTCTCTCTGTATTATCTTCCCACTGGAAAAAATGGTGCATGGTGAGGCAACCATAAAGCACATACAAATAGTGTTAATTCTACATGTAGACAAAAGCAGCTTTCTAATTGTTGTTTGTGAGTTATGTGATTTATTATAATCCGGGGACTACCTAATAGTCTTGCTTATAAATGGGTGATCAAATCACTTTCCGAAAGTCAGACAACAAGTAACTCATTAGGGATATGAATATGAACAGAAACCAAATTCCATATTCTGGATCATCTTCCTGAATTTTCTCCACTGATAGAGACTCCTTGTTGATGCACAAGGTGTCAATTATTTCCCCACTAAAAACAATAATAGAAAAGACACGAATATATATCTGTATCTATCATCTATTAATACAAGACTTTAAGAAATTTACATTTTTAAATTTCATTCTTAATTCTGTTTCTTTTCTACTATCAAAGAAACAAGAAAGTAAAACAAAATCTAAATTCTAAATGTCCTCAAAATAGCTTCTCACGGTGTTCTTATTATCAAAAAGATTCCTGTTTCTTCAGAAAATTTATCTTATATATTTTATAGAATATTCATCAACAGTCCACTCCCTAAGGAAAAGCAAATTCAGAAATCTGTTATGGACATATGCCCAGGAAGACATCTGGGGAATTCACGAAATCTCTAGATATTTAGCAAGATTCTAAACACTTAAATTTCTTTGGATGTTTGGGAATTTACTTAAGCCAAATGAGTCTCATTATTGATAATGGGGAATGCATGGATTTGTCTGCTGTCTGCGAGTGAGAACTGGGATACCTTAGGTTTGTTATTTGGAGAATTATGTGCCAAATATTACTCTGTGGTGTTAACAGGAAGTGCTCAGCCATCCATCTGCTCAACTGCAGACTGCTTGACTCTGCTTTTGTACCGTGACTTCACCTGATGGTTTTGCTTGCACCTGACAGACAGATTGCTGACATGCTAGAATCCCTCCTGAAGTAGAGGGCCAGAATTACAAAGTGAAAAAGACTTGGTTTGAATAGTAATTCTGGAAGCCTGGCAGGTGCTGGCCCATGATTAGAGTAAAACATGGAGATCTTGAGAAACACTGCACCTGGACAAGGAAATGGCTGACTAAGGAGCAATTATAACATGATTCAGAATGTGCTGAGAGGCCAGGTGTGATGGTATATGCATTTAGTTCCAGACCTCAGAAGGCAGAGACAGGCAGATCTCTGTGAGGTTGAGGCTAACCTGGTTTATGTTGGGAGTTCTAGGCTAGCTTAGAGATACATAGTAGGGCCCTGACTTAAGAAAAAAGAAAATAAAATGTGTGACCTTCTGTGCCCCCCAGAGGATTATTGGCCTTTATTGGTCAACAAGGGAATATGAAGCAGAGGTGATGGAAGAAGTCTGGGGTGGTGGGAAGGGTCAGGGGTTTCGGAAGCCCTGAGAATACATACAGTAATGTCACACACCAGGACCAGCTTTACTTGGGCTGACTCAAGGCTTACATAGTTTTGGTATCAAGGGTTAAGAATATCTAGGGTAGCCAAATGTCATTGGCTGAAGACTTAAGGTACTGAGATGCCTCGTTATCATGGGGAAACATTTCAGGAACCTCAGGTGTTAGCTGAACTTGTTTTTATCAGGAGAAAGAAAGTTGAGGGCTGCTGAGATGGCTCAGTGGGTAAGAGCACCCGACTGCTCTTCCAAAGGTCCAGAGTTCAAATCCCAGCAAGCACATGGTGGCTAACAACCATCCGTAACGAGATCTGGCGCCCTCTTCTGGAGTGTCTGAAGACAGCTACAGTGTACTTACATATAATAAATAAAGAAAGAAAGAAAGAAAGAAAGAAAGTTGAACCTGTAATGTTAACCAAGGCTGCTACGTGACATTCCACAGGTATAGGTGTGTGAGGGTTACAGTCAGAGAAGGGGAATCCCTGCTAGTAAAGGCCGTCCTCCATTTTCTTTGGAGTCCAGAAGGCAATCTAGACAATGGTAGAATTTGACCTCAATAGCAGGACAACAAGATTGTGCTGGCTTTGTAACTGTAATGTACATGCAACGTTACATGTACTCAAATGTAATGTTGAGCTGAACCACCAACCTTGGATATGTTCATGATCAACTTCACTGAGCCTCAAGTTTCTTAGGGATATTCACCCATATCCAAGATGTATTTACAAATTATTAAATAGCTAAGAATCCTTGAACACACTCACTCCTATATCATTTTTTAACATGGGATGGGCGTTTAGAACACAAAAGTGTAGGCTGAAATATGAAGGTTCTCATTCAAAGGTTCAGTAATGATGACTGTCTCTAAACCTAGAAATTAAACTCAGTCTACAGATATGGGTATTGACACACTTGTCTAGTGTTGATATAATCTTCAGCCTTAAAAAAAGTCAGAACATACAGAACATTCAGAAACAAAAACGTCAAAACATACAAAGGCTAGGGCCAGGTACATGGGAATTTTTTCCATGGGGGAATGCCCCACTGGCTGCTATTAATATTCATCTGCTACTGCAATTATTTGAGGGTGTGGAGAAGGTGTGTTTTTAATCTTTCATAGATAATAAATGATGTTTATTCAAGAACCTTCACTGTTACATTTTTCAATTCCATTTATAAAGCAATTGAAAAAAAAACACAATTATTCATGAGATCACCAACATCACTTAGGAGTTTATATTTGAAACTGATTTTAAAGTTTATATGCAGTATAAACTTTTGGTGAGATGGCCCAATGGTTAAAAGTGTTTGTTGTATACCATGAGGCCCTGAGCTTGGATCCTTGTACCCAAATAACAAACCAGGTATGGTCTTTACATGCTTGCAACCACAGCACCATGGCTGGGAGTGGAGACAAGGAATTATTAGGGCTTGTGGGCTACCAGCCTTAACGAGAGAGAGAGAGAGAGAGAGAGAGAGAGAGAGAGAGAGAGAGAGAGAGAGAGAGATTGATTTTTTTTAAAAGACAAATAGAGCAACTATGCCCCTAATAGCTAACACAGGCAAAAAATAAAAATTCCAGGGCCAGAAATGGGTTACTTACTTTAAAATTCTTGGACAATGGAGTCACACAGACCTCAAATATTACAGGATATTGCCATTGTTCTTTGTTACCCTCCAGATGTTGGTGGTAATATGCTGTTGCTAAAGACTCCACATACTTGACTCATAGAACATGATGACATCAAGCCAGTATGGACCCGGACTCTTCCTATTAGCTAGCTTCCATAGTGCTGAAAGGTGACAAGCTACTGGAGGAGAAAAATATCCATCAGCTCTCCCCTGCTGTGAACTCTGTGAGCCACAATGACTGACCTGACATGATAGACCCACTGGTACAATGTGCTATGAACATGATGGAAGTAACCAAACACTTTTGGAGTGGGGGGGGGGGTTCAAGACAGGATTTCTCTGAAGCCCTGGCTGTCCTGGAACTCACTTTGTAGACCAGGCTGGCCTCGAACTCAGAAATCCACCTGCCTCTGCCTCCCAAGTGCTGGGATTAAAGGCATGCACCACCACTCCTGACCACCAAACACTTTTTGATTGGATTTAAGATCCTGTTCCATATATTGAAACTTAGAACCATTATCAAACAAAGAACTTATGGCCTCATATGTCATGGGTACCAGGAGAGAACCTACTACTATTATGTTCCTCAATAAATGTAGTATGAAAATAACTCCTAATGATGTTTAATTATGCCCATTGATCAATCTCAATCATCATCTGAGAGAAATTTCTATGTACAATAGATAGTGATTAACACAGAGACCCAAAGCTGATGCAGAGAATAAGAAACTGCAGAATGCTTAGCTCTAAAGGGAGTGTGTGTGTGTGTGTGTGTGTGTGTGTATCGCACCCTCCCTTGCAAGGCTCAGAGACCCTTGTAGAAGGTTAGGTGGAAAGGGTGTAAAAACCAGAGGCAGCAGTTGGCTATGAGAAAACAAGACACAGCAAGGTCACTCACTGTATATATGAACTCAGTGGTTATGGCAGAATATCCAAAATCTGTGCAAACCCAAACCAGATAAAATCCCAGCATGGAGAGAAAAGTTGGGAGCATATTCCCACCCTAACCCTGGAGTGATTGGCTTTCACTAGGTGCTGGAGATTAAAGGACCAGTTTTCTTTAAGATTATAGCCCCCATAACTAAATCATGTTTCAGTGGAAGGCCAGACATCCAAGAATCTTTGGGCATCAGAAATTGGGCTTGAAAGTGTTTTTTTATAAAAAAGACACAAAATTGGGCTAGAAAAGGGGAAGTAGATATGGGAAAAACTTGGAGTAAATGTGATCAAAATATGTGTACACAAGTTAAAACTCTCAAAGAAGTAATAAAAATGTAAAGGTAACAAAGTGCTGTGCTGTGTGTAAAATTGACCACAGCATTGAGCGTTAGACAACTTGGCAGAAAATACCACGCTTTGAAGAGTACATCGTGCTCTTTATTTCTCTCACCTTCCAATGTGGACCACTTGATCCAGCCTCTCTTCATTAAAGTCTTATAACGGTCTTCTAAAGTATATTTGCTCAATAATATGGTTGGTGAAGGACCAAGAAGGATCTTCAGCCAACTCTGTGTGACCTCCTGCCCCTCCAATAGAGCTAAGTGAGCTAATATTTTGAACATACATTTTAAAGTACTTTTGTGTACATATGCATTTTTCCTCTGAAATGATATGCTAATTTCCAGACTTGTACAAGTATAATCATGCAGCACACATAAGTATATTTTATTCAATGACAGTTGCTAAAACAGCCTAACACAATAAGGCTGTTTTAATAAGGCACACGTGATAATGTCTTGGCCCGGATAAGCAAACCTTCTATGAGGTCCAGGGATAAAATCACCCAAGGATACATTCCTAAAACCTACCTCAGACATTAAGTGATGCCTGATTACATCATGAATAACAGAAATTTATTGTTGCAAAGTTCTGAAAACCAAAGCTTTGAGATAAGAATGTGGTAAAAACAAAATCATTTCACAGATCATGAGGAAAAGTCTGATCTATACTCTTCTCCCATTCCTAATGTATTGGTGGCAGTCTTTAGTGTTCCTAGTCTTATGAATGATTTACTGCTCCAGTTTCTGCCTTCTTTCTATGACAGTGTGTGTGTGTGTGTGTGTGTGTGTGTGTACATGTAACATCAGTCGCTGAATTAGTAGCTTACTCTCTAACTCTACTATTTTGACTCCCCCCAACTTTATCAGCTTGATCTTGTTTCCAAATAAAGTCACATTGTGACGTACTGAAGTACTAGAGTTAGGATTTCAGCATAGGAAACTTCCTTTGAGAGTGGAGAGAAGGCCCAACTCCCTTGATAGTAGAGCAGGTTTTGAATAGGGACTGTTTGCCACATGCTTTCTTCTCCTTAAATAGTGTGAATTATGCTTCCATGCTATGGAGCACATCACATGTTATGGAAATACAATGTCTTGCTCCATAACTTCAATAACTGTGGACTGTGATAGTGAGTGCTTGTTGCAGAGATTATCCCACCAGTCTATAATTTAGATGGTTTCCAAATGCTTGTTATATTTTTTGAAAAACCTGTGAGGATTCCTATAAAAGATAGATACTTCTGGGCCTCTAACACAGCTAACTTTGTAATTTTTCTTAATTTTAACATGTGTGTACATAGGTGCTGTATGTGCCAATGCATGTACCCATGCTCATGTGAAGACCAGAGGAAGGCATTGAGATTCCTACTCTATCATATCCTTCCTACCAGTCCCTTGAGAAAAGTCTGTCACTGAACCTAGGGCTAGTATTCTCTTTTCTCTGTACCTCATAGTGCTTGTATTACACACACACACACACACACACACACACACACAGAGTTCTATTTTTACATGGGCTCCCATGATTCCAAGGTTTAAATTCCCATGTTTGCTGCATAGCAAGCAATCTTGCCTACCAATAAATCTTTACAACACATGTTATACTAGTGTTTAGTTGGAAAGTGCTCCAAGTACAATATATTTTAAAGATATTTGAATAAAATGACCAAGTTGCCCTCCAATATTATGGTTCTGAAGCGATCACTGTCAATCACATGTTTTTCTAACATGATATGAAGTCTAGTTGAACCATTACTTCTTTAATTTTGCACTGAGACTGCACATTTTCTTTTCTTGAAGATTGTATTTTGGCTTCACTTTGAAAAAGCATAAACAAACAATTGATTTGCAAAGCAATAGCCACAGCTGCCAAACTTGTGCAGTTGGTGTTCACATGAAGCTGTAGATGAGCTGCTTCTTTTAATTCTCTAGGTCATGTCATGACTCCACTATCAGAAACTATTTAGATGTTTGTGCCCTGGCTTGGCCAGAGACAGTAATTATCTTCCTTTATTTGAGACATTGGCAAATATTTGTGTAGTTTTAATGACGTTTCTGATCACACTTGCTACTAGCTGAGAATATGAGTCCCCTCTCTCTCTTCGTCACACTCTGCTGTATTTTGGACATTGTATTAGTTACTTTCTGTTGTTGTGCTAAAACATCATGACCAAAAATAACTTATGGAAGAAGTTTAATTTGGCTTATAATTCAGGAGGGACAGAAGTCCATCCTGACGGGGAAGCATTGCAGCAAACGGCAGGCATGGAGTAGGAAGCTAAATGTTTATATCCTCAACTGCAAACATAAAAACAGAGAGAGCAGACTGGAAGTAGGGTGAGGCCTTAACTCTCAAAGCCTGCCCCAAGTACCATATTTTCTCTTGCAAGGCTGCACCTCTTGAACCCCCTGAAATAGAATCAACAAATGAAGTCAAGAATAAAAATATTGGAGCCTATGAGGGGACATTCTCATTTAAACAACCACAGCCACCTTGGTCCCTTGTGAATTCAGTAAGAGTTGTTGCCATCTATTCTATACTCACTGTGCTATTTTCTACATGTAGTGCTACTTAATTTAAACAGCTCCATTAAAATGGTTAGATGTACCTGACAGTCAAGGACAGTCTTAAGTATGGTGATGTGTGCTTGGGGATAGCTGAGCACTGCAGAGCATTGATGTGAGAAGGTGGGTGCCATAGTCACTTTGAGCATCACGAGGTTGGAAAAGGGGATGTTATTGAAGGCAAAATGAAGAGAATTTTGATAGATGCTTTGAAATAATCATTCTGCATGTAGGACTTAATCACAAATCTAGAGCTACTCCCAGGTAGAGAGAGGACAGGTGTCCTTGCAGAAGTACTTCTGAGAGATTGTGATGGCTTTTGTGCAAGCTGTGGTTCTTGTGGTGTGCTTTGTGCTGTTGCAGATAGGCAACCCTTCTCTTTCATTTCCAGCTTTATATATGTATTTGCTGATATCCATACAAGTGAGTCCAACATTCATAAATGCATGTACCTTCATTTTCTTTCTCTCTAGGAAAGGAATATAATGCTTAGAAAAATGAATAATGGTCCAGGATGCTCATGTGATAATAGCAGTGATGATGTTTGACCCTGGGTCTGCTTGGGTTCCAGAAAGAACCATTTGTGTTTAACCTAGCAGCAGTAATATTTTCATTCTCCCCTGATGATCCAATCTCTGTATAAAGGGCTGGAACCCGTGAGGGGAAAGTGAACTGGATAATAGGTTGTCAGAACTTCATGTTCTTCTCAGATGGGCAATCAATGCTGCTGTGGGCAGGCAAAGCAAACTCTTAGTCTACCCTACAGCTCCAAAGCAGTACTATTCTTTTGATCTGGAGTCTCATGTGACCCCACCAGCCTGGAAAGCTTGCTGCATGGTTGAGGCTGGTCTTGAACTCCTGTCACTCCTTCTTTTCACCTCCCAACTGTTGAAATTATACCTCTGTGCCACCACATCTGGCTCCAAAACCAGAAAGTTTTATCTTGTTAGAACTGTAAATGAAAATAGATTGCTATTTTATTTGAATTGAAGATATTTTATTTGTAGAAAGCAGAAGAAGCCTGGTTGCTTAGGCAAATGCTGGAAACCATTTAGAAAAGTAGTCCCTCGTTTCTATTTTGTTTCCTCTTGATCTTGTGATGGAAAAATTATTGAAACAGAAAGGAGAGAGAGAGATTTAAGTATTGCTCCTTCTACTAAAGTAAAATAAATTTATCATTCTATGTCCCCACTCTAGAGATGGTGAGGTTTGGGAGAATGGACCGAATGAGATGGACTAAATCTCATGCGATGGCTAACTTTATCTGGAGCATCAGACAGTTCATACTTTGAAGGTTAAAATGTCATAGGAGTAAATCTGTGAACATTTTGAATCACAATGGCAAATGGCCATAGGTAATCTGAAGCAAACCTGCTCCTCTCTGCTACACATGTGCAGGGCACAAAAGCATATTTCAAGGACAATCTGAAGAAACTGAGGTCAGACTCCTTGGAGTGTTCTCATAAGGACTCAGAATTCTCTCACAGCTCCATTCTAAGCCTGTGTTCTGACAACCATGAACTACCCTATTAAAAATGAAAAAGCTGTGTGAAGTAGTGAATTCTCTTAAAAAAATTCCAGGAGAAATGATACGATCTCTATCCAAATTGATGATCACAAACCTGGATAATGTCAACTTAACTTTCAGCTCATCTTATGAAACTAATACAACTTTGAAAATAAATCAAGCAAAAATATTAAATAACAATTTAATAGTTAATTAATTTATAAATAAAATGATTAAAATATAAGCATATCTAATGTTGCATCATATGAAAGTTATGATGCTAATCCCACTGGGCAAGAATAAGATCACTATCACAAGTTTGAGTCAAATTTGAAGCAAGTCAGGACAATGGACACTGGCCAGGGATTCTCAGAGTATGGCACCAAATTACCTTAGTCGGGGTTTAACCCACAAGACTACATACTTTCACCATCTGTACTGGCTAATTTTGTGTCAACTTGACACAGCTGGAGTTATCACAGAGAAAGGAGCTTCAGTTGAGGAAATGCCTCCATGAGACACAACTGTAAGGCATTTTCTCAATTAGTGATCAAAGGGAAAGGCCCCTTGTGAGTGGGACCATCTCTGGGCTGGTAGTCTTGGTTCTATAAGAGAGCAGGCTGAGTAAGCCAGGGGAAGCAAGCCAGTAAAGAACAACCCTCCGTGGCCTCTGCTCAGCTCCTGCTTCCTGACCTGCTTGAGTTCCAGTCCTGACTACCTTTGGTGATGAACAGCAGCATGGAAGTGTAAGCCGAATAAACCCTTTCCTCCTCAACTTGCTTCTTGGTCATCATGTTTGTGCAGGAATAGAAACCCTGACTAAGACAAATTGGTACCAGCAGAGTGGGGTATTCCTGTGACAACCTGACCATGTTTTGGGGAGGACTGTGGAAGGACTTTGGAACTTTGGGCTTGAAGATCCATCCGTTGTTAAGAGCTCTGTCCGATGTTGTGTAGGAGCTTGGAAGATAATGTTGAGAACAGTGCAGAAGATGGAGGTCTGGTTTGTGAAATTTCAGAGGAAAATTAAAGACTCATTTCAGGGCCATTGCTGTTTTGATTGTGAAGATTCTGTAGTTCTGGTTAGCTGGGGCTGAAGAATCAGCTGTGATTAACAAGATACCAGAACTACCAAAGCAAAAACTTTGCATTACTGGGACTATTGATGCTGGTTAGCTGGAGCTAAGAAATTAGTGGTGATTAAGAAGAGACCAGCATCATTGAGGTGACATTTTCTGGGAAGTGTTTTCTGAAAGCACAAAGAGGCTGTGTACCAGAGATGGCCAAGGTTGTACTCCTGCTGCAGCGGGACTTGGTAATATGTAAGGGTCACCCAGGTGGTACTGGTTTTGAAGGCATGAAGGGGTCATGCAGAGCAGCTGAGGCTCGGTACTGTGAGAGGCCATGGAAGGCCATTGGTGAAGGTGCAGCCTCAGTTGCAATTGATGGCCCAGGACTGAAGGGGTCATGCAGTGTTTTGGAGATGCCAGTACCATGAGATGACCACCAAGAGCAGCAGCAGCAGTGGAGTACAGGCATCTGGAGCCTAGAGGACGACATGTGTGCTACAAAGGCCATGGCTAGAGAAGTGACCCAAGCCCTTGGAGGAGCCCAAAAGATCGTGAGTTGGATTCCAGACATTGGACAGTTGGAGATTGATTTTTGCTTTTGATTGTGACTGTGCCCTGATATTTTCCCTCTTGAAGGAAGAAACTGTTTTAGTGGAGCCCACAGTTAAGAGACTTTTAATTGTAAAAAGACTTTGAATTTTAAAAGAGATGGATATTTAAAAGAGATGGAAAATTTAAGAATTTGTAAAGACTGTGGGATGTTTAAAGTTATTTAGATCTTGGAGATGAATAAGAATGTAAGAGTTGAGGCTTACTAGTGATGTGTTTGTGTGTCAAGTTGACAAGGGGTCAATTGTACTGGCTAATTTTGTGTCAACACAGCTGGAGCTATCACAGAGAAGGAGCTTCAGTTGAGGAAATGCCTCCATGAGACACAACTGTAAGGCATTTTCTCAATTAGTGATCAAAGGGGAAAGGCCCCTTGTGAGTGGGACCATCTCTGGGCTGGTAGTCTTGGTTCTATAAGAGAGCAGGCTGAGCAAGCCAGGGGAAGCAAGCCAGTAAAGAACAACCCTCCGTGGCCTCTGCTCAGCTCCTGCTTCCTGACCTGCTTGAGTTCCAGTCCTGACTTCCTTGGTGATGAACAACAGTATGGAATTGTAAGCTGAATGAACCCTTTCCTCCCCAACTTGCTTCTTGGTCATCATGTTTGTGCAGGAATAGAAACCCTGACTAAGACACCATCCAATCAGTGGCAAGCATGCAATCTGACATACTTCCTGCCTGAATATCCCTTACCTATGTGAGATCAAGCATACAGCATCCTGCACATTTGGGGCAACCAAGCTTGTTTACAGAAATGAAGACAGAACTTGGTATCTTACATGATCAGCACTCAGCATCCCAGGAAGTAACCTGTCCTTGGGCAAGTGGACCTTACAAGTTAGAGGCATTCCATCAAGTTCAAGCCTACCAGCCATTTGGAATACTTTGTAGTACAGAGCTGATTTTTGGAGAGTGTCTGTCTGTTGAGTGGAAACCTGATGGGACAGATATAGACTAGGGGGAGAAATTAAAGAAACTTGAAGGAAAAATTTAAATTTAGAGCTTCCCTCTTAGAAACAGGCAATAGGCACGGTAGATTTTGCTGTTGATTGGTGTGACACTAGTACTTATCTGGAGTCCATTTGGCCTGTGACAGGTGAACTTAAGTTGCAAAACCCTGAAGCTTGCATTAATTTTAGTTTAAAAAAAGAGATAAAGTTTTAGATATATTGATTAGCATTATCACTATTCATAAACTGTGCTGAAATCTACATTGTAGAAAAAGCAGTTAACGATGTCTATAGAAGAGGTGGAGGGGACTCCATGAAGTGAAGCAGGTGCTATGAAATCCTAGCAAAGCTTAGGGTTAAAAAGCATGAACATTCTTTCTCTGTCCAGAGGGCTGGATATACAGATGGGGTAGAGATGATTATAGGCTGATTAAGAGCACCTTTAGGTCTACACTAAGAAGACAACCAAAGGAAATTAAAATCTTGAACTTGTGACTGATAATAGTATTCAGTACTTTACTAGATTATTGGAACTCAATGTTAAAACCATAAAGTTTTAAAATCTTAGTATAAAAATAGCATAGAGAGAAAAAGAAGTCGGAAATGTTTTCATCGCCATAAATCATTTTCTTAAACCTCTTCAACTTTCATTTACACACCACAAAACAAGTTAGACCCTCACAGCTTAAGCTTGAAATTGCTTTCTATCCAATCACTTGCCATAGACAGGAATGATTGGTTACTGACAGCAGTAATTGCAAAGCAATTCCTTTAAATAAACAGTAAAAAGGTGCACCAGAACCTCTTTATCGTTCACTATGAAGCCTGTTAGCACCGAAACCTCTCTACCTTTCTCAGCAGGAGATCAAATAGCTCTAGAAAAAGCAGGTTGATTTTCACATGAAAGGAGATAATGAGGAAGCTGCAGCGTTGGGAAAGGAACTGTTTGACTGCCACTGCCAAAGGGACAAAGGTGCAGTTAGCCATCAGAGACCTGAGAAGAGTAAGTTATAGCTTGTCCTCAGACAGAGAAGTTAGAGCAGAAAGTATAAGCCAAATATACTCTGTATTGATTAAAATGAAGAGACTTACCTGATACCTAGATGAATTATTCCTCTAGGCTCCTGTGCTCTTGATGGCTTCACTGGGAGCAGAGGTCAAAGGTCTCCGGCTATCACATAGAACACTGTTATATCTTCAGTTGCTACACAGGACAGCATAGGCCTTCTGCCAGAACCAGAAGTTCTGGGAGATTTTTCTATAAATGAGGAACTTCAAAGAGTTTGCCTACTTTGATTAAAGCAGGGTAGGGCAGTCAACACAACAATATTCACAGTCTGTGTAGGTCCCTAGCAGCATCCGAGACATGGCACAGTTTTTCCCAGTAGTTACGGTGACTGGGATTCATGTCTGTGCCCCATCTGTCCTTAGTGCTGCCACTAGAGTCTGGCATTTTGTGTATCACAGAAAGCTGTTTTCCATTAAACATTGAAAATGCTGCATTCAGCATATCTCTGAAAAGTTTTGAGAACAAACTATTAAGTATAATCACTGTTAAGCAGACTATTTATTTTTACTTACTTGCTTTAGGGTGACCCTTAAAACACATATAGGAAGCTAAATCAAGCTTTTTCCTATAACTAATTACATTAGCACTTATCATGACTATAAGTATAATTCTAAACAAATTAAAAAATTTAGTCATTATAAGGTTACTGACCATTAACTTGCATGTATTAAACATATTTATCAGTTTTCAATAAGTTAGTACCTTTTATAAGATTAAAATTTAAGATTTGAACCCCATTAAAAAAATGGAGTACAGAGCTAAACAAAGAATTCCCAACTGAGGAATACCTAAGGGATGAGAAGCACTTGAAAAAATGTTCAATATCCTTAATCATCAGGGAAATGCAAATCAAAACAACCCTGAGATTCCACCTCACACCAGTCAGAATGGCTAAGATCAAAAATTCAGGTGACAGCAGATGCTGGTAAGGATGTGGAGAACGAGTAAAACTCCTCCACTGTTGGTGGGATTGCAAGTTTGAGCAACCACTCTGGAAATCAGTCTGGCAGTTCCTCAGAAAATTGGACATACCAGAGGATCCTGCAATACCTCTCCTGGGCATATACCCAGAAGATGTTCCTACTGGTAATAAGGACATATGCTCCACTATGTTCATAGCAGCCTTATTTATAATAGCCAGAAGCTGGAAAGAACCTAGATGTCCCTCAACAGAGGAATGGATACAGAAAATGTGGTACATTTACACAATGGAGTACTACTCAGCTATTAAAAACAATGGATTTATGAAATTCTTGGGCAAATTGATGTATCTGGAGGATATCATCCTGAGTGAGGTAACCCAATCACAAAAGAAGTCACTTGATATGCACTCACTGATAAGTGGATATTAGCCCAGAAACTTAGAATACCCAAGATACAATTTGCAAAACACAAGAAAATCAAGAAGAAGGAAGACCAACATGTGAATACTTCATTCCTCCTTAGAATAGGGAACAAAATACAATTTGCAAAACACAAGAAAATCAAGAAGAAGGAAGACCAACATGTGGATACTTCATTCCTCCTTAGAATAGGGAACAAAATATCCATGGAAGGAGTTACAGAGATAAAGTTTGGAGCTAAGACGAACAGATGGACAATCCAGAGACTACCCCACCTGGGGCTTGATCCCATAATCAGCCACCAAATACAGACACTACTGCATATGCCAGCAAGATTTTGCTGAAAAGACCCTGATATAGCTGTCTCGTGTGAGGCTATGCCAGAAGTGGATTCTCACAGTCATCTATTTGATGGAACACAGGGCCCCCAATGGAGGAGCTAGAGAAAGTACCCAAGGAGCTGAAGGGGTCTGCAACCCTATAGGTGGAACAACAATATGAACTAACCAGTACCCCCAGAGCTCGTGTCTCTAGCTGTATATGTAGCAGAAGATGGCCTAACCCGCCATCTTTGGGAAGAGAGGCCCCTTGGACTTGCAAACCCTTTATGCCCCAGTTACAGGGGAACACCAGGGCCAAGAAGTGGGAGTGAGTGGGTAGTGGGTATGGCTTGGAAAGGGTATAGGGGACTTTTGGGATAGCATTTGAAATGTACATGAAGAAAATATCTAATAAAAAATTGAAAAAAAAATTTAAGATTTGCAGTATTATCCCTGTTAGCATTAAAAAACATTAACCTAATCTCTTTAGCATCAAAATAAAACTTTAGCTCATAAATGCAGTCAATAGGGAAACTGGCAACTTTACTTTCCGGGTCCTTTCATAGAGCACCATTACATTATATCAGAGTTTCTTGTGTGGACCCAGTATATCAAAATAGCCAAAGCTTAACAATCTTAGCAAAGACAAAGAGGCTAGCCATACATGCTTTCATCAGCTCCTCTTACCCTGTCTAGACCTTAGGTAAGGAGAGACATTCTGTCAACTCTTTGTCAGATGTTTAGGTCATTCGTTGTCTTCCTACATCATAAGATAAGAACACCCCCAACTTCTGGTATTTAGTGTTTGATACTCATAGTTGTGGCCTTAACTCTTTAGTATATTTATCTAAATATCCAAATTTTTCATTAAAATATTTAAAATCTCTCAATAGTGGACACTTCCAATATCAAAAAATAAAGTACCTTATTTTTTAACGATAAGAGGGAAGAAACACAAACACAATGTGGATAAGGAAAAACTAAAACAGTGCAAAAAACTCAATACTTAACATCTGGAACTCATTCATGATCCTCTGGCCTTACACTCACTCTGGTGTGTAACAGACAACATGTTTGGAATCATTTAAACCACTCAGATCCAATAAATTTTTGCTTTTGCTTTTGATTATGATTGTTCATGGTGCCTCTGTGTCTTTAAGACGGGATATTAAAAATATCTGGCATAGGTTCTGGTTCAGATCTCAATGGTCTTATTGCCTTCAATGAAATACATTCTTTAAGAGCATCCACAATATCCTTCTTCACATAGTGATGGTTATGTCTGTGCAGCATCTTGCTTTATAGGTAGGAGCTTAAAGTAATGACTAAAAAGTACAGTATAGGAAGCATAAGCTAGTAAGTTCATGAATGATCTTTATCTGTGCCATTCAGTAGATTGAACACAACCAAAATCGCACAGGCACCATCATGTCGCCAGGTAACAGGACATTTCAGGTTTTTAAAAACTGTACTAGTGAACAACTATGTGCATGTTGTGTATACACACACACATACGTATATTTTAGAAATCGAAATGCTGTAACAGCACATGAACTCACACTGATTTTAAATACTGAACTAAAAATATAAATCCAGCAACATTGTTATTTGCTCTCAATATGTAAAAAGTTAATAGTTGTCAAAGTTTCTACTGGTTCTTTTTAGCATCTCATGGCACTAGTTGATATTTCTTATTGAGTTAAGCCTGAGAGGGAGAACAGACTGAAAACTACCAACACTAAACGATCCTATATGACATACAGAAGAATCATGTTGAGGAGCTGGAGAATTTGCTCACTGGTTAAGAGATCTTGCTACAAAGGCCTGAGAACCTGAATTCGGAACCCATGTAAAAAGTCAGGAATCTGTCTGTGCCTACAACTCCTTTGCTTTGGTGGAGAGAATCAGAAGGGCGGTTGGGAATAGACAGCCACCAGCTCCTTCATGTTAGTAGGAGAGACTAAGACGAAGCGTAATACAGAGGGACACACTATACCCTCTTTAGGGCTTTGCATCATATTATGGAAACATGCCCCCATGCTATACAATCCCATGCACAGATACCATATCCACATACACACATACTTAAAAGAATTTGCACCTTAAGTCATCGTGGGTAACTTAGTAAGGCATAATCCCATGTAAGCAGGAGTGAATGACCAAAGCAGTGACATGGAGGTGACAAATCAATGTGAGGCCATCTGGTGGAGTTGTGGCCCCATGGGAAACTGGAGCTAAGACCAACGCAGGCACAGAACAGGTATCTTTGCACTCCTTTCCCCCCTTTTTGTTTTTGTTTTTGTTTTGTTTTGTTTTTTTGAGACAGGGTTTCTCTGTGTAGTCCTGGTTGTCATGGAACTCACTCTGTAGACCAGGCTGGCTTCGAATTCAGAAATCGGCCTGCCTCTGCCTCCCAAGTGCTGGGATTAAAGGCGTGTGCCACCACTGCCTGGCTTTGCACTCCTGTCCCTTACTCATAAGCTAAGCTAAGTCTAGTTTTATTTTGGCTACCTCAATATGGACTACGAAAAAAAGAAATAAACTAACTGGAATTTGGTTGGGAGATGATACTAGTAAAACTGTCAAAAGCAGTAAAAATTCCTTAGTGAAGAAGCCATGGGCCAGGGATAGGAATGGAACCATCTGTGGGTGATGAGATGCTAGCTCATGGGCAGCAGGCATTGTGAGGACCAGTGTAGAACCTGTGCTGGGAGTGACTGTACCACCAGTATGCCCCTACTGGAAAAGAAACAGAAATGTGGCTTTATGCCAGGCATGTTACTACTGCCAGAAAAATTTGTAAAGATAAAACTAGAAAATGGATCCTTCAGCCAATTTGTGGCAAGGAGTAGCAACCACTCAGACTTCCCGAGGGAAGAATAAGTCCATAGTGGAAGGAATCCAGGTTCTCAGTAGGCAAAGTAATGAATCAGAAAAGTCTGGGAGCTGAAGAAATGAGGGGAGCAGCTTTGGGCATCTTGCTGGGCCTTGTTACATCTTCTTTTGTACCTCTTCATTCTTACTCAGAATCATCGGGTACTGAGGAGAAAATACCTTCCTTAGTTTGATTCTAACCTCACAGTTTATGTATCCAACATTATTATTATTATTATTATTATTATTAATTTTTGGCCAATATTCTTAAGAACAGGTAAAGTACCTGTCACATACTTTTAAGCTAGGATACTACATCTGGATTTGGGGAGAAAGGAAGAATGCTCTACACAGAGACTGGGCAAGACTGATGGATGGAGATGCTCTAAGTGGGATGAGGAGTTGGTGGGAAATTTCTCCCTGGTTGATAGCAACTAATTTTAGTCCTTTTAACTCAGTTACAAAGTAATAGGTTTCCATATGACTTTTTCCCCAGTCTCCTAAGTTTTCGATAATTATTCTTTTCACGTTTTCCCCTTCTCTAAATCCCCATGTTTATCTGCCTTTAACACTTCCCCAAACCAGTATTCTCTACCTCTGCATTCATATCACTTCTGTTCTGCTACACCAGGCCCTCTAAAGGATTATAATATTTTTATTTTTTTAATTTAAAAAAAATTTTTGTTAATGATAATTGTTTTTTTTTATTTGTAAAGATACAAGAATCATATGATCATGTCAATAGAAGCAAAAAAAAAACCTTGATAAGATTCAACATACCTTCTTAATAAAAGCCCTAGAACAAGTAGGACTGTAGGAAACATATTCCAACATAATAAAGGTTATGTATGGCAAACCCATGGCCAATATCATCCTAAATGAATAAAACCATTAATAAGTCCCATTAAAATCAGGAATGGGATAGGAGTGTCCACTATCCCTACTGCTTATCCATAATGTGATTGAAGCATTAGCTGGAGCAATAAGGCAAGAGAAGGGATACAAATGTGAAATTATTAAGTCAAATTATTTTCAATTGAAGATTATATTATCTTATACCCAGTGTTCCCAAAATTTGACTAGAAAAATTATAGAAATTATCAATAATTTCAGCAAAGTGTTATGATACATAATTGACTTATAAAATATACCAATCTTAATACATATTAGTAACAAGCATGCTGAGAAAGAGATCATGGACACGCTCCTCTTCCCAGTTTCTTAAATAAAATAAAATATTTAGAATATACATAACAAAAGAGGTTAAAAAAACCCTCTACAATAAAAACTTTAAATGTATGAAGGAAGAATTAAGAAACACACTAGAATTTGAAGACCTCCCAAACATATAGTTTGGTAGAATTAACATTGTGAAAAAAGACCTTCCTACCAAAACAATTTACTGATTCAATGAAAGCACAATCAGCATTCTCATCTCATTCTTCACATAAATAGAAAGAAAATCCTCAAATTGGTATGGAACAACAAAAGACCCAGAATAGCCAATTAGTCCTAGATAAGTGTTTGTTTCTATGCATTCTGCTCATTTTAAGTGCTAAGTGAATCTTTCTAAGACCCCAACTTTTATATGTCTCTTTCTATTTGTATCATTGATTTTTAAGTCAGTTGTACTTTCAATCCTCCATTGTACCCATTTGTCCTCTTCTTCCACAGTTAGGAATCTCAGAACTCACTCTTAAATTCTTTGAGTCTTAATGTACTCAACCATAGAATGGGTATTGGTTTATATGATTGTCTTTGAAAGGGTAAATGAGTTAGAGGAGAAACAAATGCAATCTTTATGAGTGCTTTGAAATTCTGATGTAATTTGATAACTATAAGCTGTTATAAGATGTTTCTATTTGGTTTTCTTCTCTAGATTTTCAGCATCTGACAAAGAATCTCCATTGTGTTTACTTCAGTCAACCCCACGGTAGATACCACAGATATTGCAAGTTAGTTTGGGAAGCATGGGTAACTTGAAGACTACCCTCATTCCATCACAGGACTGCAAAAGTCTTGAAGGACATTATATACTCAGGTTTCCAAAATTATGTGAGACCTGGGATGTTTTGACTAGAATCTGCTGCACCTAAATACAGATTGATATAATCCACTTGAACATGTTTTTGTGGAGGGGCCATTTGACATATTGAGGTGGATAGTCTGGAGCATTTGGTTCTGTTTGCATTTCTTCAGGTTGCCTATGTTATTGGTACTGTCCTCATGTGGATCCCATCCTTCTTCTTCTTACACATACTTCTTCTTACACATACTTCTTCTTACACATACTTATTTGTTAAAACCATGCATCTTTTGCTAACTCAGATTTTTCTCATGTAAATCATAGTTGTGTGTGTTATTTTAGCTGAAAGTCGATTTTGTTTGATACTAGATTGTCTATTTCAGCTTGTTTCTTGGGACCATTTGCTTGGAAAATTGTTTTCCAACTTTTTACTCTGTTGTAGTGTCTGTCTTTGTCACTGGGGTGCATTTCTTTTTTTTTTTTTTAATATTTTTATTACATATTTTCCTCAATTACATTTCCAATACTATCCCAAAAGTCCCCCATAGCGCCCCCCACTTCCCTACCCACCCATTCCCATTCTTTTGGCCCTGGCATTCCCCTATATTGGGGCATATAAAGTTTGCAAGTCCAATGGGCCTCTCTTTCCATTGATGGCCGACTAGGCCATCTTTCGATACATATGCAGCTAGAGACAAGAGCTCCAGGGTTCTGGTTAGTACATCATGTTGTTCCAACAATAGGGTTGCAGATCCCTTTAGCTCCTTGGGTATTTTCTCTAGCTTCTCCATTGGGAGCCCTGTGATACATCCAATAGCTGACTGTGAACATCCACTCCTGTGTTTGCTAGGCCCCGGCATCGTCTCACAAGAGACAGCTATATTTGGGTCCTTTCAGCAAAATCTTGCTAGTGTATGCAATGGTGTCAGCGTTTAGAAGCTGATTTAGGGACGGATCCCTGGAAACAGCAGTTTCTAAATGGTCCATCCTTTCATCACAGCTACGAACTTTGTCTCTGTAACTCCTTCCCTGGGTGTTTTGTTCCCAATTCTAAGAAGGTGCACAGTGTCCACACTTTGGTCTTCATTCTTCTTGAGTTTCATGCGTTTATCAAATTGTATCTTATATCTTGGGTATCCTAAGTTTTGGGCTAATATCCACTTATCAATGAATACATATTGTGTGAGTTCTTTTGTGATTGTGTTACTTCACTCAAGATGATGCCCTCCAGGTCCATCCATTTGGCTAGGAATTTCATAAATTCATTCTTTTTAATAGCTGAGTAGTACTCCATTGTGTAAATGTACCATAATTTCTGTATCCATTCCTCTGTTGAGGGACATCTGGGTTCTTTCCAGCTTCTGGCTATTATAAATAGGGCTGCTATGAACATAGTGGAGCATGTGTCCTTTTTACCGGTTGGGACATCTTCTGGATATATGCCCAGGAGAGGTATTGCTGGATCCTCCGGTAGTACTATGTCCAATTTTCTGAGGAACCGCCAGACTGATTTCCAGAGTGGTTGTACAAGCTTGCAATCCCACCAACAATGGAGGAGTGTTCCTCTTTCTCCACATCCTCGCCAGCATCTGCTGTCACCTGAATTTTTGATCTTAGCCATTCTGACTGGTGTGAGGTGGAATCTCAGGGTTGTTTTGATTTGCATTTCCCTGATGATTAAGGATGTTGAACATTTTTTCAGGTGCTTCTCTGCCATTCGGTATTCCTTAGGTGAGAATTCTTTGTTCAGTTCTGAGCCCCATTTTTTAATGGGGTTATTTGACTTTCTGGAGTCCACCTTCTTGAGTTCTTTATATATATTGGATATTAGTCCCTTATCTGATTTAGGATAAGTGAAGATCCTTTCCCAATCTGTTGGTGGTTTTTTTGTCTTATTGATGGTGTCTTTAGCCTTGCAGAAGCTTTGTAGTTTCATGAGGTCCCACTTGTCAATTCTCGATCTTACAGTACAAGCCATTACTGTTCTATTCAGGAATTTTTCCCCTGTGCCCATTTCTTCAAGGCTTTTCCCCACTTTCTCCTCTATAAGTTTCAGTGTCTCTGGTTTTATGTGAAGTTCCTTGATCCACTTAGACTTGACCTTAGTACAAGGAGATAGGAATGGATCGATTCGCATTCTTCTACATGTTAACAACCAGTTGTGCCAGCACCATTTGTTGAAAATGCTGTCTTTCTTCCACTGGATGTTTTTAGCTCCCTTGTCGAAGATCAAGTGACCATAGGTGTGTGGGTTCATTTCTGGGTCTTCAATTCTATTCCATTGGTCTATTTGTCTGTCACTATACCAGTACCATGCAGTTTTTATCACAATTGCTCTGTAGTAGAGCTTTAGGTCTGGCATGGTGATTCCACCAGAGGTTCTTTTATCCTTGAGAAGAGTTTTTGCTATCCTAGGTTTTTTGTTATTCCAGATGAATTTGCAGATTGCACTTTCTAATTCGTTGAAGAATTGAGTTGGAATTTTGATGGGGATTGCATTGAATCTGTAGATTGCTTTTGGCAAGATAGCCATTTTTACAATGTTGATCCTGCCAATCCATGAGCATGGGAGATCTTTCCATCTTCTGAGATCTTCTATAATTTCTTTCTTCAGAGACTTGAAGTTTTTATTATATAGATCTTTCACTTCCTTAGTTAGAGTCACGCCAAGATATTTTATATTATTTGTGACTATTGAGAAGGGTGTTGTTTCCCTAATTTCTTTCTCAGCCTGTTTATTCTTTGTGTAGAGAAAGGCCATTGATTTGTTTGAGTTAATTTTATATCCAGCTACTTCACCGAAGCTGTTTATCACGCTTAGGAGTTCTCTGGTGGAATTTTTAGGGTCACTTATATATACTATCATATCATCTGCAAAAAGTGATATTTTGACTTCATCTTTTCCAATTTGTATCCCTTTGATCTCCTTTTGTTGTCGAATTGCTCTGGCTAGGACTTCAAGTACAATGTTGAATAGGTATGGAGAAAGTGGACAGCCTTGTCTAGTCCCTGATTTTAGAGGGATTGCTTCAAGCTTCTCACCATTTACTTTGATGTTGGCTACTGGTTTGCTGTAGATTGCTTTTATCATGTTTAGGTATGGGCCTTGAATTCCTGATCTTTCCAAGACTTTTATCATGAATGGGTGTTGGATCTTGTCAAATGCTTTTTCCGCATCTAACGAGATGACCATGTGGTTTTTGTCTTTGAGTTTGTTTATATACTGGATTACGTTGATGGATTTCCGTATATTGAACCATCCCTGCATCCCTGGGATGAAACCTACTTGGTCAGGATGGATGATTGTTTTGATGTGTTCTTGGATTCGGTTAGCAAGAACTTTATTGAGGATTTTTGCATCAATATTCATAAGGGATATTGGTCTGAAGTTTTCTATCTTTGTTGGGTCTTTTTGTGGTTTAGGTATCAGAGTAATTGTGGCTTCATAGAATGAGTTGGGTAGAGTACCTTCTGTTTCTATTTTGTGGAATAGTTTGTGAAGAACTGGGATTAGATCTTCTTTGAAGGTCTGATAGAACTCTGCACTAAACCCATCTGGTCCTGGGCTTTTTTTAGTTGGGAGACTATTAATGACTGCTTCTATTTCTTTGGGGGATATAGGGCTGTTTAGATCATTAACCTGATCTTGATTCAACTTTGGTACCTGGTATCTGTCTAGGAACTTCTCCATTTCATCCAGGTTCTCCAGTTTTGTTGAGTATAGCCTTTGGTAGAAGGATCTGATGGTGTTTTGGATGTCTTCAGGATCTGTTGTTATGTCTCCTTTTTCATTTCTGATTTTGTTAATTAGGATGCTTTCCCTGTGCCCTCTAGTGAGTCTGGCTAAGGGTTTATCTATCTTGTTGATTTTCTCAAAGAACCAGCTCCTTGATTGGTTGATTCTTTGAATAGTTTTTCTTGTTTCCACTTGGTTGATTTCACCCCTGAGTTTGATTATTTCCTGCCGTCTACTCCTCTTGGGTGAATTTGCTTCCTTTTGTTCTAGTGCTTTTAGGTGTGTTGTCAAGCTGCTAATGTGTGCTCTCTCTAGTTTCCTTTTGGAGGCACTCAGAGCTATGAGTTTTCCTCTTAGAAATGCTTTCATTGCGTCCCATAAGTTTGGGTATGTTGTGGCTTCATTTTCATTGAACTCTAAAAAGTCCTTAATTTCTTTCTTTATTCCTTCCTTGACCAAGGTATCATTGAGAAGAGTGTTGTTCAGTTTCCACGTGAAGGTTGGCTTTCTATTATTTATTTTGTTATTGAAGATCAGCCTTAGGCCATGGTGATCTGATAGGATGCATGGGACAATTTCAATATTTTTATATCTGTTGAGGTCTGCTTTGTGACCAATTATGTGGTCAATTTTGGAGAAGGTACCATGAGGTGCTGAGAAGAAGGTATATCCTTTTGTTTTAGGATAGAATGTTCTGTAGATATCTGCCAGATCCATTTGATTCATAATTTCTCTTAGTTTCACTGTGTCCCTGTTTAGTTTCTGTTTCCATGATCTGTCCATTGGTGAAAGTGGTGTGTTGAAGTCTCCCACTATTATTGTATGAGGTGCAATGTGTGCTTTGAGCTTTACTAAAGTTTCTTTAATGAATGTGGCTGCCTTTGTATTTGGAGCATAGATATTCAGGATTGATAGTTCCTCTTGGAGGATTTTACCTTTGATGAGTATGAAGTGTCCCTCCCTGTCTTTTTTAATGACTTTGGGTTGGAAGTCAATCTTATCAGATATTAGAATGGCTACTCCAGCTTGTTTCTTCATGCCATTTGCTTGGAAAATTGTTTTCCAGCCTTTCATTCTGAGGTAGTGTCTATCCTTTTCTCTGAGATGAGTTTCCTGTAAGCAGCAAAATGTTGGGTCTTGTTGGTGTAGCCAGTTTGTTAGTCTATGTCTTTTTATCGGGGAGTTGAGTCCATTGATATTAAGAGATATTAAGGAAAAGTAATTGTTGTTTCCTGTTATTTTTGTTGTTAAAGTTGGCATTTTGTTCTTGTGGCTGTCTTCTTTTAGGTTTGTTGAGGGATTACCTTCTTGTTGTTTCTAGGGCGTGGTTCCTGTCCTTGTATTGGTTTTTTTCTGTTATTATCCTTTGAAGGGCTGGATTCGTGGAGAGATAATGTGTGAATTTGGTTTTGTCGTGGAATACTTTGGTTTCTCCATCTATGTTAATTGAGAGTTTGGCTGGGTATAGTAGCCTGGGCTGGAATTTGTGTTCTTTTAGTGTCTGTATAACATCTGTCCAGGATCTTCTGGCTTTCATAGTCTCTGGTGAAAAATCTGGTGTAATTCTGATAGGCTTGCCTTTATATGTTACTTGGCCTTTTTCTCTTACTGCTTTTAGTATTCTATCTTTATTTAGAGCATTTGTTGCTCTGATTATTATGTGTCGGGAGGTATTTCTTTTCTGGTCCAGTCTATTTGGAGTTCTGTAGGCTTCTTGTATGTTCATGGGCATCTCTTTCTTTAGATTTGGGAAGTTTTCTTCTATAATTTTGTTGAAGATGTTTGCTGGTCCTTTGAGTTGAAAATCTTCATTCTCATCCACTCCTATTATCCGTAGGTTTGGTCTTCTCATTGCGTCCTGTATTTCTTGGATGTTTTGAGTTAGGATCTTTTTGCATTTTACATTTTCCTTGATTGTTGTGCCGATGTTCTCTATGGAATCTTCTGCACCTGAGATTCTCTCTTCCATCTCTTGTATTCTGTTGCTGATGCTCGTATCTATGGTTCCAGATTTCTTTCCTAGGGTTTCTATCTCCAGTGTTGCCTCGTTTTGGGTTTTCTTTATTGTGTCTACTTCCCTTTTTAGGTCTAGTATGGTTTTGTTCATTTCCATCATCTGTTTGGATGTGTTTTCCTGTTTTTCTGTAAGGACTTCTACCTGTTTGATTATGTTATCGTGTTTTTCTTTAAGGATTTGTAACTCTTTAGCAGTGTTCTCCTGCAATTCTTTAAGGGATTTTTGTGCTTTCTCTTTATTGTCTTCTGCCTGTTTAGCAGTGTTCTCCTGCATTTCTTTAAGTGTGTTATTAAAGTCCTTCTTGAAGTTCTCTATCATCATCAGGAGATATGCTTTTAAATCTGTGTCTAGCTTTTCCGGTGTGTTGGGGTGCCCTGGACTGGGCGAAGTGGGGGTGCTGGGTTCTGATGATGGTGAGTGGTCTTGGTTTCTGTTAGTAAGATTATTATGTTTACCTTTCGCCATCTGGTAATCTCTGGGGTTAGTTGTTATCGTTGTCACTGTTTAAAGATTGGAGCAGAAGCTGTGTTCCACTCACCAGCAGTCTCTAAATCCTGCGGCGGGGGTCGTGGGTAGCTGACGGTACCCCGGTGCTGGTCCAGCCGGAAGAGGCCTGTGGTCCTACACAGGCCGTTTTTCTGCTTCCCTAACTAATGCAGTCTCTGGTCCCGCGTGCAATTGGATTGGAGCAGAAGCTGTGTTCCACTCTCCAGAAGTCTTAAGATCCTGTGGTGGGTGTTGTGGGTAGCTGGTGAGTGTCAGCCGACCCTGCGCCCCAGCTGCCCCGGTGCTTTTCTGACCGGAAGAGGGTTGTGGCCCTATGTAGGCCGGATTTCTCTCTCCCCAACCAGAGCAGTCTCAGGTCCTGCGTGATTGGACTGGAACAGAAGCTGTGTTCCACTCACCAGCAGGCCCAAAATCCTGCGGCGGGGGTCGTGGGTAGCTGGCGGGTGTCAGGCAACCCTGTGCTCCTGCTACCCTGGCGCTGATCCGGCCGGGTGAGGCCTGTGGCCCTACTCAGGCCGGTTTCTGCTTCCCTAACTAATGCAGTCTCAGGTCCCGCGCAATTGGATTGGAGCAGAAGCTGTGTTCCACTCACCAGCAGTCCCAAAATCCTGCGGAGGGGTCGTGGGTAGCTGGCGAGTGTCAGGCAACCCTGCGCTCCCGCTACCCCGGCGCTGATCTGGCCGGATGTTGGGGTGCATTTCTTGTATGCAGCAAAATGCTAGGTCCTGTTTAAGTATCCAGTTTGTTAATCTATGTCTTTTTATTGGGGAATTGAGTCCATTGATGTTAAGAGATATTAAGAAAAAGTGAATGTTACTTCCTGTTATTTTTGTTGTTAGAGGTAGAATTATGTTTGTGTGACTATCTTCTTTTAGGTTTGTTGAAAGACTACTTTCTTGCTTTTTCTAGGGTGTAGTTTCCTTCTTTGTGTTGGTATTTTCCATCTATTATCCTTTGTAGAGTTGGATTTCTGGAAAGATATTGTGTACATTGCTTTTGACATGGAATATATTGGTTTCTTCGTCTATGGTAATTGAGAGTTAAGCTGGGTATAGTAGCCTGGGCTGGCATTTGTGTTCTCTTAGGGTCTGCATAACTTCTGTCCAGGATCTTCTGGCTTTCATAGTCTCTGGTGAGAAGTCTGGTGTAATTCTAACAGGCCTACCTTTATGTTACTTGACCTTTTTCCCTTACCACTTTTAAGTCTATCTTTGTTTAGGGCATTTGGTATTTTGATTATTATGTGACAGGAGGAATTTCTTTTCTGTTCCAGTCTATTTGGAGCACTGTAGGCTTCTTGTATGTTCCTGAGCATCTATTTCTTTAGGTTAGGGACATTTTCTTCTATAGTTTTGTTGAAGATATTTACTGGCCCTTCAAGTTGGGAATCTTCACTCTCTTCTATACCTATTATCCTTAGGTTTGGTCTTCTCACTATATCCTGGATTTCCTGGATGTTTTGGGTTAGGAGATTTTGGCCTTTTGCACTTTCTTGGACTTTAATGTCAATGTTTTCTATGGTATCTTCTGCACCTGAGATTCTCTCTTCTATCTCTTGTATTCTGTTGGTGATTCTTGCATCTATGACTCCTGATCTCTTTCCTAGGTTTTCTAACTTCACAGTTGTCTCCCTTTGTGATTTCTTTGTTTCTATTTCCATTTTTAGATCTTGGATTGTTTTGTTCATTTCCTTCACCTGTTTGATTGTGTTTTCCTGTAATTCTATAAGGGATTTTGTGTTTTCTCTTTAAGAGCTTCTACTTGTTTACCTGTGTTCTCCTATATTTTTAAAGGGAGTTATTTATGTCCTTCTTAAAGTCCTCTATCATCATCATGAGAACTGATTTTAGATACAAATATTACTTTTCAGGTGTGATGGTGTATCCAGGAATTGCTATGTTGGGAGAATTGGGTTCTGATGATGCCAAGTAACTTTGGTTTTTGTTGCTTATGTACTTATGCTTGCCTCCTGCCATCTGGTCATTGCTAGTGCTACCTGCCCTTGCTATATCTGACTTGAGCCTGTCCTTCTTATGATCCTGGTTGTGTCAGAACTCCTCAGAGTCCAGCTGTCTCTGTGATCCTGTGATTCTGGGATCATATGATCCTGAGATCCTGGGTATGTCAGAGCTCCTGGGAGTCAAGCTGCCTCTGTGCCCCTGAGATCCTTGTGTGGCCAAACTTCTGGGATCCTGGGATCCTGGGATCCTGGGCATGTTAGAGCACCTGAGAGTGGAGCTTTCTCTGAGTGTTGTGGGACTGGCCACAGAGTTCGCCCCTGAGGTCTGCTCCGGGCTCCAGCCCAGCCTAGAAGGAACCTGTGCCACTGGTCAGGCAGGGTTCCTGTGTCCCTGGATCCCACTGGTCCCAGTTACTCTAGGTAGTGTTGGGACACATGTTGTGTCCTCCTTACCTCTGATCATATGATCATTTTTTTTAAAGTATGAGAAAATGCAAACAGCAGGGAGCTGGGTCTCGGGGCGGGGGGGGGGGGTTGGTAATCACTGATCAAGCCCAAGAAAGTGATGGCAGTAGTTTCACAATGATTGGGACAGAGACAAGGTGTTCTTATGGGTGGTGACAATCATTTAGCTGTTCAGGATCATTATCTTCAGATCATCTCCTGAGAAGTTGGGTGAGGGGACATCATGTTTTGAACATAGCATTGTTCAATTCATTAATCATTAGAGATGCTTAGCATTAAAATCAGCCTCAAATGATGAGCATCCTTGATTGCACATCAGGACATGGTTTTCATTTAAGGTGCTCACGAAGGTTTGGATGCTTGATGACAGTTTCACAGTGCTTTCTAGTTTCAAAGAGCTCTCCACAGAGGAATAGGGAAGCTGGTGGTGATTGAAGGATGAGGAAACAGAATTGAAAACATAATCCACGTCCAAATGATGCCTTGCAAGGTATACTTAAACAACTAAATTTTTATTTAAAAATACACTTCCCAGAGACTCTAAAATGTTGCATATTTTATGAGTTATGAATATGATTTCTAGAGTACACACTGTATCTCTTTCATCTTTATTCTAAAATTATCCTGGTCCAGAACTGTTAACTCAAATGCTTTGGATTAAAAACCAAATGGTTATTGTGTGCTCATATGCACTAACCTGGTACCAACCTTTAGGTATATTTATGGCTTAAGTAATTGTGATAAACTTTGTACCCAGACAGAGTAAACATAGCCTTCCCTCTCTTTCCTAGCTAGTGTGAATGTTGACAACAGTAGGTTACAGTTGTTCTTTCCTGAAGGAACAGCCTTTGATTCACTTTGAAGTTCACAGGCTGCTCTGTTAACACACAGGCAGTTCACATCTAACTTAGTTGTACCAAATGCTCCTGGCCTTAAGCAGATTAGTTCTGCTGTACAATTCAGAGGACTAGTGAGTCAGACTGAATATATAGAGAGGGCAAAATGGACCTTGTTCACAGAGATAAGCAATGGAGAAGCCTGGAAGGTTAAACACACAGGTTTGTAGATGCTCTTCCTGGAATGCCAGGAACACTGTAGTTTTACAACCTGTGAGCCTTTGCCATCTGATGAGACAGGCTCTGTCTTTATCTTCCAAAATTTTCTTATCTCAGACCCCTTTTCTGCAGAACACACCCAGGTAAACAAGACCTCTGGAATTTCCATCTTAGTTCCTGACACTAAAGAACCTGCTCAAGAAAAGAAAATCACCCTATTTTTAAAAAGTAAAGCTTTCTACCATGTTGGCAAAGATAGATCTGGAACACTAGAAACATGCTTCACATAGCATTTACTGAAGCATTAAATGAATATTCTGAATTTTGAGCAGCTGCCTAAAATATTTGTACACGTATATTTAAAATGACAAGAATATGTTAACTATTGGCTATCTTGAGACAGCTGGAAGTGTTTGTTGTGAGGATAGAAGGGAAGGGACAGACAGAAAGCATTGTGTATATACTTTCCTGTTGAGCTCAGTTTGGTGAACAGACCATGGTTCACTATTTTAAGAAAACTATTTTGTCCTGAAGTGTACAAATAATTAAAACTTTTTCCAGTATTCTTTCACTGAGGTAAAAATATTTTTATCCTGAGGCTGTGAAGTGAGTCTTTTGAAAATGTCATGCCGTAACTACACAACTCATCCAAGTCTATTGTAGGAAGCTTGTACTTAAACTCACAGGCAATAATGAGGAGAATTGAAGCACTTCAGAAAATTCAGTTTAGAAGCTTAGTGATCACTGGCACGTAGTTGGTCATGACTATAACTCACACCATTTCTACAACTAGGTTTTGTAAAGTTCCTGGGATACTTCAAGGGCTCACCCAGTGTTGGAGTATTGCTTCATCTCTGCCAGATGTCCCCATAACTCCCCATCAAATGCATACTGTATTAGCACATGAAGCCTGTCAGTCAACCCTCTTCCTCTCTGCAGTTCTGCAACATATAAATAGATAGAATATAAAATATTAAAGCGCAGTATAAACAAATATATACTGAGTATATAAAGGATACAAAATATATAAAGAATATGTATACATGTATATGTGTATGTATATGTACTGTACATATGTATATGTGTGTATGTGTATATGTGTATATATATTCTTTATATTTAGTCTCTTTAAAATAAAAATGTAATGAATGATATTATGACTAAAAAATTTAAATGATTCTTTTTCTCTTATTTTTTCTTTCTTTGTCTTTTTATTCTTCTTTCTTCCCTTCCTTCCTTCCTTCCTTCCTTCCTTCCTTTCTTCCTTCCTTCCTTCTCTCTCTCTCTCTCTCTCTCTCTCTCTCTCTCTCTCTCTCTCTCTCTCTCTCTCTCTCTCTCCCTCCCTCCCTCTCTCTCTCTCTTCCTAGAAATCGAAACCAGGGTCTTACTAGACAAGCACTCTACCACTGAGCTAAATTCTCAGCACTAATGATTCACTTTAAAAGTTTTAATTTAATTTAATTTTATATGTATAGGTGTTTTACCTTCCTATATGGCTGCACCATGTGTGTGTCTAGTACCCACAGATGCCAGAAGAGAGTGTTAGTTCCCCTGAAACTAGAGTTATAGAAGGTTGTAAGACACCATGTGGGTGCTGGGAATAGAACCTGGGTCTTCTGGAAGAGCAGCCAGTGTTATTACCATTGAAACACCTTTCCAGTATCTTAAAATACCTATTTTATAAAGCCTCTGTTTTAAGAAGTAAAGATTATTTGCCTTTTTAAATTTTTTACAGTATCCATGTAGAAAAAAATTGACTCTGGAAATATCCTATTACACAATTCTAAATTCAGAGGAGAAAATAAAATCAAATGGTGCTGTGTTGCTGTGTGACCCTAGCATGGTGCCACACTGCTGTTGTAACCTTAGCATGCTGTCATGCTGTTGGGTGACCATATGTACTGCCACACTGCTGTGTGGCCTTATATGCTGCTGCTGTGTGACTCTAGCATGATGCCACACTGCTGTGTGACCTTACACATTGCCACTACTGTGGGAACTAAAAGGGAGCTGGGGAAAGAGGGGGAAGGGAGGATAGCCCACGTCCACCAGAGTTCTTCCTATGCTCTGAGCAGGCAGACGCAGGAGGGTTGCTAGCTTTCCACTCAGCCCGGGTGAGCATCTAAGCCACTGACCCCACTTGATGGGGGGTGGACAAGGGGCAGCCCCTGAAACCAAGGTGCCCGTGGGTGACAGCCTGTGCCCCAGGGTTATGGAAGAGAGGGCTTAGGGGAGAGAGGTTCCCACACAGGCAAGAGTCTGCACAGGGGACCTTGATGAGCAGAGAGGTCTATGATTTCAGAGCTTTATTATAGAAAGGCAGGGAGAAAGGAGAGACATTAAAAGGGAGAGAGAGAGAGAGACTGGCCATGACCAAGAGGAGACAAAGGGGAAAGGGAGGGAGAGAAGAAAGGCTAGAGAGTAAGAGGGGGAGAGAGGAAGAGAGAGGAGAGGAGAGAGGAGAGTAAGGGGAGTAAGAGCAAGAAAGCAAGAGAGCAAGAGAGTGAGGAGGGGCCCAAACAGACCCCGCCAGGCTAGGACACTTCTTACTTTGATGTATTGATTCAGGTTTAGCTGCAACCCTCAAACACAGGTCTTGAGAGAAGGAAAAAAGTGTGTCTCTCTACTAAGGCTTCTAGATATGCTCCCTTTTGATCTGAATTCGAAATGAGCTTATGTTCTTCACTCCTAAAGCATTCAAAAGACTGCATTAAATCTAGGGCAGCTGTAGGAAAGCAATGGTCCTTTCCCTGACAGTTCATGGTCTGCACTATTAGAGATCCCCAACAGTTTCCCAGGATGCTTAGTAATAACTGCACTACCTTGCTTTCTTATATTTAGCAGTGATAAAAATACTGTAATTTTTTTGTTGATGAGTTCATTATAATGCTAAATAGCAAAGCAGGAGGAAACTCAATATGCTTAGTTCTGACTGCAGAGAAATCTATCAAGACTCTATCTCTCTCTCTCATCCTTGAAAAGAAGTATATTTATTTTGCCCAATTCTACATTGTTTCAGGCAAATGAAAGGCCTTGCACTTGGGATACAAGTGATTTAACTACATATTTGATATCAGCTTCTTTTAGATTAGAGGAAGACAAATTCATTGATGTAAGAAACGGATGGACAAATTTTCCCCTTGAAATGTACTGTGTGTGTACATGTGTGTGTGCTCGAGTGTGTGATGTCTGATGTATCTTAATCATTTGTATACCCAACATCCTTTTCTCACGTTCCCTGGATCTCCTCGACATTTCCCTCATGCACCTTTATACCCACCTTAAATAAAAAGAATAGCAGCCTAGTTAGTACTGCCTGCATGTGCATGGATGCACTTGTCAGCCATCACATCCCTGGGGAGAAAAAAACTTCCTAGTATATCAGCCACCAATTATCTATAGCACCTTATTGGGGAAGGGGTCACAAGCACCTCCCCATTCATGGTGGAAGGTCACACACTTCATCTCCTGCAAGTCTCAAAGTAACTCATCTGCTATGAGTTTGTGAATGCAACAGCTACACTGTGTCCAGGAAACAGTGTTTTGTGACTCTTGTACTTGTCTTCCAGATCTCACATTCTTTCCATCCTTTCTTCTGCTAGATTCTCTAAGTCTTGAGTAGGTTATCAATATTTAGGACAGTCATTTTTGCCCCCTTTACCAGTGAGAAGTTTAAACATTAACCATTACCACTGCAAGACAAAGATTTTCTGGTGATGGATGTAACACCTCTAATCTATGGGCATAAGCAGAGTTAGAAGCAGTTTGACACCACACCTATTTAGCAAAACATCAGTAGAGAGGTGTTCTCTGGGCTGATTTCCCAAGTGAGGGAATCATATGGACTTTTGACCAGGTTTACAGAGCACCCATGAATTCCCTCCTTTGACACAGACCTCAGGTTGAAATAAGAGCTTTCTAGGGAAATCCACCATCTTTAAAAATGTCTTTGTTACTAAGGTACTTAAGAGAGTTCTAGGTTTAAATTAATTCATTTCTTTATACAGCTCCCCAGAAGCTGTGTCCTAACATATTTATCTTTTATCACCGACTTCATTATAATTCAGAACTGTCATGAACTCCTTCCCCACCTTTGCTCTCTAATTAGCTGCTTCACTGGACTCTAGCAGGCATGTTTATGGGTTTTCTTGTCTCCACTCTCCCTCACCTCTGTCTTCCTGCCAAATAATTTCTTTAGTTGAACCTGACAGAAGTCTCCTTGGGAGCCTGTTCTAATTCTGGTAACGAGCCCTGAACTTATAAGTTATATAATTTAGATTCTCTTATATTAAAATTTATTAAAAGAGCTCAGCTAGTAAGATGGTGTGAGAGACTCTATCCTGATAAGATTCCTAGGAAGGCAACTATTCTGCAAGTCCACTGTAGAGAAAAAAACAAAGACTGATCAAAATGCATCTGGTACCCAGGCTCTAATAGACAGCTGGCGTCCGTCTTGAGAAAGACTCACTTCATAGCTTTTAATCTTACTCATGCAATGGGAAAGTATTGAACAAGGGCTTTTACCAGAGTAAAGCACAATGAAGGACAAAAGAGAAAGACTACTTTCAGTAACATTCGAAACCATTGAAGCAAAAATGAAAGTGTCTGCATGCATTGATGGAACACCACTGAAATGCAGTGTGTCATGCTGAATGATGTTCTCACTGAGAGATAAGAGTACTCAGGAACTTTTTGTTGTTGTTCTTTGGTTTCAGAACTTTCCAATGTGGTTTCAACCATTGTAGGTAGTCTGCAAGACATTTTAGACATTTCTAATGAAATTATCTCAGTATAGAAAACAACAAACATACAGTAGATATCCAATAAATGTTTCTTAAAACACAATTTATTTACCTACACATATTTCACTTTTACAAGGTTTAATGGCAGATGATTGAAAATAATAAATGCTGCTATTAGCAGTTGAAGAAGTAATTTCTGCCTGTTCGAAACATGACTGTGAATGTGTGTGTGTGTGTGAGCATGGGCATGTATATGTGGCTGTGCTTGTATGTGGGCATGTGTTTTATGCCTATGTGGATGGAGACCAGCAGTCATGTGTCCAGGTGTCATTCCTTAGGTTTTACCCACTTTGCTTTCAGATAGGATCTCTCATTGGCCCAGATCTTACCAGCTAAACTAGTCTTGGTATTCACTGAGCCTTAAGCATTGCCAGTCTGTCTCCCTGGATGACAAACATTTGCCACCATGCCTTACATTTTCAAAAATGAGTTCTCTGTGTGTGTGTGTGTGTGTGTGTGTGTATGTGTGTGTGTGTGTATGTGTGTGTGTGTGTGTATGTGTGTGTGTGTGTGTGTGTGTGTGTGTGTGTGTATTTGAAAACTGGCTTTCACACTTACACAGCAGGCACTTTACCGACTAGGCTTTTTTCCCAACCAGACTCTCTCTCCCCAAGTAGGCTGTCTCCCCAACCAGGCTGTCTCCCCAACTAGCATGTCAACCCTCATTTTTCTCTTTGAAAGACTTTGTAAATTGTGAAAGATTTTGTTTTTAGTATTTTAGAAAATTTCACTTTCTCTTTCACTTGTATTGCTGCTAATAAGAAATATTCTATAATTTCAACTTTCTCCCCTCTTTATATGTGCACTTTTTCTTCCAGGTTTCATGTAAAATTTACCATATTTATTGAACAAGTTAACCCCAGTGTGTCTGGTGTAGTGTCCTTCCTGCTTGTCATACAGTGGGTTTGTGACTCTTTCAGTCATGGACCATATTGTTGCAACTGTCATTATGTCTTGAGTTTCTGTTAAATGATGCATTTTACACTTTTCTCCAACTGTAACCTCCATTTTCCCATCTGGGCTCCACCCATCCCCTCCAAACTCTAATTTGTCATTGTGAGCTACTTCAATATGTCCCAGTAGGTTTCACAAAATTATTTCTTTACATTACTGATGAGGCTGAGAAATGAATGCAGGAAGGTTTTCTTACAGCCTTTATTTGATATGTGTGATGTAATGTTGAAAAACCATTGTTGCCTGACAAGACTCTGCTGACCCATTCACACATGATCCTGGAGACTCTAAATAAATAAATAAATAAATAAATAAATAAATAAATAAATAAATAAATAAATAAAACTGAACATAGGCAATGTTATAGCTGCCAGTCTACTGAGATTGATGAAGAGAAATGAACATGCTTATTATTTCTCTGTAAAATATTAGAATAAACCCAGGCCTGTGATTCAACTGCTGAGTGAGTAAGGAATATATGTCTGTGTAACTCAGTGATTGTAAATCTTCCCTTAAATATTAAATATGTGACCCTTAAATATAGTTCCTCATATTATAACCATTAAGTTATTTTGTTGCTTCTTCATAATTGTAATTTTGCTACTGTTCTGAATCATAGTGAAAATATCTGATATGCAGGATATCTGTAGGATATCTGTAAGTGACCTCTGTAGGTCACAACTAACAGGTTGAGAACCTCTGCTGTAACTTACATGGCAGTGGTCAGGAAGAGTGCAATAGTGTTCCTATCTGTTACTGATCAGGTATTGCCTAGTATTTAGTTGAATACTTACCAAACAAGAGAATTATTAGAACTCAAAAATTCTAAATGTTTTTTTCTCATTTTATTTTGAGATTTTTGTGTAGTGAATTTCTCTCATAATCATTTCTTCCCTCTACTCCTCTCATATTTATCTTCACTTCCCAGTTCAACTTTATATGTTTCTTTGAAACCCACCAAGTACAGTTGGTACTGCCCATGGACTCTTTGATGTGTAGCCTTTCACTGGAGCATGGCTAACACATCAGAGTCCACACCTTAAAGAAAACTGATTTCCCCTCTCTCAGCAGCTGCCAACTGCCAATAGGCATGTTAGCTCTGGGTGGCACATTATATCAGACTCCTGTATCCATGCAACAATTTGTCTGGCTTGAGCCTGCCACAGGTCTTGTGCATGCTGTCTCAACTCTTGTGAATTCACATATGCAAATGCTATGCTGTGTCCAGGAAGCACTATTTCCTGGTAGCCATCTACTGCTTCTAGCTCTTACAGTCTTCCATCTCCTCTTACACAATTATCCCTGAGCTATAAGAGGAAGTGGTGATATAGACTCCCTATTTAGGAGAAGCTAATCCACAGTCTCTTATTATCTTCACTGTAGCTGTACCTGATTAAACATTCAAATCAATCCCAACAGCAGTGGTTTGTTCCCAAATGAAAGATAAAAACACACAATCTTTATATTTTTGTGTGCCTAAAACAGCTCAATGGTTAGGCCAGTTCCTAACCTCCACATGGCAAATCCACAACACTCCGATATTCCCAAGATATTACTTATTAAAATATATATTCCATCTTTTCTGCCCTAGATGCAGTCAGGGGGCCTCTTGGGCCTACTCTTCCCCAGCTCTTACATGGTGGCTACACTCTCTGTCTGTCCTGCACCTTCTCAGGCCTGCTTTCTCCTCTCCTCTGGCAGCTTCCCTCCTTTTTCCTTCCTCAGTCCCTTGCCCAGAAATCCGAAAAGGCCCACCTCTATCTGCCATGCCCAGTCATTGGTTGTTTGCATCTTTATTTACCAATTAGAACCAACATGGGGGCAGGATTTCTCAGTGTCTTAAGCTCTTGTGGGGATGCTACAAACAGGCTTTTGGGGAACATAATTAGCATGAGAATACAAGCAGCTACAATTCCTCTTGACCATTTCTGGTTCTTGGTGTTAACTGTCATTTATTTATGAATGATGCGAAATGCACTAATTTCTGAACACAACAATAAGTCATTTAGGAATGGATTTACTACTGAGCCCATTTAGCAGAGTAATGGTAATAGGCTTTCTCTCGGGGCTTGGGACCTGTCTATCCACAGTTTTGTGGCCCTGGCAATGGTGCTAGGTGTGGATTTTCAACTGTGGGCCTTAAAACCAAGTGGAAGGAGGTTGGTTACCCCCATGTCATTTGTGTTGCTATTGTACCATGCGGTATGTCTTGCTAGACTGGTCATTATTCTCACCCACAGGGTTCAAAGCTGGGTAAGATTAGTGATTACTTTTCTCTTCTAGTAGCATGAATAACACCTCCCAGCATGATGAAAGCTAGCCAATAAGGATGAAGCTTCCAGGTGAGTCTTAGTTTGATTTCTCTATGTCCAATAACATAAGTTTGTGGTGTTGCTAATGGTAGTTATCCTTTCTTCTAGCCCCTTCTCCACCTGCCCTCCCATACCTTACTCCATAACCTTTGTCATTTCATTCTTTTTTTAAAAGACTTTATGAATATGAGTATACTGTAGCTATCTTCAGACACACCAGAAGAGGGCACCAGATCCCATTACTGATGTTTATGAGCCACCATGTGGTTGCTGGGAATTGAACTCAGGACCTCTGGAAGAGCAGTCAGTGCTCTTAACTGCCGAGTCATCTCTCCAGCCAGTCATTTCATTTCTCCTTCTCCTCCTCCTCCTCCTCCTCCTCCTCCTCCTCCTCCTCCTCTTCCTCCTCCCCCCCTTTCCCTTCTCTTTCTCCTTATTCTTCAACTTGTTATAACACCACATTCTACTGTCCCTCTCATGAGCACACACAATTCTGGGTCCTTACCTCCGTGGGTATACCCGATGGAACATATGTAACTGAAGATTTCTTGTCACCAAATGATATGTTTGTTGTCACTTAGTGGCACATGCTGGACTTAAACTTCTTCTGCAGCTCAGCATAGCCTTGATATCACATCCTTTTGTCTTAGCGTCGAACTCAGACTGGGTTTGGAAGTGTATCATCACTCATAACTAAATGATTATTTTCACTAATTGGATGGTGTTGCTGTATTAATGTTAAAACAGTCCTTATGTATGAAGAAATTAGGTACTTTCTCTTTTTTATCTTTCAAGAATATAATGTACATCTTTCTGTGTCTAATTATTTCCTGCCTGTAGTCTTTAAAAAAAATGGATTAATGGAGCAATGGGAAGCTAGTACTGTCCAGCTTACTTCTTTTAAAATGGTAAAATAAAATAAAAATCACTGTGCAACCCTACACATCTTTTGAAAATACTTCTAATTCTTCTCATAAAAAATTATGACAAAACTGAGGAAAGATGTACTCTAGTTATAGTGGAACACTGTAAAAAGCACACATTACTAAAAAGTTTTAAAGCAAGTCTAAAGAGAACTTAGATATCTAAGACTTCTATAGAGTCTGCCTGGGCTGAGAGGCAGGGCCACTGTTGAGCTCCTTACCTCTGTGTCTACAGAATTTAGAAAATTCTGCCACAGGACAACAGATTAGGAGATATTTTGTCAGTGACTGAGAGAGTGAATGGATTTTTTTTAGATGAAATGTATGATTTTATTATTTATTTAATGTATGAGTGCTCTGCTGCATATACTCCCACATTTTTATAGCCTATATTTACTTTTGTGTATAAATGGCACCATGTTGAGAGGCAGACAATTTTTTTTATCTTAGTTTTGTGATTTACTAGGCAGCCTCCTTAGTCTCAGTTGACCCTGGGGTGGTATTCTGTTGTCTTTTCATTAACTCTCTTCACTAATTTCAAGAGCCAAAAGCATTAACAGTGATACAAAACAAATGTTCTAGAAAAGTCAGTATTATTGTGGGGCACATGCTAGATGTGGATCACAATCTTAATTCTGTCATTAATTAACTTAACAATTTAGATTGTAAATTTAAAGTTTGTCACCCCGACACATTTCTTTTAAATAAAGAGATGAGTATATATATATATATATATATATATATATATATATATATAATAACACTTTTATTTTGTGATCATAATTAAAAAGCGTCTACTCCATTTCTGTCTTTTAAATGTTTTTCCACTTAAAATATTTATTATTTACAGTGTGTGTGTGTGTGTGTGTGTGTGTGTGTGTGTGTGTGTGATGAATGTACATGTATGTGTCTGTAGATCCCCTGGAACTGTAGTTACAAGTGACTGTAAGCCACCCAAGTTTGGAGGCAAAGTCAGGTCCTTTGCAAGAGCAGCAAGTACTCTTACCTGCTGATCCATCTCTTCAGCTCATAATTACACCTTTTCTTTGTCATCTTAGTATATAAGTAATATTTTATGGTTAAATATAAGGATTCTGAAAAAGAAAGAAAGAAAGAAACTCTCAAGAAGAAAGTGAGTATCTCCCAGAGTTGCTGTTCTCAGAATGGCTTCAAATATTTCTGTAGCATCTGTTGTGTTTGATAAAAATAAAGAGAGAAGGAATATGCTTGGTGGATGTGCAGTCAGGTGTAGGGGAAGGGATTGCCTTTGCCACCCCATGATGAGGCATCACTTCCCCCTCAGGGACCAGCCAGAGAAAGGCAGAGAGAGAGAGAGAGAGAGAGAGAGAGAGAGAGAGAGAGAGAGAGAGAGAGAGAGGGAGAGAGAGACTGTGAGCATGTGGAGAGAGAGGAGGGGCAATGTGGAAAGAGAGGAAGAAGGAGCAAGAGGACAGAGCAAGAGCAAGAAGGTAAGAGAGAGAGGAAGCCCCTTTTATAGTGAGTCAGGCAAGCGTGGCTGTTGCCAGGTATCTGTGGGGCAGAGCCTAGACTAAATGTCAACAATATTCTTTTATATACTAAGCCAGACCATTGTTATTGCTGCTGTGTGAATTATGAAAGCCAAGTCATATGTGGATGTTGAGAAAGGAGAAATTAGTTTTCAGTGCCTGAAGGATGGATGTGGGGCCGTGCGTGTGTGGGAAAGAAGGGAGTGGGGGAGAGCCATGTGTCCCGCCAGAGTTCCGGTGCTCCGAGTGGGCGGATGCGGGAGGACTGCACAAGCTTTCCACGTGGCCCTGGGTGGGCATCTGGCTGTGCTAAGCCACTGACCCCACACAGCGGGTGGTGGGCAAGGGGCAGCCCCAGGTATCAGGTTCTCAGTCGCTGGCATCCCACACTGGATGCGACAGAGAAGCTGAGAACAGAATAGGGGCCCCGGAGCGGTACTCAGCCCCAGAAATAAGGGAAGAGAGGGCAGGGGGAGAAAGGGCACTGGGTGGTTCTCACACAGGCGAGAGTCCTTAGTCCTGTCAGGAGGTTAGACATGGCTCATTAGGAGAAAGCCTATCCCTTCATTCAAGCAAGGCAGGCCTTGATGGTCACAGGCAGTCTATGGTTTTAGAGCTTTATTGTAGAATGGCAGGGGGAAAGAGAGAAGGTAAAAAAAGAGAGGGAGAGGCCGGCCATGGAGAGAAGGGGGAAGAGAGAGAGAGGAGAGAGAGAGAGAGAGAGAGAGAGAGAGAGAGAGAGAGAGAGAAGGCTAGAAAATAAGAGAGCTAAAAGCTTAGAGAGTAAGAAGAGTGAAAGCTTAAGAGAGCGAGGAGGGGCCAAGCAGCCCCTCTTATAGTGGGCTAAGCTATCTTGCTGTTGCTAGGTAGATGTGGGGAGGAGTCTAGCCTGAATGCCAGAAGCTGGGGACATTGTCTATGTGACTAATAGCCACAGACCTCTTCTGTGGGGGCTGTAACTTTGACAGTAGCCAGGGGTCCAGGATACATGATTGAATGTCTTCTGTCCCATGTAGGTGGAAATTACCACCCACCAGGTCCCACTGAGGTTCAAGACCTCAGCTTGACTGGAGACCAGTCTGTCAATGCATAGCCCATTGCCCCACAGATGGGACTGAGCATTTTTTCTATGTGTGACTTGAACATACAGTTTGTTGCTTAGTGCATAGTGGGGCATTTACTCAGCAGTAACAGACAGCAACAACACTACCTCTGTTCTTTAAGAGAGAAGAGTCTACGGCCTCACATGTAGATGTGAAGCTCCATCTATTTGCACATTTTTGCACATGGCCAACCAGTCTAAACATGAAAAAGAAAAAAGAAAAAGAAAATTCTGGGCCAAGGTTTTCTTCTACCAGGTCTGAGCAAGCTGCCAGGACTTACAGCTCCGTTCAAGCAGGCAGCTAAGAGGCAGCCATGGCAGGCTGACTACCAGGGAGTTTGCAGCTCTCAGCTCTGAGAGGACTGAAATTGTGAGTCTTCCCTTTGCATGTTTACATCCTGCCTGTCACCCCTGCGAATGCGTTGTTGTTACAAGTTTAATTAGGTGTGTTTCATAGGGCTTTAAGGAAATGTGCATGACAGAATGATAGAAAGGCTTTTTCTTGAGGGACAAGATAAGACTGGCTCTATGTTGGGGAAGGACACTGCAGTGTGAATGCATGGCTTCAAGGAGTGTAGGCAGACACTTGTAAATGTTCATCAGAAGCACACAATTTTGAAAGCACAATCAGATGACCCACATGGAGGAGGTGAGCACACACATCTAAGCACCTCTCAGCCTTCCCAAAGTTACTGTTACTCTGTAAGTTTTCAGAGAATTAATGTTTTCCCACTATATAGATCAAGAAGCAGGCTCAGAAGAGCAAAGTCATCCCCTGAGCACACAGCATGAAATATATGGTACAAGGTCTGGATTCACATCCAGAAGCTATGCTTTAAAAAGAAAACACTATCTATCTACGGTAGGCTGACTCAAACTCACAGTTCTCCATCTTCTGGCTTCTCAGTTCTGGGGGTATAAGCTAACTACTACCATTCCTGATAAATCTGTGCATTTGACATGTGTACAGATGAGTGAGAGTATACATGCCTCTGTGTGTGTGCTGTATGTAATGCATGTGCATATAATGCATTGTGTTGTGAATGTTGATATACTCAAAGGTATTACTTATTAATGGAGGCTTTTACAAAGAATTTTTAAGGAATTTAATATATTTAATACTAACAGTGATTCTTTGGGTCAGCCAGTCCTGACCCTTTTCTACAAGTAACAAAAGGAAATGACAAGATACAAAGTTACTTTCCCAAGATCACTTGGCCTATGTATTAAAGTTTGGAGTCATGAATGGGGTGATGGCTAAAATCTAAGCCCATTATCCTCAAGCCCCCATCAAAGTGAATGCACACAGATGCAAAGCAATCAATAGGTTTCTCAAAGAGATAAGAAAGTCAAGAACAGCAGCGCAGAAAGGCTGTTTGTGCCAGGACAGTTCTCCTCCCTGAGAGTCCCTTGAAAGTCAGAAGAAGATGTGCTGAAGCCCGGAGAACTTCTCCTCCAGTGGGTACTGCAAAGATAAGAGTAGATATAACTGAAATCCCCAGGAGGACTCTTTTCTGTGATTCCAGAAAGACCTGGAGCAGAAGGACAAGCTCAGCCACATCAACAGATATCAGAAGCTCCAGTGACAAAGCTGCAGTCATTTGTCAAGGTTCTTGATGTTTTGTTCATTCTTGGTTACCGGTGAATCAAGAGTTTTCTCACTAAGGTCAGAATGAACAAAAATGGTACTAGAGGAAATGAGAACTGTCCACAGGTAATCTGTAAACTGGTACGGGTGGTGCATGGACCGTTCTTATTTTCTGGTAACAGCACACTTCAACTTCTCTTCACTCCATATCTCTAATTCCTGACCTTCTAAGTGCTTTTGTTCAGGAGTGGAAGTGGGGTGAAACTTACTGAGTCTGTACTGTAGTGGTGTTAGAAAATTAAAACCTTGATCTTATTATCCACTTAGCTGATGAGAAAACCCATGTGCAGGCAGGAAAGTGGGCTAGTACCTATGATCACTAAACCCTTAGTTACCGGGGTATACTGCTTGCCAGGGATAGGATCATGTGGCAAAATGCCTTGAGTGAAAGTGCAGGGTGTTTACATTTATCCTGGAGCCACAAAAGCATTAACTAAGTCCATAGCGGGAGCATAATATGGTCTCTCATGTCTGTAATCCTAGCAGAAATCTAAGGCAGAAGAATGACAAGTCAAGGCTCACATGATCAACAGTGAAACTGTTTCAAAAGACAAATCATGACTTGGGGATAACAGGGTTTTGATCTGGGCTTCTGAATAACTAAACTGGAATTGGAATGAAATGGATCATGAAATAGAAAAATCAAAATGGAGGGACCAATTATAGGAAAATTGCAACCATCTGTGTAAGAGGGTATGCCTGAGTGAGGTGTGTGTATTTCCAAAAGCCCGACATATAGTCCTGAAAGAAGAAAGCGGGATGTGAACTCTAGGCTAATGAATGACAAGGATGATCTGTCATGTTTGTAAGGCTGAGCTCCTACTAGGAAGCAAGGCTGTCTGCAGTGGAATATGCTGGCCAGGCTGCAATTGAGCTAGCTATTTAGTATGGAAGGAACCTGGAGCTGTGATTGCCAGACACGGGGCTGCAGCTGTAGCCTCCCAGAATTAGCCTGGCCAGATGGTGATGGCTGTTGTCCATGGACCTCGGGAAGAAATACAATGAAAACACAAGTAAGAGGCACATGGTTTCCTCCAAAACCATCAGAAACCTTGCCCGGTACAGTTCTGATTCTTCTCACTTCTTGTGTGAACTTGGGGAAATAAAGAATACTTTATTCAAGTATAATTTTTATTTTGGTGAGACTGTCTAGTGAGTATTCTTCTTAGTATCCTAGACTCTAAAAAATTTCTGTTGGAGGCTGAAAAAGATCTCTTCTAGTAAAGTCTTAGTAAAAACTATTTATAGCATGGCAAATAGACACTACAATTACAGCTTAATTCTTGGGTAACAAGAGACAGGGTGTTAATTAGATCTTCCAGATAATGGCGATGACCATTTATACATACCAGGCAGTTTCCTGCACATAAGCAGGTATGAATTCTAGGCACCATTCCATTGGATTGGGCAAGAAATGTAACTTTACTAAAGTAATTTGAACTGGTGAATATAATGGTCGTACACCATCAACACCCGTGGTTCTCAATCTGTGGGTCATGACTCCATTTGGGCCACAAGGTTCACAGTATTCAACTGAGACCATTTGAAAACAGAGATATTTACATTATGATCCATAGCAGTAGCAAAATTACAGTTGCGAAGTAGCAACAGAAATAATGTTATGATTAGGAGTCACCACAATACGAGGAAACGTATTAAAGGGCCACAGCACTTAGAAAGGCTGAGAACTACTGCTATATAGGCTTTAATCAAAACTCTGATGAAGAAAAGTGTGAGTCATATCACACTGTAACATGCACTCACATTTGCCTTTCTGATTTATTATTTTTTTTCCACCACAGAAGATTCCCAGCTGAGAAGGTCTTACTGTAGTGCTATCCTGGTGACAATAAGAGTATCTGTCCACTTCTTCGCTTCCTTGTGGAAATCTCCTGCTAGCCTCTTGTCCTCAGAGTAAATTCATTTATTCAAAATATGCAGTACCCCCAAATGTAAGCTAGATCATCTTCCAGTTTAAATTTGTCTCCATTAGAATCTGGCTCATGTAACCAGGAACAGTGAAGTCTTGCCTAATGATCATTTGTAGGGGAATTTTCCACACATCTGATATCTGACACAGAATTCTGTCTGAACAACAGAACATTGGTAAGCCTCTCCATTTCTCCTTTTCACTCAGTCCCTACTTGCTGCCCAGGATTCATGAGTTATTAAGGACACCCATCACTGTGACACTACAGGACTGAAAAGCATGTGCTGTAAAAGGGGTGTGGCTTGTTTCTATGCATCCGCATATTCATGATAGAACCATAAAGTAAACTTTGTGGTATTCATTCATTAACCCATTTCTGAGGAGTCCCTGCCCCAGACAAATGGTGACCTTACATGTTATGTGTCTGTTGAATGAGAATGAGGAAGAAAAGGTAAATGAAGAATGATTGATAACTCATGTTCTATCATCTACCTGTCTGTGAAAATGATATCTTATCTACGTATCTGCCTGCCTCTTTTAATATCTGCATCTTGGTAGTAGATATGACTTTATAAATGAGAAAAATAGGCTAAATATATTCAGGAACATATTAGGTCTACAGAAGTGAACAGGAGCATATGTAAAAGTTTGGACACATCTTACCAGAGAAGATGAGCTCTCCTCCACTCTGTAGCTGGCAGATACTGAAGCTGGCTTGAAACACCTAACTTAGAATCTTGCTCTCGTGCCTCTCATGGTCTCATAGTCTCATGGGACTACGTTAAAATCATTATCAGTGGCCTACTATATTCTTATGTTACTGGCTATTAGTGATGACAGGTTCTATCTGCAATCAAACACTATCACTGAAACTATACCGTTACAACATCAAGTTTTGTCTGTATTGTGAGTCTCCACAACAAAGGGAGTTATAATAAAATGTCAATGGGTCTCTCCATTCCATATGGACTAAAAGAAACTCTAGGTTCTTGATTAAAACTGGGCTTTAAAATATGCCTCAGATCATGGGTAGCCAGTCTTGTCTAGAAGGGTGGAATTCTAGACTCTTGATCTTCTCAACACGCTGACATCAGGCCTCTCTCCACCATCTGGTAGTTTCTGTCTCTATTAAATAGAATCGAGAAAGGGATCTAAAGTGAGATCCTCAGGAGGCAGTGATGGTTGCTTTAACAATCAGACTCAGTACCTTAAGAATTATACTTAAACTTTTTCTAATTGTGCTTGCAATGAGGTGGCTTTAAAAGCTCTAATAAACAAATAACTTGGATTTTGGTGGCTATGAACTTAATTTTCCTGCCCTTAACTGCTATCAAGATAAATCCTTAGAAGATTAAATTGCTGATGGAAAAAAATGACACTTAATTTTTTAATTTTCTTAGCAGTGACTAGATACTATTATTAAAGTTGGAACCATTAGCATAAATTGAGAAAGAAAAATACATTTCAGCTGCAAAGAAACTATAATGGAAAATAAAGATGAGTACATTCACTCTGTGGGAGCTCTGTGGTGGTTTGAGTACGAATCTCTCCTGTAGGCTCAGATATCTGAACACTTAGTTCCCAGGTGGTGGAGCTGTTTAGAGAGATTATGGGAAGGTTCAGCTTGGTGGGAGAAATACACCATTCATGTCTGGCTTTGAGAACATAAAGCCTTGATCTACATTCAGTTTGTCCTCTGCTTCTGATTTGTGATCAAGATGTGATCTCTCAATCTCTTGCACCTGCTACCATGCCTACTTCTTGTACTCATACCTCCCTGCCATGATGCACTCCTACTCCTCTTAACTATAAACCCAAATAAATTCTTTCTCCAGTAAGTTGCCATGGTATTTTATCACAGCAACCAAAAGAGTAACTAATATAATGTCTCTATCAAAATAGCTGAATAAGATTACTGATGGCAAGGGCACAGAATAACAATACCTTTCTTACCTTGCTGATCAGAAAATACATTAATGAAATTTTAGAGACCCCAATAATATGAACATTTATATAGATTTACATATGGTATGTGGATAGGTAGGTAGATAGATAGATAGATAGATAGATAGACAGATAAATTGATAGGGATTACATATATTATAAATTATCTTAGTTACTTTTTTACAACTGTGATGAGACACCATGGCCAAGGCAAGTTATAAAACTAAATGTTTATTTGGATTACTGTTAAATATGGTTAGAGTCCATGACCATAATAGGTGGGAGCATGGCAGCAGGTAAGCAGGAATATTGCTGGAGTAGTATCCGAAAGCTTACTTCTTGATCCAATGTACAAGGCAGAGGGAGCTATCTCTGTCTTTAAAATCCTCAGTCATCCCCAGTGACACACCTCCTCCAATATGGCCACACCTCCTCATCCTTTCCAAACAGTTCCACCAACAGAGAATCAAGCATTCAAATATATGAGACTATTCAGGCCATTCTCATTCAAACCACCACATATGTGTACTATGTTTGTGTATGTGCATGAGTATAAGTATATCTATATATTTGAAATGCATTTTGTCAATCAATTCCATTTTTAAATGTATAATTCCCAAATAAGTATATTCAGAATTGGATATTTACAAACCATACAAGTTATTGTTTTGTATTGGAATATACAATATGGCACATTTATATAAAGGCATGCATGTAGCAGTAAAAGTGAGTAGACTATATAGGAGGGTGCGGAGAGAAGAAAGGGAAGGGAGACATGTTGTAACTAAAATACCATTTCAAAAATAAACAAAAAGAATGAGCCAAACCAGAGTTCACACAATAAAGACAAATGTCACACAAAAAACATTGAGGAAAGTAAACTAGATATGAAAGAGTATATATTATCTGATCAAATGATTTTTAAAACTAGATGGTCTCAGACGTTATAGCAGTAGCGGGCAGTCAAATGTGGAGGATGAAGGGAGGCTTCCTGTAGTGTCCTTGGATTGGCACGCTTCCTCTGAGCAAATACACTGACCTTGCATGAATGGTAACAGGTCATGGAAGGAAGGTGAGGTGTGAGGAGGGCTAGGAGATATGCAGGTATGGAAAGCAGTACAGACTGTGGTAGCTAATTGATCAGATATAAACTGTGAGATGGTATCTAAACCAAAATACCACATATGCAGAATCTATAATAGATTTTTTTGTGACCCAATCATCATATTTTATGTTATTTTAAAGAAATGCTACAATCCTCACATTTATTGCAGGCATAGTGATATCACTCAAGGTATTCAACACTAAACCACTAAAAGCCGAAGCTACAACTACAGGAAAATAGTAATATTGTCAACATAAGAATTCATTTGCACTTTCCCTTTAAGTCTGGAAGCCTGGAGCCTCTTCTCTCTCTTTGGAAGGCTCTATAACATTGTTTATTCAGGCTGCATATGCCACCACAATTATGTGACCTGCTTAGCATGACAGGCCTGAGTCAGCCCATTTCATATCAAATGCAACTGCTCTGTATTTAAAAGAAAGAACTCTGTGATGTACTAGCATGGCCCAAGAGCTTAATCACCGGGTTGGTGCTCCAGGCTTTCTAACAGGCCTGCTCTCTCTGCCATTGACTCACAGTCACATATTTCCAAATGGACAAGGGAATGAAGACAAAAACAAAATTGCTGGTGACTAAGAATAGTATCCAGGCATTCTGGAAAGCAAGGCAGCCCTTGGGTGCTGTGAAGCTATAAAGGCCAGCACAGCGGTCATGCAAGATAAACATCTGCGTAGATGGCTGATGTGAGCTCTGGGGACTTATAGCTCATGGGTGCAATTCTGCTTCCCTGGAGCTGAATCCTGGTTCTGTCATCCTTGAATAAACTTGACACATTTTTTAGTGGTCTCTGTTTAAACATGAGCATTATATTGCTGAGCAGCAGTGGTAGCTTTGAGTGTGTGCATGTGTTTGTATGTTCATGTGTTCCTATGTGTGTGTATGTGTGTGTGTTTCCTAACTTTTATTTATTACAGCCTCTACAAAATACTCCTGTGTTCCCCAATTTATATCCACATGTCCTATATGGGTTTCTGTAATTTAAGTATGAACTCGATGTCAAATCCAACTGCCTCAGGTTGAGACCAGGAACATCCCCGAAGTACAGGACAGTGCAAAAAAACCTCTTTATCATTGTCAGCCATGCTTCTGGTGAGATGCAGTCTAGATGAGACCTAGAGCATGAACATTAACACTGCATTTTTTTTTTTCTTTTTTGGGTCTTGAAAAACTCACTTCATGGAACAGGATTCTATTCTCACTAGTGCTGGGAGCTTCCCATCATCTCTCCTTTCTGAAGGAAGAAGTTGAAACTCAAAGAGGAAAAGAGACACTTTTAAAGCCATTTAGCTACAAAGCAACACAATTTGACCTTGAACCTCCTTGGACTTCTATAGCCATATCAAAAGGCATCCCCTGAGCTGTGCACTGGGAGCTTTAGGATTTGGAAGGACCATAGCCAATGTTTTTTATCTTTATTCTTCACATTAATTATTTATTAGTGTATTTAGAGTGAAGGGGGACTACACATGCCACAGCACACATTTGGAGATCAGAAGACAACTTGCCTAAGTGATTCTCTTTTATAGTATTGTGGATCCTGGGAATTGAACTCAGGTTGTCAAGTTTGGTGACAAGCATCGCTAACCATTGAGTCATCTCTCCAGTCCACAAATCAGCATTCTATCCTGGTACTTATGTTCACTGTTAAAAAAATCAAAAACAAAAACAAAAAACAAAAAACAAAAACAAAAAAACCCAATGCTCTTGCTCCAAGGGATAAATCATACTTTATTCTGAGCTGAATGTGTTAGAATGGGGATTTTAGCCCCTCAGAAATTTGTTCTATTGTGGAAGACGTCACATGACTTTTTATAGTCTTAGGAGAGAAGGATCAACTCTTTTCCTAAATGCATTAGTAGTGGAGTTCTTGCGCGCGCCCGACTCGCCAGCAAGAATGACGCTGCAACAGGTTCCTTCTGCACATGTTTATTGGGAGAGTTTGATTGCAGAGGCGAAGAGACCCCAAGCCCAGAACTGGTGCTGCTTATATAGGCTTAGGAGAGGCGTGTCTCACACCCGGATTGGTTGTGCTTGGGTTATGCTTACCACCTCATTTGCATGCCTACATCTGATTGGTTAACTTCTCTCTCATCTGATTGGTTAACTTCTCTCTCATCTGATTGATTAACTTCTCTCTCATCTGATTGGTTAATTTTGGTTAATTCTCAAAACCTCATCTTGGCAAAAAAACTTTACTGCCTATGTATGCATGGTGGCCAGCGGAATCCAGCACCACCCTGCAACGGCACATGTGGCTTCCCACATGGAGTCAGGCATGAAAGTGCCAACGGGGCAGAAGAAGCTCTGCTATAGGTTTCAAAGACCATCTGAACATTCTTAGCTATAAGGTTGCTGGCAACAAGTGGTCTACTGAAAATGCATTCCAAAGCAATTACCTGTTAGCCCCAAGGGTGTCGTGTCAAGTAGAGAGTATGAGCGTGATAGCTTGGAAGGGACTTAAATCACCCAAGATCATTCTGGATCAGTCTGCTTTCACCTTCAACACAGATGTGGCTTCTTCACAGATGCCTGATTCATGTTCTCTATTCCTAAGAAGTGGTTATGCTGCCCTCTTCAATGGGTCCCTTTTCTAAACTTGCCTAACACAAATGACAAAAAAAAAAAAAAAAAAAAAAAAAAAAAATCATCAAGAGCCTGAGAGGAATCAGGGACATTGTATGTGGACCTCACAGAGTTGCATGCCTCATTTTGAATTTCCTCAGAAACCTCATGCCCTTATTTCCCTGTCTTTCTCCCAACCTGATGTCTGCCTTACCCTTGACATTCAGGCCTTACCTCATCTGCCTTTCCTACCTCTGCCCACATGTCTGCTCCTCTGTGTGCTTGTTCTACTTTGACACCATCCTGAAGTAAGGAGGTGCCTCACACTGGAATATCAGCTCTCTTGGGGACAGAACTTCCTTGGCTCTTCTTTTCGGGTACCACAGCCGTTTGTTCAGAACTTTGCTCAGAGCATGCACTCAATATATTTATTGGAGGAAGAAAGACCAAAAAGGCATATAGTATGAGTGTATCTTAATGTCAGTAACTATGAAGATGAAGCTGATATGCATAGGTGCTGTAGCATGCTCCAGGCTGTTTAGCATCCTTGCTTTATAAATGACAACATGTAGGCCCAGACAGGGTATAGTAACTTTTTCAAGTCACTCAGCTGCATACATCTAATCAAGAGTTTGTATGAGTTTGTGTGGCTTTGTGACACTCCAAGTTGCTCTGCAGGCCTCTTTATTGTAGTGCTGATCTACACACGGTAGGATGCTATCAACTCCCCCACATCCTCTACTCACAGATGCTGGTAAGATTTCCCCTGCAACATGCCATTACCACAGTTGCAAAGAAGCAAAATGTTTCCAGATAGCTGTGTATTGGATATGCTGGGGCCGGGCTGGGAGTGCCCATCATAGAGCATTAACTGCATCCTAATACCAGCATTTTTTTTAAACTATGTTTTCCTCTGTCAGTATTGTTTATCTTAGCTTTCTCTGTGGAATTCCAATTGAGATAACTCAAATTAGATGAGCTATCATTTGATTATTCTATCTCTGGGTAAATATCTCAAGAACTTGATAAACACGAAGTTCTTTCTGCCTACCCTACCCAATAGCATCACAAATAACTAATTCAAACTATGGATCTGAGAGGCTAGAAGAAGAGTTCCAATGTACCTTGTTTGAGGTATAGTTTTTGTGTGTCTACTAAAATTATCTGATCTCATTTTGGTATGATAGTATGCTAGTCCAGGCTGTTTCAAACTTGGGAAAATCGTCCTGCCTCAGGCACTCAAGTACTGATGTAGCTTTGAGCAACTACACATGGCATGAACTTCCAGGCGTGAACACAAAAGTAAAGGCTCAGGCATAAATCAGTGATTTTTCATGTGTTTATCCTTTATAGTAGCCACTCTTTTAAAAGAATTACAGAATTTGAGTGTGCCTAGATATGGAATTCTAGCATTATTCAACTGTAATCCCAGCACTCAAGGGGCTGAAGCAGAAAGATCACAGGGCAGAGGAGATTAGCCTGGGTTACAAAACAAGATCCTGACTCAACAACAAAATATTACAACAAAATGTTCAGGTTTTAGTATTAAATCTTGCATGTATTATCATATGAATCTTGCATTAAAAAAGGAAACAGTGTCTATACCTATTCCCCTCATTCCATTCAATGAATTTACTGAAAGATGAAATAATGGTTTTTCGAGACAGGGTTTCTCTGTATAGTCCTGGGTGTCCTGGAACTCACTTTGTAGACCAGGCTGGCCTTGAACTCAGAAATCCACCTGCCTCTGCCTCCCAAGTGCTAGGATTAAAGGCATGCACCACCACGCCCAGCTAGATGAAATCTTTAATGAAGAGATTTTCTAAACAGTGTTAAGAATGGCATCACCTATAGCAGTAGAGAAATGAGTGACACCTGGTGGTGAGCCACTTGCTACTTCTCAGAATTCAAACAAGGCTTTTATTAGTTTCAAAAATCTGCACTGTTTTGGTCAAGTATCAAGAGTATTTTTGGCTCACAGCTGTTTTACTGAGCAGAGCAGGAGCACAGAATTGCAAACAGTTTTCACTGTGGAATGCAGAAGCAGGAGTACATACTCTTCTAGTCTGCAAGAGCTGACTGCAGGCACAAACTCGGAACAGAGACAAATTCATGTTTGTAAGACTTCCATCAAGAATGGCCTCCCTTGCTCAGGAGTCAGAAAGGCAGATTTGGGTGATTTTGGAATTCAGACCACCTAGAAGGGGAACTGCCAAGTGGTACATGGATTGACCTTGGAAATCTTGACAAGGGTAACTCAGGAATGAAGAAACAATAGATACATGCACAGAAAAGCTGGGATCAGGTGTGCTGTGCTTGCTCTGATGCAGGTCTTCATAGGAGGTGTCTATAGGGGAACAGTCTCAGAAAGTGGTCATTAGGAGAAGGAAACTGCAACTGTTAGGTTTTGCACACATTGTCAACACCCACATAGGTGGAAGGTTTTGCCATTCCCTTGAGTCTGAGACTTTGTGGTCCTCTCCATGCCCACACTCATGTCAACAATACACAGTCAGGACTAGGGTGTGGTCTGGAGGTGGTTGCTCTAAGGCACAGTTCAGTAAGGTGGGAAGTGTCTATGACTTGCTTACTGTGGCTGTGTTTCCACTAAGAGAGATCAGATATACAATAATAGCCATTGTCGTAACTGCCTTTGATTTGTCTTCTGGTCTTCAGCCTTGAGTTTCTAGACAGCTAATTCAATGAGAGGGGTATGGAGTACATCAGGTAGGAGGGAGGGAGGAAGGGAGGGAAGGAGGAAGAGAGGGAAGGATGGAGGGAATACAGAAAAGAACAGGGAGGAAGAGGCACTATGTGATTGCTTCAGGACCTTAGACAAGGGATAAAACCCTTTACATGCAGTTTTGAATCTTGAGCTTTGAATTATCTGAAGGATGCTTCTGCCCTAATTGCCCTGACCAAAAGATTCTAAAAAATACAAACCCTACTTGCTTTTTACCTACTTCTGTTCCAAGGTCTCTGTTCACTCTCCACTTTGCTTGTCTGTCTCCTTGTCTTTCTTGATTGTTTGTGAGTGTGTTCCTTCCCTTCTCTTCCCCTTTTCCCTTCTTTACATTTCTGAGATCGGGTTCCTATGTAGCTGAGGCTGACCTTGCACTTATGATCCTTCTGCCTCAGTATCCTGTGTGTTACTGAAACAGATGTGCACCACCATGCCCAGCTTCTTAGTCTTCTTTAGGCAACTCTTCTAACATGGTCCACATTTAATACTATTTACAAGTACTTTTAAAAATACTCTAAATGTGCAAATCCAAAATGGCATGACACAGAAAATTTCTTGGAAAAAATTTGTAACATTTGTTCATATAAAAATCAGATTATAAAAGAGTATATATAGTATTTCCCAGAGACCATACTATGGATTTCTGCTTTGGTATGGAACTAAAAATTGTATTAGCTAGTACTGGGACTAGGAGAGATTATTTGCTACATCCACTCCAGTGAAGTCTGCTTGATAAGCCGAAAGACCTGGAAGCAGTCATGAGGCAAAGAGTTTCATGGAAACAGCCTCCTGGAACCTTGGCATTACCATAGCTAGAATGCCCCAGATTTGTACCTGCAATATTGTGGAGGGTCTTGCATGCTTTCTTATGCTTACTGGATACAAGTTAGAAATCTCAGGGCAAGCTTAGCAAAGTGTACCTAGAATCTTCATTACAGTCAGGTATTGCAAACTACATTGCATATTAGAAGCAAGTTGGTGAATTCTTCTGACAAATGGAGATTCCCTATAGATACTTTAAAGAACAGCCAAGTTACACTCATATGCAAGAATTTACCAAGGCCTAGAAAAGAGGCAGGTTGTGGTATTGCATTATTCATAAGAAGGTCTGCTAGAGCAGAACCCCCTGGTGCTAGCTTTCACAAGGCTCAAAGGAGTAGCACAAATTGTGACTAGGTTGTGAAATCCTAACCTGTCATTTGCTGACTCTAGGCAGGGCTGTTTTATGTTTATTGTAAACATTACCTGGTTCCTATAAGTCCTTTGAAGTCATTCCTTGTGTCAGATAACTTCAATGTACTTTGCCTGCTGTGACACCTTACCCCTTTGTTTTCTGTATTATATAAGACTGGTGTTCGCTTTGTGACAATACATTCAGATCCAGCACACTCTTTCGTGTCTGTGTCTGTCTGTCATTTCTCACTGACTCCTTGTTCACCTGCAACCAGAAACTTGTTCCTCACAGATAGGAGACCCAATAGAGGTTAGACTGTGGCAATTATTCATAATAGGATCTCAAATGGACAACATAGACAGACAAATACTAATAAAAATTGTGATATTCACAAAGTTCTTACTGATCATCGCTTGTTAATCGTAAATGCATGATGTTATAATCTTAAAATTCCATGTATAAAATCAAGCTTCAAGCAGTCCTATGAAAAAAGGCATTCTCTGTATTAATGGTACAAGATCATATGGATATCAAAATGCAAAAACCTGAACACAGACAATGTAAGTGTAGACCTGATGTGAAGTGAAAAACATCAAACCTCTGCAAGTCAACAGAGAGAAAATCAGGTTGGTCATAGGTCTAATAATAAGTTTTAGAAGCAATTGCAAATGTCTAGTCCATGAAAGCAGAAACTGAAAGTTTTACTCCAATTAGAATGAAATGTTTCTGTTCTATGATAAATGTGATGGTTTGAATATGGTTGGCCCAGAGAGTATGTGACCTATTAAAAGGTATGCCCTTGTTAAAGTAGGTGTAGTCTTGTTGGAAGTGTGTCATCTTTAGCATGGGCTTTAAGATCCTCATCTTAGCTCCTTGGAAGCCAGGCTTCTCCTAGCTCCCTTCAGATGATGATGTAGAACTTTCCATTCCTCCTGCAACATGCCTGCCTGAAGGCTGCCATGCTCCCACCTTGATGATACTGGACTGAACCTCTGAACCTGTAAGCCAGCACAATTAAATGTTTTTGAAAGGGTATTTTGCTGAAGCAGACACAGGTAAGAGTATGTTTTGCTGAAACAGCTATGTGAGAGAACATGTGATATTTAGAAAGAATGTACATATGACCCCGCAGTCAGTGGGAGGAGGCTCTGGCATTGGTTCACCTTGCTCTGCCTTGCTAGTCTTTGTTGGTGACACAGGTAACACCTGTGTTCACCTTGCATCAAGTTGCTGATCTTCATTTGTCATGACTTCATAAAGATTAACTCTCCAGTGAACTTCTTGTGATAATCTAGTGGCTTCCACAGACTCTGACCAATTTGCAGAGCCTTGCAGTTTTTTTCTGGATTGAACTGCTTTTTCTGATTCATGTCTGGTGATTGCCATATGGACTAGACTGCCATTGCTGATTCAGGTTGGTGTTTTGCTACATGACCACGAAGATTGGAATAGTCTCAAAGATCTTTTTCTAAACAGATCCACAGCCCTCATTTCCTATTAACCTTTCTTTCCTGCTACCTCTGGTGAGTGGTGGGCTAGAAGGAAGGTGGAAGCATTTAAGAACCCTTATTAAAGTAAGTTTTGAAAAATCTAAGCCTACAAAGAACCAACAGGCTGAGAAGTTCTGAGTGTCCTTGGAACTTCCCCCTTCTCCAGCCTTCACTGTCAATATGGCCTACTTGACTGCTTGCTATCTGCCCCTCCATCTGCTGGCCCAGAACTTGGACCTGTCATCTCTGCTCCAGATCTGGTTCTGGATGCTGCCCCCCCCCCTTTTTTTTTTTTTGTGCCCGATTAAGTCTTTTCCAGGAACATTGACTCTCTATGGCTTGATCTCTGCAACTACGGCTTCTTCTTCAGAAACTGCTGTGGACTTATTGTTTTTTCAACGCATACTCCATTGCACTACTGAGACTCTGCTGTAGCCATTTTCATTCGGTAAACCAGATGATTATAGATACATATAAAGATACAGAGATATAAATAGATGATAAATAAATAAAAATGATGATAGATTAGATAGATAGAGAGATAGATAGATAGATAGATAGATAGATTTGCTATGATGTGTGATAGAAAAAATAATATTAGTCATTAAATCTGGAATAAAAAAACCTACATTCGCTTCAGCCAGATTACCAAAGTAGACAGGCTTAACTGACAAATTGCTGTCTTTGAAACTATGGCATCTTGTGAAATTACTGTTGTTCAGTAACCTCTGAGCTTGAGGAAAAACATAAGTATGTCTGTTTTTTTGTGGAATTGAGCTCTCAGGACAACAGCAATCCTTGTTTGCCTGCTGAATTCTTCCTGTTTAGTTACATCTTTATCAGATCACCTGGGGAGCAGCCATGTTAACCTCACTCTCTCCTTTATCACTCACTATCTTCTGCTGGTCTGCCATTGACTGAACTCAACCCAAGGCAGAAAGTATATAATCCACTGGTGTGAGCCATCCAGGTTGCCTCTTATTCCCTAGGATATAGGAAGTAGGAGCGAAAGGTGGGAAGTGAGTGAAAGGGGCAGATTCATATATGGATAACAATATATATTAAAATCATTTATTGATTTTGTACCATTGACATTGTTTGCCATAGCATGTCCTATAGCACAAAGGTTAGGAGTCGACATTGTCAAAGCCATCTGAGTCCCACAAGACTTTCTGCTGCATTGTGGAAGGAACCACTGAGATGCAGAATGTCCAAAATGGGTTTTATTAATACCGTGCTAACTCCATCAGAAGTTGTTCTGTGCAGGCTTATGATTTGCTGTTCAACTTAAGAAGGTTGGTAAAGCTTTGGCCACACATTTTGTCAGAGGGTTTGTTCAGAGTGGAAAGATAACAAGGGTAGGGGTTAATGTGCTACAGATGTCTGGGACACTGACTCTGGCTGCTGGTGGTAATCCAGGCAGGAAACCTGCTGTTGCAATTTCTATCTGCCGGAAAGGAAGGGCTGAGCTGTAATTGCAGAGTTTTTAGTGATGTAAATGCAGCCACGCCTGGAGCGAAGCCTCACAGATGCACACCATTACTGCTAGCCCAACTGCTCCAAGGCAACTCATTTGCAATCAGTTTCAAAGCTGCATAGATGGAAGAGATTTCTCTCTTATTGTAAAACTCACTTTAGATTCTGCCTGCCTAACATTTTGATGAAAGATAATGAACCTCTTCTGTCCATCAGAATGTGGCTCTGGTAACAAGCCTGCTACTTTAAAAGAAGGAAGTGAGTGTGTGTAATATGTTATGTGTGTAGATGGTGTGCATATATGTATGTGTATGGCATACGTAGTATGGTGTGCATGTGTAGTGTGTTGGGGTGTGTGTATCTGTTTGTGTGTGTTATAACAAAGTATCAGCAGTCCTTTTACATTTGACCCAATTGTTCACCACACTTCCTCTCTCCTTATCTAGTGATGAGTGGGACAGACACTTAAGTCATCCAATCAGAGTGGACTTGAGTTTCAGCACTGTTTCCCTCCCCCCCACCCCCCAAGAAAAGCTAAAGATACTGGAGATATTTGGCTCTGGAGCTACAACATTGCAAGTTCTCCACAGTCACAGAAGTTCTGTTCCATCAATCAGCGTGTTTACCCAGAACCTTGGTGCACAAAAGGAGGAGGGAGAGAATGATGGGGGAGGGAAGAAAAGCAGCTTCCAGTGTGAGGCACAACTTGGAAGAGCCTGGGGAGCCCTCATTTTAATTCTTTCTCCTGATCCTCTGCTCCCACTGAGACCAGGACCGAAGGTATTCATTCCACTTGTGTGACCCATCCAGGTAGCCTGGATTTAGAAGGACATAGTCACACATAGCTAAACATGCAGATCCTTGGGATGTTGCCTTCTGCCTTTGCCAGTGTAGCCCTGAAAGTGCTCTTTCCTGACTCTTCCCATGCATCCATCAGATTTTTGTCCTATAGACAACTTTTGAGTCACCTCACAGCTTAAGAGCTCCTCACATTTGAAATACTTTCCTGGAGCTGGATGGAGGATTATTCCAGCTTGCAAAGGACCTGGGTTAGGTCCCGGCACCTACATATTTGCTCATAACCTCCTGTAACTTCAGTTCTGAAACACCCACAACGTGAGGACTCCCCCACGATCTGACTCAGGAGAGGCAACACCCCAAATCACTCACGAGAAATGAGAAACAGTCTTGCTGCAAACTGCAAGAGGACTTTTATTTCAAGAGTGCTCTCAGGCCCACAGTCATACACCACACAGGGGTAGAGGACCATGGCGCCCCGAGTAGCTGGGTAAGGGGGTGTTTAAAGGAAGAAACCACAACTCACAGGGGTGGGGAGGGCGTTGTTGGAAAATACCAAAAATACCAGTTAAGAGTCACAAGGAAGTGGAAAGTCAAGACAGTTTTCTAGGAGCCTCTAACAATAGCACCTTTGCATAGCGGGTTCCAGCAGTGGTCAGGGTGGGTCAGGGTGATTTTCTTGAACGAACACTTTCTGAACCCTGGAATCGGGTGGGTGGAGGAATGTCTCTATCTGTTTAAGATTAGCATACCTTGGAGCATTGAGTCACAAAGGTCACATTCTCAAGCCTGGGTCTAAAGGCCTAGAATTTTGTTTTTATGTTATACTTTTCCAGTTCCAGTAGTCCAGTGCCCTTTTCTTAGAACTCCTGGCACAGACACATGGGGCTCACAGACATACATGTAAGTAAAATACTCATACACGTAAACAAATCTAAAATTAAAATACTTTATAATTTTTGCATCAATAACATGCTACTGGAACAATTAACAGTTATGTATTATTCTGATTCTTTTGCTCTTTTATGACATTCTATTTCATTTATTAGTATGCCCAGGTGAGTGTGCACAAACACTAGTGTGCTACGTGTGAAAGCTTTGCTTTGTCTTTCTCCCAAAAATAGCTTTCCCGTCAAGAGCCAATGTGTCAGAAATCTCTGGCACCTTTAATCTCCCTGCTTGTACAACGTTTATGCAAATCTTCTGATCTTATCACATAGTAAAGCTTCTCTTTACTTTCCCAGAACTCAATGGCCTGGAAGGGCCTACCCCTCCCTTTTTCCTTTGATCCTTTGCATTTATTGTGAGCAAGAAGGTAGACACATGAGTTAGGCATGGTGGCGCACGCCTTTAATTCCAGCACTTGGGAGGCAGAGACAGGCAGATTTCTGAGTTCGAGGCCAGCCTGGTCTACAAAGTGAGTTCCAGGACAGCCAGGGCTATACAGAGAAACCCTATCCTGTCTCAAAAAAAAAAAAAAAAAAAAAAATGGACACATGTAGTTGGTATAACAATCACTGTATTTTAATATGCTGAGTCATCACACAAGGTTCGCACTCTAAGTTCCTAACTATGATATGAGCAGCCCATCTCCCCAAGGCTGCTCAACTGTGGGTGTATTTTAACTGAAGGTTGGGTCCTGGTATAAAAGTCAAGCTCCTCTGGGAGACTCTCCAGCCACCAGGTAGATCAAGGTGGAGCTCTCCAAATGTGCAGGGCAGAGCATTGCTCTTGGTTTCTGCTTTTATCCTGTCCAATGGGTACCATGGGGTTTTAGGACTGTGAGTGTGTGATGTCACTGGGGTCTGATGATCAGATGCAGCCTTGGGTGTAGTGGGGGATATTGACTGCACTAATTTTCCATGTCTAAAAGGCACTTTTGTTTTTTAATATGCTCATTATAACATTCATTCTTTTAAAACTAGTCAAATCCCTGGAAATACCAAAGTTGGACCGTAGCCACCAGGGAAAAGACAGTTACCACCATCGTCTTAACAACAACAACAACAGTGAATCTCTCCCCCAGTTTGGGTTCTGCCACACCACTTTTTGCAGAAAAGATGTTGCCAGCTGAACAACTTTCTCCCATTTCTTTGGTGACACCTGGGTTGTTATACATGTCATTCTAACTCTCAGGACACCTCTGGTGGTTGGTTCTCTCTTTCTACCTTGGTCCAGGCCTGTGGTGATTAGACCTCTGCATAAAGCACTTTACAGCTGACCCATTTGGCAGATTCACTTGACTTTAATATAGAGATTTTACACACAGAAAATCTAGTTATTGCTCCCCTTTCTAGATGATTTAAACGATTATTTATAAGTAGGATTGGTCCTTATAATTGAGAGGTCAAGAACTGAAAGTATGGTAGAAGTTATCCTATGTTCTCTTGCTTCTCATAATACCAAGTGTATCACTCGATAGCTTCAAGTAAAGTTCCCCATCTTCTACAGAACACTGTTAGCGCGAAGGGCTCCTGTGAGAGGCATCCTAGTGATATAAATGGAAGGATATTCCTTTTATTTCATGAATGATTCTGTAGAGGAAACAGTAGGTAGCCTTTCCCTATGCTAATATTTAGAACTCTGTTGCTCAAATTCTAGAGTAATAACTGATGTGTTAGAATGGTGGGTAGTGTTTCAACAACACACGAGGCCAGAGCAGTTCCATGTGGAAGAGGTTTTATTGGAAAGGAGAGACAAAGAGATAGCAGAGAGAGAAGAGGTGGAGAGACGAGAAAGAGAGAAAAGGGAGAAAAAGAAAGGAAGGGGGCATAACACAAGTAAGGGTGGGAGGTAAGCCAAATGGATTCTGGGAATATAGGGGCCGTTGTCTTGGCAACCGGTCTGCAGGTCACAGGTCTGCTGTTACCTCATAGGTTTGGAATGTCCTGATGCCAACAGTAACAGTGCTCACCTCACAGCACTGAAGAAAAAAAAGGGTTGCTTTTGTCCTTGTTGTTAGACATGGCTGCCCAGGTTGGCATCAAACTCCTGCCTCAATGACCCTTTTATTTCAGTTCCTAGGAGCTGGGAGAATGGAAGTACTTACTCAATGTTGTCTAGCTGTGTTTCTTTTAAGTGGCCATTAACAATCCACTTCCTTACATAAATAGCTGATGGCTACTCTAAGTCCACATTGCAGATAACAGCTCAGTGTCATGCTAAGGCCGTAACCAGACACAGATATTGAAGTTGAAGAGCATCATTCTCTGGCCACTGTCCTTATGTTCTGATGTCCTTTGAGAATTTTGTTCAGGAGCAGTTATTGGATCCTTAGAGATTAGAGATAGTGTCTGAATTCCTTATTCATCCTTTTTTCTGGATTTCACACCCACTGCTTTCTTTTTGTAAGTGAACTATTGCTTCCTCCTCGTATTTATTTATTTATTTATTTATTTATATATTTTAAATGAGATCACTTTATTGGGTTTGAGCCAGGGGAGGTGACATTGTCTATATTTCCAGACTGAAAAGGGGGCTGCTCTAGCACAGGTCACACGACCCACCTTATACAGCAATAAAAAGTAAAATGTAAACCTTTATTTAGAATTAAAGTCACTAGGCTCAGCCAGGCACTTGATGTTGAGACGACCACACTGCCCTCCAGGTGATCTGCTTGGTCCCTGTGAATATGGACTTGTTATTCAGGAAGCTGTCTTGTTAGACGTCGGCTCCTCTGTCACATTCAGCTGCTTGTTGGAGTACAGGATGCTAGCTGAAAGACTGTGATGCCTCTGCCTGTGTCCTCGCCCACCTGGGATCTTCAGGGGTGGGCGAGGGACATCAAGAGCATCACCGAAGCCCCAGACCCAGGTTACTACAGCAATGAAGGGCGACTACAGAACTCTTGCTGCTGTAGCCACTACGGTAGTGCTAAGTGCTTCTCCGTAGCCTTGGCTGTCTTGGAACTCACTCTGTAGACCAGGCTGGCCTCGAGCTCATAAATCTGCCTGCCTCTGCCTCTCAAGTGCTGGGATTAAAGGCGTGCGCCACCATACCGGGCTATGGAGCATCTTCTTTAACTTTTGCTTGATAATTGGAGTTTTGGTTTCATTGTAAGCATTCCCAGCTTTTGACCAGTAGGTGGCGACAGAGCAGCCATGTCCTTTGTACCTAAGTGGTATTTACTGCAGCATGTTTTTCTGGTTTTTGTTTTTTGTTTAAACTTTTGTTTTCGTTTTCATTTCTTTTCCTTTTTCTTCACCTCATAAAATCCTAAGACAAAATATTAATATGCTACATCAAGTTTTTTTGGAACAAGGCCTCCCTGTGTATCCTGGCTGGACTGGAATTCACTATGTAGGCTAGGCCTTCAATTCATAGGGATCTGCCTGTTTCTACCTGCAGGGTGCCCGGTTTAAAGGTGTGTGCCATCATGTCCACCCCTGAATCAAGTGTATCCAAACACAGGTAAGGTAGCTAAAGCTAAAATATAAGGTATTCTTTTGTTTGTTTGTTTGTTTGTTTGTTTGTTTTTTGAGACAGGGTTTCTCTGTGTAGCCCTGGCTATCCTGGAATTCACTTTGTAGACCAGGCTGGCCTCGAACTCAGAAATCCGCCTGCCTCTGCCTCCTGAGTGCTGGGATCAAAGGCGTGGCCACCACTCCTGGTATAAGGTATTCTTAAATATTGTCATTTGTTTCTAAAATACAGGTGTTTGTGGTCTTTTATACTATGCTGGCAAGAACTGTGAACATACCCTGGTTTTAGTGGTGCAGCAACAGTGTTTTAGGAAGTCAGTGATGGGATGGAAATCTTCACATTTGGAGTCATATACAGCACTTCCAAATGTGGAGGGGGAGGAGCTTTTCAGGCTAATCCTCTTGATGCGCACCCCCTCCCAGTGATTTATATCTATGAAAAGGGGAGCATTTTCCTTCTCTCCACAGCGTGCATGTGAGCTCCCAGAAATGCCAACAAGACTGCAGCCCCAAATGCCACATCCACTGCATGTACTAGGGCTGGGGGAGGGGTCAAAATGGGAACCCTGGGTTTGACGAGTCTATTTTTCTTGGTACATGGAGACTTCTGACTATACCATGAAGGTGAGAGAAAGAAAATGAAGGTGGCTGAAGCACACTCTGTGTGCATCTCTCTCTCTCTCTCTCTCTCTCTCTCTCTCTCTCTCTCTGTGTGTGTGTGTGTGTGTGTGTGTGTGTGTGTGTGTGTGTGTGCGCGCACGAAGGGGTGAGAAGAGCAATGTATTTGCATTACATAAAACATTCAGAAGAGACTATCCAGAGAGTCAAATGCCTGTGGGGCCAGATTAGCAAGAAGCCTGCCTGAGCAGGGTGGCCATCAGGGAGTGGAGTGTGCTAAGTGAAAATGGACATTTACACTTAGATAATGAGCACAGAGCAGGAAGTGTGCATGCATGGACCTGAGTGATGTGTGGAGTTCCTCCAGATTAGTCATTTAGTGTACAAAGCGTGGAGCCCCTACCATTCAGTGACCCCATGACCTCTGATTAAGGTACTTTCTTTGTGATCACTTCAGGTCTCTCCCTTGTTTCTAAACATGAGGAATTGGACTGCCCCGCATTTAGTTCATATCCATTCTCCCCGCTTTGAGTGCCACCCAGTCACTGTGCTTCCTGTCTACCTGCTGGATTCCTCCCCCCCCCCCCCCGCTCTTTCTCTTCCTTCCATTCTCTCTCTCTCCCTCCTCTCTCCTTCCTTCCTTCCTTCCTTCCTTCCTTCCTTCCTTCCTTCCTTCCTTCCTTCCTTCCTTCCTTCCTTCCTCTCTCTTTCTTTCTTTTTCCTTTCTCACTTAATCATGTTTGTTTCTTCAATTATTCTAAAGTGAGCAGTAGATACCTCTGATTTTCTTGTTGTGTTATGAGAAGACACCAAAAAGCCAGGTCATCTCTTTGTTGCGGTTCTCACTCTTTTCATCTGCTTTCTTTATCTGATCCCAGAAAACAGGACATTTACAGGCACGTGCCTAATGGGTTTGACAGTTTGAGTTCAAGTTGCAATGCTGTACATGGCCAGTAGAGGGCATGAGCACATTTCAAATAAAGCATGAGGGTGCTCCCAGGAGGCACCTTCTTAGCTTCCTTAGTTTTCTTGTTGCCTAGGAGTTGAGAGATTGTTGTTTCTTCACTGCTACACGAGACTTTTGGCCAGATTTCTTTAGATGGGGAAGTTTAAAGTTGAAACAATGGTCCTTTTGACTATTTCTAGCAAAAGGAATCAAATAAATTTAGGGATAACGGTCTGTTGCACTTAGGAATGAGAGGACAGATTTGTAAAGGTAAATGTGAGCTTTAGAGTCCCTAAGGCCACAGTTTTTTGAGTAATAGATATGGGATGGTGTTCAGAGAGTATCTAAAACTCATGGACCCACTTAGTAAATATTATTTGTCAAGAATCTGCTTTGGCAATGAAACTCTAGGGACTGAGAAAGGGAAATAGCGACCCTGACCCACCCCAACTGTTATGATTATGTGGAAGAAAGGTGAAACAGCTAGCTAGATTTATGCATAGTGACCTGATCACATAGAAACACCTGCTGGGGTGCTGCGACCACAGTGTGGACTTTTAACAGGCTTTGTGGTATAGTGTTCTCTGAAGGCAAGGACTTTAGGGGAAATTGTAAGTGAGAGGCAGTAAGTCCAAAGGTCCTGGGGTAGAAAGAGCAAGGATACTGTGAGCCTGCAGTGGTCACTAAGGTCAGAGGGTTAGAATGTGGCCAGAGAGGAACACCACCTGACCATATGAGAAACAGGCTTTTTCTGGTACCCATCATTTCCTTTACCTATGCAATTGTGCCATTTTATATTCAAGAAATAACACCTTATGTTGGCCATCCCTCCTCGAGTTATTCCCTAAAGGACACTGAAGAGTCTCCTGAGCAGTTTGCCTCAGAGGCAGATTGTATCAGGAAATCTGATGAGCAGATCAAGGGTGAGACCCATGGATCCAGGGTTTGTAAGGGTGAAGTCCACTTCTGTCTACTGAGAAAGCACAACTCTATCTGTTGGGACTGCATAGCAGCAAGCAACAGAGTGCACCCCCCCCCCATCCCCGCTAACTGAAGCCAGAAGAAAATTCATTGCTAGGCAACTGGAAGCTAATGGGACAAAGCAGAATCTTGGACAGCCAGACCCGAAACTGTTTCAGGCACCCAGGTCTGCAGGCAAACTCTCTTCTCATTTTACATGTGATTTTAGTTATAATTGGCAAATTATTATCCCATGCATTTGGGTTGGGCGATCTCTTCAAGGCAGTCTAGGTTAACTACAATCCAGGCTCTCTACTTGTCTGTGCAGATGATGTATCCCCTTGTTAGCACTCTCAGCTAGTTACTCAGCATCTGCGCAGTGCAGGGCAGCACGCCAGGTCCTGCAATATAGTGATGAACAACATTGTCTCTTTATTAAGCTACACCTCCCTTTCTCTGAAGTTTTTGTGTTGTTGACTGACATTTTATTAAGCACCTAATATATACAAGATGAATTAGAGAACCACAGAATATTTTTTTGTTTGTCTAGGAAGTGCTAATCTGTTTAGAAGAGCATAAAGAAAATATTTTGGAGGGTGTCATGGTTCATGTCTCTAATTCCAACCCTCCTGAGACAGAGGCAGGCAGATCTCTGTGAATTCAAGATGCAAGACAACCAGGGATGAATAAAGACACACTGTCTTGAAAAACCAACACTAAAAGTAAAAGCAAACACACACACACACACACACACACACACACACACACACACAGAGACACACACACACACTCACAGAGTACGTTCTGAGATTTTAAAGGAGTAAAAGATGCTACAACCTTAGCAATTGAGAAGTCTGTCTGGGAAGGTAATGAGACATCTTAGTCACTTTTCCTCACAGTGACTGAGACCTAGTGAGGCTCCCTACTAGAAAGATGCCCTCAGCCACCTTCTAAGTTGGAAATCCTGGCTTTGCTCATGAAGCCACTATGTGGCTAGTGAGACATTTTTTGATAAATTACCAAGCCTTTGTCCACATAGACTGGAGTGGACATTTGGATACTTGCCTGTAGCTGGATGACAATAAGGACAGCACCACTGGATGATTCAAGTCTCAGCAAGTCCATGACTCACTGACAAAGCCAGCCCTCCTCACCCAACCTCTACTTTCTAAAGTTGCATTTACACCACTTTGAACTGTTACCACAGGCAGCTATGTGAATGAGGCAAGCTGCACAATGCAGGGATGGTGATGGGTTGGGATTTAGTGCACAGGAGTCTCTCAGCATGAAGCTATTTCTATTAGTGTATTTCCCTGCTGTGAGAAAAATTGCAGCAAAACAACTCAGGAGAAGGCCAAGCTTCTCCTGCCAAGCTTCCAAAGCTCCCATCTTTAGACACTTGGCTCTACCTCCATAGAAAGGGCATGGGGGAGTCTTGGCAGCTCACCTCTGATGGCCAGGAAACATAGAGAGAAGGAGGGAGGGAAGGAAGGAAGGAGGGGCAGAGGTGGGGAAGAAAGGCGAGAAAGGCTGGGGGCAGGGTGGGAGAGAATATTTCCAGTTAGAGGGTTCTGTCATCGTGCCCTCTTCCTATGGGAGAGTTCCATCTGCACTCAGTGCTGATATTTCTCCAGTTTCCTGTACTTTACTGCTCTCTGTGTACCTCAAAATCCAATCAGCTGGCCAGTCAAGATTAGCCATAGCAGCATCTAATGTTAGCGAACTTGAACACACTGCTATAGATCGATCCTGTTACATTATCTGTTACTCACATTAGTAAAGCTGCCTGGTGCTTTAAATGGGAAATATTTGGTTTCCTTATGGGGGCTATACCATATGCAATGTAAGAACAGATTCTAAAGATGGGTATCCTAGATTGCAGCTTGCATTTTATTATTTTTTGAGTGGAAAATACATTTGTTTTGCTACAAACCTGTAAGCAGCTTTAGAAAGGGGAGAAGCAATGTTTGCAGTAGAGTGAGAAATCAGCCAGGCGCCCAACAGGACCAAGGTGACAATCAGCAAGACGCCTCCAGATCAAAACTCTTGGACTCCAGCATGTGGCATGCCACAGACATGCAGATCAAGGGGAGATTTTTAGCTAAGTAACTAGATTCTGTATCTAAAAAGTGGGAGTAGGGATAGTGCCCATGTGGCTGTGGGAGCATGGCAATAAAATGAGGTAATGTGAAAACAGTGTTCAGAATTGGACTTCTTCTGTGAGACTTGCAAATGCCCTTGCACAGTGGGGCCTGGAGTGCCCTCCTAATGGTAGCCACCAGTGTCTCATACTCTGGGGCCTGCTGAGGCCACACATCCAGGGCCTGCTTTTTCAGGTCTCTGCAGCTACAGTTGGCTTCATTGACTGCAGTACACCCAGAACCTCTGTCTTAGTGCTGCCCCTCCTTGCACCTCACGAGCTGCTCTGGTGTGGTTTTCTGGCCCTGCCTTAGGCCTATAGTCACTTCTATTTTAGGTCTTCTCTGGTCAGGTTCACAGGAATACCTGTGTTCCTGGTCTGCTCTTGCTTCTCCTATTCTGTTGAGAGCACCCAGCATCCCTACACTGCCTTCTATGTTGCTATTTTTTTTTTTTTAGCCACAGGTCTTAGCTGCCTACTGTGTGTGTGTGTGTGTGTGTGTGTGTGTGTGTGTGTGTGTGTGTGTTGGGGGGAGGCATCAGCTTCCTAAGTAACAACAGTTTCCACACAGCTAGTTCATTTATTTCCCATTGAAGATTCCCATCTCAAAACACACGGTACTATGTGCCCTGCTCACTATCTGAAGGTTTCTTACTGTTAAAGGAGCAAAGTCTTGCTTCAAGGAAGGTAGGGGAGACTCTGAAGAGTCAAAACTGAGGTGATTTAAGTCTGAGTTGGTACATGTACCCCAGGAGTGCTCTAAAGTGCCAGGATCTTGGGTTTGGCCCTCGAGGTTCAGAACCTCTACTTCAGCCTAGGAGACAGTATGTTGAGTTTCAGGGGCTTCTAAGCTCACAGAGCTTAAAACTTCTGTGAGCTTAGATAAGACTCAGCTTGCTGGCAGCCTGGCATGACCCTTCATCTTGTCACTGGCTCACCTCAGCAAAGGAGTTATGTTTAACCTCAAACTTATAAGAAAAGACTTCCCCCAAGATAGGGACCATCTTTTTGGTTGGAGCAAGAAGAATTAACAGTGGTGGAAAGATCATTTCACATGCTGGGGATCAAAATGACTGTCCGTGTGGTGGCATAGACTTGTAATCTCAGCACTGGGAAGGTGGAGACAGAGGGATTCCAGAGGCTGCTGACTAACTGGCCTAGTCTAATCAGTAAGTTCTAGGTCCATGTCAAAAATAAATTAAATATTCTGAAAAAGCTACACTCAAAGTTGTCCCCTGGCACATACAGATACACAGACTCTCTCTCTCTCTCTCTCTCTCTCTCTCTCTCTCTCTCTCTCTCTCTCTTTCTCTCTTTCTCTCTCTCTCTCTCTCTCTCTCTCTCACACACACACACACACACACACACACAGACACACACACATACACACACAGAGAGAGAGAGAGAGAGAGAGAGAGAGAGAGAGAGAGAGAGAGAGAGAAAGAAAGAAACACACCCTGCACATATGCACACACAAAATCAAATAAATAAGAAATGTTATATAGAATAAGATTTTCTTTCTCCTTGCCAGCTAACTCTTCCATCAAGAGATGTCAACCAAAAGCTGCGCTGTGCGCACTGTGCTGGAGGTCGCCTGTGAATGTCCCCATTCTCTTTCAGTAAAGTAAAGCAGACAGCTGCTGTGCCATGGGTCCTGAAATTTGAGGTTGGCAGCTGATGCCTCTTCTGCAGAGATGCCCTTTTCTCTTTGAAGTCTTTGCCCATCACCAGCCCTTTTTGCCACGGTGTGGTCACTGTGGAAAGCATCCATGGCCCCAGCCTTTGAAGCCATCTTGCTTTGGATGCAGTTCAGAGTCCAGCTCTTTCATGTTTGGACTTCTGGGTTCACCTCCGGTCCCTCCTCTGCTCTTTATTACCTTGGAAGTCATAGTGCCCATTAGCGTCTTGCTTGTATGAAAGAGAAACTCACTTTAGTTGATGGAAATGTGTACAAGATGAGCTCCAGCCAGACTCCAATTGTATAGATTCAGCAACAGTGCAAAGAAGCAGGCTGAATCACAGACATATCTCCAGTGACCTGGAGTGGCAAGAGGTAGCCACTGTCTGTAATCAGTCAAATATATATCATGGTCTGTACATGGATGCATGTGGTCTCTCTACCTGAGTGGACGGTAGGCACTTCGTGATTCATATTCACAAAATAAAACTCTGTAGCATCCCCCCAAACTCCACCAACGTCTTTTTTATAATGCACTCTTTATCCCCAAACATTATCATCAAAACACACACCAGCACCATTACTGTCCTCTCAGACTGACATCTAGTCCACCAGCAAATCCTTTCCCCAGTTATTGCAGCATTTGGTCCACCAGCAAACACTTCCCCTGGTTACTTCATCCTGCATGCCGATTCTGTGTACTTTTCAACTCCAGTGTGAACATTAATGCCTGTCTTAGGGTTTCTATTCCTCATGTGACACTTCCAAAGTGTCACTGCAAAGACTCAGTTAGGACAGAAGGCATTGTACTGACTAGTTTTGTGTCAACTTGACACAGGCTGGAGTTGTCACAGAGAAAGGAGCTTCAGTTGGGAAGATGCCTCCATGAGATTCAGCTGTAAGGCTAATGAATCTCATGGAGGCATCTTCCCAACTGAAGCTCCTTTCTCTGTGACAAACATCATGACCAAAAAGCAAGTTGGGGAGGAAAGGGTTTATTCAGCTTACAATTCCATACTGCTGTTCATCACCAAGGAAGTCAGGACTGGAACTCAAGCAGGTCAGGAAGCAGGAGCTGATGCAGAGACCATGGAGGGATGTTCCTTACTGGCTTGCTTCCCCTGGCTTGCTCAACCTGCTCTCTTACAGAACCCAAGACTACCAGCCCAGAGATGGTACTACCCACAAGGGACCTTTCCCCTTTGATCACTAATTGAGAAAACGCCTTACAGCTGAATCTCATGGAGGCATCTTCCCAACTGAAGCTCCTTTCTCTGTGACAACTCCAGCCTGTGTCAAGTTGACACAAAACTAGTCAGTACAATGCCTTCTGTCCTAACTGAGTCTTTGCAGTGACACTTTTATCCCAGTTTCAATTCTTACCATGGACACAACACTGTTATACATGAGGCAACCAGAAGAATTACTTGTTAAAACCAAAAACCAAAAAAAAAAAAAAACAAAAAAAAAACAAAACAAAAAAAACAAAAACCCAAACAATAGCAACATACCTATTCTCCTTGAACCCATTAATGATTTTCTGTTACATTAAATATAAAATCCAACAGCCTTGATTTTGGCCTACAACATTATCAGAACCCTTGACATGTGTCCTAATGTACAGAGCAGCATTCCACTTGAGGCATGTGCGCTAACCATTTGATTTTATTCAACGAAACTTATCCATGTCTCAGGACCCTGGCACCTCCTGTTGTCTCCCTTTGGCCTCGAATACTGTTTACATGACAATTTACATGTTGGGGCCAGCATCTCAAGAAGTATTTTCACCTACATGATATCATGGAGACCCCTATACACATTGTATTTCTTCCCTTTTCCATTCTGTCTCTAACACTTGCTGACATCCAGGACCAGGATGACATGCCTGGGTTTGCCTGTGCAGTATAAACTCCACAAAGGCAGGACATGTATTGTTGGCACATAACAAATAGTGAGTAAATACTGAAAGAAATCAGAGATTGGTATGGGGGCCAACTCTAGGTTATACAGTACCAATTTTCTATTCAATCTCAGAGATTTTCCACTATCTAGGTTATCTGATGCCCATCCCTTGACCAGGGACAAATAAGGTTACACATTGAGACTGTGGGAAATGAGGCTTTGTGATTTTCAGAAGGAAGCTTGAGTAGTCTAACCAAGAGAAAGAAGAAAGGGTGCCAGTCACAAGAGCAAGTGTTGTTTTTGTGTGATTGCCAAATGAGATTTGTGTGAGGATGTGTGCAGTACTGTGTGACTCCTGCCATGCAGGATACAGGGAGTGGTGGCACTAAGGGATAGTGCGGAAATCCTGCCATCTAGGACATGCAAAATGGAACTATGGATTCAGAATGGGAGTGACCTCCTTGAAAAGGTACAATGGAAGAAGTATAGCCATCATCATATTGTTTTGAGAACTAAGAAATTGGTACCCTTATGGGGTAGCTTAAAAATTGGCTGTTATTAGGCTACTTCTAATGATTGCTTTGGAGATGACTAGACATTACTAGTGCTTTCCAACACACAGCTCTTAAAGGCGGTGAAGAGGAAGCACTCACTTGCCTATCCCTTTATCCCTTGACAGACAGAAGCCCTTGAGTCTCACTTCTCCTTTCTTCCCAAGTGAACACAAGCAGAGATGTTTCAGGTTGTGAAACTACAGTGAGACCACAGCCCTGAGGAGTGCATAGAGAACATTCAAGGAAACCAGCTCTGCCACCAGAGTCCCTGAGCCTTCCTCACCCAATCAAGACGTTAATGTTCTTTGGTTCATAGTAACCAAGTGATCACTGAATAGATGTTGCCAACTTAGATACTAGGTGTCCCTCTGTAAAGAGTACAGCTGTTTCTTCATTCTAGTGTTATTTGTGGGTTCATTAAATAATATAAACCTATGTTATTGTCAAACTTGATGTCTATATATAGCCAAACCTCTTTGGAAATCATAAATGAACCAATAAAGTTACATATGTGTTAAGTCTGTGCCGTCTGGTGGTGATTGCGTGCCGAGTAACCAAACAACAAGTACTCTAGAATCACACTGCGCCATGTGCTGCAGGGACAATGGACCAGTGCTGAGCAACAATTCAGCCTAGCTTTGCTAAGGGAAGCAGAGACTCAAGGAGGGCTTCCATGAGGAGTTGACATGGTAGTCTTGTTCATTTGGTTGTACTTCACAGTTTACAAACTCCTCCTCCTTTGAGTGCTAAAGAAGACTGAAGGTGAACAAGTCTTAATAGCCATATTTTTTCCTTTGGATGTGAAGACCAGGTTGCTGTGTGTGCTCAGGACTGTCCTAAAGGCCAGAGCTGGGGATTGACTGAGCAGCACAATGAACTCAATGTCTTACTCCCTTTTTGTAGGGAAGGTGATTTGTATTCAGGGCTTGACAGGTAGAATATATGGATGTGAGTTGTTACTTCAAGATGAACTTTTTCAATAATGCACCCAATTTACTTCTCTATACATGAGTATCACTCTCCTTACTGATAAAACAGAATTATATGTACTTACTGGGCCATTGTAGGTTTCAGTTGAGGTGAGATGTTCTATCAGCATGTGACAAATTGTTTAACAAGGCATTCAAACATGGTCTAGACCAGTGGTTCTCAACTTGTGGGTTGTGACTCCTTTGTGTGTCACATAGCAGATATTTATATTATGACCCATAACACTAACAAAATTACAGTTATGAAAAAGCAGAGAAATAGTTTTATGGTTGGGGGTCACCACAGCATGAGGAACTGTATCACATGGATGCAACATTAGTAAGGTTGGGAACCAATGCTCTAGATACGGAGAATCCAGGCGTGAATGAAGTCTTTGCTTTTGTGTCAGGCCTAGATTAGGAAGCAGCAATGAGTATGTTCAGGCAAACCTATTTCCTTCCACCTAGACTCTATCACCCTTTGCACAAGTTCACTGACTTTATCAGTTGAGACAATTATACGTTATAATAAAAAGGATTCTTATGGACAAAAAAAAAACCTTTATCAGGAGAAGCAAATCACATTCATGAAAATTTGGGATGCTTAATCTAGAGCAAATACAGCGTGGATGGCAGCTGTGGCCCGAGTTTTATAACACTAACCTATTCTTCCCCCATTCATTCTATCAAAGGGCAGAATCAGTGACCAAGAAACCCAATACAGATTGCTGCTAAGAATACAGAAATGCCATAAAGGCAAGATGGAAAAGATGTGAAGGATTCCACAGGCCCTGCATTGAAAATACTGCCCCGCTGTGCGTAGTGTTTAGCTGGTACCCCAGCTGGATGGTTTTACAAAGGAGAGCTTGAGGAGGAAGGCAAGAGCAAGGCATGACACAACCTGCAGGGAGAGCTTAGTGCACTCCCACAGTGCCCAAACCATCAGCTAGATTCTCTGATCACACAAAGACCAAAGGTGCCTTATGAATGCCAGTTTCACAGCCTCAAGAAAACATAGTAGACTTATATAAAAAATAGTTAGGAAGTACATTTTGATATAATTGAATTTTTTTAAAAAAAAGTTTCTCACACAATTGGGTTCAGTTATTAGTTAAAAGTTAGTTAGGTTGATAGACATAAGTTAGAAGAGACCAGAGTCTATGAGCCCAATTAATTGGTTCTGGGTTAAAAATCAAGCCTGCTCTATTGGTGTCAGCCTTGGTCCTGACACGCTGCTGACAGTAACTTGGGTTTGGCACTCTTGCTACGGATCTACCCTCTGTGGATCTGAGTCACTTGGGAAGCATTGGAAGCTAGAGCTAGTTGGGTTCACCATTGAAGACAGTAATTTAGTAAGCATGAGAAAAGACCCTGACACTTGGTGTTAAGCCCTACCTCCCTCCCCACTAGTTCTATATATAGTATTAGGTTTCAGATAAAATGAATCTGTCATATGGTTGAAACAATGAGGAACTTGTGTGTTTAATTATATATATACATACATATATATACACATATATATGTATATATATATATATATATATATATATATATATATATATAGCTGGTGAGGTGACTCAGCAGCAGTTTATAACATTAGCTCCTCTTCCAGAAGTCCTGAGTTCAATTACCAGCAACCACATGGTGGCTCACAATAGAAAGGGATCTAATGCCCTCTTCTGGCATACATGTGTACATGCAGAGTGCCCCTCAATTTAAAGACATAAATAAATACAATTTAAAAAAATTAATTTTTAAAAAGGTTAAAAGGTAAGTGACTAGAAATGCTTTGATGACTCGTAGCAGTCTGTAGAAGTATATAAAGCAGGGTGGCCATTGCTTAAGATCAGGGATCACAGAAAATCAATGAGGCTTACTGACTGCAGAGGGCTGGCTACCAACACAGATCATATGATCTGGAGCGCAGTGAGTTGGCCAAGGGGGAAGTGCTCACCTGGATCATTGATGATTTCCATACAAGTAATGGAAGTGGAAGTTTGGACTGACACATAAGAACGTGGAAGACCAGGCTAGTCCAACACAGTGCCACAGATCCTGGGGCTCCATGAAGAATCTCTTGTCTGTTTCTGGGGCACTGGGGGAGAGAAGGAAGGTCTGACTCCCATGCTTGAGGGAAGCTGAGTTTTAGCTGCTCTCCTATGATATGTTTCATATTTCCTTCCACGTAGAGGTTCAGTGGAGAAAATTAACCTTAAATTCAGTGCACTATACTTTAACATGGCAAAATAAGGCCGAATAGTACCTAATTGAAAGTCAGCCTTTATAATTTGTTGACAAAAATATGACCAGAATTTTTTCTCAAAAAGATATTGAAAAAGGAAAGAAATATATTTAGCACTACTTTCACTAGTTTGAGTAAAACTATTACCCAGGGCAAAGAGGTACTGTGTGTATTCAAAAGACACACACACACACACACACAGAGAGAGAGATTCAGATGAAAGAGAAAGAGAAAGAGAAAGAGAAAGAGAAAGAGAAAGAGAAAGAGAAAGAGAAAGACCGAGAAAGAGACAGACAGACAGAGACACAGAGAGGAATATATAGGAATATAAATTTAAAGAAGATAAGGATATAAATGAATGTGCATATTATATGTATGCAATCAAGTAGACAAAGACATTCTTTTATTGCATTTTTGATTCAGCTGCAAAGCAATTCCAACCATTCGACCCTTGTTACTGCTTCAGTGTGATGTGCCAGATAATAAGGACTCATCTCAAACTCTCATTACTTCTCACATACTTGAGGTAAGCACATGACTGGCGGGACACTTTTGAAGTTCTGTCGCCTGTTTCTTTGCTGAGGTAATAACTCTTTATGTAATGCTGAACAGTCTCTGTTCAACTCACAAATATTTGCATTTCCTAATTATATCTATAGAAGATTTAAAAGACTGGGTCATGCCAAATCCATTTTATTTTCTGCAAAAGAGGCAGAATGTTAATAATCTTTACTTCTGGGATTCATTAGCTGAAATATAATTGCTGATTATATACACTGAATCCAAGTCAAATCTAAATCTTTTCAAGTCTTTCTTGATTCAAAACTGAAGGATTTAACTTTGGTACCTGGTATCTGTCTAGGAAGTTGTTCATTTCATCCAGGTTTTCTAGTTTTGTTGAGTATAGCCTTTTGTAGTAGGATCTGATGATGTTTTGGATTTCCTCAGTTTCTGTTGTTATGTCTCCTTTTTCATTTTTGATTTTGTTAATTAGGATACTGTCCCTGTGTCCTCTAGTGAGTCTGGCTAAGGGTTTATCTATCTTGTTGATTTTCTCAAAGAACCAGCTCCTGGTTTGGTTGATTCTTTGAATAGTTCTTTTTGTTTCCACATGGTTGATTTCAGCCCTGTGTTTGATTATTTCCTGCTGTCTACTCCTCTTGGGTGAATTTGCTTCCTTTAGTTCTAGAACTAACCAGTACTCCCAGAGCTCGTATCTTTAGCTGCATATGTAGCAGAAGATGGCCTACTCAGACATCACTGGGAAGAGAGGCCCCTTGCTATTGCAAACTTTATATGCCCCAGTACAGGGGAATGCCAGGGCCAAGAAGCAGGAGCAGGGCAAAGGGAGGGTATAGGGAACTTTTGGGATAGCATTTGAAATGAAATGTATATAAAGAAAATATCTAATAAAAAAGAAAAAAAGAAAAAAAAACAAACAAAAAACAAAACTGAAGGATTGTTTGCTCCCCCTACTGGTTGCTTCAGACTCATCAGACACTCACATTCTCCAGGAGAAGAGAAAAGGACATTAGACAAATTTAGATACTTTGCATCAATGTAGTTGGAGCCTGAAATGAATGACTTCACTATTCAATGCAGTTTGGGTGAAGCTTGTCAGGATTCAAAATCATTATGGAGTCTAACCTCTGGCGTGTCTGCGAGGGGGTATCTGGATTAGGTTATCTGAAGTGGGAAGATCTACCTTAACTGGGGCACCATTTTATGAACTGAGGCCCCAGACTGAATAAAACAAAACAAGGGACAAGAGCATGCACACTTGTTCTTCTCTGTTTCTTCCGGAGATGCAGTGTGATTCAGCTGCCTCAGACTCCTGCAGCTGTGCCTTCTCATTTAGTACAGACCTGTGTCCCCACGCTACAATAAACCTCTTCTTTCCATTGTTTTGTCAGACACTTACCCACAGCAATAACTACTGTAACTAATCCATGTTGTATAAACCAAAGAAGAATGGCCGTTCTTGAACTTTCTCAATCACACTATATGTGAAGGGCAGTGCATCTTTACAGATGAGGGATGTTACTAGGCAACTCACTTATTGCCATTCATTGAGCAAGGCATTTCTGTGTGGACCTTGCTGCTGTGAGAAAAGCAAAGCAAATCCAAGACAGAATCCCACCTTGTTGGGCAGCTGCTCAGGATCTGTGATGGATGCATCTGTGGGATCCTGTGGAGGTGTTGCATTGTGACAGTCACCGTTACTGAGAACTTCCTTGGTGTGTCTCTTCATTGTAATCTGCATACCCACCTTCATTCCTTACAATACCTCATTGTGAAAATAAAAACAAAACCACTAAGCCATATTGAACTTAACAAACTTTCCCTGGGCTGTGGAGATGGCTCTGGGGTAAAATTCTTGCTAAGTAAGCAGGAGGATCCCAGTTGGGATACCCAAGACCCACATAAAAGCCAGATGTGTTGGTGTGTTTCTGTAACTTTAGTGCTGAGGGAAGAGACTAGGATGCCCCACAGTCACTGGCCAGCAAGTCTGCTAACATGTGGATCCCTAGCTTCATAAAGAGATACTGTCTTAAACATCCTGAAGCATGAAAGAGGAGGGAAAACAGAGCGAGTAGAATCATCCAAAGGGTCACATAGCAAGTATTGAAGATAAAAGTTAAGTGAGCAATTGCATGGCAGGCTTTGCACAGTGAACATCAAGTCATGAAGATGTGCTAGTAGAGTAGACACAAGTTACTAAAGGCGAGGTTGTGATTCATAACTAAGTGTGAGAATTACACAAAAGTTAGCAATAATGAAATATTTCTGATGCTGTGATATCCAAAAATGAATTCAAAATCAAATGCATCATGAGCCTGTGGTATTTCTCAGTGTTCCCCATGCTGTGTTGTGTGGTTTCTCAGCAGCCATGGATCTTAACACACAAATTGTGTACTTTGCATGGGCCATGATGTCATGTGGCATGTAACACAACAAATACTGCCTGAAGCATGATAGCTCAGCCTCCAGACATCACAAACTGCAGTGTTTTAATGCATATACAAAATTTTCATCTCTTTTTATAATTTAATTTTATTTGTAATTCATTTTTACACATCATATTCCATTCCCTTCCCCTCCCCTCCCCATTCAGTCTCCGACTGCTCCACATTCCACACCTCCTCCTCACCCAACCCCATCTCCACGTGGATGCCCCCACCCCCACCTCACCTGACCTCTAAACTCCCTGGGGCCTCCAGTCTCTTGAGGGCTAGGTGCATCATCTCTGAATGAACACAGACCCAGAAGTACTCTACTGTATGTGTGTTGGGGGGCCTCATATCAGTTGGTGTATGCTGTCTGTTTGGTGGTTCAGTGTTTGAAAAAATCTCAGGGGTCCAGATTGATTAAGACTGCTTCCTCCTACAGAATCGTCCTTCTCCTCAGCTTTTTTCAGCCTTCCCTAATTCAACAACAGGGGTCAGCTGTTTCTGTCCATTGGTTGGGTAAAAATAACTGCATTTCTTTTAGCTGTTTGTTGGGTCTTTCAGAGGGCAGTCATGATAGGTCCCTTTTTACAAGCTCTCCATAGCCTCAGTAATAGTATCAGGCCTTGGGACCTCTCCTTGAGCTGAATCCCACTTTGGGTCTGTCACTGGACCTTCTTTTCCTCAGGGTCCTATCCATTTCCATCCCTGTAATTCTTTCAGACAGAAACAATTATGGGTCAGAGGTGTGACTGTGGAATGGCAACCCCATCCCTCACTTGATGTCCTGTCTTCCTGCTGGAGATGGGCTATATAAGTTCCTTTTTCCTACTGTTAGGCATTTCCTCCCTATGAGTTCTGGGAGTCTCTCACCTCCTAAGCCTCTGTCTGGTGCATTCAGGAGGGGACACCCCAACCTTCTATTTCCTGAGGTTGCCTGTTTACATTCTTTCTGTTGGCCCTCAGGGCTTCAGTCCTTTTCCCTCACCCAATACCAGATCAGGCCCCCCTCCCCACACTCACCCCAGTTCCATCCACTTTCCTTCCCAAGTCCCTCCCTCCCGCCCCACTTGTGATTGCTTTCTTCTCTCTCCCAAGTGAGACTGAGGTATCCTCACTTGGGCACTTCAGCTTGTTGAGCCTTTTGAATTCTGTGAACTACATCTTGTGTATTCTGTAAAGTGTTTTTTTTCCCCCACTTATTAGTGAATTCATACCATTCATGTCCTTTTGGGTCTGAGTTACCTCACTCAGGATATATTTTCTAGTTCCATCCATTTGCCTGCAAACGTCAGGATGTCCAATGGAATAGAATTGAAGACCTAGCAATAAAACCACGCTTGATCTTTGACAAAGACGCCAAAAATATACAATGGGAAAAAGAAATCATCTTCAATAAATGGTGCTAGTTTAACTGGCTGTCTGTATGTAGAAGAATAAAAATAGACCCATATTTGTCACCTTGTACAAAGCTCAAGTCCAAGTGGATCAAGGACCTCAACATAAAACCAGATACACTGAATCTAGTAGAAGAGAAACTGGGGAAGAACCTTGAACTCATTGGCACAGGGGGAAATTTCCTAAACAGAACTCTAATGGCTCATGCTCTAAGATCAAGAATTGATAAATGGGACCTCATAAAACTCAAAAGTGTCTGTAAGGCAAAGGACATAGTCAACAAGACAAATCGGCAATCTACAGATTGGGAAAAAATCTTCACTAACCCTACATCCGATAAAGGGCTAATACCCAAAATATATAAAGTACTCAAGAAGTTAACCACCAAAAAACTTAACAACCCATTCAAAAAATGGGGTATAGAACTAAACTGAGAATTCACAACTGAGGAATCTTGAAAGGCTGTGAGGCGCCTAAGGAAATGTTCAAAGTCCTTAGTGATCAGAAAAATGCAAATCAAAATGACCCTGAGATTCTACCTTATACCAGTCAGAATGGCTAAGATCAAAACCTCAGGTGACAACACATGTTTGGAGAGGATGTGGAGAAAGTGGAACACTTCTCCATTGCTGGTGGGATTGCAAACTGGTTCATCCATTCTGGAGGTTCCTCAGAAAATTGGAAATAAATCTAACTGAAGACCCAGCTATACCACTCTTGGGAATATACCCAAAAGATGCTATACCATGCAACAGGGGCACATGTTTTACTATGTTCATAGTGGCCTTATTTGTGGTAACCAGAAGCTGGAAACAACCTAAATGTCCGACGACAGATGAATGGATACAGAAAATGTGGTTCATTTACACGATGGAATACTACTCAGCTATTAAAATTTTCATCTCTTACAGAAACATCATGGTATAATTGCAGAAAATGAAGAATGTCAATATTCTCCTGTGACCATTCTCTAGGTATATAAATACCAAATCAATTCAGATTATGCTAGCTTAGCATGCTTGACTTTTAAAATTATGGTTTGAAGAGTGAGTTTCAGGACAGCCAGGACTGCACAGAGAAAACCTGTCTTCAAAAAGAAAAATTAAAATAAAATTAAAATATCATTTGATATGCTAACTTGAATTTCATCAAAAATGTTAATACATTTTAGCTCTGGAATCTCCAATAGTTTCTGAAATTTCCTGTAGTGTGCATTGCTGAAAAGTTGTCTTTGGGTCATTGTCAATTACACAATCAAAATATTGATCTATTGATCAACTCTGCCAAACCCTTGAAGATGCTTTGTGTCCTGTGGTATCACTTATTCATCTAAGATTTCATTACTTATGTAAAGACAAACATATTAATCTCATTAGCATGCAAATTTGCTTTTACTGTCAATGGTAAATTTATCTGTGTACAACATAATTATCTTAACATATAGTTGTTTATGAATTATTAGTAGTAAACATTTAATTGTAAATCTATTTTCTGTATCTATTTACTTAAGGTCCCTTTACATTGATTGGGTGAAAAGGGATTGTGAGTGGAACATGAATCGAAGACTTGGACCATATGCTAGTGATGGTTGTAGCTACCAGTGGTGAGCTACATGTCGTTCATAACAACCCGTGAACTCATCACAAATTTCACCCTACTGTTTTATTTGGCACAAACAGGTCTTGATAAGCTTAGCAACTTTTCAGGGAATTTAAACATTTAAGTGGCAAAATATGAATCCATACCTATATATTACTTCTGGTCTCCTTGGCTCCTGAATTGAATTCTTCATCTACAGAGGACCAGGAGACTGACAAATGTCTCCCAGGAGTAAAGGTGACAAATGGTGGTAGTCAGAGGCTAATGGTGTAGTGATAACCTGGAGTGACTGTGTGGCGTGGGTGTAATAAGAGAGGTTAGAGGCAGGGTCAGCCTGGTGGCTGTTACATTCATCCGAGTGCAATAAAAATTGATGTAATGGGAAACAAAACGCTGACTTTTTACTGCATGACATTCTCAAAAGGATGATATGAGTAATGAATTTATAGAGCCCAGAGCTACTGTGAGAGGACATCAAAGAGAAAACTGGGTTGCACTAGGAAGAGATGCAAGGGCAAGGCTGTGCCTGCTTGATTCAGGAGTATGTTCCCGGCAATGGTGCACTAGATCCCTGCAGAGCACGTCAATGAACAGACTGGGATAATGACAGGTTTCCTGTCTGCATGCAGGGTGCTCATGGCACTCAGGCAAAGAAACTGCACAACAAACTTACAATTGAATGAAAAAGGGATGTGATTGTTGTACATGCCAACGTGTTAGCCAGCATTCCGATGTCGTGAACAGGCCAGAGATAATCATATTAAATAAGTAAAGTTTACATTGGCTCACAGTTTGCATGATTTGAGTTAGACCTGTGGTGAGGTCAAACACTACTGAATAGAGACTTTGGAGCAGAGCTAATCGTTCAGGCAGTACTGGTCTTTCTTACTCTGGCTTTTTTCCCACTTGGTATATAGTGTTTGCATTCTTATCTACTTGTCCCAAACAGCAATTTCTTTCTTTTAAAAGACTAAATAGCCTTTCCAATTGGTGCCAGCACTGCATCATCTTGTATCCCATCCTGCAGGATTCAGTTATTCGTGGGTACGAGGGGGGCTGCAAACCTGGGAGGAAATGGGAGGAAGGGAAGGAGAGGCAGGAGACCAAGAAGGGCACCTATCAAGGTCTCGTTTAATAGGCTGAGGTACCTTGTTTTTAAAGCATGCATCTCGGGGAATAGGGGAGATGTTGAGGGGGAATTTTACAAAGAACAAAGAAGTGGGCATCTGCTGACATGGGGGCCGAAGTCAGGTGCCAGGCAGCAGGCACTCTGCATCTTATCTCCGGAACATAGATCCTCCTTGACAGCCTTGGGTGTCAGGCTGGGCTCAGGCGTAACTCATGTCCTTGGATGGCATGGGAGTTCAGGAAGAGATAGGGAAGAGGGGACTATAATTCAGCTTTTACAGTCTCAGGTGCCAGGAAGGGAATAGGGAGGAGGGGGTGATAACCAGCTCTTAGCACGAGGTCATTTTGGCCTGTTAGGGAGATTGTGAAGGGCTTGCTTTCTCACGGGATGGTCTCTGACAAACTTAGGCGCAAAGTTGGCAGATACCCTCAAGGTCCCTACAGGACTCTCCATGCAATCTTAGAACCACCGGTGAGTGGAACACAACTTCTGTTCCAATCCAATCGTGTGGGACCCAAGACAGCATTAGGGAAGCAGAAAACCCGGGTCACAAATCCCTTATGGTCAGCTCCAGCACCAGGTGACCTTGGGCACAGAGACCATGGACACCCTCAAGGTCCCCAGAGGACAGCTTCTGAGGCAGACACCATTTCGGGATCCAGATATCAGGGCACCTTCCATGCCAGAGGAGAGGTGTACACCCTGCCTGGAGGAGTAATCTTGGTTTCCAGATCCCTCTGAGACTAGTCTGCACAGGTGAGAGTGTGGACTACAGAAGCTAACAGCTTCGGGGACAGGTCTGGTTTCAGGCCTTCATCTTCTGCCAGGAGGCAGGTCCAAACGCCAGATATCTGTCCACCTTCCCTGCAAGAGGAGAGCTTGCCTGCAGAGAATGCTCTGACCACTGAAACTCAGGAGGGAGCTAGTCTCCCAGGTCGGCTGATAGAGGCTAACAGAATCACGAGAGAAACAAGCTCCAACCAGAGACAACTATAACAACTAACTCCAGAGATTATCAGATGGCAAAAGGCAAACATAAGAATCTTACTAAGAGAAACCAAGACCACTCACCATCATCAGAACGCAGCACTCCCACCTCATGCAGTCCTGGGAAACCCAACACACCCAAAAAGCTAGACCCGGAGTTAAAAGCATATCTCATGATGATGGTAGAGTACATCAAGAAGGACTTTAATAACTCACTTAAAGAAATACAGGAGAACACTGCTAATGAGTTAAAAGTCCTTAAAGAAAAACAGAAAAACACAACCAAACAGGTAGAAGTCCTGAAAGAAAAACAGGAGAACACATTCAAACAGGTGATGGAAATAAACAAAACCATACAAGACCTAAAAAGGGAAGTAGACACAATAAAGAAAACACAAAGTGAGACAAGTCTGGAGATAGCAACCCTAGGAAAGAAATCTGGAACCATAGATGCAAGCATCAGCAACAGAATACAGGAGATGGAAGAGAGAATCTCGGGTGCAGAAGATTCCAGAGAGAAGATCCGCACAACAATCAAAGAAATGCAAAATGCAAAAAGATCCTAGCTCCAAACGTCCAGGCAATCCAGGACACAATGAGAAGACCAAACCTACAGATAATAGGAGTAGATGAGAATGAAGATTTTCAACTTAAAGGGCCAGCAAATATCTTCAACAAAATAATAGAAGAAAACTTACCAAACCTAAAGAAAGAGATGCCCATGAACATACAAGAAGCCTACAGAATTCCAAATAGACTGGACCAGAAAAGAAATTTCTCCTGACACATAATAATCAGAACAACAAATGCACTAAATAAAGATAGAATATTAAAAGCAGTAAGGGGAAAAGGTCAAGTAACATATAAAGGCAGACCTATCAGAATTACACCAGACTTTTCACTAGAGACTATGAAAGCCAGAAGATCCTGGACCGATATTATACAGACACTAAGAGAACACAAATGCTAGACCAGGCTACTGTACTCAGCCAAACTTTCAATTACCATAGATGGAGAAACCCAAGTATTCCACGACAAAAACAAATTCACACATTATCTTTCCACAAATCCAGCCCTTCAAAGCATAATAACAGAAAAAAACCAATACAAGGATGGAAACCAAGCCCTAGAAATAGCAAGAAAGTAATCCTTCAACAAACCTAAAAGAAGACAGCCACAAGAACAGATTGCCAACTCTAACAACAAAAATAATAGGAAGAAACAATTACTTTTCCTTAATATCTCTTAATATCAAGGGACTCAATTCCCCAATAAAAAGACATAGACTAACAGACTGGCTACACAAACAGGACCCAACAGTTTACTGCTTACAGGAAACCCATTTTAGGGAAAGAGATAGACACTACCTCAGAGTGAAAGGCTGGAAAACAATTTTCCAAGCAAATGGTCTGAAGAAATAAGCTGGAGTAGCCATTCTAATGTCAAAAAAAAAAAAAATACTTCCAACCCAAAGTTATCACAAAAGACAAGGAGCAACACTTCATAATCATCAAAGGTAAAATGTTCCAAGAGGAACTCTCAATTCTGAATATCTATGCTCCAAATGCAAGGGCAGCCACATTCATTAAAGAAACTTTAGTAAAGCTCAAAACACAATTTGCTCCTCACACAATAATAGTGGGAGACTTCAATACACTATTTTCATCAATGGACAGATCGTGGAAACAGAAACTAAACAGGGACACAGTGAAATTAACAGAAGTTATGAAACAAATGGATTTAACAGATATCTACAGAACATTTTATCCTAAAATAAAAGGATGTACCTTCTTCTCAGCACCTCATGGTACCTTCTCCAAAATTGAACATTGGTCACAAAATAGGCCTCAACAGATACAAAAATATTGAAATTGTCCCATGCATCCTATCAGATCACCATGGACTAAGGCTGATCCTCAATAACAACATAAATAATAGAAAGCCAACATTCATGTCAAAACTGAACAACACTCTTCTCAATGATACCTTGGACAAGGAAGGAATAAAGAAAGAATTTAAAGACTTTTTAGAGTTTAATGAAAATGAAGCCACAACATACCCAAACTTATGGGACACAATGAAAGCATTTCTAAGAGGAAAACCCATAGCTCTGAGTGCCTCCAAAAAGAAACTAGAAAGAGCCCACACTAGCAGCTTGACAACACACCTAAAAGCTCTAGAACAAAAGGAAGCAAATTCACCCAAGAGAAGTAGATGACAGGAAATAATCAAACTCAGGGGTGAAATCAACCAAGTGGAAACAAGAAGAAATATTCAAAGAATCAAACAAACGAGGAGCTGGTTCTTTGAGAAAATCAACAAGATAGATAAACCCTTAGCTAGATTCACTAGAGGGCACAGGGACAGTATCCTAATTAACAAAATCAGAAATGAAAAGGGAGACATAACAACAGCTCCTGAGGAAATCCAAAATACCATCAGATCTTTCTACAAAAGGTTATACTCAACAAAACTGGAGAACCTGGATTGAATGGACAAATTACTAGACAGATACCAGGTACCAAAGTTAAATCAGGATCAGGTTAATGATCTAAATAGTCTTATATCCCCTAAAGAATTAGAAGCAGTTATTAATAATCTCCCAACCAAAAAAAGCCCAGGATTATATGGGTTTAGTGCAGAGTTCTATCAGAAGTTCACAGAAGATCTATTTCCAGTTCTTCACAATCTACTCCACAAAATAGAAGCAGAAGGTACTCTACCCAATTCATTCTAGAAAGCCACAATGTCTCTGATACTTAAACCACAGAAAGACCCACCAAAGATAGAGAACTTCAGACCAATTTCACTTATGAATAGTGATGCAAAAATACTCAATAAAATTCTTGCTAACTGTATTAGTCAGGGTTTTCTAGGGTCATAGAACTTATGTATAGTCTCTATATAGTGAAGGAATTTATTGATGACTTACAGTCTGCAGCCCAATTCTCAACAATGGTTCAGTAGTAGCTTTGAATGGAAGTCCAAGGATCTAGCAGTTAGTCTCACACAGCAAGCAGGCGAAGTAGCAAGAGCAAAACTCCCTTCTTCCAATGTCCTTATATTGTCTGCAGCAGAAGGTATAGCCCAGATTAAAGGTGTGTTCCACCACACCTTTAATCCTAGATGTAAGGTGTAGCCCAGATTAAAGGTGTGTTCCAACACACCTTTAATCTGGGATGACCTTGAACTCGGAGATTTAATCTTCTGGGATCCATAGCCACTAGGCCTCAAGATCTCCATACCAAGATCCAGATCAGAAACTTCTATCTCCAAGCCTCCAGATAACGGTCACTAGTGAGCCTTCAAATTCTGGATTGTAGTTCATTCCAAATATACTCAAGTTGACAATCAGGAGTAGCCACTACACTAACCGAATCCAAGAACACATCAAAACAATCATCCATCCTGACCAAGTAGGTTTCATTCCAGAGATGCAGGGATAGTTTAATATATGGAAATCCATCAACATAATCCACTATATAAACAAACCCAAAGACAAAAACCACATGATCATCTCGTTAGATGCTGAGAAAGCATTTGACAAAATCCAACACCCATTCATGATAAAAGTCTTGCAAAGATCAGGAATTCAAGGCCCATACCTAAACATGATAAAAGCAATCTACAGCAAACCAGAAGCCAACATCAAAGTAATGGTGAGAAGCTGGAAGCAATCCCACTAAAATCAGGGACTAGACAAGGATGCCCACTTTCTCCATATCTATTCAACATAGTACTTGAAGTCCAAGCTAGAGAAATTAGAAAACAAAAGGAGATCAAGGGGATGCAAATTGGAAAGGAAGAAGGCAAAATATCACTTTTTGCAGATCAGATGATATGATAGTATATATAAGTGACCCTAAAAATTCCACCAGAGAACTCCTAAACCTGATAAACAGCTTCAGTGAAGTAGCTGGTGTACTAGCTATTTTTGTGTCAACTTGACACAGCTGGAGTTATCACAGAGAAAGGAGCTTCAGTTGAGGAAATGCCTCCATGAGATCCAACTGTAAGGCGTTTTCTCAATTAGTGATCAAGGGGGAAAGGCCCCTTGTGGGTGGGACCATCCCTGGGCTGGTAGTCTTGGGTTCTATAAGGGAGTAGGCTGAGCAAGCCAGGGGAGGCAAGCCAGTAAAGAACATCCCTCCATGGCCTCTGCATCAGCTCCTGCTCCCTGACCTGTTTGAGTTCCAGTCCTGACTTCCTTTGGTGATGAACAGCAGCATGGAAGTGTAAGCCGAATAAACCCTTTCCTCCCCAACTTGCTTCTTGGTCATGATGTTTGTGCAGGAATAGAAACCTTGACTAAGACAGCTGGGTATAAAATTAACTCAAACAAGTCTATGGCCTTTCTCTACACAAAGGATAAACAGGCTGATAAAGAAATTAGGGAAACAACACCCTTCATAATAGTCACAAATAATATATAATACCTTGGTGTGACTCTAAGGAAGTGAAAGATCTGTATGATAAGAATTTCAAGTCTCTGAAGAAAGAAATTAAAGAAGATCTCAGAAGATGGAAAGATCTCTCACATGCTCATGGATTGGCAGGATCAACATTGTAAAAATGGCTATCTTGGCAAAAGCAATCTACAGATTCAATCCAATCCCCATCAAAATCCCAACTCAGTTCTTCAACGAATTAGAAAGGGCAATCTGCAAATTCATCTAGAATAACAAAAAAACTAGGATAGTAAAAACTGTTCTCAAGGATAAAAGAACCTCTGGTGGAATCAGCATGCCTGACCTAAAGCTCTACTACAGAGCAATTGTGATTAAAAACTGCATGGTACTGGTATAGCGACAGACAAGTTTTTCATTGGAATAGAATTGAAGACCCAGAAATGAACCCACACACCTATGGTCACTTGATCTTCGACAAGATAGCTAAAACCATCCAGTGGAAAAAAGACAGCATTTTCAACAAATGGTGCTGGCACAACTGGTGGTTATCATGTAGAAGAATGCGAATTGATCCATTCCTATCTCCTTGTACTAAGGTCAAATCTAAGTGGATCAAGGAACTCCACATAAAACCAGAGACAGTGAAACTTATAGAGGGGAAAGTGGTGAAAAGTCTTCAAGATAAGGGCACAGGGGGAAAATTCCTGAATAGAACAGCAATGGCTTGTGCTGTAAGATCATGATCAATAAATTGGACCTCATAAAATTGCAAAGCTTCTGTAAGGCAAAAGACACTGTCAATAAGACAAAAAGGCCACCAACAGATTGGGAAAGGATATTTACCTATCCTAAATCAGATAGAGGACTAATATCCAATATATATAAAGAACTCAAGAAGGTGGAGTCCAGAAAATCAATTACCCCATTAAAAAATGGGGCTAAGAGTTAAACAAAGAATTCTCACCTGAGGAATACTGAATGGTGAGAAGCCCCTGAAAATTTGTTCAGCATACTTAATCATCAGGGAAATGCAAATCAAAACAACCCAGAGATTCCACCTCACACCAGTCAGAATGACTAAGATAAAAAATGCAGGTGACCGCAGATGCTGGCAAGTATGTGGAGAAAAAGGAACACTCCTCCATTGTTGGTGGGATTGTAAGCTTTTACAACCACTCTGGAAATTAGTCTGGCGGTTCCTCAGAAAATTGGACATAATACTACCAGAGGATCCAGCAATACCTCTCCTGGGCATATATCCAGAAGATGTCCCAACCGGTAAGAAGGACACATGCTCCACTATGTTCATAGCAGCCTTATTTATAATAGCCAGAAGCTGGAAAGAACCCAGATGCCCCTCAACAGAGGAATGGATACAGAAAATGTAGTACATTTACACAATGTAATACATGTAGTACATTTACTCAGCTATTAAAAACAATGGATTTATGAAATTCCTTGGCAAATGTGTGGACCTGGAGGGCATCATCCTGAGTGAGGTAACCCAATCACAAAAGAACTCACATAATATGTACTCACTGATAAGTAGATATTAGCCCAGAAACTTAAAATACCCAAGATATAGGATACAATTTGCAAAACACATGAAACTCAAGAAGAGCGAAGACCAAAGTGTGGACACTGTGCCCCTTCTTAGAATTAAACACCTTCTTAGCAAAACACCCATGGAAGGAGTTACAGAGACAACGTTTCGAGCTGAGACGAAAGGATGGACCATCTAGAGACTGCCATACCTGAGGATCCATTCCATAATCAGCTTCCAAACGCTGACACCATTGCATACACTAGCAAGAATTTGCTTAAAGGACCCAGATATAGCTCTCTCTTGTGAGACTATGCTGGGGCCTAGCAAACACAGAAGTGGATGCTCACAGTCAGCTATTGGATGGATCACAGGGCCCCCAATGAAGGAGCTAGAGAAAGTACCCAAGGAGCTAAAGGGATCTGCAACCCTGTAGGTGGAACAACGTTATGAACTAACCAGTACCCCGGAGCTCTTGACTCTAGCTGCATATGTATCAAAAGATGGCCTAGTTGGCCATCACTGGAAATAGAAGCCCATTGGACACACAAACTTTATATGCCCCAGTACAGGCGAACCCCAGGGCCAAGCAGTGGGAGTGGGTGGGTAGGGGAGTGCGTGGGAGGATATGGGGGACTTTTGGGATAGCATTGGAAATGTAAGTGAAGAAAATACATAATAAAAAATGAAAATAAATAAATAAATAAATCTTCTTTAAAAGATAAAAGAAAAGACTAAATAATCTCCATTTACACAGACACACACACACACACACACACACACAAAGGTGATAACAAAAAAGAGAGGAAGAAAATGATACACATGCCTGTGGGTTCTCAAAGATGTGATGCACATCATTGTCTTAAGGTAGTCATATATATGATTTTGGCACATTTTAAACCTTAGAATTTTTAAAGGGTGGATGAGGAATCTAATGAGCTTGCAGGGTGGTTCCTGTGGGATGCCTGACAGCAGGACCATTCTGCAGGATACAGGAAGGTCAGATATTGTCATGAAATTTGAGACCACTGGGGGGGAAATACCACTAGACTCATTTCAACCTATAATTAGCCAAATTTATCAAAGTGGCTAGAGGGGCCACATTTTCTAACCCAAATTGGAGACTTGTCACCCATAGGTGAGTGAAGGAGCCACAAGAGCTATTTGGTTCTTCCAAGATTGGATAGATGGCCAAGGCCACCTTGAAATTGTCTTTGAATGTCTGCATTAGCATGTTACAGAAGCCAAAATCAGTAGTCAGTCATAGCATAGCAAGCAATGGCTGTGGCTGCACATTTTTGGGTTGGGCTTAAGGAATCAGTGTTTCTGGGAACTTATGGTCCAGAAACTTGGGTAAGGAACAAATGACTATTAGGTGCCAAGCTGGATGCTGGGCACAAAAAGGATTTTCTTTAGCCATCACAGTATCTTTACTGCAAAGTTCAGAGTTGTGTTTGAGATTTTTATACAATGTTTAGGGAAAGGAATGAGGTTCATTGTTACCTTGACCTGAAGTATTTATGAATGAATGGTTGCCATCACTTTTAATAAAGAAAAATAAACCAACCATGCATGTGGTCTTCTATATAATCTGGACTTGACCCTCCCAAATTCTCTACAGGCTTGAGAATATGCTCGTCACTGAGTAGACAAGTAGCTTTGTTACAGAAGTCACTGAGCAAAAGTGAAGCCTTTAGTGTAAGCCTGACTGGCATCTTCATATGCAGAAAGACATTGAGGTGTCTGCAGGAAGGCAACCAGGGAAGGAGGCAGCAAAAGACCTGATCAGTGAGAAAGAAAAGGAGGCTTGAGAAAGAGCCAAGCCTCCAGCACCACACTCTGGATTTCCAGCCCCTAGCACTGAAAGCCCATGGATTGGGTGTCCAAAAGCCACTTGAAACATGGTATCATGCCATGGCAACCCTTTTCTATTATTGATATCTACAAGCCGCATATTGTTAAGTGTGGAAATGGAAGTGCCAGAGATTGAACTTGGGTCCTCTCTGGCTGGTATGACTAGTGGTTTTACCTGCTACACACCATCTCAATGTCTCCCAAACTTAATCTTAAATGAAAAACCCAGTATTCAAGCTCCCTGTGATGTAATGTCCATTTTGCTACCTTTTTGTTAACATTAAATGTCAATATTTGGTGGTTTAAGGTGAAGTGAGATTGTTCCTCCAAAATCTTTCCATGTTTTTATTGTCATAGATGCAGTAGAAGCTGGAGACATGGTCTTGCTGTTCTTGAATTCATAATCCTCCTGCTACTGCCTTCTGAGGCAGGGATCACAATCACACCAACACAGCTTATTTTTGTACAATAATTTTAGCTCTATTTCTTGTCTGTTTATCAATATACAAAATTCTGAGGGTTTTTGTGAGCCAGCAAAGACAGTAATGAGATCTATCTCTCTCTCTCTCTCTCTCTCTCTCTCTCTCTCTCTCTCTCTCTCTCTCCTTGTGAAACTCAAAGCTTCAGGAAACCAAAACTCCTTCCTGCCCCTTTATAATTCCAGTACCATTTTAAGAAGATAATTCTGGTTTGATGTTTTGAGTTAGCTCATTTAAATCTTAGAACAACATTGGAAAACTCTATGCATCTCTGCACCTGAGGACTACTTGTGTTCTTTCTGGGTTTTGAAAGTCAAAGAAATCAGCAAATGGCAAAACAGAGGAGGGAGACATGGAGTCAGTTAAAAGGATAAATATGTTATTGCATTAATCCTCGTGTCCCCTGACACCTCTCCAATGGGAGCCAGTTCTCTGTCCTAGGGAAAGATCTAGCCCAAGTTGGGTACAATGGTGTTTTAAAATCCTTTTCATGACTTCATTTAGAAAACCAGGCCCTTGAGAGCATTCTGAGAGAATCAACTCTGCCTAGGGTTCAGGATTTCTTTAATCCTCTGATCACCCTTTAGATGAATTTAAAAATATATATCGTCAAGCTGTCCAGTGTGCCAACAAAGGCTCCGATGGCTATGAACTTTGCGTCAGGAACTCAGGTCTTTAGTAGTCTGAAGAATGAGACTTGTTCTTGTCCAGACTGTCTACTGGATTTCAGCTGTGGCGCTGTACATAGTGGTGATGGAAATGGTCAGCCAGCATGTACTCTTTTGTCTAGAATTTGTAGGAATCTCTGGAAATTCCTATGTTGGAGAAAACTTTAACCTAGACCTTGTAGTACTTGATGTATTTCAGAGTTAGTGAGTTCCCCTCTCCAGAAACTTTGAGGCTGTTTAGAAATGGCCCATGTCCATGAGGAGAGTGAGGGGGGACACTTTGTACTATCAGATTGAATCGAGAATCTGTAACAATTTAGAATGTCAAATTGCTAATGTATAAATACTATAGATTCAAAAGCTCAACCTGGATGTGAAATTAGAATTTAAATAAACTCATTTTGAGTGGGTGATTAAAGTTCTTTTAGACTGAACGCAGAAGTCCATCATGGTTTCTTGTTAAGCCTCCGGGCGTGCCTGTGAGGATAGTTTAGATTAGGTTAATTGAGATGGGAGAACTCACTCTGACTATGGAAAGCAATATTCCATGGGTTGGGATCTGGAGCTGAGTAGGAGAAAGCCAGTTGTCTTGGGTTTACTATTGCTGTGATGAAACACCATAACCAAAGCAAACTGGGGAGGAAAGGGTTTATTTGGCTTGCCCTTCCATGTTGTAGTTCATCGTCAATCAGGGCAGGAACCTGGAGGCAGGAGCTGATGCACATAGGCCATGAAGGGTTGATGCTTACTGCCTTGATCTGCATGATTTGCTCAGCCTGGTTTTTTATAGAATCTCAGGCCACCCGCCCAGGGATAGCACCATGCACAATAGGCTAGGCCCTTCTTTATTAATCACTAATTGAGAAAATGTCCTACAGCTGGATATTAAAAGAACATTTTCTCAGTTGAGTTTCGCTCCTTTCAGATTACTCTAACTTGTTTCAATTTGACATAAGACTAGCCAGGACACCAGCTGAATAGCAATGCTCATACTTCTCTGCTTCCTAACTGTGAACTTAGTGTGACCAGCTGCCGCATGCTGATTCCCCATTCCTTCCATACCATGATGAGCTGAACCTTCAAACTCTGAGTGAAAAAAATAAACTTTCCCTTCTTTAAATTTGTTTTTTTAGGTCAGGTACATTGTTCTATCAGTGAGAAGATTAACTAATACAGTTATGTCATTCAATCTTATTTTAAAATATGCAGTTTTGATGCCAACATATCCAGAATTCTTCTCACTAGTCCTGGCTTGCTCTTCAAAGTTTTCCATTGAGTGTATATCAACCTAACAGGGTTGCCAAGTACCTTAAATTACCTGGGAACAAGAACTTCATGAAGAACTCATGCTTTCTGCCTTCAACTTGGCTTCTGTGGCATCTCTCTGCTTGAAGCCTCAAACCTAGGAGTCAGTCTAGCATCTCTTCCTCTTTCCTTTCCCTTTCTAATTCATCAGAAAGAGCCATCGGATGCCTAGAAGCAGCTCAAGTCCAGCTTTTTCTGTCCACCTTGGACATAGTGTAGGCATCACTATGCCTCTCAAGAGGGTTCTCAGAGAGTTTCTGACCTAGTCCTTCTCTTCTCACCTCTCTAAAACCCATTCTCCACTCAACTGCAAGTCATCTCATTATGGTTTTAATGAAATCATGCTATTTCCTTGCCACACCTGGGAAAGACTTCCTTTGCATTCAGGGTAAATTGCATCTATTGCTATTGTCTACACTGTCCTCCAACATGATATGCCTAATTGCCTATCTTCCTCCATAATTAGACCTCTCTCAGCACTAGATGCTGTTTTCTGCTACTTTTTCTTTCTTATTGCTTTTAGAAGGGACTGAGCATCTTGGCAGAGCCTTTGAGCTTTCTGAACTTGAGCCCTGCTGCTGCTGGGGCTATCTCATCCTTCATCTTCTGACAATTATACCATTCTCTTCAAAACCTTTAGCTCAGATTCCAACTGACCAGAATCATCTTCAAAACTGTGGTATTTAAAAAGGCCACACATGCATCAATTTTTGTTACTTCCCCTTTGTTGATTCATGGCACTAGCTACTGTTTCAAAATGTCCCTTGCCTTGTTTGGTAATGCATATTAACTGTTGCAGTGTGGGCTGTAAAGGAAATATTTTATTCAAGATTATTTCTAGAGTATAAAACAACTCATACATAGTATATGCTTAATCACTTCAATACTGTCTTCTTATTGTGATGTTTGCAGCACAGCCATACCTTACAGCAGTTTCTCTTATTAACAGCTAGCTTTTCAGTACCCATTCACTATGAACAGCTAACTTAACTATGGATACATTGAAGAGAGAGGTTCCTTCTTAAGCTTTCAGCAAAAAGATTAAAATAAGACCTACCACCAAAATAATATTTTTAAGAATTTTATACATAAATAGAATATTGTATGTGCATAATGTTCATATCTCACTCTTCTCTTTCAATTCTTCCAGGACCCCTACTCACCTTCAAATTTAAGATCTTCTCTTCTGTAATTATTATTGTTTTATACACACACACACAAACCTATACACACACACACAGAGAGAGAGAGAGAGAGAGAGAGAGAGAGAGAGAGAGAGAGAGAGAGAGAGAGAGCCTGCTGAGTTGCTTATATGTTTATGAGTGCTGAGTTGACCACACGAGTCCCCCTATCAGGGGGTTCATTCATGGAGAACATTTATTTTCTCTTTCTCCAAAATTATCTATTGCCTATAGCTCCTTATCTCAGGGTGAGACCTTGTAAAAATTCTTTCATTTATGTCAGTCTGTCAACTGACATAGACCATTATGCAGGTATCATTAACAATATTGTTGATATTTCCTGGGTACAGCACCCTGTGATGTCTAGAAGCCATCACAGTGCTTTGTAACAGACATCCTAGTGCTTTGGATCTTAAGATCTTTCTGTGATATTCCCCGAGCCTTGGGGTATAAGGGTTGTATTACACGTATATCAGCTAAAGCGATGTACCCCTTGGTCATTTGGCCTCTGCATTTTGACCAGGTATTGATTTGTAACACTCTTTACCTGCTACGAAAAGAAGCTTCTTTGATGAAGGCGAATGTTGGTTGGTTTTGGGAGGTTTGTTTGTTTGGTTTTTGTTTTGCCAACTTGATACCAGTTAGGGTCATCTGAGAAGCGGTAACCTCAACTGAGAACATTCCTCCCCAGGTTGGCCCACGGGAAAGCTTCTGGGGTGTTTCCTTGGTTATTGATTGATGTGGGAAGGCCCAGCCCACTGTGGGTGGTCTCACCTATGGGCATGTGGTCCTGGAGTGTATAAGAAAGTAGACTGAGCAAGCCCTGAGGGTAAGCCAGTAACCAGTAGCCTCCGCAGTTTATGCTACTAAGTTCCTGCCATGCCTGAGTCCTGCCCTTGGCTTCCCTCAATGATGGACTGTGATTGAGATATCTATAAGCCAAACAAACCCTTTCCTTCCTGAGTTGCTTTTGGTCATTGTCTCAATAACATCAATAGAAAGCAAAGTAGGACAAGGGGGAGAGTACATGTATCTCTTGGTATAAGAATAACTGTTTTGAATACAGTTAAAAACTATGCCGATTTTGGAAAATGATAATAGTAGGCGCTCTTCTAGGATCTATGGCCTCCCCAACTGTTGCTCCACTATTTCTGGGTAAGCATGGTAAGGAACTGATGATCAAAGTAAGGAAGTTATAAAATTTCAACAGGGAACCAGTGAGTTTTATTAGGATTACCAACAAAAATATGGGTGAGCAGTTACTTATAGCAGCAGAATCGACTTAAAAACTACAGAATCACCAAAGCCCCCCACCCCAGCAGAAGTGACAGCTCACAGAAGCTGGAACTTAGATTCTACTGCAAAACATGCAAGCAGCTCAACAATTTGGAGAGTGCTGGTTCTAAGTGGTCCAGTTGGTTTAAGTCTCTTCCAGTCATCTCAGTTCATCTCTGCTTCCAGCAGCTTTGATTGGCCAAAAGAATCCCTTGCCACTCCTTACTACTTCCTTCCCACGGAGTGGAGAGCCTAATGAATCTGTCCAGGTTCAAAGATTTTCTGAGGCTATACTGCTGTTTATGCCAGAAGTTTAACGAGGTTCCCTGGAGGATGGAATGATTCGCCTCCCTTTCACATCCTATATCTTAAGGAGCAACCTCTATTTAGCTGTGAAGTTTTATTCTTGGAAGAAACAGATATATAACACCTGCCATGAATAACTGTCTAAGTTTATAGTTCCAGGTACAAATCCCCTCCTATTGAGTGTCCCGTAAGTCCAATTAGAGTGCCAGTAGTTACATCCATAGTGCCACTCTGACGTCATTGGCGGTAGTCAGTCTGGCTACTGCCGTGGTCCATAGTTACAGTGGGGGAGGGACTATTGCTTACTTTTCTCTCTTGGCAGCTTGCATAACATCTGTATCTACGAGAGCTAGTCCTCAGAAAGGATCCTTCAGGTCAATTCCAACTTGATTTCTCCAAGTCCTGTGTCCAAAGTGTGTGGTATCATCAGCAACAGGGCCTTGCCAACACCTTCTTAGAGGTAGACTAGGGCAGTGGCAACAGCTCATATTGGTTTTAAAGTCTCCTTGGACTTCCCGACTAATGACTGGAAAGGAGACAAATGTCATATGTTCTGTCTTATTTGTGGATCTGTGCTCCAAATTATTACATTGGCATATGTGACCTAAATAACAAGAAAACCAGTAAAAGAGAAAGTATGTGTGTGTGTGTGTGTGTGTTCATGTGCATTGTCTTTGGCTCATGCAGTCTTTTATGTGCACAAATAAGTAAGCAAATTAATCTAAAGAGATGGGGGGAGGGCTGGGCAGGTAGTTCAGAAGTTAAGAGTGTTGGTATTCTGTCTAAACTCCTCCCCCATAGTTCCTGGCAGCAGCCAGGTATGCTCCTCCCCACAGTTACCTGGCAACAGCCAGGTAGGCTTGGCCCAGTATAAAAGGGGCTGCTTGGCCTCTCCTCTCTCTCTTACCTTCTCTTACTCCTCCTGCTTCTCTCCCTTGCCTCTTGTCCTCCTGCTCCCCCTCTCTCCCCATTCCCTTCACCCCTCCTTCATATGCTCATGGCTGGACTCTACTTCTTTACGCACTCCTTCACTCTGCCTTTCTCTGTTTCTGCTACCCTTTTAGCTACCCTCCCCATGCCCTGAACCAACTATCCTATACTATACTGATGTGTGTCAGTCGTCTTAGGGGAAGGGATGCCTCGGCATGGGCCCACTAAGGCACCCCATCCCCCTCCACCCCACCAGAACATCCCTTAGTAGTTCTTTTTCTCTTTATGATCACAATAAAGAGTCCTGGGTACTCTTGGAGATGACCAGGGTTTGATTCCTGACACCCACATGAAGATGACAACTTTTGTTATCTCCAGTTACAGGACAGTCACCATTCCTTCTAGCTTTCATGAGCATTTCATGGAAACATTCTGCTATGCTACTTTCTCTTCTTTTCCAAAATGAGTTTATCCTCTTCCATAAGAACTTTATGGATCCATGTAGCAGCTTTAAAATCATAGCTTGGACTCCTTATTGCTTGCTTTCCAAGCCAATACTTCTTAGTGAAGATGAAGTGTTGCAGGAATAGTGCCGTCCAAAACTCCCATGCTCGAATTTCCATTGCAGTTGTTTTAGTACAGATTCCACTTGGCAGTAAAGGGAAAATCATGACACACAGAACATTCTGTATAATGACTCTACATTGTTCTGTCCTGGTAAAAACCACATAATTAATGTTTTTGTTTAATAACACATATTCAGATTTCTGGAGCACCATGTCTTTGTGAAGTAGGCTCTGTCTAGCAACTAAAATGTATCTCACTTCATTTGCTTCTGCTTTGCTGGTAAATTTTTCTTTTTCTTTTTCTTTCTTTCTTTTTTTTTTTTAAAAACCTTTTATTATATAGTGTACTGAAATAAAGACGTTAGCTCACCGTGCACGATTTCGCTCGGGATGATAGGCTGCCATTGCTTTACTGAACCCTGCTATTGTCCTGAAGCCATTTTATTGTACCTTTCCAGGCTGTCAGTTTCACTTAAACCTGATAATTAGACTCATAAAATAAGAGTTCTTTTTCTGTACCTTAAATTGACTTCCAACAAAGGAGCCAGTTTCCTTTTAAACCCAGACGTGTAAACTACATTTGTTTAAGCCTTAGAGAGTGTGTGTGTATGTGTGTGTGTGTGGGGGGGGGGGACCATGAAAAGCTGGTCATAAAAAGTCTCTTACTGAGACATTCAAGTGGAAATATAGGTTGGGTGTTGGTCTCTCTCTCTCTCTCTCTCTCTCTCTCTCTCTCTCTCTCTCTGTATGTGTGTGTATGTGTGTGTATGTGTGTGTGTGTGTGCAACTCTAAGAAGACAGAGGTTTGTGGGATACCCAGGATATTATACAGATGTTGGGGTCCCATAGCAAGTGCTTTTAACAACTGAACCAGCTAGCTAGCACCTCATCTTCTTTTCTGTAAAGCTATTCTTGAGTTTAGATGTGGAACATCGGTGTTTCATACAATTCATATGATTTCACAGTTATTCATTTTACTCTCACCCCAGCCTCTCTTATCTACCTCCCACTATTGAACTCCCAACTCCCTACAAACCCCTTCCACATTCATGTCTTCTTGTTTTGCTTTGTGACACACTGAATTCAATAAGGACATTTTGTGACCATGACTTTGGAACTACTACTGGAGCCTGGTGACATCATCATCAGAAATACAACTGTTGGCATCAGAGGTGGCCTATAGACTGCGAATCCAGCAATGGCCTCATTATAGGCGAAAAGTACTAGACTGGCCATTGTCATAGCAACCAACATACATTCCCAGCATTCACTTTACCTGTCTGCTGCTTTACCAGTGCATGGTAGTGCACGTGATTACATCTGAACCCAAATAAAAAGCAGAGACACATGTCCCCTCACCCCTCTTTTCTTCTCCCTTGTCCCTCCTCGTCCTCTTCTCTTCCCTGCTTTCCTCCAATAAAACCTCCCCCTGGACCTGTGCTGGCCTGTTGTGATCTGTCCGGATACGAGCAGTCTTTCTAACACAACAATAACTAATGACAATGACTCCTCCTTTCTCATATAGCTGTAAAGAAAAAATAATAGTGTGTATGTGGATATAAACATGAAAAGTTGTATTTAATAAAGTAACCTAAACCTGAAAAGAGAAACACCACATGTCTTTCTCATTTGTCATTTGTGGGTCCTAACTTCAAACCGTATATTCTGTGTTTAACTGGAAGTATTTGTGGAATCCAGGAAGCTGGAAAGAGGTCATTTACAGAGGATGTTTTCAAGAATGGGACAATATGAAAAGTTAAACTGGAGAGGTGATATGTGGAGAATGAAAAGGTTTAAGCAGAGCAGGGGATGGGAGGATAAAGGGAGTGTCTGAGGTAAGAGGAGAGGCAATCAAGATGAAAGAGAAATGAAAAAAGCCACTTGGGATCATAGCATCTTGTTACATATTTTAATGTATGGGCTTATGTGAACATGCAGTTTTTACTTGCAGCCTAATAGTATGGTGTATTATATTGATTGTACTGAGTGTAAAAGGCTGAACTAGGATCATTTCCGTGGGTAATTCTTGGTCATGGTCATATTACATAATGCCACAATCTATCTGGTCATTTCATTAAGTATTTGTGTATCCCTGCTTGTGGTGTTTTGAATAAGAATAGCCCCCACAGGTTCATATTGTTGAATGTTTGGTCCCCAGTTGGTAGAACTGTTTGGGAAGGATTAGGAGGTATGGCCTTGTAGGAGGAGGTGAGACACTGGAGGGCTTTGATGTGTCAGAAGTCCATTCTATTCCCAGGCAACACAGCACTCTGCCACTTGCCCTCTGTCTTGTGTGTATGGATCAGATGTAAATTCTCTGCTAATGCTCTCTTTCCCAAAATCTAGATATTTAAGATCCCAGAATAGACACTTAAAAAATATTCCTTTCTCCCTGGGGAGTCCTTTTCTTGCCCTTTGTTTAGAGAACGTAGACATTTGATGAACAGCCTTTGTCTGTGCTATTAGTACCTCCAGCAAATAACCGGAGTAAGAAACAGCACTTCTCTCCCAAAGACAGCAGGAAGTATGTCTTGGCTTCAGACATTCCTTTCCAGCCACAGTTCAGGAAAGAACTGTAAATGACATCTATAAAAGATTGCTATATTGTTTACTTGAAAAATTTAAGACATTGTACCATAAATTTCCTCAACAACCGCACAACAGTAACTAGGACTGTGGATATATTGATTAATTTGAACATGAAAAATAATTATATATATGCATATATATTATTTATATATTATTTTGGAATTATTAGAGTATAATTAATGTCAAGTGTTCTTGATACTAATTATACTCTAATAATTCCAAAATAATCATAGTTCATCATACTTTACTATACATAGTTAAATATTTGTTTCTTATAGATGACTTTTAGTGATGTAAACTAAGAATATTAACTAGCTTATAAATATGTTGGTAATAGAGAATTATATTTGAAAATTACATGTATTAATACTGAACCACAAAGAGCAGGTTAGAGTAAAGATAAAGCAAGTTGGTAAAGATATTGCATGACTTCTTGGCATTTTGGAAACCCTGCTCCAAACACCTATGTGAGGACACTCAGGAAAACTCAATGTTTTCATCAGTATCTTAAAACTACCTGCTGTACAGGTACCTAATTTGAAATCAGTCCTGGATCTGGAATCCTGTGCTCTAGAACATACACCCATTGCTCCTTTGTCCTAAATGGGAAAACTGGTGCCCTGGCGCATGTGCCATTGCTCCTTTCTACTTCTGTTTTTGCCTAAATGATTGCAGAAAAGAGTAACTGCTTAGCATCCTAGGCACTTTATGTAGCACTTCGAAGACAAGGCTGGGGACTCTCTCCCCATTCTTCTGTGCCAACACCTAGGGATAGTACTATGACAAAAAATGACTTTAAAGGGTATGTAAGTGGAGCATGGTATCCAAAATGGGCAGCTCTCCATAAAATATCACTCATCATTCAAAGAACAAACACCTTCCACAAACGTCATCATCTTTTCATTCTAAATACAACATCATCTTTTGAAATATTTGACCAAAATTGAAATTAGACATTCTAATTACTACTCATTTCAAATTGGTAAAGCGTCAAGTAAGGCAAAACAGATGAGGAGAGGGTCATGACAGAATTTGTTGTATTTTTTAAAAACAAATCTAAGGGTATTTATCTTTATTTTCTTTAATACTCGCATCAATCATAGAGTGCTGTGATAAATACTGAGAAAGATAATTGTTTTGTATCTTGAAAATTATATCAAATAGAATATAAAGCTATAGTTCATTAAGTTATACATAAAATTACAATTACTCAAAATACACTTGACACAATTTGATTAGTATACCAGTAAATAAACATTGCTATCTGTGTGCACATATACGCGTTATGTGCTAATCTAACTCCCAACAGAACATATTTTAAAGAGATCCAGAAAGATCGACTTCTCTCCCCCTTCCACAGAGTTTCATAGCTTGGCCACTGTGTGCAGCTTCAGGTTCATGTGTGTTTAAACTACTCATTCTTGTGAGCAAACCTCTGCCATTGGTGACTTGTGTGTGTGTGTGTGTGTGTGTGTGTGCAGACATTTGCAAAGTCTCTACTCTGTGTGTGGGACTGTGTTGGGTGCTTTGTAATGATTTTTTAAAATGGAAACAACATTGTAGTTCTAGGAGTTAAGCCTATTGCTCCACCATACCCCTCATCCAATCTTTGGTTTTAAAGTACAGACTGAGGCGCATGGATGTTAGGAAGCTCAGTGAAGAAAGCATGACTAGCGCTGCTGAAGCTGCCATGTCAGATCCTTCCCCACTCAGCTACTCTGAAGTTATTTGGGGTAGGAAGGGTTCTTTTTACTGTTATTAAATTTGTGTGTGTGTGTGTGTGTGTGTGTGTGTGTGTGTGTGTACACGCGCGCGCACATACACATGTGCATATGTGTTCACTCATGCAATAGCCATATAAAGATCAGAAGACAACTTACAGAAGTTGGTCCTCTCCTGTCACTTTGTGGGTTTGAGGGATTGAACTCAGGTCATCAGCCTTGGCAGCAAGGGCCTTTACTGGGTGAGCCATCTTGCCATCTCCGTAGAAGGCAGTCTTGAGGAGAAAGGGCTTGATTTGAAAGTATCCCATCGCCTCAATCATGCCATTTATAGATCTAAGCAATAACTGCAAATATAAACTTCAATGGTCTATAGTCACTTCAAGTTTTAGATTCTCTGGTATCTCTTGTACTTTCACTGGACATTATTTTATATTCTTTTTGTGTAGATCCCTGAGCATAATCAAGAAAACAGAGCCTTTAAATTCTTTCCAAACACCTTACATTGCTTTGCAGATGATTACTCTCCCCATTTGCAGTCTTCTACCTACCGCCTTGCTCCCTCCTGCCGACTTTCCTCCTAAGGGCTTTCCAAAGGTTGTGAACCTGTTGACACCAGTCCCTTGTTATAATAAAAAATGCTAAAACCCTGAAAACCAAACAACTTTTCTACTTGTGCTCTAACATTTTCTATCTTAATATCATGGCTCAGGAAGTGTATGCCACAGAATTTAAGAACTACTACCTTGAACTCTTCACATTGTTATGCAAATAATGGAGGAATAGACATGGAATTTCCTATAGAAATAGAAAGTTATTTTTATAATACTCAGTTTTTGACTAAAGAAACATGAACTTGGCCATTACTTTAATAACATCTTTTACTCTCCCTACTGCAGATGATCTCATTTCTTTCTTTTTTTAATGCAGATTAATTTTTATTTATTTTTTTATTAATTAATTATTTATTTACATCCCAAATGCTGCCCCTCCCTTCTGGTCCCCCTTGCAGAGTTCTTCCCCCCATCTCCCTCCCCTTCACCTGTGGTTATCCCCCCACCCTGGGACATCAAGTATCTATAAGATTAGGTGCATTCTCTCCCACTGAGCTAGACAAGGCAGCCCCCTGCTACATATGTGCCAGGGCCTCAGACCAGCCTACATGTGCTCCTTCATTGGTGGCTCAGTCTCTGGGAGTTGCTAGGAGTCTAGGTTAGTTGACACTGTTGGTCTTCCTGTGGCATTGCTATCCTCTTCAGTTCCTTCAATCTTTCCCCAAACTCTTCCAGTATGTGTCTCTAATCTCAGTTCAATGCTTAGCTGTGAGTATATGCATCTGTCTCAGTCAGCTGCTGATTAGAGCCTCTCAGAGGACAGTCTGCAAGTACAACATAGCATCAGTAGGAGTGTCAGGGATTGGTGCACACCCATGGAACCGATTCCAAGTTGGGCCAGTCACTGATCAGCAGTTCCTTCGTCTATGTTCCATTTTTGTCCCTGCTGGAGGTGGTCTCTTCAGCTTCCATATTCCCACTGTTGGGCATTTTGGTTAAGTTCACCTCATTGAGTCCTGGGAGCCTTCCCCATCCCATGTTTCTGGGACTTTCTAGAGATTGCCCTACCCCCATCCCAGACACTACATATTTCCATTCATTTTCCTGACTCTTTGAGCTTCTCTCTTTCCCACATAGGCCCCTCCTTCCCTCAGCCTCCCATGACTATTTTCTTCCCCCTTCTAAGTGAAATTCAAGCTTCTTCACTTTGGCTTTCCTGCTTGTTTAACTTCTTTGGGTCTGTGGGGGTGTATCATGGGTATTATGTACTTGTTGGCTAATATCCACTCATCGGGGAATACATACCATGCATATTCTTTTGGATCTGGGTTGCATCACTCAGGATTAACTTTACTTAGAATCTGTTTTCAAATGATGTAGGAGCTGAAGATTAGGGATAAGTTGTTGAGAATTGACAGGAGGACAAGTTGTCTAAAAGTCCTTTGTTACTCCTTTGGGAGAAACATTTGATATGCCATTTACTATTTTAATACTAGAAGCAGTCAATAACTTTAGAGAAAAACAAAACAAAACAAAACAAATCATACACCCTATGCTTTCACAGCCTAAAAAAGTCTTGCAAGGATGCTCAAAGCCAAATGTCAGAAGTGTCAGAGCCTAGTGGAGGATGCTGATGACACCGTAGAGGCTTCGTGCACTTCGACGTCCAGCTCTCATGAAGGCATCTGGTTCTTCTGGAGAGTCTTAGTGGTTTCAACAGTATTCAGCCAAAACATACGGAAAGCTGATTATTGATGGGGAACAGAGAGGCACAGCTGTCCACAGATGTCTCTAACCCTCACTTCACTTCATAAGTAAGATATAAACGCAGAGATTGCACATGCTGAATTGTCAGGTGTTCTAATGAGCTTGCTCCCTCTGCTATGAGAACTGAGCCATATTGTCTTACCAATGAAATTTAAAAAGAATATATGTCTTCAACCCTGTCGGAATCCACATGTGCCATTGCTGCCTGCCATCTCCCAAGGGATGGGGCAGTGCTGAGATCTTGGGTAATGGCAAGGTGCCTGCCTTCCTTGTTAACAAGCTTTGTTTGAACCATTTAGATGGTAGCCTTAATGTTCTTGAAACCTGCTCTGTGCTTGTTTAATTATAATATAGTTTGGCACTTTGACATTTAATTTTCTTGTTTGGTTGTAATTATCTTCCATGAGAGTTGAATTATATTTACTTCCCTTAGCCGTTCCTTTCCTTCTCCACCCTGCCCCACTTTACAATGTGTAACTCCGACTATGACTCACCATGCAGGGATCAGCCTGAGTCTGGGGAGGAAAACCTGGCCTCAGGCTGTGGCTTTGCTGCAACTTTGTGGGAGCTGCATACACTCCTCAGACAGTTTGAGCACTGGGCTGTGACTCTCTCTCCATCAGTTGCAGTGGCCTGCCTAAGGTCAAAGGAGAGACAGAGTCCCTTCTAAGTGGCTTCTGCTCCACTTTCAGAATAACTATGATTTTCTAAAACAAATTTCAGTGAATTCTCAGAAATCTCATTTTTCTGGAGTCAGGTCATATCTGGCTCCCCAGTTCATTTGGGAAATCTGCCATCTTCTCAAGGCAGGGGCTGAACTTTAACAGATGATGCAGTGTTTCAAAGAGTATTACACTGTCTTCTCTGTATATGTTGTATATACATACATGCATACATAATACATACATACATATATACATACATACATGACATAGCCCTCTGACTTGATCCTCGCAACCCCCCCTGTGACTTAGTTATAGGCTTCACAGATCTGTAATTTTCTGTGTACTACCTTATATTCAGTGTTTATTTTTTCATGTTTTGTGTGCAAGGATGCATACACACTTGTGTGTGCATGTGCATTTGGAGGTCTGAGGTTGATATCTAAAGGATTTTTCAATTGCTCTCCACCTTATTCATTGAGGCAGGGTCTCTCAGTTGAACCTGGGACTCACCAATGTGACTAGTCTGGCTGACCAGCTTGTTTTGGGCATTTCCTGTACCTAGCCCTAGAATGATTGGCAGCTCCTGTTCATGCCTTGCATTTATGTGGGTCCTAGGCATCTGAACTCTGCTCTTCCTGCTTGCATGGCTAGTGCTTTATCCACTGTGAAGTCTTTTCAGTAATCAGTATTATAATTTTAATCACTCTCATATTTAAATGTATGTAAGAATTCACTACACATTTATGCTAGAATTCCACTATGTTTAGAAGCAAAGGTTAAGATCTGTGGATTTCTATTTTATACCGAGTTTCCTCTTTTTCCACTGGCATATCCAAATTAATCAAAATTGTAAATGCCACCAGCTTCTACAGTCGGACCTTGCTCAATACTTTGTGCCTGTGTAAAAACATCTTCATCGCTATAACTTAGTGTTGTTGGAACACTTTGACTGCAGTCTCCTAAAGTCTACTTCGTCCTTCTAGCCAACCAAAGAAACTTCTGGAAACTGAAGAGCAGGAAGAGGAAAAAAGATGAGAATACATACACAGAAGGAAAGAAACCAGGTGGAAGCACCTAAAAGAACTGGCTGGAAAAGAGTAGTGGAGAAATGGGAAGAAAGTGTGCATGGGTGGTGTGAGGGGTACTCAGAGCCTTTCAGGATGAATGGTAGTGGCTCAGAAGCATCTTTGAAGGAAGCTCAGGCAACAATGTCTGAAGCCCTTGAGAGAGACCTGTCCTGGTGTGTTACAAGCCTGGTTTCCTAGGAAGGAGACCCCAGTCAGAATCTAGATGGCTAGCACACAGAACTTGGAGCACATAATCAGTGCTTGAAATGGCCATGGGGAAAGACATGGCCCAAGAAAGGAAGAACTATGGCAGTATTGTCACAGTAGGTACTGCTGACCCTGCAGAGCCTTCTGCAGGCAGGAACGAAGCTATTAGGACAAGGGGCATTGGCTTTATTGCCTGTGTTTAGTCACTGAATTGTTTTGAGAAGAGCAAGCACATTGGGGTGGATCAGGCTTCCATAGCCAAGTCTATTGCTGAAAGAGAGAACAGTTACCTGCTTGCAGTTCAGCCAGCTTCTGGATGCTGAGGAGGTGGTAGCTGACATGGCCCAACATGCTCCCACCTCTCAGAGACAAACTGAATCAAGTTACTGTTCCTCATAATCCTGGGAAAGTTTGGACTTATGCTTTAACTTATACCTTTTAGCTGGTACAATGCAAAACGTGACTGTTAGAGACTAGTTATATACAGTGGTAGGAATTACTACTTTTCCATCAGAAATGTAATGCTAGACTCTCTCAAAGCCATTAATTGACATCTGCTCACACAACATAATTTCCTATAAGTAAGAGAAAGGGAGCCAGGGCAAACGGGTTTTGTCATATTTTAATCTAACAGTAACATCTTTAACAGTTACAATAGTCACAATCTTTATGGTCTTTGATGAGAAGATTTAGAATTTCAGCGACATGTGGATTTTCATTTTTATCAAATTATGATCAACAAGGATAAAAATAGTAAACTTTTTTAGTTGTAAAAGAAATTAGGAATAAAAGAATATGCTTTATGGAGTCCCCTCTTGTATAGACTGCATTACTAAATGATACATTAAAACATTAAATTGATAAAATTCAAGGTTAGTCTCTATTTTAGTCAAATAACTAAAACCTTTACCTTAAGTATAAAAAAAAAATCCAAACCTAATTTCTATAATAAAAAAGAGAAGGAGGGCAGTGTTGGTGCACACCTTTAATCCCAGCACTTGGGAGGCAAAGGCAGGTGGATTTCTGAGTTCAAGGCCAGCCTGGTCTACAAAGTGAGTTCCAGGAAAGCCGGGGCCATACAGAGAAACCCTGTCTTGAAACAAAACAAAACAAAACAAAACAAAACAAAACAAAACAAAACAAAACAAAACAAAACAAAACAAAACAAAACAAAACAAAACAGAGAAGTGACAGTTTTTAGGCTCAACAAGATAGGGTCAAAGAACAAAGGATGATGTCAGGTCTCTTAGGTGAAACTGTCAGTATCTGAGTTTCTATTGCTCCCAGTGAAGAGCAGAAAGGGCATCTGATCATGGTCACAGCCTGTTCTGAAGGTCGTTAGCTCTGATCGATTCACTTGCATTGTCTACCTATTCCTCCCTTCAGCTGTAAGTCTGATCATGCTTCCACACCAAAATAAGCAAAAGGTAGTCAGACAAAACAACTGATGTTTTCAATCCTTACTGATCCAAGTAAAACCTCTCCATCTGCCACTTAACTGTGACAGGTCACTTCCACTCTCTGTCCTTCACTATGTAAATGGATTGATCATTGTGACCCTGAGTGATGCTTAGGAGGATAGTTGGTATTGTACACACAAAAGCTCTTGGAATCCAAGTAGGCACTTCTATCCTTGCAGGTAATAGCACATACATTTTGGGCACTATGCTGGCATTTCCTCCTGCATTGTCTCAATTCCATTAGAGACCCATGAATGCCTTTAAACTGGACCAGGCAGTAATGGCTTCCACCTTCTGGATGGATGTTTAGTATTGTCTTATCACTGTGATGAGCAAGCCACATCATATTTAGCATTTTGTCCTCAAGTGGGCCACAGTGAAATTGCTGTTTCTGAAGAACATGATAAACAAATATGCTTTATAGCTTAATTGTAGATCTTAATCAAAAGGCTGAGTAAAAGTAGATAGATTCTCAGTCAGATCTTTCAATTGAGGTACATTTCACAAATCAGACTGGCACCACTCTAACCTCCTAATGGTACCCAGGTGGCTGTTGAATACATCAAAGGGAGGACACTCAGGAAACGATGAATGGCTATGAGATTCAAATGTGATAGTTTTTGATGGAACTGAAAGGTTAGGGATAAATGCCAACCTTTCATTCCTTTCCACACCCACAAGGAAAGAATCCGGGCTGATCCTGGAAGAAGGTGTGATCCTGACTGCTTCCCTCGGACTCCATCCCCATCTGCTGCTATGGGAGCACAGCCCCAGCAGCACTCCTGAGAGGCAGCAAGCTGTGACTATTTTTTATATCCTACAGACATAGTGTGCACCCTGGTGTGTAACTTAGAGTGGGGGGATGTTACAAGCTGGACCTTATTTCTCCTTATTTCTTGATTGCTTTTCCCAGTCAGACTTGGGTTGCACCCTGGCTGATAAAAAACAAAAACAAACAAAAGAACGTTTTCATAAATGCAGCAATTCCTAGAGCCTTCTGTTACACTGTCGGCCAGAACTGATCATCTTTAACCTCCTCCACATTGCTGACACCTCCTCCTCCTTGAGCCTGTCTCTATTCTCCTGGGATCCTATTCTCCTGTGGCTCACTATTCTTACCCAGAGCCTCCTGTTCTCTTTTTGTGTTTCTCCTTAGTGTATCAGCTCCATGAGTCTAGGAACAAGACCTACAGTGTTCCTGGTCACATGCCCAGTTCCAAAACCAGTCCCGGGTACATAAGCCTTAATAGATTTAAGTTGATTCATGAGTTATCATTAAAATGAGATATACTTGATATTAGTGCCACCAGGTTCCTTTCTAGTAATGATTATTAGTCTATGTATGGAGGAAAATACTTGACAATATGGCTCCTTTTAGAATTCTACCAAAGTCCTACCTAGGCTTGAGTGGTGTCACTCCTGTCTCTTCTGTGTTACATCTGTCCATCACTGTCTGCCCTTGGATTCTACCTCTCTATGGCAGTGCAATGTCTGCCTCACTGTGAAGTGGGAAGTCTGTTAAACTCATGTGTCTTATTATAGGTTTCAGGTAGGCATTCATCTTGCTTTACTGAAGATATCTGTTTAATATTCAACCCATGGCCATCTATGGCAAGTCTCTCTGGATGGAGGAATATAATCTGACTTTCATATATATATATAAAATCTGTTTCTGGGAGTCACTTGTATTAACAGCACCACTTGTTTTGAATTAGTAACAATATAATATTATACATTTCATATTTACAATATGCCTTATACCATTAGGAAGATTAAGCATATATATGACTATATATATATATCATATAAAATTTTTTAATCCAGTCAGTTCTCACAATAACCCTATGTGGTAGATGTATGTAAGGGCCACAGTAAAAGAACTGTCAAAATGGCCACTCTAGAGTTAAGGATTTTATTTTTAATTATGGGTAAGTGAGAGAAAATATCCAGAGGCATTTAGAAGAGTTCAGGGCAGTCAGAAAGAGAAATGACAGAACATGGGCAGATCTAGGAAAGTAGGAATCATAGAGAATAGCAAGAGAAACCCTATGAAAGAATAGCAGAGACAATGAAAGAACTAGAGAGAGAAGGTTAAAGAATAGTGAGTTATAAAGAGGATAGCAGCTAGGAGGAGCATCTGTGACCTGGAGCAGGCCTGGGAGTTTGCAATGGGGTGGGATGAGTGATAGGGCCAGTGGCATCTAATGTTATTATGGGGTCTATAAAACATATAACAAGTTCTTGTGGGTAGAGACAGAGGAAACCTGGATGCCAGTTTGGGCCTCGATGTACGACAGGTATATGTCAATGGGATGTACCTACTTCCAGAGGCAAGGAAGTGACTCCTGGTGAGCAGGAAATCCATTTTATAAGTTCCTAGGGACTGTTGGCTTTTATCTAACAACCAGAAATCCTTCTACAGTCTAGCTTGAGCTAATGAATGAATATAAGGACTCCTGTGATATAACAGTTCATATAGATGAGAAAACCAAGGCGAAGAAAGATGTGAATCTAGAGGGCTAGGGTCAAACTCTTTTACACCAATACTTCCTATACAGATAAAGTTTAGATCTGCTTTCCTGTAAGAATGCAATCTTTCAAAGGTCAAGAGTGTTCTTTTTTTGCCAATATATTTTCTCTAGATCATTGTGCTAACACGTAGTGTATAGAAAAACCAAGCCACTGCCTCCCTATTTCACTATTTTTGATATCAGTGACCAAGTCTTTTAACCCTTTTGAGCCCAAAGTCTCCATATCTGCGCTATACAATCTTGTCTTCTGCTCAGTCTTCCTTCTGTTTCACTTGCTACTGAAGTCTAGTCCTGCACCTACTTCCACCTGGTACAAATTAAATCCAGTTTGATTCAGATAGAATATTTCTGGGGAACCAGAAAGGTCCATTACAGCGTGGTTTAGCTGCTAAAGATAACATTAAAAGAAACAACTCTGAATTAAAGGTTTTATTTTATTTTTAATTTAGACAATTGCTTGAATGTTTTCTTTCTCAAAGATAGTGGATTTTATTATCACTTCACAAAATAACTCCCACCGATCCATCATAGATCAGAGAAGTCATCACTTTCTACCAAAATGTTCTTTTGGTTTTTCCAGGCAGAGAATATGCTAGATTGCTATTATTTGTATATCAATATATAACTACATAAAGCCATAACACTGAGCCCATTCCCCACAAAAACATTTATCCATGATCCAAGACTACAAGACCTAAGTCACCCTTTGCTGTTTCTCACTGATTGCAAACAGTGATCATCTGAATAATACTGAGCACTGTACCAGAGCGTCTGTAATTATTTTATGCTTTTGGTATTTTTATAAAAGCCTTCATGTAAAAGGTATGAACAGATAACTCTGGCAAGATGTACTTACTAGGCATCCAGCCATCTACAACTGTAGCTGCTCTTAGCCTCTTTGTGAGTTTTACTTTTTCTTACCGTTTGTCCACACTTGCCCCTGGCTTTACTCCTTATCACTAGATAGGAGAAAGAAGGAAAGAGGGGAAATGAGGGAGGGAGAGAGAGAGAGAGAGAGAGAGAGAGAGAGAGAGAGAGAGAGAGAGAGGTCTGAAACTACTTTCTTTCCTCTTGTTTCCCATTTGAGCAGGACTACTAACAAACCACAACCAATCCTCCCACCCTCCCAAAATGACTAACAACCATTATCCCAGCCTCTCAGGGGGCCCTAACATTTATATACCCTCTGAAAAGTTCCCAAAATTCCAATCGTCACACAATTTCAGAAACTCTGTGCAACTGGCAAAACCTCTGAAAGAGCACAGGGCAAATAATAGTCAGCAGCCTCATATCCCTACACCTGGGATTAAAATGAAAATAAACAAACAAACAAACTTATTCTTATAGTATTTCTATGTCTTTTTCAAAGAAATGAAAAATTCAGATTTCTCACTACATATAACATCATATGGAAAGAGGGGCATACATAGTACAGAGTACTCAACTTAAAAATCCCAAAACAGACTCCCTTGGGCTTTGGGGCTTTGGGGCTTTGGGGCTTGGGGGCTTGGGGGCTTGGGGGTTTGGGGGCTTGGGGGTTTGGGGGCTTGGGGGTTTGGGGGCTTGGGGGCTTGGGGGCTTGGGGGCTTGGGGGCTTTGGGGCTTGGGGGCTTTGGGGAGGGGCTGACCAGCACTGAATGTGCTGGTGTTTGGAAGGATGAAGCATTACAGTTGCTATTTTTTGGCCCCGGTTTCCACGTTATTTTGGGAGACAGTTTCAAGATGTCTATCTTTCTTCAAGAAAACTTCAAGGTTATTAGAGATAATACTATCAATCAAATGCAAGCTACAGCTTGCTCTATGCCTCTGTTGAATTATTTCCTTAAAAAACTTTCAGGTATAAACAGACCCTTTTTTTCAATTCTCTCAAGGTAGGGCACATTTCATCAGGATTCATGGCTAATATAACAAAGTGCTGGGCTTTGAATCATATAAGGCTTATACTCCTTGTAGAGACTATCTGATTACTCTCTTACTCTGTAACACTGTGCTAACAAAATGCCACAGGCTAAGCAGCTTATATACAATGGCATTTATTTTCACAGTTCTGAAGGGTTCACAATCAAGGGGCTAGCAGGTTTGTTGTCTGCTGAGGATTCCTTTCTCTTTGATTGTACTTTCTTGCTACCCTCTCACAGGGTGAGAGAAGACAGTCTCTAACTCCACTTTATGAGAGCTCTCTTGAAAGCTCCATGTGATCAAGTTGGGGATTAGATTTCAACATAAACTGTTGCACTGGGTGACAGCTGTCTGGCTTGTGATTGTGGATGGTAGTTGTGCTAGTGTTTCCCACCCCCACAGCAGAATCCTAGGTGCAGTCTTGGCTACACAATTGGGAGTCCTTCCCATTAAAGTTGTCCCTTGGTCTTGATATTGAACCATGTAACTTGCTTTGGCTGGTTGAATGAGGTTAAAATGGGGAAAGAGTCAGTTCCTGTCGGAGTCTTAAAAGACATCCTCAGCTTTTGCTTATTCTCTTGTACTTACGCCAGCTCCATAAGAATGAAATTGTCCAAGCCAGCATGCGTTCAGTGGAAACAAGGGACACAGGGATGACAGCCACAAAGGTGAACCTGTTCCTGTAGAGGAATGAACAAGTGTAGCTAAGACCAACACAGTCATCTCTCTTGACTCATGCATGTGAAAGCAAAGACATGCTAACACTCACATGAAAATAAGAAGTACAAATGCAGTCCCCACTATCACTTATCATCTGACAGCCACTTTCTGCAGCCTGTTTTCTGCTACTTTATTAAAATATGTCTTCATGTATTTATTGCTCCACAGGGCCTTCAGGTGAGAAGTCTCAATGCAGCTTAGCTGGAGTGTGTAAAACAGCTCAGCAATGACACCACAGTCAATATGTCTGCTATTTGTACTCACCTGAAGGATGGGAGACCACTTTGATCCACTCCCTTGATGACACAATGCCTCTCTGTTTCCTCACCACTTAGCCTGTCCTATGGAGCTAGACACCTGTCCTTACAACAGGCCATCAGGCCTTGCCCACAGGAATAGGTTTCTTGAGAGTGTCTAAGGTACCATCCATAGTACCTATTTCATAATAACGTAGAAAGTCACACCTGTCACTTAGATCCATTTAATATTTATTTCATGTTTAAGAAGGATAAAGTCAGAAGGGATCATCCAGGGGTTGTCAAAATTTCTTAGCTATCATTGGAAACAAAGACAGGCTGGTATATTTGATTACCTCATCCTGAACCACACTAGGAAGAGGTAATAAAATAAATAAATCCTCAAATAAAATAAGGATGTGAAAAATGTTATAAATAATTGTTTTAGGGAGGAAAAACATGACAGTTTTGATTGATTAATTAATAAGCTAATTAACTTCCAGTGTGTGTAAGAGCTATAGAAAGACATAATGACACATGTATGACTGGTACACATGATGGAAGATACTTTAACACTATCCAAAAGGTGATTTCTGTGGCATTAGTAAAGGAATTAATTAAGTTTCTAAAAGAGTTCTGTGTGTGGCCCAAACAGGAAAACAGACTGGGATGAGGTTGACAGCAGATTACCAGAGGTAGCTAGCTATTGCACACTAAAAAGATGCCATATACCCGTCATTGTGCATGTATTTATGTAGATGGCCTTGGACTATGGAAGTCAAAATGGTGTCCAAACAGCTGCCATCAATCTGTCAGTGGTAGAGCAGGGTGAGCCCTGGGAGACAAAGAGAGACAGAAAATAGTGGCATCCTCCTGACTGCTCCCTGATGAGCCTGGTGATTCACAGGGTACACTGCTATCTAAAGACAAAGAAGCCCCACTTGTTACCCTTAACTTTGTATGTTCAAGCTCCTGGAGGAAGGGCAAGATTACCTAGAAGGGAACCATCTGACTCAGAAGTTAAAGAAATTCAGTAGCAGCACAGAGAGACTTGAAGACTGCAAACTACATCAGGTGACACAGATATTGGGACTAGGTAACTACACAGTAGAGGCTCTGTACACTGTAGGAGTCTGGCAACATTCTAACCCTATAGGTTATTCCTCCACAAGAATATCCTCCCATTGAGAATCACTGACTTAGATGATAATCCAGAGGATAAAAATTGAAAGAACAAATTTAATAAAAGAAAATAAACTTAAGCATGGATTTTTCTTTCCATTTCAAATTTAAGTCAGTCTTCTCTAACCTGGGGTCCATGATGATAGGAACTGTGGGAGGTTTTAGAATCTCTGCCTTTTGTTGCTATTGTATCCCTATCACTCCTCTTTATGCCAAAACCGTAGTAATAAGAAGGACCATATTGCTTGCAATAGACATATTGGAGGAGATTCATGTGTGGCAAAACTTTTCTTAGGGATATGCTTCACACATGTCTACTAACCCCAGATGGGGAGGCCACAACAGACCAAAGTATGTATACCACCAACGTCCAATTGCTGAACCAATGAGTTTTATTGGGGTTACTTACAGGAATATGGGTGAGGGGTTTTCTACAGAATTAGAAATTACTCAGTGTACCTATATCATCAAAGCCTACCAGCAAGGGTGACAGCTCACAAATTCTAGGAAGCTGGAGCATTCTGCACAGCCTGCAAGCAACTCAATAGATGGAGTGTCTTTTCTAAATTACTCATTGTGGTCTAACCCTTTTCCTGTCAGTTTGGCTTGTCTGAGAATGTCTCTCAGCAGTCTATTGTTTACCTTAGGAGGGAGGAACCTAGTGGGTCTGATCAGTTTCAGGGACTTCTTGAAGCTATTTTGATTTGTTTACTTTTCTACTTAAGGAGCTTTCCTGAAGGATGAAATGTTTTGATCTGGGAGGAAATTTACAAAATGTACTAACTTTTCCCCTGACTCTCACATTCTTTTCACTCCCTCTTATGCAATGATGCCTGTACTGGCTAGTTTTGTGTCAACTTGACACAGGTTGTTGTTGTCACAGAGAAAGGAGCTTCAGTTGGGGAAATGCCTCCATGAGATCCAGCTGTAAGGCATTTTCTCAATTAGTGATCAAGGGGGGAGTTCCCTTTGTGAGTGGTGCCATCTCTGTGCTGGTAGTCTTGGTTCTATAAGAGAGCAGGCTGAGCAAGCCAGGGGAAGCAAGCCAGTAAGAAACACCCCTCCAGGGCCTCTGCATCAACTCCTGCTTCCTGACCTGCTTGAGTTCCAGTCCTGACTTCCTTCAGGGATGAACAGCAATGTCGAAATGTAAGCTGAATAAACCCTTTTCTCCCCAACTCGCTTCTTGGTCATGATGTTTGTGCAGGAATAGAAATCCTGATTAAGACAATGCCTGATCTTTGGAAGGGTGAACTATATCTAGCCACCTATGGTTATAAATTAGTACACATGCCATGTGTACTAATGTCACATGCTCTAAGAATCTTTACCAGTAGTCAAGAGTGGGGAGCTGATAATAGTGATCTATGAATGAAGGCAGTTTGGCATGCACATCTCATTGACCTAGTAAAACAATAGGATCTGCTCCCCCATTGGGTCCTATGATCTCTCCAGCACTGAGTTTATGTCTTGGCTTATAGTACCAGATGTGAATTCCCTCTTAAGGAGTGGATCTGAAATACAACTGGAAAGCTGTTGGTCTTACTCATGACTTCTGAACTGCTTTTGCACAAGCAGGAGGAAATGTTTCAATCACTAGTGTTGTATCTAAGTTTTTGCTGAGACTGTAACATTCCACCTTGCAGGGATGCCCCAAAGATGACATAGTATGGAAAGCAGGAATGAGTCTGGAGGTGTTATGCAGCTTGAACAAAGGGGAGGCCAGCAGTAGATGAAGTAAGACAGCTGGAAAGAATCAAGCCAAGGCAGTCCTCAAGCAATAACACACACACACACACACACACACACACACACACACACACACACACACACTGGTGGAGACTGGGATTCATGGTGTCATGCCTGGTGAACTATATCTCCAACAGCAGGAATGATCATTACCATCCCTGTAACCATGGGTTTGCCTTTTTTGACAAGGTCCAGTGTACCAGATGACAATATTTAGACAGGTAATGATGTAGCTTTCCTGTCCCCAATCATCATGTGCAGGGAGAACAAAACCAGATCCCAGGAGTTTAGGGTCCCAGGTTTTTCTTCTTTTTTCTTTTCTTTTTTCTTTCCTTTTTTCTTTTTCTTTTCCTTTTTTTTTTTTGAGGAAAAAGCAACAGAGCACTAGTTTTTATCCTGTAATAGATGGTTTGTCCAGCTGTAGATGCTGCAAAAAGGAAGCTGAATGTTAATTAGATGTCAACAGTAATTATGGTGATTATGTGTTTTGAATAGCTATTGGGAATAGCTGGATCTGCATCCAGAACGTGATGTGAATGACATTTTAATAGTTTTTAAAAGAAAAAGAAAGCAGCTTGTTACTAAAGAAATTACAGTGAATAGAAATATAGTGAAATACATTCTTAACAAAAGACTGTAACATGAAGATATTTTTCCATGAACCATATAGAACATACTGAAGAAAAATCGTGAAAGTTATTGGGACAGATAGAACCTTTCTTAGGAGAACATCAATTACCTTGCAGCTTTGGCTTGATGTTTCACTAGCAACGTATGTTTCGTAATTTCCATATAACCTAAGCCTGACAAAAATTCTTATAAAACTATCATTTTACCAATATTTTAGTTATGTTCTTTAATCTATGGCAATAATCTATATGTCATAAGACACTTTAATTAAACTGGTTTATTTTCTGCTAATATTCCAAATTGAACTTAATCAAATTCAGATATTTGTGTTCTTTTAATTTAAGGAACTCTATGTTTTCATAAAATGCTGTCATTTAACTTTTAAAAATAGTCTGCTTTATATATTTAACACATTTTATGTGATTCTCAGGGGTAAAGAGATATTGTCATGTCTCTCCTGCTGGAGTTCAAATGTACACAGGAGGGAAGACACTATCTCTTGTATTTGCATTTGGAAAGGACAAGAAACCTGTGCAGGTGAATAGCAGTCCCTTATGTAGTCACTTATTCTGCAGATGTTTCCAACATTTCTTATGTCACCACTATGAGGAAGGGGTGGGTACAGACATCCACATCATTGTTTGGTGACATTTCTAAGAAACAGTGGGTATTTCCATCAGTATTAGAGACTGCCTGACTCAGCTACTCTAGTCCCACCCTGTAAGCTCTATTATGCCTTGTCCCAGCTACAAACAATAGTCTGCATGCCTTAGATAAATTGGTGAGAGATTGGCTCCTGTCCTCAGCCATCTATGGAATGGCTCTTCAGCATTCCACAGGAAGTAGCAAAATATGGGATGAGTGGTCTATAGGAAGATAGATGTGAAACTTTGAAAAAGCTTGTGGACACCTCTTAGAATAGGCCTTCCACAGATTGCTGGGATATAGCAGTAAGGTAAGAGTACAGAGCAGACTCAAAGCACAGAAGCCAACAGGGAGCAGCAACATCACTGAAAGAGCAGAGGTTTATTCTGTACCATTGGATTACAGAGAATGAAGTGAGGCATGCTTAGCACAGAGGCTGAAGATGCACATATGGCCCAGATACGCAGACCTATGGACAGTGTTAAAGAGAGACTTTGTTTATTTGTAAGTCAGCCTTGAATTCACCATGTTGTCTCAAGTGGCTTTAAGGTTCTGATTCTTCATGCTTTCACTTTCCAAGTTCTGAAGTTACAGGTGTGTGCCAACTGTGGTTACAGGTGTGTGACACCATACCATACCAGGCTATGTGGATCTAGAGCTTCATGCATGGTAAATAATCACTCTACAGTTTGAACTATCTCCTCAGCCCGAAGAAGAGATCTTATTCTTAACAGCAATAAAAGGCGAGCAAAGGTGGCTAAGCAAGAGAGTGAGGTTATCAGTTTAACCCTTAAGAAAGATCTTTCTGGCTGCTATGGAATCAGGGGGAGTAGTTAGGCAACTGTTACAAGATTCTGAATAGATAGGAAGGTGCAAGTAGATTTAAAGAGAACATTTACAGGTAGAATCCATAATGTTCCTTTTCTGTTGCTTGAAGGAATATTACTGGGGCACATTTCAATTTGTACTGGTTCCAAGAACAACAAAATAGTAATAGAATCAAAGTAATGGCCTTGACTGGGTATTTACTCTCTGATGGACACTTGATCAGCCCTTGTCGTTAATCTTGACAACTCTGTAAATAGGATAGAGATTTATTCATTTTTCTCCCCTGCCTTCTCAGGAACAAACAGAACCAAACACATTAAGCTTATTGTCCAGGATCTTGTTACCAGAAGCTGGCAGAGCTTGGAGACAGGTTCTGGCCACGTGACTACAGAACCCAAGTTCTGGTGGAAAGTAATGTTACAGAGTAAAGAGATTAGTCTGATGGCAGTGTCTGAAGGTATGTGGGCGAAGACTGTAGCTCTTTGTTTTTAAACCAGAGTGTCCCATGCATGTGTCAGCACACTGTCCTTATAGTTTTAGTGAGATTGCTCCCTTGACTGTAGAGCTTATTGTTGTGAGGTTAGAAAAAACACAGAAAGGCATTAAATAATGAAGTCAAGTTTGGCTCATCTACTTTGCTCTGGGTACTATGCTAGACGCTGTGTTTGAAACTGTTACAGTGCTAAGAGCAGGTGGTAAGTAGCTCTAGCCCTCCAGTCACCCTATGTAGAGTGACCATATTTTAGGAATTTGGCACTTGAGATTGAGAATGTGCAAGGTCATTTACAGACCAGGACACAGCCTATCCTGGCTTTCCTCCTTCCTTCTTTTTTCTTTCCTTTCTTCTCTTGGCCACATCCTCTCTCCAATTCTTCCTATCTCCCTCCCAATCTTCCTTTCTTCCTTTTTTTTCCATTTTTTCTCCCCTCCCTTCCTTTCTTCTGTTCTGCTGTTCTTTCTAGAGCATGCTGTTGACTCTCTAAGAGAAAGGGAAGGCAGACATTTGCTACACTTCTTGGCAGAAAGAAACAAGGACTTTCATGAAAAAGAAGAAAACAGAATTATTGAGTGTGGAATTTGGGGCTGGGGTCTCTTACAAACAGCACATGTATCCTGCATTTTATGCTTAATATCCACTTATAAGTGCATGCATACCATGCATGTCCTTTGGGGTCTGGGTTACCTCACTCAGGATGCTATTTTCTACTTCCATTCATTTGCCTGTAAATTTCAAGCTGTCCTTGTTTTTATTAGCTGAATAGTATTCCATTGTGTATATGAACCACATTTTCTGTATCCATTCTTTGGTTAAAGAGTATCTGGGTTGTATCCAGTTTCTGGCTATTATGAATAAACCTGCTAAGAACATAGTTCTCCTTGTGTTAGGATGGAGGAAGTTTTGGGTATATACCCAGGGGTGCTATAGCTAGTTCTTGAGGTAGGACTAGTCCCAGTTTTCTGAGAAACTGTCAGATTATTTCTAGAGTGGCTGTACAAGTTTTCAATCCTACCAGCATTGGAGGAGTGTTTGCCTTGTTCTACATCTTTGCCACCATCTGCTGTAGCTTGAGTCTTTAAACTTAACCATTCTGATGGGTATAAGGTGAAATCTTAGAGTCCTCTTGACTTGAATTTTTCTGATGACTGATGATGTTGAAGATTTCTTTTAGTGTTTCTTGGCCATTAGAGATTTCTGTGTTAGAATCTTCTGTTTTGCTGTACCCAGTGCTGTAGAAATGTGTCAGAAGTTAAACATTGCTGTTGTTCCATAAACAATGTATAGAGTGACTAAGTACATTGCTCACATTCGTAAGGCCTGTCTCCTCCATGAATTTTCTGATGTTACATATGACCTGGGCAGCAGTTAAAGGATCTGCCATCACTACTACATTTGAACATTTTGTCTGCGTTTTGGATTCTGTAATGCCTTTTAAAATGTAAAATCCTTTAAAATGTAGTTCAATTCCGAGTGGCACCCTGTGGCACTCTATACAACAGGTTTTTAACTTTGGATCTCTACAAGCAGGAGGCATATGTTGCATGGAAATATACTGAAATGCATGAAATTAAATTACAATTTTTTACAATTTATTTTTAATAAAAGATACTTTCTAAAATAGTAAATAAATAAATAATAATGGGCATCTCTTCTTTTCACCTCCTCACATTGTCGCCCCATTCCTTGATAGCAGGAGTGTGTTCTGCCTACTTTACAAGTTAGAACTGGAGTATCAGTTCCAGTCTAGATATTTTTATTGCCAATAAAAGTGGTTTAGCATCCTTTGGCTTGTCACCAGTTTGTCCTGCATAGAATGACTGAGATGAGGAGTTATGCTAGTTTGCTTCTGAACCTTATTGGAGTATATGATTTGATGGGCTCATGGTCTGCCTAGTCAAGTTGTAGAGTTGGAGGACTCAAAATATCTAAGAGACACTGAGGCACAAGGCATTTAAATGATTTGTTTATGTACCTAGGGTTCATGAACATACTCAATGGTAAAGTGTGTACAACTATTTGCACTGCATCTTGGTTTACCATGGAGAAAACACCTGCACTGTTTAAGGTAGAGATATTAGTGAACCACTGAAACGTAAACAAGAATATGGCATGTGGACTCCAGTTGACTACTTTATCCCTATGGTTTACACACACATGGTATGTAACAAACTCTAAGATACTTGAGTATATGGATGATAGAATGAGTTATGAGCAAGACATGGCTGTGCACTGGGGCCATGTGATACACTTGATCAACCCCGTGGAACTGAGTCTAGATAGTACTCAGGCCATATGAGTTCTATTTGTCCTTTACCTCTCATGATTTCAGTTTTCTCTTTTATAAAATGGAGATGATGATGCTGAAAAAGACTCCATTTGAAGTTTATAATAGAGTTTCATTTGTAGTAAGTGCCTGATAAGTCTCAGTTTATACTTAATAATCCAAATTAATGGCCACAAACAAAATCTCTGTTGTGATAATTTCACATAACTTCCTAAATGGTATCTTTGTTCAAGGAAAAGAAACCACACACATACACACACCATACAAAAACCATTCCTTTGAGACTGGAGAGATGGCTCAGTGGTTAAGAGCACTGCTTGCTCTTCCAAAGCATGTGGGTTTCCCATCACCCATGTGACAATTTACTTACTACTCTCTGCAACTACAGTTCAGGGGATCCGAAACCATCAACAGAAACACAAATTCAGGCAAAAATACCAATGCATATGAAATAACTTTGAAACTATGAAATAAAAATATTTAAAATATGGATCCAGTAACAGAAGCCAATTTTGTTGGACAATATGCAAGGGCACCATATATTTAGAATAACTTTTTAATTAATCAAAAAGAAAAAAATCAGAATTATTTTCTGTCTTCAATATTGCTTCTTGGATGAAAAATATCTAAAGTAGTTACTCTTACCTTATTGTTTTAGGGAAATTTTTCTTAACAGTTTAAGATATAATTATATATGATTAGGATTATCATCATAGATAGATGATAGATGATATAGACATATCATTATGAGCTCTAGACCATAAGATTATGAACACCAAAAATTAACTACCATTGATTCTCAGAGCACATTTCCAGTCTTCATGCTGACTCCTCCCTGTCCTTCCCATAGTGTCTGAGGCCATCAGCTTTTACCGGGATCCATAGTCCCCCTACCCTTGTGTGACCTTTAATTTACCTTCCATACAGACTTCTCTATCTGCAGCTTTCTTCTTACTCTGATGTGCTCAAAGCATAAACCTAATCTAGTCAGTTCACCTATTCTTCATGGTTTTCATGATGTTTCTCAGAAACTCTTTCTTTTCTCAAGAGAAAGAATCCCTTATATATCAAAAAGTTGTGGTGCTCAAAGCTGCTGTTTCTGTTATGGGCACCAAGAAGTTATTTTAGAATTCATAAAAGCTGAGCATTAATGTCTTGTTCTCTACATGTCTGCTTTAAGTATAGCAGTTTTCCTTAAGGTAATGAGGTGTTTCTGAATGACAGGAAGAAGGGTTGTAATCAAGGATTGAAATACATGTAGAAAGGCTGATTCTTAAATCATAGCAGGTATAGTAGTGCTATTCACTCTGACTCCTTTCACATCTTAACAGGTTGGCTCTTACTTATGACTTATTGCTCTCAGTTTTAATCCTTAAACTCACCTCTATTTGTCTCCAGGGAGATTTAATGTGAAGACCATGGCGGTTTTTTGAAATTGATGGTCTGATTCTGTAGTTAAAAAAATTAAAATGGAATTAGGGAAGCAGAAAACCCGGCCTGATCAGGGGCACAAGTCCCTTCCAGTCCTGCCAGCACCAGGGTACCTTGGGCGTGGAGTCTGCAGACACCTGCAAGGTATACACAGGACCCTCCATGGGATCTTATGACCTCTATGAGTGGATCACAACTTCTGCCAGGAGACAGGTTCGAACACCAGATATCTGGGAACTTTCCCTGCAAGAGGGGAGCTTACCTGCAGAGAGTACTCTGAACACTGAAACTCAGGAGAGAGCTAGTATCCCAGGTCTGCTGATAGAGGCTAACATAATCACCTGAGGAAAAGATCTAACCAGAGAAAACTACAACAACTAACTCCAGAGATTACCAGATGGCGAAAGGCAAATGTAAGAATCTTACTAACAGAAACCAAGACCACTCACCATCATCAGAACCCAGCACTCCCACCCCACCCAGTCCTGGGCACCCCAACACACCCGAAAAGCTACACCCGGATTTAAAAGCATATCTCATGATGACGGTGGAGGACATCAAGAAGGACTTTAAAAATTCACTTAAAGAAATACGGGAGAACACTGCTAATAAGTTACAAGTCCTTAAAGAAAAACAGAAAAACACAACCAAACAGGTAGAAGTCCTGAAAGAAAAACAGGAAAACACATCCAAACAGGTGATGGAAATGAACAAAACCATACTAGACCTAAAAAGGGAAGTAGACACAATAAAGAAAACCCAGGGTGAGGCAACACTGAAGACAGAAACCCTAGGAAAGAAATCTGGAACCATAGATGCGAGCATCAGCAACAGAGTACAAGAGATAGAAGAGAGAATCTCAGGTGAAGAAGATTCCATAGAGAACATGGGCACAACAATCAAAGAAAATGCAAAATGCAAAATGATCCTAACTCAAAATATCCAGGAAATCCAGGACACAATGAGAAGACCAAAGCTATGGATAATAGGAGTAGATGAGAATGAAGATTTTCAAATAAAAGGGCCAGCAAATATCTTCAACAAAATTATAGAAGAAAACTTCCCAAACCTAAAGAAAGAGTTACCCATGAACATACAAGAAGCCTACAGAACTCCAAATAGACTGGACCAGAAAAGAAATTCCTCCCGACACATAATAATCAGAAAACAAATGCACTAAATAAAGATAGAATATTAAAAGCAGTAAGGGAAAAAGGTCAAGTAACATATAAAGGCAGGCCTATCAGAATTACACTAGAATTTTTACAGAGACTATGAAAGCCAGAAGGGCCTGGACACATGTTATACAGACGCTAAGAGATCACTAATGCCAGCCCAGGCTACTATACCCAGCCAAACTCTCAATTAACATAGATGGAGAAACCAAAGTTTTCCATGACAAAACCAAATTCACACATTATCTTTCCACAAATCCAGCCCTTCAAAGGATAATAGCAGAAAAAAACCAATACAAAGATGGAAACCATGCCCTAGAAAAAGCAAGAAAGTAATACCTCAACAAACCAAAAAGAAGACAGCTAAAAAAACCAGAATGCCAACTCTAAAAACAAAATAATAGGAAGCAACAATTACTTTTCCTTAATATCTCTTAATATCAATGGACTCAATTCCCCAATAAAAAGACATAGACTAACAGACTGGCCACACAAACAGGACCCAACATTATGCTGCTTACAGGAAATCTCAGGGAAAAAGACAGACACTACCTCAGAGTGAAAGGCTGGAAAACAAATTTCCAAGCAAATGGTCTGAAGAAACAAGCTGTAGTAGCCATTCTAATATCGAATAAAATCGACTTCCAACCCAAAGTTATCAAAAAAGACAAGGAGGGACACTTCATAATCATCAAAGGTAAAATACTCCAAGAAGAACTCTCAATTCTGAATATCTATGCTATAAATGCAAGGGCAGCCACATTCATTAAAGAAACTTTAGTAAAGCTCAAAGCACATAGTGCACCTCACACAATAATAGTAGGAGACTTCAACACACCACTTTCATCAATGGACAGATCGTGGAAACAGAAACTAAAGAGGGACACAGTGAAACTAACAGAAGTTATGAAACAAATGGACTTAGCAGATATCTACAGAACATTTTACCCTAAAACAAAAGGATATACCTTCTCAGCACCTCATGGTACCTTCTCCAAAATTGACCTTATAAATGGTCACAAAACAGGCCTCAACAGATACAAAAATATTGAAATTGTCCCACGCATCCTATCAGACCACTATGGACTAAGGCTGATCTTCAATAACAACATAAATAATGGAAAGCCAACATTCACGTGGAAAATGAACAACACTCTTCTCAATGATACCTTGGTCAAGGTAGGAATAAAGAAAGAAATTAAAGACTTTTTAAAGTTTAATGAAAATGAAGCCACAACATCCCCAAACTTATGGGACACTATGAAAGCATTTCTAAGAGGGAAACTCATAGCTCTGAGTGCCTCCAAAATGAAACTAGAGAGAGCACACACTAGCAGCTTGACAAACAACCTAAAAGCTCTAGATAAAAAGGAAGCAAATTCACCCAAGAGGAGTAGATGGCAGGAAATAATCAAACTCAGGGGTGAAATCAACCAAGTAGAAACAAGAAGAACTATTCAAAGAATCAACCAAATGTGGAGCTGGTTCTTTGAGAAAATCAACAAGATAGATAAACCCTTAGCCAGACTCACTGGAGGGCACAGGGACAGCATCCTAATTAACAAAATCAGAAATGAGAAGGGAGACATAACAACAGACCCTGAAGAAATCCAAAACACCATCAGATCCTTCTACAAAAGGCTATAATCAACAAAACTGGATAACCTGGATGAAATGGACAAATTTCTAGTCAGATACCAGGTACCAAAGTTAAACCAGCATCAAGTTAACAATCTAAACAGTCCCATATCCCCTAAAGAAATAGAAGCAGTCATTAATGGTCTCCCAACCAAAAAAAGCACAGGACAAGATGGGTTTAGTGCAGAGTTCTATCAGACCTTCAAAGAAGATCTAATTCCAGTTCTGCACAAACTATTCCTCAAAATAGAAGTAGAAGGTACTCTACCCAACTCATTCTATGAAGCCACAATTACTCTGATACCTAAACCACAGAAAGATCCAACAAAGATAGAGAACTTTAGACCAATTTCCCTTATGAATATCGATGCAAAAATACTCAATTAAATTCTTGCTATCTGAATCCAAGAACACATTAAAACAATCATCCATCCTGACAAAGTAGGCTTTATTCCAGGGATGCAGGGATGGTTTAATATACAGAAATCCATCAACGTCATCCATTATATAAACAAACTCAAAGACAAAAACCACATGATCATCTCGTTAGATGAAAACATTTAACAAAATCCAACACCCATTCATGATAAAAGTCTTGGAAAGATCAGGAATTCAAGGCCCATACCTAAACATGATAAAAGCAATCTACAGCAAACAAGTAGCCAACATCAAAGTATGGTGAGAAGCTGGAAGCAATCCCACTAAAATCAGGGACTAGACAAGGCTGCCCACTTTCTCCCTACCTATTCAACATTGTACTTGAAGTCCTAGCCAGAGCAATTCGACAACAAAACGGAATCAAGGGGATACAAATTGGAAAAGAAGAATTCAAAATATCACTTTTTGCAGATGATATGATAGTATATATAAGTGACCCTAAAAATTCCACCAGAGAACCCCTAAACCTGATAAACAGTTTCGGTGAAGTAGCTGGATATAAAATTAACTCAAACAAGTCAATGGCCTTTCTCTACACAAAGAATAAACAGGCTGAGAAAGGAATTAGGGAAACAACACCCTTCTCAATAGTCACAAATAATATAAAATACCTTGACGTGACTCAAACTAAGGAAGTGAAAGATCTGTATGATAAGAACTTCAAGTCCCTAAAAAAGAAATTAAAGATCTCAGAATATGGAAAGATCTCCCATGCTCATGGATTGGCAGGATCAACTTTGTAAAAATGTCTATCTTGGTAAAAGCAATCTACAGATTCAATGCAATCCCCATCAAAATTCCAACTCAATTCTTCAACGAATTAGAAAGAGCAATCTGCAAATTCATCTGGAATAAGAAAAAACCTAGAATAGCAGAAACTCTTCTCAAGGATAAAAGAACCTCTGATGGAATCACCATGCCTGACCTAAAGCTTTACTACAGAGCAATTGTGATAAAAACGGCATGGTACTGGTATAAAGACTGAAAAGTAGACCAATGGAATAGATTTGAAGACCCAGAAATGAACCCACACACCTATGGTCACTTGATCTTTGACAAGGGAGCTAAAACCATCCAGTGGAAAAAAGACAGCATTTTCAAAAAATGATGCTGACACAACTGGTGGTTATCATGTAGAAGAATGTGAATTGATACATTCCTACCTCCTTGCACTAAGGTGAAATCTAAGTGGATCAAGGAGCTCTACATAAAACCAGAGACACTGAAAGTTATAGAGAAGAAAGTGGGGAAAAGCCTCGATGATATTGGCACAGGGGAAAAATTCCTGAATAGAACAGCAATGGCTTGTGCTGTAAGCTCGAGAATTGACAAAGGGGACCTCATGAAACTGCAAGGCTTCTATAAGGCAAAAGACACCGTCAATAAGACAAAAAGGCCACCAATAGATTGGGAAGGGATCTTTACCTATCCTAAATCAGATAGAGGACTAATATCCAATATATATAAAGAACTCAAGAAGGCGGACTACAGAAAATCAAATAACCCCATTAAAAATGGTGCTCAGAGCTAAACAAAGTATTCTCACCCGAGGAATACCGAATGGCTGAGAAACACCTGAAAAAATGTTCAGTATCCTTAATCATCAGGGAAATGCAAATCAAAACAACCCTGAGATTCCATCTCACACCAGTCAGAATAGCTAAGATCAAAAATTCAGGTTACAGCAGATGCTGGCAAGGATGTGGAGAAAGAGGAACACTCCTCCACTGTTGGTGGGATTGCAAGCTTGTACAACCACTCTGGAAATCAGTCTGGCAGTTTCTCAGAAAATTGTACATTGTACTACCAGAAGATCCCACAATACCTCTCCTAGGCATATATCCAGAAGATGTTCCAACTTGTTAGAACAAAACATGCTCCACTATGTTCATAGCAGCCTTATTTATAATAGCCAGAACTGGAAAGAATCCAGATGCCCCTCAACAGAGGAATGGAAACAAAAAATATGGTACATTTATACAATGGAGTACTACTCAGCTATTAAAAAGAATGTATTTATGAAATTCCTAGGCAAATGGTTGGACTTGGAGGGCATTATCCTGAGTGAGGTAACCGAATCACAAAAGAACTCAAATGATATGTACTCACTGATAAGTGGTATAAGCCCAGAACCTTAGAATATCCAAGATATAAGTTACAATTTGCAAAACACATGGAACTCAAGAAAAATGAAGACCAACGTGTGAACACTTTGCCCCTTCTTAGAATTGGAACAAAACACCCATGAAAGAAGTTACAGAGACAAAGTTTGGACCCGAGACAAAAGGATGGACCATCTAGAGACTGCCATATCCAGGTATCCATCCCATCATCAGCCTCCAAACTCTGACACCATTGCATACACTGGCAAGATTTTGCTGAAAGGACCCTGATATAGCTGTCTCTTGTGAGACTACACCGGGTCCTAGCAAACACAAAAGTGGATGCTCACAGTCAGCTACTGGATGGATCACAGGGCCCCCAATGGAGGAGCTAGAGAAAATACCCAAGGAGCTAAAGGGATCTGCAACCCTATAAGTGGAACAACATTATGATCTAACCAGTACCCCGGAGCTCTTGACTCTAGCTGCATATGTATTAAAAGATGGCCTAGTAGGCCATCACTGAAAAGAGAGGCCCATTGGACTTGCAAACTTTATATACCCCAGTACTGCGGAATGCCAGGGCCAAAAAGTGGGAGTGGGTGGGTAGGGGAGTGGGGGGGGAGGGTTTGGGGGACTTTTGGGATAGCATTGGAAATGTAAATGAGGAAAATACCTAATTAAAAGAAAACACCTATAAAGGAAAAAAATTAAAATGACACTAGAATCTGGAAAGATCTCCAATCCTCCTTGATTGGCAGAATTAATGTGAAAGTGACTTACTACAAAAAGTAATCTACAAGTTAATTAAATGTAATACCTACCAGAATTCAAATAAAATTATTCACATAATTAGAAAGAAAATGTCATTCATAAGGAAGCCAGAATGACACCGAATTCTAACGAGAAAGAGCAATGTCAGAGACATTAAAATACTGGATCTCAAAGTATATACTACAAAACCACAGAGGCAAACACAGAAAGGTACTTTCAGGAAAAAACATACATACAGACGAGTGGAATAGAACAGAGGACCTGTAAATAAATTTCCACTAGCTTCAACCACCTAATTTTTTGGACAAACTTGTTAAAAAATGTTTTAAAAATTCTCTTCAATCAGTGGTGTTGTTAGAGAAGGAAATTAGGTCAATATCTCTCAATTTGTACAAAAAGTATTCAAATGGATCAAAAACATTAATTTAAAACCCAAAATACAAAATTGATAAATAGGCAAACCACTTCAAGCTGCAGCACAGGCAACAACTATCTAAAAATGTCTTTAGTAGCATTGGGAAATGATCCCTAGAATAGGTAAAAAGGATTGCGTGAGATAAAAAAGCTTTTGCACAATGAACAAAAGCATCAATAGCATCAAGAGACAGAGTGGAAGTCAAGACTTTAACAACTGTACATATCTAGAGTCTAGACTCTATTTGCTTTTATCCCAAAACGTAAAAGTAAATGCAAAAAGGAAAATTTCTAATCAATAAATGAAGTATGAATTACCTCATCAATTCTTAAGGGAAGATATTAAATGGCCAATAAATATCTGAAAACAACATCCCTAGCCATCAAGGAATTATAAATTATAACTGATTTGATGTCTCATCTCACTCATTTTAGTACTGCTGGTGGGAATGTAAATTGTTGCAGTCTGGCCACGATTTATACAGAAGGTAATGGCCTATGGCTACTGACTTTTAAACACCCTGCTATATTTCCCAGTGTCTTTCTACTTGTCAGGTAGCCAAGGTGGAAGCCTAAAGATTCACTTCCAAATTCCTCTGCAGCTAGGACCCATGCCTATGAGCATCTGCTATCAACTAGATTTGCTTCAACTAGACTTTCTGTTAGAATGCCATTTGTTTAGCTGGTGAGGAATGGTAAGAAGACCCTAGATGAGGAAGGACAAGATGCCTGAGTGCCAAAGCAGCATAGAAATTAAAGTGGAGTAGCTTGTTTGATAGTACCAAGAGAGGGGACAGAAATGTTCATCTCATTAGAATTACTTTGGAACATAATTTGGAGCATTACTCCTAGACATCTGGCATTGATCCCAATTCTCTGAACCTCTGTTATCTACCAGCTACTTGTATTCATTGATGAACTTGTTTTCTGCTTAATCAACCATAGTCGGTTCCTGCTTCTTCAGATAAGAGTTACCTTAAGTGATGCAGTATGGAAGGTGAGTCATATTCAAGTCAGATTATGGGAAAAGAGAATAGAAAAGGCTAATCTAAAGTTGTGTGGTTTGGTGAGGGATCTGTGGAATTGGATATCAGAGGGAGGAAAGCTTGCAAAGAGAGTGATCTTGAGTCCTCCTGGAACAAACTTGAATGGGCAGTATCGGTCTGCTTCTGTCCTCTTCTGTTAATTCAGTCATTCAGAACATGTATACAGAGCACAGCCAGCAAGCCTGGTCTTGTAGCAGCCAAATGGGAGATCATGACAGGTAAGAGAGAAACAAGCTTGACTTATGCTGCTAATAGTTTTATGTAATGGGGTGTCTGATAATAATGAAGGAACCACAGTAGCAGACACATGGATACTGGGATGTAATGATAAAGAAGGTCGTACAGAGTCACTGAACATGGCAAAGTATGAGAAGTCACAGACACCTTGCTGATGTAATAATCAGAAGGATAATTAGAAGCAGGAAAAGAGGGCAGATAATATTCTAGGAGGTCTAAGAAGCATGGCCAATATCCCGGAAAGCACATTTGGAGATCTAAAAGCTAAAGAGTTTGAAGTAAAGAGAAAACATAAGTATGGAGTGGGATAAGACTACACTGAGCCTGCATGGTTAAGAAAGAGCATGCAGAGGGCTCAATAAGCCTTTTCCCCCTTCTCCCTAAAATTGATAGGAGGTTATTAAAGAGTTTTAAGCTGTGTTCACATTGTTAGGTATTCTGAAATTTTCTGCTGGTGAGTGGGGATAGTGGGTGGCACGGGAGGGTAGAATTCATGAGAGAGTGAATTCAGAGGCTACAGCAATAGCTGAGACAAGCGTGGGTTGCAACATCAGGCTGGAACACTGGAAGGAGGAGAACAGAGGAGAAAGGTATTAAGAATGAAAACCAAGGAGCCGTAATGATGAGTCAAATATGGAATTTGAGTGAGTCTAAATATTCAGACTTGGACAACTTACTTACTCACCAGTGAAGGAGCATCAGATGGTCCAGAAAGAGTCTGAGAAAAATGTCTTCAGACATGCAAATGGAGCATCTCAAATATTAAAGAGACACCAATAAGTAGCGAGTTGATTCTGAGGGCTGGAAACGCTATACTTTAGAGTCTAAGAAGTCTTGTACTGCCATAATCAGACTGGCAAGACTGTAAATGTCTTAAAGAGACACTTGTGCCCTCCCTTTGGCCATCAGAGATTGAAACAGTGACCTTCAGGAAATTGGAATTTCTCTAGGTTGAGATGTTTGATGTCAGGTAGAGTTATAGCTTGTCTCCTGGAAAAAACATTTCCTACACTTCTGATAACTTACTTGTTCTTTTTGTAGGAGAGACTGCACCTAGGCAATGGTGATGGGAAGATCCTCATCTTAGCTAGGATTGTTAGCGATGCATACTTCTTTTTTTTTTTCCTTTTTTTCTTTTTATTTATTTATTTATTTATTTATTTATTTATTTATTTATTTATTTATTTATTTGAGACAGGGTTTCTCTGTATAGTCCTAGCTGTCCTGGAACTCACTTTGTAGACCAGGCTCGCCCCTCAAACTCAGAAATCCACCTGTCTCTGCCTCCCAAGTGCTGGGATTAAAGGTGTGCACCACCACCGCCTGGCACGATGTACACTTCTAGCTCTATATTTCAATCTAAATTTTATGTCAGGACTCCAAAGACATATTTTGGGTTACTATTTTTCAGTTGCTGACTTGGACAATCCTTTTCCTCTTATTTTTCACTATTTTTTCTTTTTTCTTTAGTTGGTCTATTGAGGACTGGCGGCTGAGTCTTTCTTGTTAGGGTTGCCAAAGCCCGGGCTTTATCCATGGCAACTCTAGTAACAGTGGGAATATCTTCATATTTGATCTTAAAAAGCAGTGGAAGATAGAATCTGGTTAGTCTAGCCAGATAAAAATAAGTTCAACATATCCAGACGTTTATTGATGCAGTTTTAGCAAATGTATATCAGTCACCCACATACATGTATGTCTCTGTTCCAAGTTGGATGTCAATTCCCAGGGAGGTCTTGAGTACCTAAACTTATTTGACCCTTACTCAGAATGAAAGTTTTATTCCAAATGGCTTCTTATATTGGTTCAGGTGTCTCTCTTATGTTGTCTTATGTTGCACTGAGCATGCAGCCAAAAGGGGGACACTGACCTAAAGAAATAAATAAGTCAGTCTACAAACTTTCTAAAATGTAAATAGTAAAGATTTGTACTAAATGTCTTTTAAAGGCACCATTTAAGGGGTAAATTTTAGTACTGGGATACAGGGATGAATGGTGTTCTGGGAAGGGAGATAGTAATTAAAAGGTTAAGCATGATGGAAGAGTTCTTGTTTTTAAGAATCACCAGCATTAAATTGGCTGAAGCAAGGGTGTTGAGGATGGACAATAACGGCAGATACAGTTAGAAATTTAATCTGGAAATTGGTATCAACAATCCTATACACTTTGAATCTTACCTGAGTAACTCTATCTGAAGTATATTAGTTACTGCTTGTTTCACTTTGATCAAACTACCTCCAAGAAACTACATAAGGGAGGAAATGTTTGCTGTGACTTATAGCTCCAGAGAAATTTTAGTTTCTCATGGTGGAGAAGGGGGATCAGACTGTCTTCTTATGGCACTGGGATCCCTGGGTAGTTCCTGTGCTGGTAGATGTTGGGGTCTAGGAATTGCTGCACAAAGCACTCAAACACCAATCTCAGTCAAATAGGACTGGTTTATTGAATGCATACCCCAAGACTCATCAATCATGGATGCGGTCCAGACTCACTAGCTGAACTGCAATCCCTCAGCTAAAATCCTATAGTGCTTTTAAGCCTGAAATCCCCAAACATCTTGGCCAGGTTATTTCATCAATCAAGATTTAGGGATAGGGGACTTCCTTAGGAACATGTTTTTGTTGTACATTGTTGTATCTTGTTGTTATGGTTGGGGTATTCATCTATAAATCGGCCTTGCCTAGAATTCATGTCTCAACTTGCCAAACTGGATATCAGTCACCCACATACATGTATGTCTCTGTTCTAAGTTGAATGTCAATTCCCAGGGAGGTCTTGAGGACCTAAACTTATTTGACCCTTACTAGAATGAAAGTTTTATTCCAAATGGCTTCTTATATTGTTTCAGGTGTCTCTCTTATGTTGTCGTCCATTCCAGGGGCAGCTTATAAAGGAAAATGTCATAAAAGCCCATGCAAGTGCTGCTTGGCCATTGGTTCATGTCCAATGTGCCTAACTATACAAAGCAGTTCTGACTTGTAATGCGATTGGTTTCCAAGAATACCAAAGCCCAGAATACAACAGAATTTGCAATCAGCTGGGGCATAAGAAAGTTTTGTAGTGTAAGCACATGAAACAGTTTCCATATAACACTAGTAACAGTACAAAATGGCTAGATAGACACTCAACAGTTACCTAGGCCTGAACAGTGGGAACAGAGTAGACAGAATGACTTCCATTCAGAAGTCTGCCTTGTCTGCCCTGTGGCACACTTCTTCCTGTCAGGTCTTACCTGCTAAAGTTTCTACTGTCCACAAAACTGTAGCACAAGCTGGAGACAGGGAGTTCAACTGACAGGAACAAGTTAATTATAAGGCTTAGCACTTTGTATCCTGAAAACATACTGTGGTTGGGTTCAGATTTAAGTTTTTCTTAAATAACTCTGCTGGAGTTGTGGGCATCTTTAACAAAAAAATGAACAGAATCACTCAAAATCCAAATTCCATGCATTGATGTAGTCATTCATCCCTTTTGAAGTGCAAAGCTGGAAAGTTCAGTAACCAGTTACCCTGTCATACTTTGTGGTTAAATTGATAACAAGATGATGGCATTTGATCTTTCATTAATTAAAGCCCATCAAATAATCTTCTTAACTAAATGCTGGTCAGCAAATTCATGTTCATAGCTTAAGATTTGCTGTGCCATTTACACCATGGTATAAATCAAAATCTGATTCATTGTTTTAATGCCTATATCGAAAATTAGCAAACTATAGACAAAAGCTAAATTGTGTCCCAGAGAAACAAATTGCTTTGTTTAAAAATACAAAACAAAACAACAATAACACCAAAAAAAAAAATCCAACTCAAAACGAAACAAAACAAAAACAAAAACAACTTTCAAAAGAATGGGTTTATTTGGCTTACATTCTAAAATCACTATCTGACACTAAAGGGAAGTCAGAACAGCAGCCTGGAGGTAGGATTCCTGGTGGAACACTGCTCATCCTCTAGCTTTCTGGCTTACCCAACTAGCTTTCTTACACAGTCAAGACCAACCTGCTTAAGGATGGTGCTGTCTACTTTGGGTGGACCCTCTCAGTCCAGGTAATTTTTCTTTTCAGATATGGCTCAGGTCAACTGATCCATGCAATTTTTCATTTGAGGTTTCCTCTTCCCAGGTGACTCTGGGTTGTGTCAAGTTGGCAATACCAGTGCCAAGAAGTGGGAGTGGGTGGGTAGGCAAGTGGAGGGGGAGGGTCTGGGGGACTTTTGGGATAGCATTTGAAATGTAAATGAAGAAAATACGAGAGCTGATTCTCACAAAGGAAAGAAAAGAAGTAGCCAGCCACATGTGTAAACACGGTGTCCTGCTAGGGGCTGGTGGTAAATATATTACGGTTTTAATATAACTTATCTTCTATGAAACTCATGTAGATGTTTGGGACCCCTGTGTAACCATTTTGAGAGATGCTGAGTCCTTTAAGAGGTGAAGAAGCTGTTCAAAAGAATTAATGCAGGTCCTTCAGAACTGGGTTAGATCCCAGCAGACTAAGTTACTGCAAGGCCCTGCTGCCTCCCTCTTTGCGTCTTTCTTGGTCGCTTGCACTGGGTCCTTCTGTGCCCTGGTCAGATGCTGCCACATGATCTTGGACTTCCAGTCTCCAGAAGTGTGAACCTAAAAGACTTCCTTCCTTAAAATAAACTATCTTGTATCATGTATTCTGTTGTAGTAACCCAAAACAACTAAGTCAAGGACTTCAGATTTTGTGGGACATTGTCACAGATATACAGGACATCCACGGTAGCTCAAGGACATCTGAGGATGAGACGTAAACTATCATGTTCAAACAGCTAGTGTACCTGATTTGATCACATGCTCTAGCTTCCCAAATGGAAATATTGGAGTTTATGGTCTTTTTTATCAGTAAGTATTGTAATTGTAATAATAAGCCTTCTTTCTAGGTAGTATTCTTAAGGAATTAAGATTTTTTTTAAAAAAAAGAGGTTGATTTTAATAAAGAAGAGAAGGTATGACAGGTTATAGTTTGAATATTACTTGTTTCCAATATGAACTAATGTGAAGCTCAATGTTCAATATCCAATATGAAGCTCAGATTGATGTTTGTGCCCTGAGTGTAACAGCGTTGAGAAGTTGTGGGTCCTTTAATAGGTGCTGAAGCTGTTCAAAGTAATGAATTAAACCCTTTTGTTTAAAACTACAGCATGGCTGGTTTGTACCACTTTAAATTCTATTAAATGAAAATTCAGTTTCTGAAAATCTTTGGTCAGTCATATGACAATAGTTGTAAAGTGAAACCTTGGGGTCATTAAGGTTCTTTAAAGTTGCCTGATTCACAAAGTCACACAATAAATTCTCTAGAGAGACCCATGGCTCCAGCTGCATATGTAGCAGAGGGTGGCCATATCTGGTATCAATGGGAGGAGAGACCCTTGGTCTTGTGAAGGCTTGATACTCCAGTGTAGGGGAATGCCAGGGCTGCGAGGGGTTGGTGGGTGGGGGAGTATCCTCATGGAAGCCTGGTAAGTGGGGAGATGGGGTGAGGGATTTGTGGATGGGAAATTTGGAAAGGGTATAACATTTGAAATGTATATAAACCAAATATCATATAAACAAAAAGAAAAAAGAAAAACTAAAAAAAAAAAAGTAATAGAAATTGCACACAAGGCCACCTGGTCCTGCCTCACTCCTAGCTCATATGTGCTGTAAAGCCAAATGATGGGGTTCAGAGACATTTAAATGTACTGAAAACATTTCCTGTTGAATCACTAAATATTGTTCACATGGCTGCTTGTTGTAAAAAGGTTGGCATTGTATTGTATTTCACTCTATTTATATGAGTGTCCTTGTTTGTAGCAATCTATGTGCTCACACCGAGAACACCTATGAAAATGTCTATGGCATAAAAGTGTCTTTGCTACTTACTAGTGTGGAAAATCTGGTCACAAGTGTCCATCTTCCAGCCCCATAAAAACTAACAACTAATAGACTATTTTTTAATAGCCACAATAGTATTTATTGCATCTTTGTTTCCATTCAGAGTGCAAATTTATGTACATGCATGTTCTCTGGGCTTTGTCTAGAGTCCTTCCATAGGCACTTCCAGCTCCAAAAGATCAATAACTCAACAACATACCATTGTCTGGCAAATGAGTATTTGAGAAGGCTCTGCTAATTATGCAGACAGTGTAGGTTGCTGTAAATCTGTAATAAGTGGCAAGTCAAGCTGAATATTCACCTGGTATTGCTTCCTGGTCACCATGTGAATGTGGACTGCTTGCTTCCCTCAAATTGCTATAATCATTCAAACTGAAGTAATGCTAGTCAGTGTAAACATGTTTTAGCTGGGGATAGCCCAAGAATAGTTCAGTTCCCAGCACCCACATCAGGTTGTTCATAACTGCACCTTCAACTCCATGGGAATTATACACCTCTAGCTTCTGTGGGTACCAGAACTCACATGCACACCCCCATATACATATGTAAAATTACAAATTGAAAATTCTTTGAATATTCTTTAGACAGCAGCTTCAATGGTATCAGACATTAGGTTGAAAATATGTCTTATACGGGGTGAGACTGCCCCACCCATTATAGCTATGGAGACACTGAGCTGCACACATAAGTGATGGCACTTTCTTTTTTTTTTAATTTTTTATTAGGTATTTTCCTCATTTACATTTCCAATGCTATCCAAAAAGTCCCCAATACACCCCCCCCACTCCCCTACCCACCCACCCCCACTTTTTGTCCCTGGCATTCCCCTGTACTGGGGCATATAAAGTTTGCAAGTCCAATGGGCCTCTCTTTCCAGTGATGGCCGACTAGGCCATCTTTTGATACATATGCAGCTAGAGTCAAGAGCTCTGGGGTACTTGTTAGTTCATAATGTTGTTCCACCTATAGGGTTGCAGATCCCTTTAGCTCCTTGGGTTCTTTCTCTAGCTCCTCCATTGGGGGCCCTGTGACCCATCCAATAGCTGACTGTGAGCATCAATACCTCTCCTGGGCATATATCCAGAAGAAGTTCCAACCGGTAAGAAGGACACATGCTCCACTATGTTCATAGCAGCCTTATTTATAATAGCCAGAAGCTGGAAAGAACTCAGATGCCCCTCAACAGAGGAATGGATACAGAAAATGTGGTACATTTACACAATGGAGTACTACTCAGCTATTAAAAGGAATGAATTTATGAAATTCCTAGGCAAATGGATGGACCTGGAGTGCATCATCCTGAGTGAGGTAACACAATCACAAAGGAACTCACACAATATGTACTCACTGATAAGTGGATATTAGCCCAAAAACTTAGGATACCCAAGATATAAGATACAATTTGTTAAACGCATGAAACTCACGAAGAACAAAGACCAAAGTGTGGACACTGTGCCCCTTCTTGGAATTGGGAACAAAACACCCATGGAAAGAGTTACAGAGATAAAGTTTGGAGCTATGAAGAAAGGATAGACCATCTAAAGACTGCCATATGCAGGGATCCATCCCATAATCAGCTTCCAAATGCTGACACCATTGCATACACTAGCAAGATTTTGCTGAAAGGACCCAGATATAGCTGTCTCTTGTGAGACAATGCCGGGGCCTAGCAAACACAGAAGTGGATGCTCACAGTCAGCTATTGGAGTGATGGCACTTTCTAAAGGCTAATACCAGAGTGTCTACCTCCCTTAGAATGTCCGGTGCTCTTATTTGGGCCTAAATAATGTTAAACTAACAACAGCAATAACACAGATTTTTGACAATACGAAAGACTAGGAAGTTTCATGAAATTTGGACCTCCAGAAAAAATATTTTTTAAAGATTTATTTATTTATTATATGTAAGTACACTGTAGCTATCTTCAGACACTCCAGAAGAGGGAGTCACATCTTGTTACGGATGGTCGTGAGCCACCATGTGGGTGCTGCGATTTGAACTCCAGACCTTCCGAAGAGCAGTCGGGTGCTCTTACCCACTGAGCCATCTCACCAACCCCCAGAAAATATTTTTTAATTCATCAATGTGTAATTGAATATCAGCACCTGGGCCAGTGGGGTCAGGGGGGGCTTCAAAATTCTAAGATTTGGTATATAGTCTGGAGAAGGCAACTTCTCCTGAAGCTGTCATGTGAGGAGTCACAACATGCTCTTCTCGTTCTTAATGTTTAACAGGAGAGTATCACTCTGAATATCAGCTCATAACCAATGCTAGCAGTATATTTGTTTTCTTTGCTGAAAAATTTTCAAGATTCCACAGCTTAGATGAGAAATCTTGTCTCAAAAATAAGGTAAAAGCACTTTAAATCCCCAACATTGACCTGTGATCTCCACATGGGCCTTGTATGGATGAGTACATGGGAAATCCCCAACATTGACCTCTGATGTCCACATGGGCATGTATAGGTGAACACACCTGTCACCTGCATACACATGCATGCACGTAAATACACAAAGAAAAAATAATTATAGTCATTCTGTCTTAGACACAAAGATGTTGAAGACCAAAATGTAGAAAATAAAACTCTGAAACTGTGGTTTCACTAGCGACTAAATTACCTACATCTTTTCAGTATGGGAGGGAAATCTTAAAATCAGTAATAAGAATAAATATAACTCCAAAAATGCAAATTTGTCTTTCTTAGCATTTAAATTTTATATGACAAAAGATACCATAAGAATAGTCAACTTGGAAAAGGCACTTTGGACATATATAACAGCGATCACAGGACTTGTGTTCAGAAAATTTGTCAATAACTCAATAAATTAGTAAGATAAAACATAAATAATTGAAAAAGCAAGTGAGCATAAAATAGCAAGAGGAAATTTATAGGAAATAAAAAATGAAAACATGCATAGTCAAACAAGTTGTTAAGACCACTTGAATTAAAATAAGAGAAATAAAAACATACATCTAGACAAAGACTTGTATTTTACTTGTAATTGCTAAAGACTAGAGAGTCAAAGTCCATTAACAGATGAATGTACAAAATACAGGTCATTTGTATTTGAATTAACAGAGACTAACCACAGAAACCCAACAGCATGAGAGCACAACACCAGACTCACCATGGTAAAGGAGAAGAGCCAGACAGAAGATTCATAATTCATCATCTCTTGTATGAAAACGCATGGAAAAATGCAGAGGAAGTAGGTGAGAAGAGTAGACTCCTTGTTGCCTGGGATGGTTGTCAGTTGCCGCATGATAAGTAACTTGATGCTCAGAGGCCTCCCAGAATGCTCTCACTCTCACAGGACCTGGGCTTCAGTGTTCTCCAGCTCAAATCCCACCAGAGGCTTTGGATACTTTACTCATTGCAGAATTGCAATCCTTGTAGTTTCAGGCTAAGTCTGAGTTCCTATAGGCTTGTATTCTCAGACATGGCAGTGAAGGGCTCCCAGGTAGAGTCCGCCTCTCATCTTTTTCAAAAATTGTTGTGGCTTATTTATCTGATCTTTAATATTTTTAAAGAGCTAACATGATTACATCAAGTCCATCCAGTTAACTCTCTTTTGGATTAGTTGACAGGCAGTTGTAAGAGACTTAGTCACATAATATATGTAGCATAGTAACTGGTGTTCTGGGCTGCCATTTTCCCTCATTTCATTCACACTTAAGGTCAACAGAGTATGCTCACCAGAAGGCCAGATGCTAGAAGTTTGCCTCAGTACACTGTTTACTACATCTGGGGTTGAATCATGCAAAGATTTAAAGTCTTGCATTTTCATGGTCCTTAACTACTATCTATGTAAGATTTCTTCATCTTTTCAAAAGTGGAGATATTTCCCTTCCACCTCCAAACAATGGAAATATCAATAGCTTTTCATCTTAACAATGTTTTACTATGCAGCTACAAGAAAGCAAACTTGTTTGGGAAATCAGCAAGACCATTGTCTACATGGCATTAAAAGGAAAATAAAAGGTTTCAGGAGGAATGAATTCCAAAGAGTTATGAGGAATTTTATTGGGACAATGGAGATAATTAATTTCTTCTCTGTGTCTCAAAGTTGATCAAATTATACCCACTAATCATGCACTGTTTTTTTTCCTAAATATGACTCAACAAAGTTGTTAATTAAATTCAAGCATTTGTAACCATTAAATAATAGGCCATTGAAATGTTTGAGAACTGTGGATTAGCATTACAAAAGGGAGGGGCCTTTGGCCAATCTTAACAAGATGAACATCACTGAGCTTTAAGATCCTGGGTGTCTTGGCTTCATTTTTGTTACTGTGAAAAATATCATGGTGAAAGCAATTTGGAGGCGAGAGTCATGGTTGCTATCTACCTCTCCTATAATGTCCAGACTTCTAGAACTCAAAGCGGATAGTCTCATCCAGTCCAGAGCAGAGAGAGTGAGTGCATTCATGCTGGTGCTCAGCTGACTTTCTCTGCTCTTGCACAGACTAGGACCACCAGTCTAGGGAATGGAGCCTTCTAAAGAGGGTGGGTCCTCCCACCTTAATTAATGCAGTCACAATAATCTCTCCCAGACTTGCTTTAGGCCAACTTGATCCAGTTACTCCTTTACTAAGATTCCACTCCCAAGTGATTGTAGATCAGTTGTTCTCAACTTGTGGTGCATGACCCCTTTGGAGATCACATATCAGACATCCTATATATTAGATATTATACTGCAATTCATAATAGTAGCAAAATTACAGTTATAAAGTAGTAAAAAAAATTACAGTTGCGGGTCACCACAATATGAAGAACTGTATTTAAGGGTCACAGCATTAGGAAGGCTGAGAACCACTGGACTAGAACCACTAACCATCACACAGGAGTTCTACTGCTGCGTATGTAATGTAGAAAAACTCCACTAGCTAAGAATAAGGTTAAATGTGTTATTTGTATATTATTGCAATAACAAAAATGGAAAATAATTTAAAACATCTACATGAAAGAAATGGATAAACACAGGATGCTCACCAAATGAGAAACCAAACAGTATTTTTAAATAATGAAATAGATTTGTACATATCATCACAGACCTAAAGATAGATAGATAGATAGATAGATAGATAGATAGATAGATAGATAGATAGATGATCCCAGATTATTTATTCATTACACCACCCTTAAAACATGTAAAAATGCAGGTTTGAAAAATCTATGCTCAGGGATGTAAGAGAAAAGAGAGTAAGAATGGAGATGGACATAAAAGAGGGATAGTGATATGAGTTTTAAAATATTTTTGGGTTATTATTATCATGTATATGTGGCTGTACATTCACATATGTGTGCATGTGTATATCTGTGTGTGTGTGTGTGTACGTGTGTGTACATATATATGTCAAGATGCATGCATGTGTAGAGATCAGAGGACACCTCAGATCTGTTCTCCCTTTTCCTTTTCCTTTTCCTTTCCCTTTCTCTTCCCCTTCCCTTTTCCGTGGCTTCTGGAACTGCAGTTCAGGTTGTCAGGGTTATACAGCAGCTTTTATAATCCAGCTGTCTCACTTACCCTTTTAAAAAATGTAAAATAAATTTCAGAAGCAAATGAGAAATACCCTTTGTCTTCCCATTCTAGATGCTGAGTATTGAATGTATTCTTGTTTTATTTTAGAATTGTAGCTTATAACCTCTTCCATGCTCTGAAAAAAAATATATCAAAAATCCAAATTCAGGGACATTCTATACAGTGCTTGACCCATTCTCTTCAGAATGTCAGGGTCATCAAATAAATAAATAAATAAATAGTAAGGAGCCACAGTATGAAGTGGTTGAAGGAACTGTGACACATTTTAAATGTGATGTGGCATCATAGATACAATGTTAGAACAGAAAAAGAACAATAGGTTAAAAATTAACACATGGAATAATAAACAGAATGAATAATGATCCATAGTTGAACATAACATGGTACTGCTCACTAGGCATGGCAGGTGTGCCTCAGCAGTACGAATAGCAATAGAATCTACATGCATCATGAATAAACTAAAATATCCTCCAGATTTTTTATTGTATATTTCCTTTATTTACATTTCAAATGTTCTCCCTTTTCCTGGTTTCCCCTCTGAAAATCCCCCTCCCCCTATCTCCTTCCTCTTTCCCCTGCTCACCAACCCACCCACTCCTGCTTCCTGGCCCTGGCATTTCCCCACACTGGGGCATAGAGCCTTCATAGGACAAAGGGCGTCTCCTCCCATTAATATATGACTAGACCATCCTCTGCTGCATACGCAGCTACAGCCATGAGTCTCACCATGTGTGCTCTTTGGTTGGTGGTTTAGTCCCTGGGAGCTCTATCCTCCAGATTTTTGAAAATCTAAAGCTATTATTACTTTGTAATATGAAAGGTAATTTTGAAACCATCATCTATAACTCCAAGAAAACAAGCTGACAGACATCACACAGAGGAACAGTGTGCTTATTATTTTTTAAATATATCTTTTTTAAAGATACATAAAAGCCCATAAAATATGCATATTAATTAGATACCATGAAGCATTTCAACACGTGTATACACTTCTAGTATTCAACGATCATCTCCTCAAACGTTAACAATGTAAAGTAGTCGTATTCCTTAGTGTTGTATGTGTGTAATGTGTGGGTGTGAGTGTGCATACACGACAGTACTTGTGTACAGATCAAAGCACAGTTGGGGAGAGACTGTTCTTCCTTTCACCAGTGTTTCCTGGCATGGAAGAGGCTTGTACAACAAGTGCTTTTGCCCCCGATCCATGCTGTTGCTCAAACATTTTTCATTTTTATGGTGAAAACTTCCTTCTTGCTTTTATATAATATCCAATATCTCTTTCTCGTGTTCATTCCCTTGTGCGGCAGCACCTCGAGGTACTTGCTCCAAGCTTTAGCTAGCATGTGTCCAAGCTTTTCTCCCAGGATTCTCACCAGTCTCTATAAAAATTAACTCTGTTATCAGTGTTAAACAGAATTGAAAGGAGAAATGACAAAATTCATGACTATCCAATTAAAGCTGTATTTTAAGGTGCACACCTGACTGGCCAGCCACTATCTAACCATGTTAGGATTTGAGAGGGTCCCCTGTGGCCTCTTGAAATTCCTTTTATAGGAGAGATATTGTTCACAGGAGTAAAAATGTTAGCTCTTACACATATTTAGAAAGATACCATGAAAGGGGAGAGATACAGGCATACAGATACATACAAGATAAAGGATAAAGGCATACATCATGCGAATGGGATTACAAGCAGGTTACATTAGTTCTAAGAAACAGAAATATATTCCTAATTACAAATAGAAACCTTGCAAATAGAAACAAGGACTTAACCAGGAAAAACAGAGTTACTCTTAACTGTCTTACCTTCAAACAGAACCCTTGATGAGCAAGGTATATTGTCCCTGTTTTGGTCTCCCATTAAATAGCCCACAGCTGAGTCCATGCCGTAGCTGTTTTTCTGTTATGATTTATTTCACTTAGCATCATGATCTCTACTTTGGTTCCCATCACAAGCAAGAGGATTCCACTTGTTTGCCATGGCTGATTAGCATTCCTTTGTGCTTATGTGTTCTTTACTCATTCCCCAGCAGAGACTGGAGACTTGCATCACTTGACTGGGGAGTGGATCCTGCTGTGAATGGGTCTACACTGAACAAGTGCTTCCTTCATGTTCTGTTTTTATCTCCTTTGGATGGATACCCAGGAGCAGGAATGCTGGGCCGTAGAGTAATGTCTGGTTTAGTTCTTAAAAATAGTTCTGAGAAGCCCTGCTCAGAAATCTATAACCTTTTCCAACTAGGTTGTATGTATGTGTTTGTGTTCATATACCACATGCATTCTAGTACCGTTGAAGGCCAATAGAGGCTCTCAGATCCTCTGGAAATGGGGTTTACATGTTGGTATGAGCTTCTGTATGCATGTGGGGAACTGAACCCAACTCTGAAAGAAAGCAACCAGTGCTCTTAAGCACTAAGCCATCTTGGCAGCCCTTGATTTCTGTTGTTGTTGTTGTTGTTGTTATTTTATCTTTTTGGAACAAATTCCACACTGCATTCCATATTGGCTGTATTAAGTTTCATTCTCACCACAGTCTACCCACAGTTCCCTTTTCTTCACACCCTCACTAGTGTCCAATACCTTTCGTGTTTTGGATAATAGCAATTGTCTTTGAGGTGTGGTTAAATCTTGTTGGGTTGCATATTTGTGTGTGTGCATGCATGTGTGTACCTGTGGACTATTTGTCTTATATTAGAAAATAGTCCTTTAAGCCAACTGCCCTTGAGAAGCACTGTTTTAGAGACAGGAATGTCTGTCACCATGATGCTCTGACCAGTGGCGTGGCTGGTTTTAACCTTTATTTTCCTTTTAACATAAAAGTTTCTCCATTAGAGAATCACTAAAAGGTTAAGTGGGGATGCCTAAAGGGCTTAGAACATCTTGTAAACTCCAAACAATCACTATTATATTATATTAGAATTATTGTATCATTATTATATCAATTCATTTATGTTGGTCAGATAAGAAGACCAATAACAATTAACAAACAGGCTTGAGTCACCTTATGTTGATATATTAGTGCCTCAATATAGATTTGCAGTGATCCTGTTAACACTAAATGTTCAGGTTCACAGTTCTTTCATTGATAGGAGGCAGGCTGAGGGAGGGGTGGGGCTATCACTAAGTACTCTGGGCCTTGTTCTGAGGCAGGAGACATTTCTGTTCCACTTTTTAAAGTCTAGACCTAGATCTTGTGATACTTGTACTTTAGGCAGTGAGAAGAAAAGCAGTGTCATCCAACCTCAACCAAAAAAAGGGAAAAGAACAAAACTGAGGACAAGAAAGCAAGATGCCAGGCACACCATGTTTAACATGGCTGGTTCCTTCTCATAATATACATGGCTAAGCCTAGTCACATTAGATCCATCATCAGCAGGAGTAAGAAGGAGAGATGGTTCTTCCTATACATCTTTAACTCTAAAGCGAAATATTACACAATCATGAAGACCCTTTTTCTTAGGGTTGCTCACAGAATAAAGAAATGTTTGACATTGACAGGAAGGAAAAGGCAGGGGCAAGTCCTGTGTTTGGCTAGTTTGTGTCAACCAGATATAAGCTAGCATCTTGGAAGAAAGACTCTCCACTGAGAAAATGCCTCCATCAGATTGGCCTCTTGGCAAGTTTGCATTGCATTTTCCTGGTGGATTTTTGATGTGGGAGGGCCCAGTCTGTGGCCAGTGCCACCACTAGGCAGGTAGGTGGCCCTGTGTTGTGGTAAATCTCCAACCCAAATATGCCCCAGCAATGAAAGCTCAACTCAATTAATATGAGTACATGCTGTGGGCCTAGATTGGGCAGATCTACCACTACACTACCATCTTCTCCATCTATGAGACCCCTTAGAACTTGAGGGTTTTCCAGGCCATGTGCCTATGCTCCACTTTTTTTCTTCATCCACCTCTATATTCTCTCCCTCTTCCATTTTCTCCTTCTCCCTCTCCATCTTCTGCTCCACCTTCCCTTTTATCTGCACAACCATCAGCTCTTCTTTATTTTACAAATTAGCACTCCTCTCTGGTCCCTGCTTCAGTTCCTACTGTCCTGACTTCTCTCTGATGGAGTGTGACCTGAGAGCTGTAAGCTGAAACAAACCTTCTTCTTTCCAAGTTGTTTTTGGTCATGGTGTTCTATCACAATGATAGAAACATTAACTAAACTCACCCTATGTGTGCCTAATCTACATTTTTTTGGGAAAAAGGGGCAATAGTTATTTGTGTGGAAGTTTGACTGAAAGACCAAATTGTTAAAGAGACAACGGAAATGTTATTTTTATGCATCTATTTTTTTCAATACACTTCTTACTTTAAGGACAATGAAAAAATGTAAGGCTGTAACTATCTGTATGGATAAAGGTGGTGTTGAGGCTTAGAAACGCTGAGCCTCTTTGCAAGGTCAAGTGCTATTCTTCAGGGAAGCATTCAGACGGTTGTCTACTAAACATGAAGATTCTAACCCTTATTTCCATTATCACACCCACTGGTGAGGCACATGGGACTAAGATTACAAGTTGATTGGTACAACTTTTATTTTCTTCTGAATGAGGAATTTAAGATGCTTTGGGCATGGCTTGAATTCAACTTCAACACTAATTTCAAATCATTTTTAAACCACTCTATGGCTATCAAATATCAAGTTCTACCAAGACAAATATGTTTCCTAGGAAACCTCCATCTCTACCTTGGCATTTCTTGAAGAAAGTACAGGTCAAAACTTTTAACTTGGAAGACAAAAACGTTTTATGCCGTTTGTTAAAAAGGATGAACTATAGAGAGAGGAAGTTCTTTATCAAAATAGGAAAATGTGCTACAGAGCCTCAAGAAAACCTTAAACTTTAAGGGAATATTTTACCTTGATTTTATTTATGGCTGCATTTGAAGGCTAACACTAGGCTGTTTATTGATGTATAAGATGAATGATTTGTTGATATATTTCGACTTGTCTAAATCAGTTACTTTGGTTACAGTCAGAGAATGCTCTGTCAGTGAAGAAAACAAGATGCTTTCACAGTAATAATTTCTCCAGCATAAAACATGTGTATTGACTATAGTACAGTGGATGCTGGCCTTGGGATACAGGATTTGGAAAAAAAAAGTTTCAACCGATTTTTACCCTGGAGGATTAACCACTTGCAAGTCAACACAAAGAACTGGTTCTTGTTGTAATTCACCATTGACTGACTTCTTCAGGAAATCTGCCTTGCAAATTTATCCCTTTTTGTTCTTGACATCCCACCTGACAAACAATTCAGCAATGGTCTCTTAAACTGGTTAACGCTGACCAAGCCCCTGAGGGAATCTTGCGGCACACATATTCTTGGGCTCAATGCGAGATCTGCAGAATCAGAACCCATGAATAGGTGGTTTGAGCATTTGCTTATTATCCGAGGTGCTTAGTTAGTTTTCCAGCACCTTCTGTGATCCCTCTGTGCGCTGGTGTTTGGTGACCAGTGGAGTGATAAATTCTAATTTCTAAGGTATGGCACAATTCTGCTTTCGCAGAGCAATGTATTTTTTTTTAGAAAAATGGAAGCTGAATAAGTTTGTTACCTCTAGGTATCCTCCCCCCCCCAGATCTAGTATTGTCTGCTTATTCATTAAGAAGTTATAGGCCAGCTCTTATTGACTACATAGAATATTCTTGGAATACCAGCAGTAGAAAAGTGTGTGTGTGTGTGTGTGTGTTACCTCATCTGCAAAACAAAAATTCATACTTTCAGATTAAACAAGTTGTTCTTTTCAAAAATTATATCTTCTGAACTCCACTGTGTTCTGACACTAGATCACCAGACATCACCTTCAGCATTCCAGATAATCCTGAAAGTTTTGTTATTCATTTTTCCTAGATAAGAAAAATGTGAATCATTGAGAATAAATAGGCAAAACCTTCACCAAGTTCTTCATTAGTCAATTTTGGACTTGAAGCCATTCTTAGAAGAATGGAACATATTGTAAGTACACTGTATCATTGCATGCCTTAGGTAACTGGAGACAATTTTAAATATATAACAGTACAGGGAACATTTAAATAAATTATTGTGTATAGGCTGTATAGCACCTTGACCAGTTATAATAAGCATGATTTAAAACATGATTTTGACTGGGTCAACTTTACAGATGCATATGGCATTAACTAGTGTTGCATACCAAGCCACACAGACAATGCTTAAAGCAATAGTCAATAAATGACAACAGCTTTATGATCCACAGGATAAAAGGTGGTTTTCTGATTGCCAGGGCTTCTGTATGTACAGCCAGCTATTGGGTAGCTGAAGGGCAGTGGGTGTGGGAGAAAGAGGGAGTGGGAGAAAACTGGCAACCTTCAGAGTTCTGGTGCTCTGGGTGGACAGATGTGGAAGACTGCCACACACTTTCCACATGGCCCTGGGTGGGTGTCTGACTGTGTGAAGCCACTGGACCCCAGCTCTGTAGGTGGTGGACAAGGGGCAGTATTAGGTACCAGGTTCTCAGCCTCAGGCATCCCAAACACCACTGGACACTGCGGAAGAGCTGAGAACAAAATGCCCCCCCCCCGGGGGGGTAGGCTTGGTCAGGCCCAGGGCCAAAGGGAGGAGAAGGCAGAGGGAGAGGAGGCACTGGATGGTTACCACGTGCGAGAGTCCTTGGTCAGGTCCACGGCTGGAATGCAGGAAGGTCTTCTGGCAAGAGGTTAGATGCAGCTAGTTAGGGGAAAGCCTATCCCATCGTTTAAGCATGGCAGGCCTTGATGAGCAGAGACAGTCTGTGGTTTTAGAGCTTTATTGTAGAAAGCAGGGAGAAGAGAGAAGGTAGAAAGAGAGAAAGAGGCTAGCCATGGCCACGTGGAGAGAGGGGGGAAGGGATAGAGAGAAGGATGGCTAGAGAGTAAGGAAGGTGAGAGCTTAAAGAGAGTGAGGAGGGAGCAAGCAGCTCCTTTTATAATGGGCTGAGCTATCAAGTAACTGTGGGGAGGAGCATACCTGGCTATAGTCAGGTAACTGTGGGGGTGGAGTCTAGCCAGAATGCCAGAAACTTGGGACATTGTCTGTGTGACTTAAAGTCACAGAATTATGGAGTTGAGGGCTTTGTGGTTTCAGGCACCTGTCTCTGGGAACATGTCTCTGTGTTCTGTCTCTTGTAGAGTTTTCTACTGGGTCACTGAAGCAAGCCTCATTCAACCAAAAATAGGCTGCCTATCACAGCCCCACAGGTAGCCAGATGAAGCCTAGTCTAGGATGGTCTCATTAGCATATCTAGTGATTGGTTGAATGCCTCCTGGAATGGTGAGGGTGACAAGATCAACTGTCACAGCAGGCTCCTATTCACAACATGGCTTGGTAAGATTGTAAGAGAGTGGAAACTTTACAGCCATATGAGTTATGACAGACATAACCTTATATCTACTACATCCCGTCATCCATAGGAAGGTGTATGGTCACTCCAAAGAATGGTAAACCAGCTCCATTTATCAAACAAGAAAAGACATCTGGTAATATGGAGTAGTGTGGACTCGGAAAAGAAATACTGGGGCCATGTTCTCAGACACTACACTACACTACACACGTGAGCAAGAACTGGAAGACATAAGGAGCACAGAGAACTGATGTATTGACAAGTAAAGACCTTGGGTCTTCCATTTTATTTTATGTGCTTATTACTTCATGTAAGTTCTGGTGTACTGTTGGCCCAGTAATCAATGAATGGGAACCAAAACCAATCAGGTGAGCCATCCTGGGATTTTTTGAAATGTTATTATTTGTCAATGATTGCTGTATCATAGACCCGTTTTTCCAAAATAATATTTTTATTGAGTCTTTTAGAATTTTGCCTTTTACACCCCAATCACACTTAGCTCCCAGTCCTTCCATGTTTGTTTGACCCCACCTTGCACCCGGTGTCATCCCCTCCCCAGCAACAACAGAAACAAAATTAAAAACCAAGTCCAGTTTGTGTTGCCCATATACTCACTGGGGAATGGTCAAAGTCCCAATGGTCAGCCCCCTAAGAAAATTGACTTTTCCACCTGCACCTCTACCAAAAGCTATCACTTGTGAAAAGCTACACTTCAGCATTCCTATCATGATTTTGTTTTAGTTCTCTTTGATGGCTTCCTTTTTAAGCACAACAGATTTTCTTACCTGTGGTGTGTTCATTGGGGTGGGAGCTTACCTACTAAAGTTAAGTATGTTTTTAATGTAAGACATTAAAATGGTTATCTTGGAGCACAAGTATAGTGTAGCTAGGCAATTTCTTGGTTATTCTGAGCCCTACTGCATATGCTGCACATTACTATGGCTGGCACCTTCTATAAAACAGGTATCTATAAAACTCCAGCAATCTCAGCAAGTTTTGGGGAACATTTCTTTCTTAATAACTGATTTCTGATAGCACAAATTCTGCCCATTTAAACACCAAAACTAGTTTTGTGTTTTTCTTTAAGAGCTATAATGATTTTGAACAGAAATTATTTTTGATAAGTTGCTCATAGTCTGTGCTTTAAAATAGTTGAGAGAAAACATTTGAAGAGGTTTTGTTGTTATTGTTTACAGTTATATATTCTTTGCTGCAGTGCAGCATCATCCTCAGAGCCTATGCGCCAGGGCTTCCTTTTCTCACATAAAATACTGTAAGAGTGCTGTGTGTGCTTTCCACTCTCCTCCTTATTGTTCTCTTGCCCCAACCTGTTCCCACAGAGTGCTGTGTGCCTGCTTCTGGCAGTCTGTGCCATTTTACTTGGTTTCTTCTACCTTTCAATCTATGTAGAGAAACCTACCTTATTAGTGTTAGTTGTAAAGTAAGAAAAATCACATTCCAAGTAAAGACCAGGGTTCTCTAATCTGAGTCAGGAGCATAACCATTAGTAAACATGGAAGCTTTGCTGATGTGTCCTCTGGCTCCTGGATCTTGTCTAGATCTGGAGACTGTCAAAAGCCAGGTTATTAAGAAGCCAAATCCTTGACACACAGCTCAGTGTGAAGGTGATACAGACAGGAGAGGACTCAGTGGTCTACTGAAATCTATAAACTTGCATCGTTAAAAGATCTTTTCATGTGCCTTTTTAAAGCATTGAATTACCTTTTCATTTTGTTTTAAGGCATAAGGTGAATTTATTTTTTCCAGGTTTTCATTCACTCATTCTCACCCTGAGGCTGTTCATGCACATATGCACACTCACACACATACATGTACACACACACATACACACATATCCATGCATACCCATGCACACACACATGCACACACATACATACATACACACATACATATGCACACACACATACACAGAAAGAAACCCAGTCTTTAGCACACAATATTCATATTTGGGAGATACATGAGTATAATTTTTAAATGTTGATATGAATATTGTAATTGAGGTGTAGATCATCCACTTTGCAGCCACAGAAGACAAGGCAGAAAGAGACCTGCTATCCTTCTAAATTTTAAATTTTATTTTGTTTTTTTGTTTTGTTTTGTTTTGCTGTTTTGTTTTGTTTTTTGTTTTTGGTTTTTCGAGACAGGGTTTCTCTGTGTAGCCCTGGCTGTCCTGGAACTCACTTTGTAGACCAGGCTGGCCTCGAACTCAGAAATCCGCCTGTCTCTGCCTGCTGAGTGCTGGGATTAAAGGCGTGCGCCACCACGCCCGGCTAAATTTTAAATTTTAATTTAATTTAATTTGATGAGTGCTTCCCCTATATATAGGTTCATGCACCATGTGCATGCTTGGTGCCTACAGAGGCCAAAAGAGAGCATTAGATCCCTTAAGCTTGGAGTTATAGATGGTTTTGAGCAACCATGTAGGTGCTAGGAATAGAACCCTATTCCTCAGGAAGAACAACAGGTGCTCTCTTATCTTCTGATCCAACTTGCCAGCTCTGCTGTTTTTTGTAGAAGATGGCTGAGAATACCTAACTAGGTTTCTGGGAAGATTTAGCAGAATACCTCAGAAAGATATATATGTGCTCAAGCATGTACATATCCCATACATGCGAATGGAGTGCCACATAAGCTTTTGGAACATAGGTGCATTTTGCTGTTCAAGACACCCAAATTCAAAATTTAAATCAATCACTTATGAGCTAGACTTTTGCTTAACCTCTCATTATTTTCCTGGATAATGGCATTATTTTTTGTCTTGCTGTGTGCTAGGAAAATAAATGACAAAATAAATAAAATGTCATACATATAATCACTTCATAAATATCTTTCCCCTTCCCTCTTCAGTGGGCTAGTGAGCTAGTGTGTGTGTGTGTGTGTGTGTGTGTGCATGGATGTATATGTATGCATGTGTATGTATATGTGTGTGTACATGCATGGGTGTATGTGTATGCATATGTGTGCATGGATGTATGTGTATGCATGCGTGCTCATGTATGCATGTGTATGTGCATGTATGTGTGGTACTTACACATACATGTATATGTTAGAGGTCAGAGGACAACATTGGGCATCATTAATCTTTTGGTTTTGGCTTTAGTTTTTCAGAGTGTGCATTTCCTTGGCCTGGAACTCACCAAGTAGGCTAAGCTGACTGCCCAGCAGACTCCCCAGTACTGGGGTTCCAGGGCACACTTCATTTTTAGATTTTATTTTTTTATTTTGTGTCTGGATATGTTTGGGTTTTTTATTGGATATTTTCTTTATTTACATTTCAAATGTTATACCCTTTTCTGATTTCCCCTCTGAAAAACACCTTCCCTTATTCCCTCCCCCTTCCCCCTGCTCACCAACCCACCCACTTCCTGGCCTTGGCATTCCCCAATACTGGGGCATAGAGCCTTCACAGGACAAAGGCCCTCTTCTCCCATTGATGTCCTACTAGTAGTTTTAAAACATTTAAAACATTGGTTCTGGAGATCAAACTCAGGTCTATAAGCTTGCTCAACAAGCATTTTACCAACTGAGCTATCTCCCCCACCCAGTTGGGCTGGGTTTTGAAGGATACTTATGAGTTTGTAACATACATCCTTGCACTCTTAAAAGGGAAAGTGGCTTTTGAGCAATGCATTCAATGGGAATTTGCTTTAAACCTTGGAGAGTAATTTGAGCAGCTTTTGCTGCCTTCCCTGTAGAACAACACTTTCAACTTCTTCATCTCTTTGATAGTGTTGGTGCACTGACCTGGTGAACCTAAGTCAACTGTGCCCATTCAGGCAGCTGAAGTCCCTGTCAGACAGTGATGTGACTTTGACTATGAGATGAGGGCAGAAAGTATGACACTGAAATCCATACCATTGCATGAACTAAAAGGATTTTGAAAATGTGCAAAGGGAACAGCTGTTTTTCCACCCTCCTGTGCTCAGAGTGAAAGGTTTAGTCAGGTTGAACTAATAAGAAGCTTGAAATCCCTTTATACAGAATAAGTCTGCCCATGCAGGAAAAGACACCACTGAGGACTCCCACTTGCAAGACGTTGGGTTAAGAGAAAGACAAGTGTGACAACAGCTGAAAAACAAAAGAAAACAAAACAAAACACAGAGTGAAATTGAAACTACCTGAAGGGGGAGGGGCAACTCCTGAAAGGGATACAGTGGCTGTTTACGGAGTGACAATAAATAAATAAATAAATAAATAAATAAATAGATAGATAAAAATTTAAAAAAGAAGAAGAAATAAAGAAAAGAGAAGAGAAGAGAAGAGAAGAGAAGAGAAGAGAAGAGAAGACAAGACAAGACAAGACAAGACAAGACAAGACAAGACAAGACAGAGGGAAAAAGACAGCACTCTGTGTTGGAAGAACAGAGTAATCAGAGGGCAGAGGGCTGAGGATAATAGCTGTAAGGCAAGCCTGCTCTGTTGCATAAGACAGCAAATCCATTAAGATCAAAACGAACAAAGACAAAAGGAGCTCTCAGGTGGAGGCAGAATCAACATCTTCATTCTTGGTACTCTCATAAATACAAAAGTAAGATTATGGTTTCCTCTCCTCTCCTTTCTTTCCCATCAGGTGAACTAGCACCATACTCATCCCCCCTCCCCCATGACATCAGGAGACATTGAAACCCCTGCCTCCAGCACCAAGCCCTCGAATGGCAGCAGTCATTGCTCCAGCCTGAGCCTCCTTCTGCACAGAAGGGTCTCTATAAAGAGCACCCAGAGCATTAGACCCAGAGCAGGAAAAGCAGGGTGAGGGAAGGATGGATGTTCAAGCTTTCTGCCCTCTTTGCATAGACCCTCTCTAGTGTGCTCCTCTCCCCTGTCTCCAGAGCAGGCAGGGAGATTAGTCATCCTTAATAAGCATCCTTATTATCTTCCTGCCTCAAGTCCCCATTCCCTTTCACAGAATCACATTCTAAACTAACTGCTCATGTTTATCTATTTGTTTCTGTAGGAAGTCAATGGGCAGGGCAGCCTCAGGCAGCTTTGCCTAAGTCTATGGTAGTACCCAGGACAGCAGGTTTGGTGAGCTGATATGCAAAGTCTAGGGAAGACAACTTGGCTCAAGGAAGACTTACATTGGTCCCAGAGCTTTTACAAAATTCAAAAAGGAGTTTATTTATGTCTGTTGGTATTTTACCTGTGTATGTTCTTGTACCACCTGCATGATCAGTACCTGCTGGGACCAGAAGAGGACAGTAGGTCCCCTGGAACTGGAGCCAGAAATGATTGTGATGCTGGGAATTAAACCCAGGTCCTCTGGAAGAGCAGCCAGTTCTCCTAATATTAAGCCATCTCTTCATCCTTGCCTTGGGGCTTAATATTTGCATCTTAAGGAGGATTACATGAGTTGTCATTTGAGGTACTTAGACATGGTATTTAAGTATAGTAGTCACAACTCTCAGAGTGATATGTTCAAAGATAAGCAATGACTGCTTGAATCTATGGATTGAAAGACCTGTACATACCATGGTTGCTGCCACAAGCTTCCAAAGCTACCCTGGCTTTTGATGTGGCATGCCCTGGTCTGTCTTTTGTACCACAGCTTATGCTTTGGAGCAGTCACTACTAACACGGGGGACAATTGAATGCAAGCACAGTGAGACTGCAAGTCAGCATGGCATATGAGGTAGCTGCTGGGTAACTTAGCAGTGGTGACATGCACAGCAGAGCCACACTGGGTAGAGACAAGATCTGTGAAGGGAGGATTGCTCAATGCAGGATTCCATCACATCTACCTGAAAGCACAGCACTTAAAATTACCAGTGATTTTAGAGTCCTGTATTTAGTAGCATATGGCATGGTTGACCATGGGTAACTTACATAGACGAGCTGATGGCACAGAAAAGAAGACTTCTGCCATTTGTATTACTTCTGTCTCGTGTATGAGAGCATGAGGGCAGGCTCGCTGAAACAAAAGCCTCCATCAAGCCAGAGGACTGAGTGGGTTAATGACCATTCTGACAGGATCACCCTTCCCAGCAGCCAACTTCTCTCCTTGTATAAGATACCTCTTCTTACCTAAAATGTTTGTTAGTCATGAAACTTGCCTTGGGTGACACCTATAGTGGCTTTGTCGATGATACCTTGATGCCGTCATTGGCCTGAAGCTCTGTGAAAAATTCCATCAAACACCCCATGGGAAGAGAGGATTAGGAGTTGGTAAATCTCAGATTTCTCATCACCCACCATCCTAGTTTCTGATTCAGAAGGTCTAAGTTTGGAAGCATGTGAAGCTGATCCAAGATTAGACTCACGGAGCATTGGGGGGGTCATAACAGAAAGAGCATGCTGTTTCTTTTTCTTCTTTCTGAGCAGTGTCTCAGACTGACATTCCTTGTCCTATAGCTAATGTCAGAACAAGTGGCATTACAATTCTTCACAGGGAATTTTCACTTCCGCACTTTTGAAGGAATAAAAGGAGAAATGTTGTTCTTGGAGTTGAGATAAATGATATTCTGGAAATGTCTGAATGTCCTGTTCTTCACACTGATTCCTTTCATTTGCATCATTTGAAGTCTTGGGAAATTAGTCTCTTAAGGAGCTAAAATTTTAAGAAAAACAGGGGTAAAACCATTTCTATTTTAGAAATATCTGCCCAGAAGAAAGCAGGGTCTTTTTCTGTCCAAAGGCACATGGCATTTTGAACGGTACTCTAAGGTCCTGCATGATAAATAGTGAACTTCTAGAGGAAAATAAATTTCATGTTATGCTTACAGAAAGAAAACTGTCAAGTTGCACTCTAGCTCTTACAATACTTTCAGGTGAGCTGATGTGTCATGGAGTTATAGCTATTGCAGTGCCAGGACTGTTTTGAAACATGTGAAACAGAAATACAGGAGGTATCTCCCATATAGGAGGGGGGTTTTGGTGAATAAAATTATGAGAATTCTTTTTGGCATAATAATACCATAATAATTAACATAATAATACACCTCTGCTAGAAGAAGTCCTCAGCAAAATAAAGACACATTAGTGCCCACATTAAAACAAATGCTCAAGTTAAAATATTTTTCTTGGTCTCCCCTGAAAGCATCATAATGAGGTCCATTCCCAAGACTGGGCCTGTGGGAAGGAGCAAAATGGGAGCCACTTTCAGACAGAGTCAGAATCGAGCTGCCCATAACAGAACACCGACTCTGTAAAAGCACTCAGGTTTCAAAAATCCAGCACTTTGTAAGCTAGATGAGGGGGAACAGACTTTCATCTTCTCTAGCTTTGTCCACTTTTATTAGAAGCTGTAATGCAGTCTGGGTTTGGGAGGCATGACTGTTTAACAAAAGGATTGTAACCTAATTTGTTGGAAGGAAAGGAAAAGCAGAAAGCCATTTTGCAAATGTTTGATTCTCAAAACTCTCTAGCCTGGAGTGTTAGCAGAAAGGGAGTGCATTTCGCTCATACCATGATAATTATCTTTAGATTTCTCTGCATATATTCAGGTGACAGAGTTACCAGACCCAGTTCACAGGTGAAGAAAATGAAGTTTGGAAACTCTTAGACATTAGGTTAAGTGAAATAAACCGGGTATTACAAGACAAACATTGCATGGCCTCCTCTTTCAATAAGTTGGCAAGGTCTTGCTTGGTACTCTCCGTATGTGGAGAGGGTGCTGTGATATGCTGTGAAATGGGGCAGAATGATTGACTCTACAGACCAGTGGTTTATCATTGGGCCACTTTTAGATACCAGGACAACAGATGTAATCCTTCAGAAGTATGCAATATGACTTTTGATTTCTAGTAAGTACAAACTGGGAAAACCATAATCAAAAAGCTGATACCTAAATACTTACCCCATGGAGTCTCTCTTTCTAAGCATTTAGAATATTTGGGCTTTGGAATTTGGACTCAGGTTCAAATCCTCAGTGTAGTAGCATCTGTGTAGACTTAGCCAATTTACTGAATTGTATCTAAAGCGTCTAACTCATGTGACTCAATGGTAGTCAAATAAAATACAGTGAGACCAGTGCTAAGCTAATACGCAAGAATTAACAGTAGACTCATATCACTGCTATCAAGAGACCCACAGCAGCAAAATGCAAACTTAAACTTTTCCTTTTCCGATTATATTAGTGGTTCTCTGTAGTTCTTCATTCAAGCTATAAAACTATGTTTGGAAGCAACCAAATCAGACACTGGAAGTAGTTTATAGATTCACTAATCAACCAACATGTAGCCTCCTTCTGGCATTTTTTTTTTAATTCAGCCTTGAGCTCTCCAGAGAATACTCAATGATCTAACAAACATTGGGTGCATATTAATTTCATTTATTTCACTGAGTATTAGATAAAGAAAAAGACAGTGAAGAAAACATTATTTCTCCTACAAGCATAGTAAAAAGCCAAGTGTGGTGGTTCATGACAGTAATCCTTGCATTCATCAGGCTCAGGCAGGGGTATTGACTTGAACTGGAGATAGCCTGGCCTATATTATGAAATCTAGTCTCAACATACACACACACACACACACACACACACACACACACACACACACACACACACACACACAGGGTGCGGGTGAGGATATCCTGCTTAAGTTCTGTCCTAACTCTCTGTACTTACTCATATTGGAATAAACTACATTTTATCCATGCTAGGAGCTGTAAGGAAGGCATCATTAAATATTTCAAGTTTGGTGCATAAATGGATTGACTCTAAGTGCTCTCAAGCTGCAGCTTAAAACAATCAAAGTTGTCTGGAGAGCCTTAGCTAATATCCTGGTCCTTTGTTAGTGTGGGCTAGATAGTCTTATCTTTGATTGCTTCCCTTCCCCACTGCTATGCAAAGATCCTTCTGGCCCTGGAATTTTCCTCTCTGTTGGTTATATGCTTAAAAAGCTAGAAGGTAAGGCCTCCTACTGCCTGACCCCTAAGCAGGCAACCCTGGAAGAGGACCCCTTTTGAGAAGCCAGATGTTGAAACAAAGAAACTCTAAAGGTAAGGGAGCAAGTTCACCAAAGCAGAGCCAAGCTTTTCTATTCATAGAGGGGGGGCGGGGGGGGGGAGCTTTTGAAGTTGTCTGAAGGCCATGCTCAATTGGAAGATCAGAACCGAAGATCTGACCATATCGGAAATTAGCATTGCTAATGAAGTTTTCAGAGACTCAGATATTATTTTAATCTGCTTACCCTCTATAAATACTTAGCTTAAAAAACACTGTTGACTATTTTTAATCATCTGATAATGGACAAATGTTATTTCAAGGCAGTAGAAATTGTGCTAATATCATTTTTCAAAAAGAGCCGTCAAACAGGGGCACACTGTTTCTATCAGTTTTGATTACATGTTAGAGAGTAGCAGCTGACTGAATGGTCTGCTCAATTGGAAGGTAGAGACAATCTAGGTGACAGGATCCTTGGCTCCCAAGCCCCACTTGTGGACAAGAACTTCAAGGGAGCCAGGCATTTCTGTGGGGCTAGAGCACTGGTGCCCAACCTATGGATCATGAACCCTTTGTAGGTCAAACAACCCTTTCATGGAGGTCACATATTAAATACTTGCACTACAATTAATTACAGTAGCACAGTTAAAATTTTGAAGTAGTAACAAAATATTTTTATGGTTGGGAGTCACCACAACATGAGGAGCTGTATTAAAGGATCAAAGCATTAGGAAGGTTGAGAACCACTGCGCTAATGTTAATGAAGCAATTGCTTTGCTCCCTTGTCTTATGCTTCAAGGCTAAGTCACTTTAATGAGCTCATTTTATTTACAGTTGCCCAGCCTTGCTTGTTCTCATGTTGATTTGTTGTTTGGGTCAGCCACTTACTTACCCACCAAATACCTGCTGAATATCTACAACATTCTGAAACTGCACAAATGTCCTCTTGAGGCTTCCTTAGATGAGGAGGTGGCTCAGTTGGTAACCTGCTTGCCTCATAGACATGATCTACATCCACACTCTAGAACACAAGTGAAAATGCTGAGCCTGGAGGCACACACTTGTAAATCCATATCATGAAAAGACAGAAAGACAAAGACAGCTGGGAAGTCCTAGAATCTCTGGGGATTGGTGACCCCCTATCCTAACCTAGTAGGCAAACTCCAGGCCATTAAGAGCCCTTGTATCAAAGAAACAAAGAAGATAGCTTCTGAAGAATGATAGTGAAGTTTCTATTGTCACTGACCCCACATTCATGAACACTATACATGTACACACACACACACACACACACACACACACACAGAGAGAGAGAGAGAGAGAGAGAGAGAGAGAGAGAGAGAGAAGGAGGTGGTTTCATGCTTCTGTGGATGCTGCTTCTTTGAGCAAAGAGATAATTAAATAATACAGAAGTAAGGAAGAGAGAGGAACAGAGGGAAGGAGGGAGGAAAGACAGAAGCCAGAGCTCACAACACAACAAAAGGTATTGTTATGTTAATGCAGACATATTAATGCAGAGGGCAGAGCTGCACAGAGACAGCAAGGATTACTTTCTAAATGGGACCCTGGGAGAAAGGGAAGAGTGAAGGACAAACAGGCACACTGAGAGCAGGAGAGTTTCTCAGGAGCCAGGGCTTTAGGTAGAAGAGTTGCAGGTGAAAAGCCAGTTTGTGGAAGAGAGAGGAAAGAGAAATAAAACAGTAGATAGAGCCAGATCCTCAAGGCTTTGAGGGCACAGTGAAGAGCTTGCATTTTTCTTAAGTCTACTGGATTATAATTGAAGTATCATTCCCAGTCAAGTGATTGTTCTGATTTACACAGCACAGGACTCACTATGGTAACTTCTGCATTTCTAGACTACTAGGGAATTAACAAGACCCACAGAGAATCCATTGCAATAGGAGATGCTGGTGATGGGTAGGAGATTCTTGGGACATGTGCATGCTTGGTCTGGAGCAACAGTGAGCTGGCCACTGAGCACTCATTTAGGGGGAAGCTAACCTAGTGAGAAGAGCACCCTTTGCCTATTGGCTTTGGAGTCTTATCTAATCTATGTTGACCAAGAAAGTCTTTTTAGAGAAATTATAAAATCTAAATATGAGGAAAACTGAAACACAAACATTAGGGATGTACCTAAGGTCATGCAGCATTATCACTAAAATAGCAAGATGGAACCTTGTGCTGTCCTTAAAATTATGCTCCGAAGTCTCACAGGGCCCTTGTCTTTATGCAAATTAGTGATTACAGATTAGTTATCCCTGTCCACTGAATAAATCATGCTTTAAGCACCACTGTGGTACCAATGCAGTAGATTGTTTGACAGTTGGGTAAGTGTATTGGCCTAGTCTTACATGAGGCTTTACTAACTATTGACCATGTGCTCACAGGCAAGCCACATAATTCTTTGGGTCTTGGCTTCTTTATCTGTCAATTGGGATAACAATGATGTTTTAGTTCTCTGAGGACCAAATAAAGTGCTATATGAAAATACCACTTAGAAGACCACCTAGAACAGTCAATGATGCCCATGATTATTATGTAGAACATGCTCTTTAAAACTTGAAGTAAGTCTCTTCATAAACAAAGCCGACTAGGAGTGCTCACTGGCCATCCTTTAGAGATAGGAAACTGTGAAGTACGAGGTCTCCAAATGCTGCATAATAGCGTCTTAACTCTGCTGCTTGTCACATGGCAGAACAGTGGCCTTTGGCATGAGGTATCAATCCTTCCACCAATTCTGCCTTCAATAATTCTGAAAATACTGATTTCATAAGTACTCATAAGTGCTTAGTGATGGGTAGCCTTTTACTGGCTTCATCACTTAATTTCACTCATTGTGATGTGGTAACTTTTCAATAAGCATATGCTAGTGACCATGATTTTGTGTGTGTGTGTGTGTGTGTGTGTGTGTGTGCTCAAGCACTGAGGGATAGGATCCTATGAGAATTTCAAAGGACCATAGAGTTCACAAAATTTGAAGATTTTAAGCATCCTGAAGACTTGCTTATTCACTGGGAACAAGATCTCACCCTGTGACCCTGGAGCTAAACTTAGTGTTAGCACTCTTTCCCCAAGTGCTTGAGGCCCTGGGTTTTATCCTCAGTACCGCTGAGCAACACACAATGGAGAAAGACCAAGTGAGGAAGAGACAGCAAACCAAAGTTCCTGTGCACACACTTGGATTTGAAAGCACTGTCTCGTCTATCTTTCATTCCTTCTTTACATCTCCCTACCAAGAACTGTGAAATGTTAGTGTGCCATTTTACAGAGGGAAATCTAAGGCACAGAGAGCTAAAAAGGCTGTCAGTTCTCACAATCTCCCAGTGAGAGGAGAAGCAGCAGGAGATTTCAGTTTGTTTCACTCTTACTCACATTTGGCGGGTGTTCTTTGATCCCACCCTCCCCTTCATCACAGGAACAAAAGTAGTGCTAGAAAATAACTGATGATGTTGTTACTATGTTGTGTCCAGATGTCTACATGAGAAGAGGAAAGAGACACAGACAGAAACAGAAAGAGGAATAAATAAGACCCATGGCAGATTCTGGATTACTTACCGTGGATTAAACACGTGGCACTCTGTTGGCCTTTCTGTTGGGACGTTAGTACCTGAGCAATAGACAAAGCTGGCACACTAGACCTCTTACTCAGGGCAGAGGGAGCACAGACTTGCAGGATTCCCTCTGTAATTCAGTACAGATATTCAGGGGACAATATCCTTCAGTGGGTTAGACAATATCCTCAGGGCACCCAAGAGGAGTCTCTCTGTGAAGGCTGACCCACCCTCCCAGAACAATAGCCTCTGGATATCCAGACTGATGCCCCTTGAAGAAGTGAGTGCCACTTCTTTCTGTAAAAGAAAGAAATTTGAGTCTTGTTTAAGCCTCTGCCAGCTTTTCAATTTTGTGATTTTCACAAGTCTTCATTAACACTGTCATGATGAATGAGCACCAAGTTATAATTTGTCCCTTCCATAGTCCCCAGAGCCTGAAAAGCTATCTTCCAGTGCCATCACCATAATGATTATTTATGGACAGTGCATGAATTTCCAAATGGGTACCATGCACAACACCCATGCATTTCCATAAAAACAAGGGCAATTTTTAAAAGCAAACATACATTTGCCTCATCTATGCAAATCTATTCCAGAGGATTTAATGAAACCACTGCTTCCCTGTACCCTAAACATGCAAGTTCCTGGCTTGGGTTCAGCTCACAGTTTGATTTTAAGTGCTGTGGTGAGAGGAGGGGGCTCTCTGAGTAAGAGGGGAGCTGGTGCCTCTGCTCATGATGCAGCGTGCTTGTGCAAAGCAGCCTGCACTTGCAGTTGTGAGCAGAGAGCCAAGTGTGGGAGTGCACAACGGAGGTAACGTCCTCCCCACAAAGCAGCCAGCTTCACATCAAGGGAGTATCAGGTTCCTGTAGTCAGCTGTGGGCTGTCAGTGTCTACTAATATGACTGTTTTCCCATCTCTCTGCAAGAAGGCAGAAGCTGCTATCTGATTGGTATAGCATCTGACTTTCCCTCTGCATTGATTTCTTGTCCTTTTCCTTTGCTTCATAAAGAGAGGGACAGGAGCTGGTGCTGAGGACAGAGAAGCTTCAGTTTTAGTATGAGACAACCTCTTTATTTTTTCAGGAGAGGGAAGTTGGATTATCAATTCTTTTGTAAATGTGTATGGTGATATTTGCTCCGGTAAGTTCATCTCTATTGATTTGCTTCTCTCTCTCTCTGTCTCTCTCTGTCTCTGTCTCTCTCTCTCTCTGTCCCTCTCTCTTTGTCTGTCTGTGTCTGTGTGTGTGTGTGTGTGTGTGTGTGTGTGTGTGTGTGTGTGTATCTCTGTCTTTCTCTCTCTTTCTCTATGTCTCTGCCTATCTCTGTCTCTTTCTCTCTGTATATATACATGTATAAGTACATTTGGGGTGTATAATTTTCTTTACCAATGTGATTTAAAAAAAAATTGGTGATAATTTCTTTTTCCCCTTTAACTTTGCTTTCTTTTATGCATGTTTAAACCACAGAGACTGGGTTATATAGTATAATTCTCACGTTAGCTACAAAAGTATGTACTGGGTTTCTGGGTTTCTTTTTAACACAGTAAGAAAACTATTTAAGCAAAGTTATATTAAGCTTCATAAAAATGTAATGCCATTCCATCTCAGCCTTTTTTTTAGGGCACTTAATGTTCTGAGTATATTCATTGTGCCACAACTTGCTTATAATTTTAATTAAAGTTTCTTCACCAGTATCACTGTGAGAATATCTTCAACTCTTTAAATATCTTCCAAATACTATGTTAAATTCATAAGGTCTTATACCAAACTACAGTTAAGGAATGAGCTGCCTCTCCAATTCTGAGACATTTCTTAAAAGAACTGAATTTCTACACCAAAAAGTATCCATATTGTTAAAGTAAATGTCTTGCATTGTATGAAAAGCTGGGCTTCACATGGCCATTGTTTCTTTTCTGACTGTCTTCTTTTGGGTGTTTGTGCCACCATCTGCCACATGCCTAGTGCTGGCCTCTAGTGTGGCCATGGCTCAAGCTAATCAGGAGGAAAGTTGCTTTTATTAATTCACACTGATGCAGAATGGGTTTCCGATCACATCTGTTCAGATTCATGATTTCTGAATGCATCACCTGGTTAGCTGAAGGCAGAGGATGGTCCGGATTCCTTATTGTTAATTCAGAAGTCTGGGAGAAAATCTATTAATATGATTACAGTAGATACCGATGGTAAGGTGATTAACTATTTGTACTAATGGAAACAAACACGCTTTACTCTTTTTTCTTTTTTTTTTTCTTTTGTCACACAGCAAATCTACATAGCTTTTTTTTTTCAAAGTAAATTAACTACAGGATATATTTGTAACAAAAGTTAGGGTACCTATAAATTAGAAGTGAAAACTTGGCAATTTTTAGACTTTTAAAGTAAAGTTGGGAATTTCAATTAGAACTCTGAGGCACACATTCTTTTTGAATAACAATTTTTTGGGACTGTGACATGGTTTCAGATTAACTCTAAGGAGAGAGTGATATCTACCCAGGAATGAACTGACCCTCCTGAGTGCCGCCTTCAGGGTGCCCTGCAATGCACCTCTTACTTGCATGCTAACACAGAGCTGCTCATTTTGATGATCAGTCTGAATTTTGATTACTGTAGCTTCAAAAATAAATTCCCCCCATGTCACCTAACTATTTCCATTGTCTGATCCCAGTGAATGCGTTCCCAGAACAACTTCAGAGGACGTATACACTGCAGGAACTAAGTATGCCTTAGCAGGTAGGTTGTTGGAAAAAAAATCAAGCGTGGCTTTCATTCTTGAGCTGAGTGAAAGCATTAGGAGTGGGCAGGCCCTGTCCTCTCTCCAGCACACACAGCTGACTCCCTTCTTCCTTGCGACATCCATTTTTGGATGATATTCTTTCAGAGCCAGTGGTAACAAGTTGCATGTAAAGTCATGAGCTGTAAATGGAGTTGTCACCATATGAAGCTACTCCACAAGATTAATTAGTAGAGTTTGAAGGAATGGTGAATTACAAGTGTCTGCTTTCTTCTTTGTCAGCTTATTATGAAAGACTCAGGGTTCCATACATGAAAGCACTGTCACTGGACCTCAGTAACCTCAATAAGTTAGTATTGTCAACCATTAGTTTGAATTGGGATAAGTCTGCATGGTCTTTAATTGTATCCCTCCTGACAAGTCCTGGATACCATGTCCAGAAAAGTTTGTCATACTCTATTTTAAGGAACAAAAATCCCAATGCTGTGGACAAAAATAATAAACTGGTTTTGAATTTTTCCACAATGAAATCTTCTTTTTGTCTTAGCAAAATGAAAAAGGCCTTGATTGTTTCCAGTTTGTAAATACACACTTTGGCTTATCTCTCCTGGTCTTCATAGCCACTCAGAAGAGGCTAATCTCAGCTCCTAACTTTTAAGATAGGAAAATGGAGACAGAGAATGTGTGCAACTTGATAAGATGACACAATGATGCACATGAGATGGAGTGAGTGGCATGCTCATCCTCCGGTCAGGGCTTCACCTTGTCAGCATAACCTATGGGAAGCTCATAGGCCATGGTGATTTTCAGGCACTTAACCATAGCACAGTGCGTTTCCACGGGTATCTTTTCTTCTTCTGACAATAGATAACCTCCTTTTCCTCACACTGTGCTTTTGTAACTCCAGGCTAATTATGTGCCTAAAAAACACTCAATTTGTGCAGCTACCAAGATGTGAATGTAGGGAGAAAGACAGCCTGGGGAGAACAATATGCAGATGTGGCTAAATTAAGGTATCCCTGTAACTGAGCAAGACAAATCTGTCCCCTGACTTTCAGTCTTTGAACAAAGAATGCAAATAAAAATGCCAAGAAAATTTAGAAATATCAGTGTCTCAAAGCACCCAGCTTGTCATGGATGCAAAATATAAAAGGCAATTTCAACTGAATTGATTCACTTGGGAGAACTTTATAGAATTCTCACTTTCCTTTCAGTCGCCCCTGTGATTTTCTTTTTGTTTTCTGTCTAACTGGAAAGGGCTTCAATTAGAATATTGCTTCTCTGTAAGCCAGGTAATTAAAAATTACACACATCTGCTGATATGGGAGCTGAGCAGTGTGACAGAGTTGAAGCCCTGAGTCCTTTGCACCCAGGCACTGAGCTCCGAATTTGAAATCCATCTGAGCCAATAAAATTCAGAAAAGTCTTCCAGGGGAAAATTTTGACTAACACAGAACCAAGATGTTTCAAATTTCACCTCAAGCAGCAGCATGGTGGCAGGGCACAGCACTCGTGGTAACTCTGGGAGACACTGTGTTGTCTCCATTCTACCTGACGGGATTCTGAACCCTAAGAATGTGGCTAGAATAAAGTCTAGCTCAGGATATCTTTACTACATTTTACCAAAACTCAAAGGGATATAAAGAAAGCAAAGGAACAAACACAAACCCATTGGTGGCATCCAGAGTCAAGCTCTGAAGTGATCACAATATTGAGGGTTTTTCTGACGTGATCTGCTTACTAATGAGTAGCAGTTTTGAGCTACCATTTACAGAGAGAGTTAGGCAGTTAAAAGCTCAGAGTACACTGCACAGTGAAATATTCCTAAGCTGACAGTTTCTTTGGAGGAAACAACACAATTCTGTAGTCACTTTTCTCCTATTCTTGAATAAGACATAATCTTGTGGTTTAATCAGCAAGTGTGCTATTAAATCCAACACCAGTAAAGAAATGTGGATTGCTTTGATTTTTTGATGAGTATTTATGAGGGTTCTAAATGTAGCCAGAGCTACCAAACAGAGACTTTTGCTTGAAGAAAATGTGTTGGGCTCAGCCCCAGGGATCATCAAATGTATGCCATCCCTTAAAAACTAATTTTGGAAACAGTTTTATAAAGGAAATCATTTTCAGTCTGCCTTCTTGAGAGAGATCACTAAGTCCCAAATAAACAGCATTGAATCCTACCCCATCCAACCTGTTTACTTCTGCTTTTCTTCTAGATATAGATGTATGTCCTTAAACATATCCATCGCTGAGTGCTTACAAAGAACCCCTTGCATAGAGATAAAGTGGCTGGTATAAAGACAAGAGGTATGGAGAAGTCTTAAACTTCAAAAGCCTTTCTATGGGTTAGTGTGCAAATGGAGCAGGGGTCTTGTTAGTATTCATATAAAAATCAATTCTAGTTTTGAGTCTGACATCAGCACAAGAGCAATGCAATCCTTTAAAGGAGGTTTTTTGATCATGGGTGTGTGTCTTTATATATTTTTGAAAAAATAGAGAAAGGACCGAGCTGAGGTAGGAGCACCCCGATCACTCCCCACTCCACAGAGAGATGGAGCTTCACATTAGGTTTTACAGTGATTGTGCTAACACAACTTCTATCCTAAATCTGCTTACGAAGCCACTGAGGGGTCCGCCCAGTGCATTTCACTGGTGAGGATGAGGTTGCCCAGTAGTATTAGAGTCATGTACTATGGCCCTGTGAAGAGATGGCACGATATAAGTTTTTTAGAAATTGAGCAAATTTAAGGAAAGGATTGGAATGTTGGTTACCAGGTTACCCCTTTATTTAACAACTATTTAAGGATCCCTACCAGACACTGGGTACCGAGCAAGATGTGGACAGAGTGAACAGATATAACACATTTACTTCCATAATGAAATGTCTTTATTTTCCATTCCTCACCTAAGCATAGCTTTTGTTTCACATACAGAATGTATTTTCTGAAAGTCAAAGTTTAGCTAGCCTGGTAAGACACCGTCAGGGAATATGTGCTATTGGTCTGTTCATGCTTAGAGAAGGAATAAGAAGGAATCCACTGGTTTTTGGATGGGCTTGCAGTCTGCCTAATAGAGTGCTTTGAAGGGAAACTGGAAGAAATGCTGTCGTGCTTGTCTTACAAGCAGTGTTTACCACTCCTGGAAAGCAGCGTCACAGTTGGTGTGATTTGCCTCCTTCCCAGTGCTTGGTAGAAGAAAGACAGGAGAAATACTGAGAGGCTAGAAAAAGAAGATTGAAAAGCAAACAAAAAGGTGCCAACAGGCCCTAAGACGGTCCCTGACAACCAGGGCTGTCTTGCTTGTATTATCTGGTTTTCTTTGGTCTTCATTCAGATGGTTTTGGAGGACCCTGTCTGTACTGAGCATATTACCAGGTACTACAGCATGGGAATAAACAAGGTTCACCTCTTTCTGAACATGAGGAACTTCTAATAGTCCAAGATTATGCAATCCTAGCACTATTAGTGTGTTCCCATATCATCATCCATTGTGGTGAAATCACATTGTGGGATATTTAGTAGCTTTCATGGGCTCTACCCACTAGATGTCAGTAGCAACCTCTTACCCTAAGCTAAGACAGCATAAATTGCCAAAAGCCTTCACCAAACTGCTTTTCTATCAGAAGAGAACCATTGCCAGACACTTACTAATTACCTTTGGCTAATTCTTCCTGTGGCATTTCTTCTTTTAATGTTAGGATTCTTAGATTTGTAGTTTTCTTACTGATACAGCTTGTTTGAAGCTTGTGGAGCACCTGTAAGCTTCTCCTGGTCACTACCCCGTGCTTCTGTGTAGTGGAGCATCTGTGAGCTTCTCCCTGACTCTACCCTTTTGTGCAACACTTTACTACTCTGGATAGCTTATCTTATCTCATTATGTTCTAGCAAACAACAAATGAGACAATATTAAAATATATCTCCTTAGGCAAATGACTGGCAGACATCTAAAAGGTGGTTATGTGTCTAAAGCCTTACAGCCAAAATTGAGTAGAACTTGAATTCACACTAATATACCCTACAATTTGAATATTTTTCTCAAAATCATTCAAAATTATAACATTTAATGAAAAATGCAGATATAACTACAGTGTGCCATTTTCTCTTTTAGTCTATTTTTGAGTAGTAAAGACCATTTACCAAGGAGTGATAGAGAAAAGGGTGGTGGAGCCTTAGCCTCCCACCTCAGCAGCATTAGCTGGGTGGTTTCAGATGGTTAACTTACACCTGTAGAGATTCTGGGGTATAAAGTGATACATTGTAGAAACTGCATGGGGCATCAGTTGCCTTTGCTGTAGGGTTAGACCTGCTGTATGAGTGATTATCCCAGAAGGAAACAAATTAGAGTCTCAATCTCATGTCCTCAAAAAACTCTGAGTTAATTTCTCTAAGAAGAAGGAAAAAGCAAAGCTTGGTGACTTGCCCAAGGCTCTATGGAGAATTCACTTCAAAGGAAAGACAGCAGCAGAGCTGAGGTTCCTCTCCTTCTAGCTCAATAATGTGCTAAAATGTTTTAAATGGAGGGCTGTGGATTCATGGATCTGCTGCATACTAGAGATATATGTGCTCATTAATACAGAAACTCAACAACTGGTCAAAGCACAAATACAAGTGTCTGGGAGATCCGCTACAAATGGGGTGGGCGATGCTTAGCTTAAAAGACCACCGTGGAAGTGGGAACAGAAAGACTGTAAGAGCTAGAAGTCAAGGAGGACCCAAGGGAAACAGGCTTCTGTATAATGGGTTATTGCACTCTTGAATTAACACCAACTGTGGATATCTGCAGGAGAACAAACCAATCCACATTCCATCACAAAACAGGAGAGGGGATCATGAGCCTCACCCTCAGCTGAAGAGCTGGGACAGTTAAAGGCTGCGGGGAGAGGGAAGTCAGTTTTCATTGAGATTATACATCTTCGTAGGCCATATTAAGGCCTATATTCCAGAGGATGGTCCAATATCAATGGGTAAATGGGAAATAAAATTTAGACTTGGTAAGTTATTTTTAAAAATAGAAAAAACATGAAGTCGGGAGGGTTGAGGAGAAGCAGAGTGGAAATGAAAAGGGTTAAGAAGAGGAGGGAGTGACGTTGGTCAAAATACATTGTATGCATGCATGGAACTCTCAAGAAGTTAAGATTTCATTAATAAAAGAAATGTATATTGGGATTGCAGGCAGGCATCCAGGGGAAAGGTCCCAGACTTTTAGTTGGCTGCACCTAACCATTTTTAGGTGCTGGTTTAACCAAACCTCAGTCTCATGAGAGTCAAAAGAGACAGAGTTCTCCTGGATGAAGTTTGGCAGAGGACTAAACACATAAACACAGCAACTGCAATTTGCAGTGTCATGTTTACCTCCTCCTAAGCTTAGAAAGGAGCAGGTCCTTCCTTGAGTGTTACATGGTATCCAGACCCCTGTTGAGTGGTTTATGTGTTCTGGGTAACCTCCTGGACTCTTGACACATTTTCCAAGATACAAAAGCTTAGGTAAATTATCCTGGCAGAATTCCTGAGAAAAATGTTTCTGCCTGCATTGTCTCAGAGCACTGAACTTCATGAGAGAAAATAAATCCAAATCCAGAAGGGAAAGTATGTCTGGCCACAAGTGATGCATATAGGCCTCAGTCTCTTCTGTAATATGCAAGTTGTAACTTTCATCCATAGACTCCAGGAGGATACACGGAAAAGTTCTTTAGGGATTTTGTGGGCATTGTTTCTCTCCCTAAGTCCATTTTGCTATTGGTTTTTACCTGATATCCTCAGCGAGTGTACAAGGTTTCGGGAAATGTTCTCTCCATTTACCAGGAAAAGGACTGTAGTTATAGGATGGGGCTAAAGCAGCCTAGAAGTGCTTTGCTGGAGGATCATTCTCCCTCAGAGGAGACTGATGCCAAATTATAGATTTCAAACACAGAGCACATTACTGGAGAGTAACTATAATACAACCAAATGCAATATGTATAAAGCCATTCCCTGCGATCTGCTTCTCACACAGAATATTTCTGAATCTTCCACCCCCTTTCCACTCCCATTAGTCCTAGCTCAAGCCATTGCCTTTGTAATTGTGGAGATTGCTATAACCTTGAACCTCAGTCCATTACCTGCTAATGCTCTGGGACTTTAACCCTCTGTTATCTCCACATGGTCCAGCAGTTTCTCAAAATTCATGACTGTATCGAACTGGGGAAACCCAGGTGCCTTCCCCAGGTTACACATTAGACCTTTCTACAGGAAATTCATAGGTTTTTTTTTTTTCATTTCTCATGTTTTATTTACCAAAGCATCCCCCAGATACATTTGATCAGATAAATCTAGTTAGCTCATATTTTTGGAAGGTTATTATCTGCTAGCAGTCATGTCCCAAGATTCTTTCCTCTTCTCACTTCTCTCTGACTCATAACTTCAGATTCTATATCCAAGGTTTTAAATGGCTCCTTTCCTAACCTCTCTGGACCAGCTACCTCTCTAAGGTAATTTTGCCTTCCATTCCTGTTGGCTTTACACTTGCAGAGCATCTCCCATGGTTTTGTTTCTGAGATATCATCCTCTGTAAGGCAAAAGTGCATGCTTATTCATCCAGCCATACATTTATAGCCATTCATTTGTCCATCTTATGCAAGGCAACTGTGTGCCAGGCACTGACACAGAAGGTTTGTAGTTGGAGGCAACTAAAACTGATGCAGTCCACACCATCAAGATTTACACTCTAAGGGCTGGCTGAGGGGCACATTTAAAAATCCTTAGAAAGCTAATTATTATTGTAGTAAATGTTAAGTTTAAGAGCTGAGCCATCTTGGGTAATAACTATATGACAGGCAAGGCTCCAAGTGTTCATGCATATTAATTTATTTAATCCCATAACATTTCTGCAAAAGAGTTTAAAGGGGAGAGTATGAGAGCCCATTGAATATGTAGGACGTAGACTCCTTTAGAGAATTCAAGATTCTTGGAATGAAGATGATTTAACAGGAGAAACGCTGAGTTCAGGTGACTAACATCTGTACAGCATTGTTTACAGGGGCTGTGCTGTATACCTTGCAGGACTTTCATTTTCCAGACAAGACAAGAAAATCACTATTATTAATTTAAAGGCATGAGAATGCTGAGTCACTTTCCCACAATGTATAAGTGGTGGCTGTGAGCTGTACCTTCATTGTATTTGACTCTGATGCTGAACTCCTTCCCACTATGATAATGTGTGAAAAACTGATAAGAAAATATTCCAACCTAGTCTCTGTCTTTGGTAGAAGGGGGAGAATAAAGGACATCTAATGTGTGGCTGAGTAAAGTTGATAGTGACTGGACTGGTTTTTGTTTTTTATAGTTTTTAAAAATTAAAATTTAATTGCATGATCCCCGCTTCTACCTCCAAGCTCTCTCATGTTCCCCTCCCACTCTCTCCCTGCCTCTCTCAAATCCATGGCCTCTCTTTCCTTAATTACTTTTGTTGGCTATGAATCATATAAACTCACAAATTTGTAAACGTAACCTGCAACCTGCTGAGTCTGATTAGTGTTGCATGTATGTGCATGTTTTCGTGGATGACCACTTGGTACCAATTAGAGAATCCATCCTGGGGGAAAGTAATTCTCCCTGTATCAGTGGTTGTTAATTGTCTGTAGAGATAATTTCTTGTGTCTTGTGTAAAAATACTCACCTTTCAGTGCAAAGCAAATTGGCCAATGAACTGAGGCAGGATTAGAAGGTGGGATATCACACACAGAGGGATGGATTCTGGGAGAAAGGCAGGCAAGGGAAGTTTGGCCTCAGACAGAGTAATATGATTACATGTAACTGAGGACCGGGAAATCAGCCATGTGGTGCAGCTTAGAATAGAGTAATGGCTTATTAGGTATGAGCTAGTCAAGTAATGTGCTTAGCTATATGGCCTAGGACCTTGTAAAATTATTTGAGTATTGGAGCTGTTATTTCTGTAGCTCGGGGCCAGGAGGACAAACTCAAACTTACAGAAATACACTATCATAATTGTCTATATCTCTTTATCTGGGGTAGAGGTCCAGAAGTTCCACCTTTGCATGTGTATTGATTTTTTTCTTATTTTTGTGGTCGTGTTTAGGCAGCTATACTCTTGAGTTTTCATGGGTGCAGCTTCCCTATTGTGTCTAGGAGACACAATGTCTTAGCAAACTTTCTGGACAATGATTTCTGTTAGATATAGAAAGGAACTCCTTGGGGACTACAGGAAGGGGTGGTACTTAAGTTGTCAGGTTTGATAGACATTGGCTGAAGCACTATTACTGCCCCTCAAAGAGCTGACTGACAACATCTTTATGGGCTTTACTCCAGAGTTTGTAAGAAAAGCAAGATTCCATACTGGAGAGATGGCTCAGTGGAAAAATCACGTGTTGTACAAGCATGAGGTCCTGAGTTTGGATCTGAGAATCCCATGGTAAATACAGTGCAATGGTGTTCTTCTGTAATCCCACTCATTCTATCAACAAGGTGGAGGCAGAAAGAGGCAAATCTACAGAAGTGCATGGTCTAGCTGCCCTACTGGATACTGCTGGAAAGGGTAGGAGACTTCATCTCAAACAAAGCTGACGGTAAGAATGCAACCCATAGGTTTGCCCTCTGACATCCACATAAATGCCATGGCACAGCCACACATGCAGATGTAAAACAGACAGACAGACAGACACACACACCAAAGAGACAGATAGAGAGAGACAGATTAAAAAGAATAAATAAATGCATGCTTTCCAGATCTACTCTGTACCTAAGATCAGAATCTACATGTAAGTAATCTCCAAACTCAAACCACGACGAGGGGCATGACTTGAGCTTATGTTTTCAGTTGGTTGTGACTTCTGCTTGCTCACTTGTTTGACTTGCCCATTTTAGTTTTGCTCTGTGTCTCCTCAAAAATAGGGTCAGGGTCAATAAAACTCCTCGATCAGGATCTGGAATTGTTAGGAGGAAGGCAATGGAGAAGCCCAGCCTGTCATTACCTGTGGAATCAGTTACTATTTATAGGCTCCAGAATGCCTACATTAAAATCACCTAGGGACTTCATTACGTACAATGTTTAGATGAGAAATAGACTCTTTAGAGTAGCAGCAAATGTCAAAGGTATGATATGATCATGAATTCATTCACTGAGAAAAAACTGAATTCAGAGGACAGTTGTGTACCTCTCTTAAGGTATTTATTCATGACAAGAGTGCAGTGCAATAAATATATTGTCAACTTAAGTTGCAATCTGAAAGAAAATCTACAAAGAATAGTGGCATTTTGACAAAAGTCATAGAACTACAGAGTAGGAATATGTGCACTCTTAGTTGATATTCATAGGCTGAAGGAAAAGGACGAAAATAAAATAAAGAAAAAAAAAGATAGTCCTTGTTAAAAAGATTAATAACAAAGGTGCCAGCAGCTTGAGTTTGGACCAACTACCATGTTGTTACTGTTGTTGTTAAGATATGCTTATTTTTATTTATGTGTGTGAATTTTTCTTTTATATATGTTAAGCACATATATGAGGCCCTGAGAAATGAGAAAAAGGCATTGGATGCTCTGTAGTTGCTGGAAACCAAATCTGGGTACTCTGAAAGAGTATCCAGTGTTCTTAACCACTGAGATATCCACCCATACCAGTTTTCTGCATAAGTATTATGTGTGATTATGACCTTTCTGTTAGCTTGTGGTTCATGTGTCTTTATGGTTGTCCAGAGTAAAGAAATGAGATTACTTCCACAACATTACCGGACAGCTACTATACCAATTAAATTTAAAATTGAATTTGTCTCCTCTGAGAAAGAGCAATCATATGGAGCTTGTATTCAGATGGCGCTCAGAGATCAAATCCAGCTTCTGTTCCCCTCTATCTGTGCATCTTTTGAAACATTTTCCTTTTTGAATCTCAATTTTTTTTCATCTGTGAAATGAGGACAGAGATGAGAGGAAGGAGACACTGGCATTTCTGATGATGGCAGTAGATGTGTGAAACACAGCCCCTTTAATAAGTCAGAGTGTGTTATTAGTTATCAAATGGAATGAATTGTCAACCATGATTCTCTGTATCTTTATTTTCATGACAACTGTGAGACTACAGATTAAATATAAAGACAAACCCACTCTGAATGTTATTGAAGTGATGTTCAATTTCATACAGGGATCTTGTCACTTCATTCATTCATTCATCCAGCAAATATTTCTTAGAATTTTCATAAAGTGCAAGGAATTGTTTTGCAAGCAATAGGAGCTGTATGTTAATTGGAGAGGTAAGAAAAGGAAGCAAGATATAAAGATTCTTAAGTGTCTGATAGTGTTATAGGAGAAATATGAAACAGGGAGGGGTGATGAACTATTCTAAATCTTTATTTCCACAAGTTAATTCAAATAATACATTTTCTGCTGAAAATTTACAGCAGCAATGAGAGTGTGGGGCAGGGGGACTGGAGAGATTGATCAGGCTATAATGTGCTTTGCTCAAGACCAGAGTTAACATTTCTAGAAGTCAGACTTAGAGGCACAACTATAGCTCCAATGCTGAAACAAGAGGGACATTTGGAGGCAAGTGAATCCGAGGGTCTTGCTGGCCTGGTAATTTAGGTGAGACTGTAGACCCCTGGTTCAGTGGGAGACCCTGTCTCAAAAAACAATGTGGAAGTGATAATGGAAAACACCTGGCATTGACATATGACCACCTCCAGCATCTACAGCTATACACACATGCACACACATGCATGGGCACATTAATTAAAACTTTCAACTATGTGCACATTTTGAAATTCTCTCTAAGTTTTCTTATAGATAATGAGTTGGCCTACTCTAAATATCTGAATTAACTCAAATCCTTTTGACCATCTGTCCTGTGTCTTCCACCTTCCCACAGAGTTTGTGATTATTGCAGGCTCATGACATCCAGTACTTGACAGTTTCATATGTGATACCAGCAATAACTCCATGGGTGGAAATCAGATGAATTATTTATTGAGTTTTCCATCAAGAAGGGTCATGTGCAGTTGACTGGAGATTCATTGCTGTGAGCAGAGACACAGGATATAGTGCACATCTTGTCTCTTCAAAGTAATATGACCCCTGGACCTCTGCCTACTTGATGAAGGTTTCTAAAATCCTTGCCTTGGAAGAAAACTAAGAGCTGTCAGTTGGTGAAGTTCTCAATCTCCATGTGCTGAAATTTCTATGCATTGTGAAAATAGGCTGAGTTTGTTTTGCATTGAACCTGTTACTATTATCTATGAGAAAGTTGAACATGCAGACAGATTAAATCATATAAAAACAAAGATTAACTATGAGGTATCCAGCATCAGATTCAAGACAATTTTATGTATTAAAAATCTTGTTAGATTATAGAGGATTGTTACAGTATGTTTGTTGTTGTTATTTTCCTTTGATTCTAAAGACAATGACTCACTATATAGCTCTGGCTAGCCTTGCACATGTAACAATACCTTCCATGGGGCATGTACTGCCATACATGGCTTCTTTACCTAAATGTAAAAGTAGACTTTTAAAGCACTTAATCCAAATAACACTAGTTAATTGCTTTCTTTTTTTAATCTTAAGAATGGTCTTGTCCTAGTGGATTAAAATGAAATGACATCCCAGTGAACTCTATCAGTCAAGTGTCCAGGCTATAATTTAAAAAGGTGATACCCCTCTTCATTCAACAGTGAATCTACAAATAAAATTATGGCACCATAAAGGGAATATTACAGCCACAACATATATATATATATATATATATATATGTGTGTGTGTGTGTGTGTGTGTGTGTGTGAAACAGCACATCTAATGCCCATGTTCCTCCTTCTTGCACAGCCAAAAGATAAACAGGTCCCAGTCAAGCCATACCTACCCTGGCCTCTGGAAGGTTGTTATTAATTGTCTAAACTCACTGTTCTGATTTCACCTAGAATTACTTATATGAAGAACAATTGACATTTTCTACCCTTGTAATTTTCCATGTCTTTATCCCCTTCACACTCTGCTGCAGTCTCCTCCTAGTCTCATAACTACACCAGAAATAGGACATCCAGGAGACCTCAGGAAACACTTCGATTGTTCAGCACAAACAGCTAAAGATGTAGTGCAAATGAATCCTAATACAGGTAGCTCCTGGGAGCCAACAGACGTGTGGCTATGGAGTGGCATGCCAATTTCAATTACTTTAAGATGGTCAGATAATAAAAACCAAAACCAAACCAAACCAAACCAAAGCTCAAACAACAACAACAACAGCAACCACAACAACAACAACAACAACAACTTGTCAGTTAAAATGAATTAGTTGGGTTTGTGAGGAGGCTGGACATGGGGGAATAATAAAAAATTTAAATTTACAAGTACTCTTTAAAAAAACACTTATTAGATATATTGGATAAAACACTATTCTTCAGCCTCACTATGAAGAAGAGGAGGAGGAAGAGGAGAAGGAGGAAGAAGAATGGAAGAAGAGGAAGAAGGGGAGGAGGAGGAAGAGGTAAAAGAGAGAGAGAGAGAGAGAGAGGAAGGAAGGAAGAAGGAAGGAAGGAAGGAGGAAGGAAGGAAGGAAGGAAGGAAGGAAGGAAGGAAGGAAGGAAGGAAGGAAGAAAGAAGGGAGGGAGGGAGGGAGGGAGGGAGGGAGGGAGGGAGGGAGGGAGGAAGGAAGGAATAAAACTTTGCTTATATTCCCACATGAGGAGTACTAAAAATTTAAATTTACAAGTGTTCTTAAAATATTCATTGCACATGTTGGATAAAAGACTATTCTTCAGCACCACTATGAAGAAGAAGAGGAGGAGGAAGAAGAGGAAGAAGAGGAAGAAGAGGAAGAAGAAGAAGAAGAAGAGGAAGAGGAAGAAGAAGAAGAAGAAGAAGAAGAAGAAGAAGAAGAAGAAGAAGAAGAAGAGAGAGAGAGAGAGAGAGAGAGAGAGAGAGAGAGAGAGAGAGAGAGAGAGAGAGAGAGAGAGCAGGCAGGCAAGAAAGAAAAGTTTGCTTGTATCCCAGCATGCTGGGTATTCATAGAGAGCTCAGACAAGCCCAGTGAGTGGAGCCCGCTAGTTGAGGTATATATTTACCCATGCAAGTTTTATTAGAATAGTAATCTTTCATTTTGCCTCTGTATATGGGTCTTCTCAATTTGACATTTGGTTTCATTTTGTCATGGTGTTTTCTGAAGAGGAAATACTCAATGAATGTATGTTTGTGTGAATACATTACAACCACTTGGAATGTAGACTTCCTAGTAGTCTAGGCTATTGAAGTCTCTATAAGGCCAACTTGGAGGATAAAGTGTAGTTTGGTGAAATTGTTCAGAAATATAAAGAAATGAGATGTGAGGGATAGAAATTATGGTTTCTTTGAGGAATTAGGTTCTTTGTACCAAGTATGGGGTGGAATCTGTTAAATACATTACTCACCAAATTCTCTAGGAGTTCTGAGAAGTTGGAGACTTGACATTTCATAAAGGCCAGAAGAGGAGGACTGGTGTAGTTAGTGACTTATTCAATTACACAAGAGACATTTTATATTTTAGATCCAGGTCATGCTGAGCCCAGAGTCCAACCCTTCAGGTGTTGTGATACTGGAAAGCACCTATTCACAATCATGTCATGGCCCCACTGCTTGCTTTGTCCTCCAAATGAGACATAGGTCCCTGCCCATTCAGCTTGTCCTTGGCCTCCTCCATTCCAATAGAGAACAAAAGACACCAAACAAAAGCACCTTTTATTTTCTGAGCTGATGGATCCTGGGAAGCTCACATGTCTGTTAAGAGGCCACTCTACAGCACATTTCCCCAAGAAATGTCAGCTACCTGCTCTGGAACCCTTGTTCCCTCAGTAATCTTCCACTTAAAAGTTCTCTTTCTTTGGAGGCTCTCATTGTGTGCCGTGTTCCATGTTCTGCATCCTCTTGCTTATTTCCAATTTCAGATAGCTGTTTTATCTTCTGGCAATGCTACCCTGTTAAATTCAGATTCCTTTTCATGGTTAAGGCTTTATTGGGTCACAATTTTTCTCCAGGACTTTTCTGGGATACTTCTCTCATTGGTAGGCTTGGCTCTGAGACTCACAGACTGTTCGTTCGAATGAGTGTGCTGTACTTCTTGGGGTTGCTAAAATAAATGAACTCAAGATGGAAGATTCCTTGAAGTGCCATATCTAACCAACTTATTTGCTCTGATAAGAGGAAAGCTTGGGAGGATACAACTTCTGCCCCAACACTGGGGAGTAACTGGAACAGCAGGACCCAGGCACCCAGGAACTCCACCTGACCAGTAGCACAGATTCCTTCCAGTCTGGGCCAGTGCACTGAGCAGACCTTGGGCATGAACTCCACCGCCAGTTCTCAACACCCAGAAGAAGCTCCACTCCTAAGCATACTAACACAACCAGGATTCCAGGATCCCAGGAGCGTGGTCACACAAGGATCTCAAGGTCCCAGAGGCAGCTTGATTCTGAGGAGTTCTGACACAACCAGGATCACAGGAAGGACAAGCTCAGATATAGTAAAGGCAGGTAGCACTAGAGATAATCAGATGGCAGGAGGCAAGCAAAAGAACATAAGCAACAGAAACCACGGTTACTTGGCATCATCAGAACCCAATTCTCCCATCATAGCAAGTCATGGATACACCATCACATCAAAAAAGCAAGATTCAGATCTAAAATCAGTTCTCATGATGATGATAGAGGTCTTTAAGAAGGAAATAAATAACTCCCTTAAAGAAATACAGGTGTACATGGATAACAGCTAGAAGCCCTTAAAGAGGAAACACAAAAATCCCTTAAAGAATTACAAGAAAACACAATAAAACAGGTGAAGGAAATGAACAAAACCATCCAAGATCTAAAAATGGAAATAGAAACAATAAAGAAATCACAAAGAGAGACAACCCTGGAATAAAAAAACCTAGGAAAGAGATCAGGAGTCATAGATCAGGAGTTATCAAAACAATGCAACAGATAGAAGAGAGAATCTCAGGTGCAGAAGATACCATACAAAGCATTGACACAACAGTCAAAGAAAATGCAAAAAGCAAAAAACTCCTAACCCAAAACGTCCAGGAAATCCAGGACATTATGAGAAGACCAAGCCTAAGGATAATATGTATAGAAGAGAGTCAAGATTCCCAACTTAAAGGACCAGTAAATATCTTCAATAAAATTATAGAAGAAAACTTCCTTAACCCAAAGAAAGAGATGACTATGACCATACAAGAAGCCTACAGCACTCCAAATAGACTGGGCCAGAAAAGAAATTCCTCCTGTCACATAATCATCAAAATGCCAAATATACTAGACAAAGAAAGAATATTAAAATCTATAAGGGGAAAAGGTCAAGTAACATATAAAGGCAGACCTATCAGAATTATACCAGACTTCTCAGCAGAAACTATGAAAGCTAGAAGATCCTGAGCTGATCATAAAGACCCTAAGAGAACACAAATGCCAGCCCAGGCTACTATACCTAGCAAAACTCTCAATTACCTTAGACGGAGAAAGCAAGATAGTCCATGATAAAACCAAACTTACACAATATCTTTCTGTAAATCCAGCCCTACAAAGCATAATAGATGGAAAACATCACCATGAAGAGGAAAGTACACCCTAGAAAAAGCAAGAAAGTAATCTTTCAACAAACCCAAGAGGAAATAACCACACAAACATAATTCTACCTCTGACAACAAAAATAACAGGAAGTAACAATCACTTTTCCTTAAGATCTCTTAATATCAATGGACTCAATTCCCCAATAAAAAGACATAGACTAACAGGCTGGATACGTAAACAGGACCCAACTTTTGCTGCATACAGGAAATGCATCTCAGTGACAAAGACAGACACTACCTTAGAGTAAAAGGTTGGAAAACTATTTTCCAAGCAAATGGTCCCAAGAAAGAAACCATTCTAATATTGAATAAAATCAACTTTCAACTAAAAGTTATCAAAAAAGATAAGGAAGGACACTTCATACTGGTCAAAGGAAAAATCTACCAAGATGAACTCTCAATTCTGAACATCTATGCAACAAATTCGAGGGCACCCACATTCATAAAAGAAACTTTACTAAAGCTCACAGCACACATCACACCCCACACAATAATAGTGGGAGACTTCAATATGCCACTCTCAGCAATGGATATATCATGGAAACAGAAACTATAGAGAGATACAGTGAAACTAATGGAAGTTATGAACCAAATGGATCTAACATATATTTATTGAACATTTCATCCTAAAGCAAAAGAATATACCTTCTTCTCAGCACCTCATGGTATCTTCTCCAAAATTGACCATATAATCAGTCACAAAACAGGCCTCAATAGATACAAGAAGATTTAAGTATTTCCATGGGCCCTATTAGTGCACCACCGACAAAGGTTGGTCTTAAATACCAACAAAAACAACGGAAACCACATATACACTTGGAAGCTGAAAAAAACCCTATGCAATGATTAATTGGTCAAGGAAGAAATAAAGAAAAAACATAAAGACAATTTAGTAGTTAATGAAAATAAAGATACATCATACCAAAACTTATAGGACACAATGGAAGCAGTGGTAGAAGGAAAATGCCTCCAAAAAGAAACTGGAGAGAGCTTACACTAGCAGTTTGACAGCACACCTGAAAGCTCTAGAATAAAGAGAAGTAAATACACCCAAGAGGAGTAGACAGCAGGAAATAATCAAAATCAGGGCTTAAGTTGACCAAATAGAAACAAAAAGAACTATAAAAATCAACAAAACCAGGAGCTGGTTCTTTGAGAAAATCAACAAGATAGTTAAGTCTTTAGCCAGATTAACCAGAGGGCACAGAGACAGTATTCAAATTAATAAAATCAGAAATGAAAAGGGATACATAACAATGATCTATATCTTAAAATAACTATTCTGTTTGTTGAATATTAACAGTTGAAAATACTAAAATCATGTTCTACAAACATCATGGAAATATTGATAATTTTTCTCACTGTACTTTAAATTAGCATTTTCTTAATGTTTAACTTCAAAGAATTTTTGCTATTTTGAAATTTTAAAAATATACTTACTGATAAAATAATTTCTCTCCTAGAAACATTGATAATCTTTTAAAAGTAAACTGATTGTTAGACAATGTACACAGGTATATAATGCATTTTAAATGCTCTCTCACTATGTCAGGTGGTATCATATAAGGGCCTTTGAATATATTTCTTTTCTTTTTTTTTAAGATTTCTTTTTTTTTAATTAGGTACTTTCATTCACATCTCCAGTGCTATCCCAAAAGTCCCCCACACCCTCCCCCCACTCCCCCACCCACCCACTCCCACTTCCTGGCCCTGGCGGTTGGCCATCAGTGGAAAGAGAGGCCCATTTGTTGTACAGACTTTATATGAATATATTTCTTAATAATTCACTTTTAATATTGTATGCTCTTTTACTATGCTTAATTCCCAAATAATATGTTGTATGTTTTGCAACAATTTAGTATTCAACATTAGATATAGGATCCTCAGTTATGAATAGTAGTAAATGTTCATTAATGATATTTTTGGGTATGAAAGGATATTAATATAAAAGGAACAATTTTTATGTATTATTTGAGTCTCAAAATACTCAATTTTATTAATATGTTTGATGTATAAAATGCATTTAAATAATAAAAAATTTTAAGAGGGAAAAAAAAAAGAGACAAGTGTGAAAGAACCTGGATATAACCACAATTAAACTGTAGCACTTGCTAATGGAATTCTCAGTAGGGTAAGTCCTAGTATGTGGTGCCCATGAGGGGGAAGAAACTCACTGAAGGATTGCACAGGCCTAACGAGTCCAATGGACACTTTGAAATTTCCACCAGCTTTGGTCCAGAAAAGATGGCTCTGCTACCTCTGTTAGTCAGTGACATAGTATGTTGTTAGTCCCTTACTCTTGGCTGATACTTTGATATTGATACTGACTGACTTAATGCTGTTGCTTTCGTTAACCCAGAAAGGAGGAGTTTCAAACTGTTTCTTATGGATAATTATTCTCACGTGGCTCCTTCTCATTCTAGTTATGAATGTACCTTTTTGGAAAACACTAGCATTTGGGCCACCAAACTGCTTTTGATATATGGTGAGTAGTTGAATTATTGCATTTAGTAAAGTCTACCTACTAGATAGACTAATTCTTCCTCAAATTGCTCAGTTTACATTGTTTATACTATCTCCATCTTCATTTATACTGTCTCTTTCTTCATAGTCTCTCTTGAATAATATATATTGCTTTAACCTTTACTGCATAACATACCCTCTTTAAATGCAATGGCTTGGAACCATGTTGTATATGTAAATCAATTCTCTGCATTAGTAATCTGGCCTGACTTATGCTGGGTTGAATATCTGCTGGTCTTAATTGCTTATTGCTATATTCATTTTTCCAATTAATAAGATGGCTTTCTTTCTAATGGTTAGTTATCTGTCTACTAGGAAAATGAGGGCCACTAAGCCACCTACCTCCTATCATCCTGTGGACTGCACTAGGCAGGTTTCAAGCTTCATGGCTACTTAGGGCTCAGGTTTGAAATTCACATTTCACTTTGATCACAATGTTTTGGCCAAAGAAAGTTACAAGGTCAACTCGGATTTAAGGACTGAGTAAAATGACCCTATCTCTTAGCAGGGGGAACTAAGAGTACAGCAGAGATTTGTACCATCTTCTGGATGGTCAAGTGACTTCAGCAATACCAGTCTTTCTAACTCCCTTGTAGAATCCACACATCTGCTTGTGCGCATCTTACCTGATTATAGGGCATCCCAATGTAGACACAACTATTGATTCCCTTTCCCTATAGGTCATTTTTATTTTTAAAAATTGTCTACTGCTTTTAAATGAAAGCACTGGGTTCATATCATCTTTTTCTATCTCTAAGCTCATTAGATTCCCTGAGAATCCATCTGGAAAGATCTCTCAGTCCTTGACTTCCCATCACTTATATTCCTCCTTTCTTCTTTAGTTTCCACACACAACTCATCGGGTATCTTCTCTCTCATTTAATCCATCTCTTCTTTCTCCTGCCTTAATACCTTCTTTCCATAGCTCCTCATGCCCCATGAAGCAAGGAGACATTATCTTGCTTAACCCATAATTTCTGGTTCAGTTCCAAATTACTTGTTCAAACTGTGCACTGACTTTCAAGTCAAGTGTGGAAGTTCAATTCCACACTTGAACAAAGGAAGGCCCTTCTGCAGCCTGAAGACCTATTCATTTGCCTCTCTTTCTTCAGTCACATGACATTTTCTCCAACTCTTTTAATGAGTTTAAACTCTACCCCACGTCTGGAATCAGATCCAGGAATTGTCCTCTATAGAGTCACATCTCAGCAATGTCTCATTTCCTGTTGTCCCACCATGCCTTAGTGAGGTACAATTTATTTTTCATGGAGTTATGCTTTAGCTTAAGTTAATGCATTGTTTGTGTTGTAGGAAATTTTCTGCTCTTGAATACTTTGATGTCCACAAGCACAAAGAAGCAAGTCATGTTTTCATTGTGGATAAACCAGATCTCACTGGACTGGATAAGGGGAAAATGTGTATTCAGCAAAACTTTCTGCCTTGAATTCTTGAATTAAATCTCTCATTTCATGCAATCATCTCCTTCACGCAGATAATTGTCACTGTTACTTTAAAAAGCAGGACTTACTACGGTCACTGCATCATACCCAGGGAGCTGGGGTAGGGACTCTGTAAGAATCCTGCCTTTTCCACTCAGTCTCTAGCATTGCTGTTGGTTGATTTCCATCACAGGAAGTTGTAGAGAATGTAGTATTATTTCATTCACAAAGTCACCTAGATGCCTCCCTTGCCCACTTTACCTACCATCTGACTCAACATTAAATAGCATTGCTCTAAAATCTGTCCACTTCTTTGTACTTCCATCCTTAGGCTACTTTCTGCTTTGCAACATCCTACAGAGTCTATACTGTTTTATACTCTTATCCCATTGTATCTTTCTTCAAACTATTGTTTACACAACAACAAGATTATTTCTAAATTAATGTCTACCCAAGTAGCTCTGTGTCTAACATACCACACACTATCAGATTATATGCTAATACTACACAATAGCATGCAGCACCTAATTGTTTTTCTACCTCATCTCTCCCTAGGAAAATCTTATGGCACTGCTTTTTCTAGTGCAGTCCCTCAAATACATTGTGCTCCATCTGCACAGATCCTAAACCCATGCCCTTCTGTCTTCCACGACATTCTTTCTTCTCTGAATGTCCTTATCTATTTTTATACATCTTTCAGTCAACATAAATTATCTTCATGGCTTTTAATCAATGATTCCTGCATCAAAATATAAGCTCCTTGAAGCCAAAACCCTTCTTAGTTTTGCTATTCAATGCAGTAATGGAGCCCAGCAGTATTTAGACTCTTCTGCATATTGAGTATTCAATAAATAATGAATAGTTGAATGGCAGAAGGAATGAACAAGTTAATAAATGAATTAATGAATACTTAGTTATGTTCTAGTCCTATAATTATGCATAAATATGTAAGACATGTAGTATCTTCTCTTAAAGCTTATTTTATCATTGAAAGAGATGGATATATGAATTATCTAGTGTTTATAGGGTTAAGTAGAAGCTTAAAGACAGAAAGACCGGTTTTACCTTGTGGTGGAGAAAAAGACCAGGGAATAAATATAATTTTAGATAACAAAATGCCACTAATTTGGAGGTTTTACACAAACCAATTTTCTAATTGTGGAAGTTAGAAGTTCTAGATTCAAGGGCTCCCCAGGGCTGTCTTCCTTCTATAGGTTGTCAGGTAGCCTTGTTTTCCAAATTCTGCAGATGAGCTAATTCCTCAATGCATGGCATTTTCCTTATCATTAAAGCCATTAGCCTAGATCAGTCATGTTTAATTTTATTCTCTTTCTTGTTGACCTCTAAATATATAGCTAGCTACTCTCTTTTCCCTAAGAGCCATCAGGTAATGCCACTGGATTCAACCAGATGAGTCAAGATTGTCATCACCATGTAAGGTAGTTGTGTGGTAAATTAATACATAAACATCTGTGGGGGCTTTGATGTTCTGTTTCCACAGAATGGTAAAATATCTTCAAGGGGAAAATGGGTTTAAACTTAATGGTTAAACACAAAAATTGTGAGCTAGCATGATGACTCAGTGTTTAAGAGCATGCACTGCTCTTCCAGAGGACCTGACTTCCCTTGCCAGCATCCATGTCATACAACCTATGCCTAATTGTAAATTCAGCTCCAACAACTTTGGCCTTCACAGGCACCTGGGCCCACATTCACCCAAATCTATAGGCATAATTAAAAAATAATAAAGTCAAAGGTACCAAAAATTGAAGCTACAAAGCAGGCAAAAACACTGGAAAAGAACACACCTAGAGCTCTTTAGGAACAACAGTTATAAGTAATGTGCTGTTGGCTAAAGAACTATATGAGTCTAGAGAGGGAAGCAAGAGCCTGAAGACGGGATACCTTGTGAAATGTGGTAAGGAAGGTAGGAAGAACCATGAAAAGTTTAACGTAAAGGAGAGAAGTATTACAAATGGAAGGACAGCTAGTATAGCAAATGGTATCCTGGAACAAGACCAGAGGAAGGTTCAGATGACAGAAAACCACACCAGCACCCTACAACAATGGCCTGAGCCACCACACTTAGATGAACTATAATTGATATCAAGAATAAAGAATCAGTGAAGTTAGGTGACTGAATGATGGACACAGGAATGCTGGCTGGATTGTTCTGGTAATGGAATAGGATGAACAGGTAGAGATGAGGTATATCACAGATGATGCTGTCCACATAATTTCTAAGAGAAATCTGAAAGGAAACAGTGGCCTTGAGATGGTTGTTAAACCCACAGTGCTAAAGCCCATACCATAGCAGAAATTCTCTTAGTGCTTAGAAAATGGATTTGTTTTCTCATGTGCAGTATTTTATTGGACCTGCAGCATTAGGAAACAGAACAATATACTAATTACTAAAAATATTTGCTTCCTGTAAGGCTAGTTCTATGTTCACCAGTTCTTTCTACTTTCGAAACTCTGGCCTTTGTCTTCTGGTCCTTCCAGGGAACATAAACACATCAGCTAATAGAAGCAGACACAGCAGCCTCCTCTTTTTACTTGAGCAACGCTGACACCTTCCTACATCTTTGTTCTGGCCTTTTCCTGGACTAATGTCAAGACATCGCTTCTAATTGGCTTTCCAAAAGCCTCTGCTTTTGTTAGACATTTGGATCTCATCCTAGCATCTGCCACATTCAGTGCAACTGTGAAATTGCTAGGACTCAGAAGGAGCCTAGGTCCTCAGTGTTGTCATCCCAATGTTAGCTCTGCTTGCCTTTGAATGCTTCGTGGTATGGATGAAGTTCAAGAGAAGAGCAGTGTCCCTGGCCTTGGCTAAAAACTCCAGCCAGATGGTCTAGGGTCTGTGAGTGCCACTGCCTTTCTGTATGATGTTAGACAAGTTGTCCTGTTATGGGGCTCAGTCTCTTCAGTATAAACAATAACATCTATTTTGCATGGATGCTGAACCAATCATTTGAGTTAATGGATGTGGAATATTTTACTGTCACACAGTCAAAAGCCTCAAATTATCAGTTATTCTCTAATGAGTATGTTAGTATTAGCAATTACTGGAGAGTAAAATAAATAACAAGAACTTTTTGTGTATACATGCAAATTCTTAATGAAGACCCACCTAGTGTTGCCTGGAGGTCCTTTCTTTTATTTCCTCACTATGCCAAGTTCTTGTCCTCCCCCTGATTGTCTGCCCAGGATTCTCCCTGTCTAGCTCTTCCTCTTCCTATGTCTAACTGTGCCTCCATCTTTCAGGCATGAGTTCTTCCCACAAAGGATTCTCTCCTATTTACCCTATCTGAGAAGGGGTCGCTAGTGCCAGTGTTCTCTACTTAGCTCTCTTGCCTTGACTAAAACTTTATGTGTATCCTTTATTTGTGTAGTATCCATCAGTTCTGTCAGACATTAACTGCCAAGAAAGCCTCAGCTTATATACAAGTACACACTTGCTCACACATACACATGAGGGGAGAGAGAGAGAGAGAGAGAGAGAGAGAGAGAGAGAGAGAGAGAGAGAGAGAGAGAGAAAACTTGGCACTTAGAATGTAATCAATAAATGCTTCTATTTTAAGAAATGAAGCCCTCATACTCTGATCAAAAGAAAAGACCATTCCAGGAAAACATAGAATTATATCGATGCACCTTTAATTTAGGTCACTGAGCTGTGTGCATTGTTCCACAGTCTGAGTGTTGCAGTCATTAAAAACAAAGGGAAAGAGAGGCACCCTTCCTCTATTGTATAATGATAAAAGTGAGCTGAGACTTTTCTTTCCAATGCTCATATCCTCATGTATCTGTTACAATCAGAAAAAAAGATGAAATCATTAGACTGCAAAATTATTTCTGTATACTTCAGTGTGTATCTGTTAAAACATGCATCCCATGAGGTGCTGAGAAGATGATATATCCTTTTGTCTTAGGATAAAATTTTCTGTAGATATCTGTTAAATAAATTCCTTCATAACTTCTGTTAGTTTCCATGTGTCTCTGTTTAGTTTCTGTTCCCAGATCTGTCCATTGATGAGAGTGGGGTGTTGAAGTCTCCCACTATTATTGTGTGTAGTGCAATGAATCCTTTGAGCTTTAGTAAATTTTCTTTAATGAATGTGGATGCCCTTGTATTTGGAGCATAGATTTTCAGAATTGAGAGTTCATCTTGGTAGATTTTTACCTTTGATGAGCATGAAGTGCCCCTTCTTGTCTTTTTTGATAACTTTTGGTTGAAAGTCGATTTTATTCGATATTAGAATGGCTACTCCAGCTTGTTTCTTGGGACGATTTGTGGATACTTCGTTCCTTCTTAGAAGGGGAAACAAAATACCCATGGAAGGAGTTACAGAGACAAAGTTTGGAGCAGAGACTGAAGGAAGAACCATCCAGATACTGCCCCACCTGGGGATCCATCCCATAAACATCCACCAAACCCAGACACTATTGCATTTGCCAACAAGATACTGCTGATAGGACCCTGATATAGCTGTCTCTTGTGAGGCTATGGCAAATACAGAAGTGGATCCTCACAGTCATTTGTTGGATGGAACACAGGGTCCCCAATGAAGGAGCTGGAGAATGTACCCAAGGAGTTGAAGGTGTCTGCAGCCCTATAGGAGAAAAAACAATATGAATTACCCAGTACTCCCAGAGCTCATGTCTCTAGCTGCATATGTAGCAGAGGATGGCCTAGTTGGCCATCAATGGGAGGAGAGGCCCTTGATGCCCCAGTATAGGGGAATGTCAGGACCAGGAAGCAAGAGTAGGTGGATTGGGAAGCAGGGGGAGGGGAGAGGGGAGAGGGAATTTTCAAAGAGGAAACTAGGAAAGGGGATAGCATTTGAAATGTAAATGAAGAAAATATCTAAAACAAAACAAAACAAAACAAAACAAAACAAAACAAAACATGCATTCCCAATAGACCTGTGCAAAGAAAGCTGAAACACCATAAGGTTTGGGGGCTTTCAATGGGCCCCTTGGGCACCACTTTCATTTCCCTTGAATGGGAAGTATGCTGGTGTGCACAGCTAGTCCCAGACCATCATGGACACTGGACTCCTATGCTCCAGAGAGAAACATATCAGCTGCCACAGAAATTTCATGCCTCACCCAGTGCTAAGCACATCCCCAGGGACAGTTTATTCCATTAACAATCAGCAGGATGCCTCACCTAGCTGCTGAGGTCTTCCATGTTCTTTCAGCAGGTTTCCTTGAAGGATTTTGTTGTTTCTTTCTGAAATCCAGGATACAACAAGAGTTCTTTTACCTCAGGGTAATTTGTAGTTTACCATTTCACCCTTGTTAAAAACAACAGCAGTCGCAGCAACAACAACTAAACAAACAAAAACCGCATAAATACAAATCCTTGGTTTAAAAAAAATAGATATAACTTTAGTACATATTGAAATAGTAAAAATGGGAGTAAATATTGACATAACTCTAAAGGAATTATGGAATATAAGTATGTATTAGGAGATTGAAAATGTAGACTAGAAGACCTCAGGAATGGCCTGGGAAGTACCATGCAAGCAATAACTTAACCTCCAAACAGAGATTTCATACACAAGGTTTGTCACCAGCTGTGAGAGCCACTCACCCGCACTGCTCTGTAGGAGTGCTGATTCCTAGCATGAGGTCCTTGGGCCCCTAAGTTGGTCTATTACAACACAGCAAGGTGTGTCCAGAACTGTAGATATAGTTTTAAAGTATATGCGTGGACAATTTTTGTTGGATTTGGTCTAAAGATTGCAATGATTTTCCCAGGAAAAATTGAAGCAGAAGAGCAGCTGATAGCCATCCTGCCTATTACCCGTGCCATCGCAGCCATTTTACCTATTACTCATGCCTTTGCAGCCACTCTATTACCCATGCCATTGCGGCCATTTTACCTATTACTCATGCCTTTGCAGCCATTCTATTACCCATGCCATTGCGGCCATTCTGCCTATTACCCGTGCCATTACGGCCTTTGAGGTGACCACCATTTTTTTTATTCTTTTTTTATTAGAAATTTTCTTTATTTACATTTCAAATGCTATCCCGAAAGTTCCCTATACTCTCCCCGCGCCTTGCTCCCCTACCCACCCACTCCCACTTCTTGGCCCTGGTGTTCCCCTGTACTGGGGCATATAAAGTTTGCAAGACCCAGGGGCCTCTCTTCCCAGTGATGGTCTGCTAGGCCATCTTCTGCTACATACATATACAGCTAGAGACACGAGCTCTGGGGGTACTGGTTAGTTCATATTGTTGTTCCACCTATAGGGTTGCAGACCCCTTCAGCTCCTTGGATGTTTTCTCTAGCTCCTACATTGGGGGCCCTGTGATCCATCCTATAGATGACTTTGAGAATCCACTTCTGTATTTGCCAGGCACTGGCATAGCCCCACACAAGACAGCTTTATCAGGGTCCTTTCAGCAAAATCTTGCTGGCATATGCAATAGTGTCTGCATTTGGTGGCTGATTATGGGATGGATCCCCAAGTGGGTTAGTCTCTGGATGGTCCATCCATTCATCTTAGCTCCAAACTTTGTCTCTGTAACTCCTTCCATGAGTATTTCATTCCCTATTCTAAGGAGGAATGAAGTATCCACCCATTGGTCTTCCTTCTTGATTCTCTTGTGTTTTGCAAATTGTATCTTGGGTATTCTAAGTTTCCTATCAGTGAGTCATGTCAAGTGACTTCTTTTGTGATTGGGTTACCTCACTCAGGATGATATCCTCCAGATACATCCATTTCCCCAAGAATTTCATAAATTTGTTGTTTTTAATAGCTGAGTAGTACTCCATTGTATAAATGTACCACCACCATGTTTCCCACAAAACAGTTTCACTTCATTATAGGTCCATGACAAACTTGTTAAGGAACACCTGACACTGGTATTCTTTTTAGTGAAACAATGTAAGACTTCTCCAACAGCATCAGTTCTTGGGCAACATTCCTCTCACACTCCTTTGTGTATAACACATATAGTTTTTTCCATTAGTAAGTTGTTATGTATCTCTCAGCAGTATTCAATACAAAAGACATTGAAATGTTTATTACATATACAATAGCAATAATTCAATATAGTTTCTAATTATTCCATGTATTTTTCTATTTTTTTTCATTTTCTTGAAAAAATATCTAGACTTTAAAAATCCACACACTGTAATAACAATTGTACCTTAAAGTTTGTCCAAAAATGTTTGACATTTATTTGTAATGAGTGTCTCAATATTGTGTACTCTCCTCCCTCTTGAGGCATATAATATTTAATCATTTCCCACTTTGCAATCTGCCATCAATGAATACAGTTGGTTTGTTAGAGATTGTGTCTTAGTCAGTCAAAGCTGCTACAATAGTTCCATAGGCTTGTCAGTTTAAACATTAGAAGTATATATTACAGGTGTTGTCAACAAGGAGACAAAATTCAAAGTTCTGGAAGTCTGGGCTTAATTTCAAGGCTTCCTCTGTGACTTTACTCTCCTGTGTACTTACTGAATGTATTTAGAGATCAAGATCAGAATAGAGCTCACTTGCCAGGTGGTAGTGGTGCACACCTTTAATCCCAGCACTCAGCAGAGGCTGGCAGATCTTTATGAGTTTGAGGCCAGCATATTTTATAAAATTAGTTCCAGGACAGCCAGAACTGTTACAACAAGAAACCCTGGAAAGAAAGAAAGAAAAAGAGAGAGAGAGAGAGAGAGAGAGAGAGAGAGAGAGAGAGAGAGAGAGAGAAAGGAAGGAAGGAAGGAAGGAAGGAAGGAAGGAAGGAAGGAAGGAAAGAAGGAAGGAAGGAAGGAAGGAAGGAAGGAAGGAAGGAAGGAAAAAGGAAGAAAGGAAGAAGAAAGGAAGAAAGGAAGAAAGGAAGAAAGGAAGAAAGGAAGGAAGGAAGGAAGGAAGAAAGAAAGAAAGAAAGAAAGAAAGAAAGAAAGAAAGAAAGAAAGAAAGAAAGAAAGAAAGAAAGAAAGGAAGGAAGGAAGGAGGGCTCTCTACTATTTCTTCTTATAAGGACACTAATCTCCCAGGGAAAAGGTCTCATCCATATGTCTTTATTTAATATAAGTAATTAAATAGCAATATATGCATTTCTGATGTTTAAATCAACAAGTCTGTGGCATTTGGTTGTAGCAACTTTGGCTGACTAAGACACAACCTTTAACATACCAATTGTATTCTTTCATTGTACACTGACTTCTTTTGTGGCACCAGCTTTAAAGACAGACACACCAGGACTTGCGGTTTTAACATATAATGTTGGATGTATTTAGCTCCTGATTACAAGGGGCAATATATAATTTTATCAAACCTTTACATTCTTAACTAAGAATTTTTATAATGAGAATGTCCTTCTCAACTTTTGATAAATGTTCTTAAAGTAAACAGGTGATGAATGGTAGTTTTTTAAAATAGGGTTAAACTGTTTGCTCACAAGTATCCTTCAATATTAATGAACTAAAATTTTTATACTATGATTCTTAACCTGTAGATTTTAGTTATTATTCTCTCCCTATGTGATTGTGGATGAAGCCTCTTGACATTTCTACAGCATGGTTTTCCTGGGTCTGCAATAAGGATAAGGATGGTTGCTGTTTTACATACAAAGGAGATAACAGTGACAGGTGAAGTCTCCAGGGCAATCCTGGCTTTAAAGAAGCAGCTGCTACATTCACTATGTAATTACAGATGAAAACATGACTTTAGGATCCTCTTTATCTGCTCTGATAGAATATCTGGTCTTATAGTTTTTAGTATGTGCCTTTTTTCCGGAGACAATGTCTCACCATGTAGCATTGTCTGTCCTGGACATTGTCATAATGTAGAACAGGCTGGCCTCAAACTCACAGATCTGTCTGCCTCTGCCTCCTTGGTATTGAAGTTGCATGTGTTCCACATGCTAGCGGATTTTTTGACTCTCTATTTAGGTTTGTTTCTTTTCCATTAAGAATAAAAATTATATATCATGGCAAGTTTCCTATTGTTAAAGGGTTAGTTACTAGACAAGAATCGTATTTAAGATCTGGACCCTGGCTTGCAGGTTACGAGACATAATGATCAGAATAAGTGTATGCATGTGCTCAAAGCTGACTGTAAAAGAAGAGGTGTTCGAAGGAAAGGTAATCAAATCTGAATGCATAATTATTTGCATGTTCCAAAGTATTCTGAATAGATATGGTTGTGGGACACTTCTAGGATTCCATTTCTTAGGTGATGAGCTTAGCTATGAGGTCTGTGTATACACATGTGACTGCCATGGCTAAGCTTTGATCTCATTTAGCAACGAGGATAAAATATCTTCCCACCTTAAATGGATTGCTGCTATTCTATTAATAGCACTATGTACTTTCATTAAATTAGGAGTAGTTTTTTTTTTTTCAAGAAAAGAAGAAGGGAGATGAGAGTAATGGCTGCTTAATGACTCTTCTGTCTGGTGAAAAGACACTAATTGAATACATCCAATTGATCATGGATCAATATTTTTTTCTAAAACAACCGGATGGTAGTCTAAGTTATTTTGTGGATGTAAACACAACTCTGTGTGATAAAACATTTAAACTTAAGAAGGCATGGTAACTACTCCGAATTAGAACAGTACTGGATTCCAACAGTTGTTTTATTTTCTGTCCAAAAAACACTGGCCATTGCATTCTGGACCTGCTATAAAATCAAACAGGACTGAAGGTCATGACTCACCTTCAGTTTGAAAAAGATTCTATTCTGCAAAGAATAGACTCTGTTCACTTATTCCAATGCGCACCACTGAACTGCAGAATAATGACTGTGTGCCAGGAATTTATTTTGCTTGTTTTCCTGTCAAATAGAAGTGTGCAATTAACATTTCTATTATTATTTTCTTTACTGCAATAAAGCATATATAGAGGTATTACTCTGTTTTCTGTTGCTGTAGTAAAATACCCAAGACTAGCGCTTCATAAACAAAAGCTTATTCAGCTGAAACTTTGGGATACTATAACCTTAAACAGAGTGGTTGTAATTAAAATACCCTCCAGTATATCAAATCTCAGGTGGCAGGAAGGCAAAAAAGAGGGAGGGAATCACAAGGCCAGATAATGGTAGCATGATAATGGGAAATCCATCTATTTGTTTACAACACCCATGAAAGAACTAACCAGGGTCTTATGGTAACTACCTTGATCTGTCCCGAGAGCTATGCTGTCTAATAACAATTCTAAATTTATTCTGTGTAATTGCTTAGAGGCCAGCTAAATTTATAATTCTAAGAAAAAGGGTTTTTACATGACAAGTATATGTGGTTATTCAAAAAAAACCATACAAAATAATTAAAAAGAAAAGTTCTATTTCTAATTCCATTCTCAGTAGTAATGGCTAAGCCCTCAAGTGCTTTCTTTCTAGAGCTTCCCTGTGCAAATGAATATATATCTATTTGTTTGAATATTTTCCTCTATAAATGCTGTAAACTTGTGTTATGTTTTTTCTTTTTTTCCTTTACAAAGGGTTGTATACAATGTTTCATGTTCTATCAGCAATTCATCTTTTTAAAATAATATTTTTGAGATTATAATATAATTATATAATTTCCCCTTTTTTCCTCCCTTCAAACCTTTCCACAAACACTCACTTCCCCACTCACTTTCAAATGCATGGTTTCCTTTAATTTTTACGTTGTTGTTACTTACACAAACACACACACACACACACACACACACATACACACACACACTCATATTCAGGGCTAAGCATTTGGTATTGGTTAACCAGTTGCCAATTGGTGTGTTCTTTCCTTGGGAAAGACAATTTCTCTCACTCTCAGGATTCCTTAATTGCCTGTAGTTCTTTGACTAGAGTTGAAGTCTTGTGACCTTTTCTTTGTTTACCTTACCATGTCTATTGGTTAAATGCTCATGGTTAAGCAGCTGTGTTTGTGAGACTTCATAACAGTTCTGAGACATAATCTCATAGCAAATTCCCTCTTCCTTTGTCTGTCATAACTCTTCAGGCTCTTTCCCACAACAATCCTACTAGACATGATTTCATTCTTGTTGAGTAGATCTTAAGTCCAATTAGAGAGCTATTGGTTACCACCAAGGTATGCATGCCAGTCCTGTGCCCTTAGGGATATCATGCTAGGCTGGTAACTGTTGTCGTTCATAGGCACGAGAGCTGGGTAGGACTCTTGGTTGCTTTTCTCTTTTATGAGACATGTTTTGCTACCATAAAAGCTAAAAGAGAAGAGGAGGCTTTCAAGTTAGTTCCAAGTACTATAGCTTTTCTTCATGGTTTTATTTTTATAATCATGAAGCTAATTTCTAAATTACTTTACTATTTCTACCTTATATTTATTTTAAATATTTGTACCAATTTTATGAAGGAGAATAAAAATCAAGTACAAATTGAAATTTCAGCCCACTTAGCCCACTGCACATAGGTATGGAACCCTACTAGCACTGTCAAGGAAAAGATGACTAAATGCTGAATGGGTGTGGCTCTGCTGACTTACTTCAGTGGCATACCCTAGATGTTTGATTTATGATAACTGGGCCCAGACACAACCAATAATCATAACAACCTAGCTCTAGACTTTCATGTGTATTGACTAGAAACTCCTTGTATTTGTTTAAGTCATTGTTGATCAGGCTTTCTGTCACCTATAGCCAAGTGCTTTGGTAAGTGAGCTATCCCTAGGTTTCAGGATTAAGAAAACAAAAGTAGAAGCTTCTTTTGCCATGAAAGTAAGATGAAGTTCCCCACCTTGATGGCCAATATGTCACTAAGAAGCAATTCTTCAAGTTTGCTTTAACCTGGAAAGATCACACATAGCTCAGGCACATACAGTTTTTTAGTATCATGAAATGGAATGTAGTGTAGGTGACATATCAGAGACACCCAAGGATACAGATAATAATATACAACAGAGACATAAATCATATACTTATTTTGGGGGAAAGGATGGTATATGTATGTGCATGTATGTGTACATATATATGTGTTATGTGGAGGTGACAGTGAGCACGGATGCACATTTGTGTAGAAGCCAGAGTACAAACTCAGATGTTGTTGCCCAGGTGCTGTTCAGCTTTTCCTGAGCCGGGGTCTCTCATTGAACTTGAACTTGCCAAGGAGGCTACTGGCTGACCATAAATTCCAAGAAATCACCTGTCTTCCCCTCCTGAGCGATCAGATATTTTAGTACATAGCAAATGAGGGTTCAAGCTCTCATACTTGCAAGACACGCACTTTGTGGACTGGTCCATCTACTCAACGCCATGGAAAGGAAGATTGATACAGTTCGATGCAATATCCTCAAATTAAATAGAATTCTACTTACTCTCAAGGATCAATTCACATTTTATTTCCAGGGAAATATCCAATTTGAGGTTTTACAATATTGGTCACAAAAAGTCTTTGGAGTCAAAATAGTTCCTGTGGGTTCATTAATATAAACCGATGGCTTTAGGGCTGCTTGGTCCATTTCCTTGAAAAGTTCTCTTTCCAATAGAAGAAAAATTAAAAGGAGGATTAAACAAAGTTCAGCCAACACAGAAGGTTAAGCTGCAAGGTGCTATGGGGGCGGGGTGAAAAGTTAGAACTCTGCTGTGGAAAGTGCAGAGTTTGGTTTGCATTGGAAATACCTTATACTATGTAGTTCTCACTTTTTCAAGGTAGTATTGACATCATCAACTCTATAAACAGCTGTGCTTCCAGCAATGCTCTTCATGGGTACTGAGAACAAGTAGCTCATCAACCCAAGTCACTCACAAAAGGAAGGGGGAGGGGAGAGGGGGCAGGATTTGAACCCCCTTATCCTCTATCTGTGGAAAGGTTGAGCTGTTCAAAAGCAAGCAAGCTTGCTTTTATATCCCCAGCTGTGAGAGGCTACCAATTAAAGGAGGGACTTGTCAAGTACAATTGGCATAATCTACTCACAGCAAGCTGTTCAAATATTTGGAGCAACATGACACCGGTCCCTTCTCCTAAAGGAAGGCCCTTGTTGCTGTTAAGGGGATGCTGGGATGCTGAGAAAGGCATCCAGCTTTGTCCTGCTGAAGCTCATTCAGTCCTCTCTTGGCTTTCTGAATCTTCATGTACTAGAGAAAGCCTCTTCATCAGGCTCACAGCAGCTGTTTATGCATAAGTCTTTCCATAGCAAGTGTCAGGTCACATCCTTGAGAAGGAAGAGCATAGGCTATAAAGAAAGGCAAATGTGAACTCAAACTGGAACAATTTCACTTAGCAACAATCACTGTGACTCTGGTTGTGCCCTTTGGTCTTATTTTCCTCATCTGTGAGATGAAGATATGGACTGTTGAGTGGACTGATAATATGCTTACAGGAGAAACTGACACTGAGAATCAATCCAATGCTGCTGCTGCTGCTGTGTGTGTTGGGGTGTATATGTATTCTACAACTTCAGCTGTCTTCTATCATTTGCTTTCAATAGGTCTTTCATTGTCCTGAAACTCTACTAAATAGGCTGGTCTAGCTGACAAGCACCCTCCCAGGGAAGCACTTGTTTCTGCCTCCCATCTCACCATTACTGAAACTGTGGTCACCCACCACAGCACCATGTCCAGTATTTTTATTTCATTTTTTGGGGATCCAAACTCTGGACCTCAGACTTGTGGCCCAAGTTCTTGACATACCAAGCCATCTCCTCAACTCCAGATAGGAATATTTCATTATTCCCATTTCTATTAATATTCACTTGATAGCAGTCATGATCTACCTATATTATTTCAGCACAGGAGGACTACGTGGATATGGAGACATAGTTCTCTTTACACAGGGTTTTGCACATTGTCAAGGAGTGTGAGACCTGTTTTCCTCTTCCAGCTGTTTCCAATACACATTTTATACGGCCAGTGGTGGGGCTTTGTATATCTATTTGGTCACACCACCTTGCACTGAAACCTAGGACCTATTAAGAATGATGTTTCTTTACAAAATTCTGACAGTCTATTGTTTGTCTTTGTGGAAAATAAGCTCTCAGTTGCAAGTTCTAGGCTCTACCATCATAGCATGAAAGCAGTCATGGAGTGTGCAGCTGCGGATGGCCCTGGAGCCATAGTTTTTGGGATCTCTCTGAAACAATACTTAAAAGGCTTCTGCCTGCTTCTAGAACAGACAGTCTGACCTCCCCATTTAGCTACAATTGTGCCAACTTCCCAGCCCAACTGCTAGTAAGTGCTTTTGCTATAAACTAGAAAAATGACTAATTGAGTAAAATAAAAAATGAATGAAAGAACAATATTTCTATTGTTGGACACAGCTCTATTGGAGTGGAGGTCCTAGCCCAGGGTACTGGAGACAATGCTGTGTAGGAGTACCTCTGATTCTTCAGCCTTCTTCCCTTCCAAGCTCGGGTAGTTTGAGAGTATCTTGGAGTTGACAATGGTTAAAATGTTTATACATGGAAACTGGCACATAGTAAATCACAATTTCCCCAGTGGAGATCTGATTGTTGGTAAGCACAGCCTATTGATGACATGAACAGCAACTTTCCCACCCCTTCCTGCCATTCTTCTTACTCCCACCCACTTATCCCAAGCATCCTTCATGCCCGAGGTTGCATGCCAGACTGTGGGGGAATTCCCTTCTTGGCTATGCTTCACACTTTACAAAAACACTACTTAACCTCATATTTTGTCTTTTTCAAAAACATTGCTTTTGTGCTGGAGTGGTGATTCAGTGGTTAAGAGCACTGACTGCCCTTCCAGAAGTCGTGAGTTCAGAAATATTGCTTTCAACTGTGACTTTCCAAATAACCAGGAGGGTTAATAGCATTGTTGCATGATATTCTTCTTAGAGTCATTGCACTCCCATGTGTGTCCTGCTTTGAGAGGAAAGTTGGTGTCACTCTGTGCAACAGTGTCACTCCTGCTATGCATCCTGGTTCACGGATACCTATTAAACCATGGGATTCAGACTGGAGCCATCGATCATCCCAGACAGAAACAAAATGAGAATTCATTGCGGGAGACTTAATTTGCTCTCCTGAGCTCAGAGGAGGCAGCCAATTATTTCTATAGCTGGGCAGAGACTTTGCCCTTTTCCTGACATACCCATCTCTCTGTACTTCAACAATGCTACATAGTAGATGTCACATTACTTGCCTGTTGAATGAAGCAGTGGGTTAGTCTTGGCTTACCATGAACTGATGTTTAGAAAAGCAGGGTGATTTTAGGGTCTCTTAGCTAGGAAATGGGCTCAAAGTCCAATGTGTTTTGTTGTGCCACCCAGAGTAAAGAATTTATGTGGATCACTGGAAATAAAGCCACTGCACCTTCCTCTACAATGCCAGAGAATTCTACCCTCTCCCATCCCAAGGATCCTCCAGTCCTCTTTCCTCACTGTTTTTTATGTTTCCTAATTCCTTAGATGGTATATTATGATGGTGTTGATTTGACTTTTTTTAAGTATGGAATTAAGCATCCCTGTCATAAGTTATTCACACAGCAGGATCAGACTCTCCCAGTGTTCTGTTTAGTTCTTGCCAAACACATATGAGTCTGATATCAGTCACACAACGTGATTTCGCTTTAATCAGTGAGGACAGGCGGGAATAGGAAACTTAACCAAAAGGCTATAGGTATAATATTTAACTGGAGTATGATGTCTTGGGCAAAGCTTGATAAAGACTCGAGGAAAAAGTAATGATGTGCATGGTCTCAATAGTCTAACTCCTCCTTCCCACCCATGCCGTGTTCCTAAGAAGGTAGTAAATAATCACCACTCCATGCAAGCTCATTACCTCATGGTAACAATAATATCCTACTAAAAAGTCTTAACTGTACACAAAGCACTTTACTCATTATAAGATTAGCACAGAAACTTCATTCTAAGTACTTTTTAAAAGTTATTAAGTACATAAGCTAACAAGAGTTGTTCTTATGCCATTTAGCTACACTATAAGGTCCTCAAGGAATTTTAAATGCAACTTTTTGACATGACTATGCTATTCTGTCATATATTCAATATATAGTTATTAATCTTTACACTCTCTCTCTCTTTCTCTCTCTCTCTCTCACTCACACACACACACACACACACACACACACACACACCCCTTCATTCCATGAGGAAAGAGCAGCACACATGTTAAGTGTTTCATAGATGAGAAACTGTGAAGAGTGAAAGATCTCTCTTCATAATGCTTTCAGCCCCACAACTCCAATCTTTGAAAGAATTCTCACCAAATCCTCCAATCATGAGACGAAGTCTAGATGTAAGCAATGAACAATTAGCAGTGCTTCTTTCTCCTTCCTGTCAACACTCAGAGCTGATGGAAAGGGAGCAGTCACACATCTCTGAAGCCTGAGTACTGAACAGCATGCACTCAGGATTAGGGAGTGGGCTGGAGTGGCTGCTAAATGTCCATTAGTCTCTGAGCTTGGGCTAGATGGAAAGCAAAGAAAATCAAAACATAAAAATAGATTTTCTTTTGACTGCATAGCTCTTAGTTTACTAGATCTGAGATGTGTGTGGATCTAGCAAGTATTTAAATCTAAATTTCCTACATTATAGTCTGGAACAACTTATAAACATGCCCACTATTTACAATAATAATATTCATTACCGTTTACTGCATATTCACACTGTAACAGGAGGACCCATTCTGTTGGCTCCACCGGCCTAACAAGTATGAATCCATTTGCTTCCAGTATGACTAATATATTGCTTCACAGTTTAAAAAAATGATTTTGAAAAACCAATAAAACTGACACATATACACCAAAATGGTCACTAAAGCATAGCTTACCTTGTGGGTGGTTTATAGTGTATTATTATCATTAACCCATCTTTTCCTATAAATGCTAAATATGCAATTGATGAAGACAATTCTTATGGTGTTTTCTACCAGCGATGTATCTGAGAGATAGAACTCATCTACATTTTAAACTTTTGGGGAAGACACCACACCAATGCCAGCAGTTTCCTCCTCAGTAATTGCCTGGTTCTTATCACAAAGAAAAAATGTACCTCAAGGGATGAGTACCAATGCTATTTTATGGTGGGGAAAGAAAGCATGGTGACCTTAAGTTATGCACCCAGCATAAAGTATCACAGGCCCTGCACTTAGTCCACATATAGCTCCCCTCAAAGTGTTCTAGTGTTCCTATCACTAAAATGAATTGCAAGCTTTCAGTATGGGTTAGTTTGAAGTGTATTAGAGTGGCTGTCTTTGGACATGAGCTAGAAATTCTTTTAAATTTAGGTGGACTATGAAATATCCATGTCTAACACTGACTTCATTCTCCTGTTAGGAGACCCCAACTCCACCTCAGCATACCTTGGTGACATATCTCCTATCTAGAAGATACATTCATGCTTCTACTTTTGAGTGTCTCTTCCACACAGATCTGTATTTCCATCAGGAAAGGGTATGACATTAACTTGTAACACTGAATCTTCCAATACTTAATTTAGAAACAGCAGACAACCCAGAGATATAGCCATCTGTGGGGACTTGCAGAAAAACACCCTGAGCTCACATGCTGAGAATGGAGGCTCTTCTTTATCTGATCTTCAGTCTCCTAGTTCTAGATTTCAGAGGCCATGGTTTTACAAAAAGCAACCTACACCATTCCAAGCAAAAAACCACATTGATAAAAAAGCATACACCCAAGTATATAAGAAAAAAGGGAGTGGGAACACCTATCTGTGGGCATCCATAGGCAACTTTGTCTATGGAATTCTGCCATCACTTCTGTGCGGCATGGGACTAGTCATCTCACCAGTCATCATTTTCCCCCTGACCAAGCAGCATTTCTCCAATTCACTGGTGTGTTCTTGGGAGCTCCTCCAAGCCTGCTGTGGTCCTCATATTCATCCTCCTCCAGCTCCATAGGGCATACCTCTGATGCTACTCTGCAGAGGACTACAACCTCCTTCCACTAGACACCGAGCTCCAGATTATGGCTTTCTTTTAGATTACCATCATCCTAATAGCTGCTTTTTCTTTTCTTTTTTTGTTCTCTGCAGCTTTTTGCAATGTTTGCATTTGCAACATGTGGTGGCTATTCAGGAGGCCTGCGGCTGAGTGTGGACTGTGTCAACAAGACAGAAAGTAACCTCAGCATTGACATAGCATTTGCATACCCATTCAGGTAAGGAATGGTGATCCACACTTTTCAGCCTCAAGGCATGGGACTTTCTTCTTTCTCTCATATCTGGTAGAATAATGAAGGCTGGGCAAGAAGAAATTCTGCTTGAAGCCACAAACTGTCATTCCTAGAGTTTCTACCCACCACTCCACACTGGGAAGATCTACTAACTATACCTTCAATCCAGTATTGACTGTCCTCCAAAACTAAAGCCTTCTGTTATGGCCCCATGTGGGGGCTATCAACAGAGAGACACAATTATTTTCTACAACCATTAGATGTCTTACATTCTACCTAGATTTGTGGGTTGACTATAACTTTATATTGACTATGCAATTCTGACCGATAATGTGTTTATTGATATTGATATCTAATAATGTGTCTGTGTGCAGATAAATACTGCTTAGGTAAGTGCCTGTCCATCTGAATTTACTCATCGAAGTGACACTTGGAGAGAAGTCCCATGACTGTTATCAGTTACATCCTGGAACACTGAAGGACAAATTTATTTTTCCCTTACACGCTCTCTGCTACCAAGAGTTTGAATCCACCTTGCTTAAAATAAATTCATATCTCTATTGTTACACTTAAATTGATAGAAACAGCCTTTTAAAATCTTTGTCACCTCAGTGTCTGTTCCATGCCTATAAAATGATGGCCAGATGCCCTTCAGAGCTTGTTCCCAGACTCACAGCTTGTGGTTCTGATCCAGATACCCAATATAGACTAAATTCATTCAATTTTAAAATGGTTTATTCCTGTAAAACCCCCAAGTAATTGACATGAGGGTGTGTTAGTCAGGGTTCTCTAGAGTCATAGAACTAATGTCTCCATATATTAAGAGAATTTATTGTAATGACTTACAGTCTGTAGTCCATCTAACCTAACAATGGGCAACTGTGAATGGGCAGTTCAAGAACCTAGGAGTTGCTCAGTTCCACAAGGCTAGTTGTTTCATCTTGCTTCTGTATAAGCTGGAATCCTAGAGAAGTAGGCTCCAGCAGATGTTCTGGCAATTACATACAAGCAAGCAGAGTCTTCCTTCTTCCAGTTAATAATATAATGTATTAAAAAATAAACATGTGTACTTCCTCTACACCACCGTATGTGCACATTTCTGCTAATATGTCTAGCAGAGAGGATTTCTTTTCACAACATGTCATTTTATTATAGAGCTAAAACACCCCCTTGACCTCCAGTTTGGCCTGTGGTCAAAGCAAACAAGTGATGCTTAGCTGTTTCCTCATCTCCTGTAGTGTATTACTGTGGAGGGGAAGACGCTTGACATTGGAGGCAATAAGTAGGGTTCTGGATCTCAGATTCTTAACATGTCCTTAATACTCTGATGTGTAATGCAAGGCTGTTCACTTTAATACTTAATTTATGTCAAGGGCACCTACTAGAAGAACGTGCACACTTTGAGCTAACACATGGGGTTACACATTTCAGAGGATGTGGGGGGAGACTGGGGGAATAAACAAATTAGAAATAGAATAGTTTATAAATTTAGAACATCCATAAGGTAAAATGCTAGACAGTCATTGAAAACATTTTCTTCAATGGTATTTAACGATGTGTTAGATGTTCCCTGAACAAATACAAGTCTTTCTGTGTGATGATTTGTGTATATTTTCTCCTCAATTGTTGGAATAGAAACTCCTGTTTGCCCCCTATTTAACTGGCCCCTTCTTCCTGTGTGGTCATACTTTGAAGTGAGTGCAAGCCCACCCTTATGGAATTTTCTCTAGGTATTGGATTGTGCCTGGCATGCCAGGCATGGCAGGAAAGAAACACTAGGAAGTGAATATTTCCTGCAGCCACCCTCATCCAGTGACAGCTATGAGTGGTATTGCACATGCTGAACACCAATGAACACCAATGTTCTGTTCTACAGATTTTCTGAGATGCCCAGAAGGACAGCGCTACCTTTAATTAAAACCCAAATCATCAGTAAAGCTTTGACCACTTTCTTTCTTGGCCTATTCCACTAGCTCATTGCTCTTTTTCTATCTTTAGAAGTAACTCCTCCAAAAATAAGTTGCACCAAATCTTCATCTCAGCATCTATGCATTTGTTACTTTCATGTAACTGTGAAAAACTACTGCCAAGTTAAAGTGAGGAAGATGTCTTTTGGCTCACAATTGCACAGAGTCTTGGTCATGTTCTGACCACCATGAATGAACTCTGCCACTTTTTTATCCTCATCATGATGAAAGAAGACCCTGTGCACCTTTTATGTTGGACAGTGGTATCTGTTTCACAGCATTGCTGCATTGTTGAGTGAGACATAGCTGCACCATTTTTAAACAAGACCTGAAAAACAGTAAGTTTTCTTCTAGTGTATTATACTCTCATTCATCATCAAATCGGGGTAACTGGAAATTAGCTAGGAAGCAGAAAAGATAACTGGAGCAACAACAATCCCGAGACTATAGATTTCCCAGAATAAAAGCTTCCTCTATCTTCTCTCTTCATACATGCAAACATTAGAAGATACACAAATTTAACCATCGCACATTGATTACCTTGTTTTTACTGTTCCACTGTTCTTAGAAGGCTTTATTATAGCACCTTTTGTTTTTCTTCTGAAATCCTTCCAACCTGGCAGAATGGAAAAAACTGTCACATTAACATGCTCTTGAGGAAATTTTTTAGCATCACTAAGGGTAAGAGAGGAAGATTCAGCCTGAGCTATAATATTTTGAAAACTGAGAATTCAAGGATAGAATATTCCATTAATAAAAAGACATATGTTTGTGGGGGGAGGGGAGTGCTCCATTAGCACTGTCTAACAAGGATCTCTTCCCCTTGAATGAGTCTACCCTTGCTTTCTGATTCCCAACTCTCTTTGGAACATTTGAGTAAGTGTGCCTAAACAGGAAATCTGTGGAATCCAGACCTTTCCACAGGGTTACCAGTTCTACCAGAACTGAGGTAGAAGGATCTTTCTCTACGATTCATACCCAGAGGCAGTGAAGATAAACTTTTTCTCTTCCTACTATTGAGCCAATGGGGGAAATACAAATAGAAAGGGATGCAATATTTTCCATCTTGTGTTTATGAAATGGTGTGTCTACAATAGTCACTTTTTATGATTTCTCATTACCAAGTATTTTTGCTCTATTTGTATAAAGCTTCAGAAATTTCAAGTCTGTAATATCCCATTTTAACATTGCATCTTAAACTGAAATTGTTTATAATAAAAGTTGGTGTTGCCAGGCCCAGAGAGTTGAGATTAGAAGTTTAGAAAATGAAGACAAGGCCTAAAGACCAAGGTGGCAAATCTTGGCTGTCTTAGTTTGGATTTCCCTAATACATGGTGAGACAAATATTTAAATGCACATAGTTTTCTTGGCAGAAAATCACTGAAAACTCCTAAGAGGAAGAGAACTGAGACAAGGGACAGAAAAGTTACCACCATGAGCGACTCAGGTACCTGAGATTATGGAAACTGTGGAGAACATATCTCAATAGGGCTTGAATCACACAGGTAATGGTGCATTATTGAAGATATAAGCACTTCTGTTGGTCACTGTCTCAGTCACCAAAGCTAAGCCTGCAGGTCTTCTACTACTTGTAGCTCAGGAAAGCCACCAGTCAGAGGCTGAATGCTAGCATTACAAAGACATCACATTGTCTTGTTATGGTAGAAACCATTTGATTAAGGAGATCTGCGTGAGCATCCACCAGCCTTCAGTATCTTAATGAGACTTTTCAGTCCTTAGCCTAGAGTTGTAAATGCCCTGTCATGTATTACGCATTCATTTTATCAATATGTATTTATTGAGACCTTATAAAATCCATTAATTATATACATTAATTATATAATTAATTAATATAAAATTATAGCTATAATTTTATATTAATTAATAATAATTAATATAATATAATTTTAATTAATATAAAATCCATTAATTATATACATTAATTATATAATTACTAAGCAAGTAAAGTAGATATAGCCTCTGCCCTCAGGAAATTTACAACTAGTGTAAAATGGAAGAATATAAATATAGAAATATAACATATGCATATACAGATGCATACATACACTTTTATAATTATATTTTTATAAAGAAAATGAGAATTATACACAAATATAAATAAGTGCTGGTGTGGACTGAGTGGCCCATGTGATATGTACTTCAATAAAGTGGTAGAGAAGGGCTTATGAAAGAGAGTTTTAAGGTAGTCCAGATGAGAGAAGAAAGAGTATGCTAGACAGTGGGATGATGTGTGCTGTTTCTTGAGGAAGACTGAATGAAACACAGAGCACAGGAACAAACCCTAGACCTACATAAAGTCAAGGAGGAAACTTGTTAGACATGATTGTGGATGTAATTATGTATGAGTGCAGACCCAAAAGTTATGAGGGAGCTCTTCAAGGAAAGCTGGAGCACATAGTGTGTGAGAAATGATGTTCAGGAGTAGAGAGGCTTGACATCTAATGTGAAAGAGAGCTGAGAACAAGCAAGGAGAAAATTAGTGCTTGATTGGGAGGCAAATGATAAGAGAAAAAGGTAGAGGCAGAGACTGGTTAAAATTTTTAGAGTTTTATACCAATTGAGGTGGGGTCAAGGATCTGAGCAATGAGTGGATCTGCCTGTGTAATAGATGACAGAACTGATGGTGGTGTAGCCATAGAGTCAAGAACAATGAAGAAGAAGTTTGTCCTTATCAGGGAGGACATGGTGGAGGGGGAAAGCTGTCTAGAGCTTGTCTCTACATTGTCTTCCACACATCCCTTGATGGAAAAGTGAGTCTACAATGTATGTTGTTTATAGACATTTCCCATTACTCTTGCTAGTAGTGTTTTGTTGTATTGGTTCACATGGGAAAAATTATTCAGCATTTCAAGGGATTTTTTTCCTGGTATCAGTTTGTGGGATCCTCTTGGGGTCACTAAATCTTCAGGACTGGCTGACAACTTTAGCACTGCTTGAAAGCACCTGCAGGTAGCCAACTGACTTGTACTGAATGACACACAGTCCCATCAAGACATATCTGTGAGTGCATTTCTGAAGAGCTAAAAACACTGAAAAACTTATGAAATAGATAAACATACATGGTATGGGTTATGGTTTTGAACTTTACCAGTCAAGAGTTAATTCTGGAAAAGAAAGCTCACCTTAGGTAGCCTTGTTTTGAGAAGGTCAATATAGGGAACTAACTTGGAGAAATTATTTGATCAGTGTGCTCCAAAGATGTGCTGGATGAAAATATATCAGAGACCAACTTACAGGAGGGATCATTCAATTGGGTTTATAGTTTCAGTCTTTGGCCAGCTGTCCCCATTCCTCTGGGTTCACGGTGAAGCTGAAGGTGGTCTAGAGGAACTCTGTGGGAGATGAGGCTCTTCACCTTACGGTAGACAGGAAGCAGATAAATCACAAGGGACTGGAGCAGCAAAGATACATCCTCAGTGACTCTGCTTCCAGCTGTACACACCTCTTTAAGTTTCCAGCACTTCTTTAAATTCACCACCTGGTGGGCACCTATCAGCACATGTACCTGTATTGAACATTGCATATTCAAATGATAACAACCAAAATTGGGATCTTTAAGCATCCAGAAACTAGCAGCTAGAAATCTATTCCCACCTCTCAGGCTAAATCGGAGCTTGACAAATTAAAGCCTAAGAGCAAAATCCATCCGGCCCCCTACTTCTTTTAATATTATGTACTGTAAAAGAAGGGTTGTATTTTTAAATGATAATTTTTTATACTGCTGTCTGTATTCATTGTCAACTTGACAGACACTGGAATCACCTAAGAGACAAGCCTTGGGGCACACAATGAGGGATTATTTGGATTAAAGTTAGACTCTGAGGATGATTGTCAGAGATTATCTTAATCAGGCTAATTGAGGTGGAAAGATCCACATGTTGTAGATGACATTCTTCCCTGGCTGGGATTCTGCACTGTATAAATGTAAGAAGTCAGCCAAGTATTAAAATCCATCAATCGATGCTTCTTGGTTGCAGAAGCAATGTGACCAGCTACTTTAGGTTCCTGTTACTTTGACTTCTGGAGCATAATGGAGAGTAGCCTTGAACTGTGACCTGAAGCAACCCTTCACCTTAGGGTTCTGTCATGCTATTTTAACACAGCAGAGGAAAAAAACTTCAGACACCCTCTGAACACCCAGCAGATATTCTCAATTTTGCCACTTGAAATATAAAACCTAGACTATTTAATATCTGGCCTTAAAAGGTATGAGTGACCTCTAGCCAAGACTTATATAAAGAGGCAGCTGTAGTCATAATAGTTCATATACAGGATGGAATTTGTCTGGTAGAATTTGTTTCTACAGCAACAGGAAACTCCATGAAAGGGGAGATACAGGGGGAAATAAAACCATCTTATGGATGGACCTGAAGTGATGAGAGACAAGGGGAAACTCCTAGGTCTTCCAGTGGTTGATATAATTTGAAGCAAATTAGGTGGAATACACTCTAAGATACCCATAGGGTATGCAAAGAAAAGGTGAAGCCAGGCAGAGTCTCTGTATAAACCTCTATTTCCTTGTCTACAGGAGTTTGATGCATCTGACTGAGATTTTTCTACGGGTTGAATTAGTTCCCTAATTCAGGAGACGAGTAAAACTCTAGTAACGCACCAGTTACCATCAGAAAGAGCAGAAGGCAGTGCACACACACCATGAGACAACTGCTAATTTCTTCTTTCTACCTGGAAAGACTCTGTCCTTGCCCTGTGGAGGCAAAGTCTGAATAGGCTTTTAAATACTATGATCAGAGCATGTACTCTTATGTGATCTTACATGACTGTAAGCTATGCAATCAAGGCAGCTGTTTTTGTTGTTCTTCCTTGGGGAGATGACAAGCGGCAGAGATTAAATCAGTGTGTGGTGAGCAAGTTCTTTATGGACTTCTCTGTCTCACTGTGTGGGAGAGCAGTGGCAAGAACTCAGTGACTTGGGTGACAGTCTACACTCTGGAAGAACACAGCATAGATTTGTCTTAGTGTTTCTATTGCTGTGATAAGATACTATAACCAAAAACATCTGGGAAAGAAAAGACTTTTTATCTTAGCTTACAACTCTCAGATCACACTCTATCACGTAAGAAAGTCAGGACAGCAGCTTATGGCAAAAACCTGGAGGCAGAAACAGCAGTAGCAGTCATGGAAGAGTGCTGTTTACTGGCTTGTTCCTTCTGGCTTGTTTAGTTCCCTTTCTTACAGTACCCAGGACTGCCAACCTCAGAGGTAGCATGACCCCCAACATTTTATTCCCTCCCACATCATTTGTCCACAAGAAACGCACCTTAGGCTTGTACAGAGGCCAATCTATAGGGCAAAGGTTTTCTCAGCTAAAGTTTCCTTTTCGCAAATAACTGTAGTTTTTGTCAGGTTGATATAAAACTAGTCAGGATCCCTTCATTCAAAGTTTTAAAAATAAGGTCTCGTTTCCTTTACAATTTTATTCTTTCTAGAATAGGTGAGGACTTTGAGATGCTTATAAAACACAAGGAAAGTTAGCTTACAACAAGGTTCAATAAGTATCAGAGGAAGGCACCATCATACACATATCTGTATGCTGTATCACGTCTCTTGAAAATGTAAGCACCTGCCCCATGGTGTCATGGGTCTGAGTCTCTTTTACCTTATCATTTGCAAAGGGAGATGATGTTCAAATTTTATGTCCTTCTAAAACTCACACAGTGAGGTAAACTAGTGTCAGTTGAGCATAGAACTTGTCTTCCCTTTACCTTTGAGAGAATGAACTATGTTTTTCAGAGGCTGCTAGGTCAAATGTAAGGGAGATATGCATTCAAGACAATTGCTTGTGTTAATATGCACAGCTGCCAGATCTGAAATGTAAAGGCATCAGGACTGAGAAATCTCAAACAATGGAGAACATTCATATTCCAGGTACCTTTTCTAGAACACATTTAGGAACTCAGAGGTCCTCAACTTTAGTTTTATTCCCAGTTTGAGTCTTGGAGACTTCAAAACTGCATTATGAATGTCTGTTAAAATGGAAACACCACCATTCCACTGCAGATTCACCTCAGCAGCATCACTGTAGCATCCAAACTGGCATTTTAGCAGGACAAAACATGTGAGTGTCTCTGAACACACAGGAGTAGAGAGTTGTTAACCTAAAGAAGGAGGAGGTATAGCTTCTGCTAGCCAAAGCCTCAGAGTTCCCCTTAATATTAATGGACTTGAAAACAGATTTTATACAAACATCTGACTTAATATATTTAACATGACCAAACATATATAGAAGAATACCATGAATAAGTAAGTGTACATTACTATCTTTTATCATTCCAAAGTCACCTATTATAGTATATATCACCTATCACTCTTAAAATGAAAAGGAACCTAAAAATTGACAAGAAATCAAATAGTAATTTAAATGTTGTAGTAATAGGTAAACTACGATTAACTTCACACTCCCACCATCAGCTTTTGAACAGGTTCCTTAACAAAGTTGCCTTTTACCTATCGACTCATATCAACTTGAGGGTAAAGTCAAAGAGAGAAGCTCTGTGAATCCTTTTATTTTATGCAGGTGTGTATATACATATGCATGTGTATATACATTATTAGTAATTAATATGGTCATTGCTCCTTGATGTCACAGAAGGACCATAAGAGCCAGAGCATTTACTTTGTCTTCCTTTTCATGGACAAGTATTCAGAGACAAACTTTATTTGAAACCACATAACCAGTAAATCCTTGATGTCACAGAAAAGTTGTTTAGCATGGTATCTAATTCCTTTCTGATAATGTGGAATAAAGATGAGTCATCTTCATCACCATTATCATTGAGTAAGAGATATATGAATCATTTTACTGCCTTCCATGAGCTGTACAAAGCAATTACACATACCATAACCTTTTGTACCAATGATGTCACCATGAGGTAGACAGTCTGAACTCTATTTGTGGTGTATGGAGCTGATGCTCATGGGAGGAACATCTTGCCAAATTCACAAAGTTACTAAGCACAGGAGCAAGCTTTGAACAGACATGTTTCGAATATCCAGAGCATTCAAAGACCATATTATTGTTCACCAGTGCATTATGAAGAGATTCCATCAGCTGGTAAATGCCCCTGAATGCTTCCTTCATTGTTTCCAAGTTTACAGTCTGCTGTCCTCACCAGACAGGCGATGCATACCAGGAGGACTGAGTGGCTCAGAGCCACTATGTTCCATGGGACTAAGAATTACTGGCATTTATTTTCTAATTGATTTCCTGGGTCAAACAAACTATGAGAGAAAAGTAACTCTAGTCTGGAGTATGGGGCGAACTGATTCCCCTTTCCCTTTTGTGACTGTTTGTTATGGGATGGTGGAGCTCTGCTATGTTTCATTGTGAAAGATTCTATACTGAAGTCGGGAATGTTAATTAGAGGCCAGATCTTCAGAAGTTATGTAAATGACTTCTAAAATCATGTAAATGATTTCTAAAATCAAGTACTTTGCAAGACATACTGCATATTCTCTTTTCTCTGGCAAAGGCATGGATAGTGGAAAGAGACAGTCACAAGTTGAGAGGATCTCCAACTCAAATCCAGAAACATAAGAACCCTTGATTGCAGAGAACCTTTAGCTTGACACTGAAATATGAGAGCACATTTCCAAGTCTGGACTTGAGTCCTCCTCCAAGCTGTGTTTGATAAGCTTTTGATCTTTAAAGCTTAGTGTTAATAGCATACCAAAATCTCTACATGCGTATTTCATTTTAGTAAATGTAGAAGGAATTTCATTTCCTACTGTGTTTCTCACCATCTTCTATTTCATCCTCCAAAATAGTTACACCCTTTTGATTAGAAACAATAACATTTGTTTCTAATTCCTATTGCACAACAGTAAGAAATAATAAAATAATCAGTGGCTTCCAGGAATGTGGAGTGGGTGGTACAATTGAATAAGCAGAACACACACACACACACACACACACACACACACACACACACACAGGTGTATAGAAACTGAAGGACAACCTCAGGTACCCTTACTCAGGTGGTCCCTCGTTATTTTTGATCACGATCTCTCGTTGACCTACAGCTCACCTATTAGCTAAGCTGGCTAACCATAGACCCCAGGGTGCTTGTTTCTGCTTGCCTCAACACTGGGATTACAAGCATGCATCACAATGCACAGAATAAACCTCAATGTGCCTGTATCTGCTTCCCCCAATGCCAGGATTAAAAGCCTGCACCACAATGTCCAGCATTTTTAACGTGGGTTCCTCATGCTTGTGAATCTTGTACATTACCAACTGAGTCATCATCTTGGCCCCAAGAAAGATTTTTAAGACAGTTGAAAATATGTTGTGTTGTGCCATATGGTGTACACATATTTGATGTGCATTTGTCTAAGCAGACCAACTGCCAAAAATGAAGAGTAAACCCTAGGTTATAAGCTATGGACCCCATGTGATAAGGACATATGAATGCAGGTTTATCAGTTGCAGCAGCTATACCACTTCAGTGGAGGGTGCTGAAAAAAATGGAAGAGGCTTGCTTTGTGTGAATAAAGGAAAAGCAGGCCATCTTTGAACACTCTTTTTTTACTGTGAACCTAACACCACCTAAAAATCCTTGAACAAAGACTTGGGATGAAGTAGAGTATTGCAGCCTCCTGAGCACTTCTCAGAGGAAATCACCACAGTATTTCCACACTTCCTCTTTGTGCACTCAATTTATGAAAAGCAATTCCGTTATGATTATGATATTTCAAATTAATGTTTGCTTATTTACAAGTGTCTTTTCATATCCACACCTACCATATATATTGGCTCACAACTAAAGAATCATTTATTTTTTCATAGCTATACCATAATAAATTGAACCTGTTCCTTACCAATGCACATTTTGGTTGATTCCATTTTCCACTATTACAAATAATGTTACCAACAAGATTTTCTGTAATTTCACTTCTATTGTGAAATTACTACAACATTTTTATAATTTTTGCTCAATTTGGCATTAAATCATAGTGTTTGTATGCCTGATAGAGAAATAAGAAACTGCATGTTTGCTTACATTGTTCTCAATAAAGAATCCTGTAGTATATTTGTTTGTTAACATGGATGGACACACTGTTATCTACTTATTAGGCATTTGTAATCCCTGCAAAAAATTTTTTTGAAAAACAGTATGATCAAGTTTCTTTTTTAAAAAAATAGTTTGTGCGTGTGTGTAATATGAGTATATGTGCATAATTGCATGTGTTCATGTGGATGTATACATGCAAAAGTATCTGTGTAAAGGTCAGAGGACCTTAGGCATTGTTTCTTGCCTTCTTCCTTGAGTCAGACAGTGTCTTTTCTTCAGTGCTGTGTATCTCATGTAGTTGGCCTTTGATATTACAGGAATTTATATGTCTGCCTCCCATCATGTTGTAGAAGTGCAGGAATTACAGACTTGACCTGCTTTATCTGACTTTATGTGTGTTCTTGGTATCTGTATTCAGGAACTCATGCTTCCGTTGAAAGCATTTTGCCCACTGAGCCATCTTCTCACCTCAATGTAAATGTTTTCTTAGTAGTCATATCTACTTTATCATTTATTCTCCAATGCACTCCTGTGAGATTTGCTAATTAAAACAAGCTTTCACTCTGGTGCCAGAAGCACACTTGGAAATGTAGGCCTTGAAGATGAAGGGGGACTGAGCTCTCTTTATGGCTATCATTCGTTTAAAGAACAGACTGACATTAATGAAACTGAGACACAGAGAAGTTACACCGTCAATCTAGGACTTACAGTAAGACTAACATAAAGCAGGGATTTACATTAATGTTTCTGCAGTCACTACTTTATATGACCATCGGGGAGAGCCACACCCAGATGATTAGTATAAGGTTCTGATAATCTTCTGTAATGACAAGGAACTCTATAACAAATTGCCCAAATTAACAAATTGTATTTATACAATATAAGGCAACATTTTAAGAAATTATAGATCAAATTAATTTACATTGTGGTATTCATCTTAACAGCATGCTTTAAGTCTTGGCATTGAAATGAGTTTAGGAATGTATAGATCTCTGTTCCCTCACAGCTAAATATGTGTTATGAAAGAATATGTCTTTGGGGTGCATTTCAAAACTTTAGTATTATTTATATCTAGATTTGCTATATTGCTTGCCAAAATGAGAATAGATTGGTTTCTTTGATCCTCACAGCAGTTGTCCAGGAAGAGTGACTGCCATGATAAAATACCATTAAATATGATTTTCTTTGCTGATGTAAAACAGTCTTAGGCTGACATGAACCCTTACAGTTCCAAATCTAAAATTATTATTCTGATTACCATGGTCTTTAGAGAGAGAATTCAGACCACTCGGGCAACTGTTCTATAAAGAATGATAAAGTTTAATGTTTGTATTATGCAGATAAAAATGCACAGCATCAGTATTCCAAGTTGGAACAAAGACTGCCATAGACAAAAATGAATGTAAGAGTCTTACACTGTGCTGCATGAAATGAGAATGTGTTGGGGTGCCTCTCAACTCAGATCATCATTGGTGCCAGATGACTGTGCCTTTTGTAGTTTTAAAAATCACTTCAATTTCAACCAAATGCCTCTAGCCACATAAACAGTGTGTCTCTGGCTCTTTCTATAATACTTTCTGGAAAACAGATACCATCAGTGGTGAAGATAGGACACCCAACTCTTCTTTCAACGTCTTACTGAACGTTGGCAGGCCTCCTTGGATGCATGCTGACCTTTGAGCCCACATCCATTCGCTCACTTGGTCAAGAAACACTTGCAAAGTGTGGAATCCGAGGGGGAGAGGCTTGTCCTATGCTGCAGATCCAGCTCACACTTGGTCCCACATTCGCATCTTGGAGACCTCATCCATTCTTTCTAATTAGATGTAAGGCTAGGCATTTGTCAATCGATGGCTTATAAATAACTCTTGGCACAAAAATAACCTCATTCACTCACCAGGTGCTTTAGTGTGCTTCCTGGGAGCTGTTCTCGGTGCTGAAGCTCCAGTGTTGAAAAGAACAGACAGGGACCTTAGTATGTGTCTCATTGCAGTGAAGGGTAGTGGAAAGGGACAATAAACAAAGAAGCAAAAGACCTGGATTGTTGCCCTTGCGATAGATGCAATAAAGTTACATAGTGAGATGGAGGGAAATGGGGTTGGGAAAGACAGAGAGAAATGGAGGAGGGAGTCAAAGACTTGAGAGCTGAATGACAGGAATGATGAAGCATGACTGAAAAGTTCATGGAGACAGAACAGGAGGAAAAGGAAGGGAAGGGATGGAAAGAAAAAGAAGCTGAAAGGAAAATGTAGGGGCATGAACATACTGGGTGGTTAGAGCAGTGAAAGCCATGTATTGATTGGGGTGGCATGGCCAGCAACACAAGGTTCATAAACCTTGGAGGTGCTTCTGTTTTATTCTAGATGGAATGAATATTAGTGGCTTAAGTTAGCTGTTGTGTGAAATATATATTTTTCAGTGGGATATGCATATCAGTTAAACAGCTGCTGATAATTATTTAGGGAATGGGAATAGCTTAACTGGTTTTAGGATGCCAGAAGGGTAAGATTAGAAATATTTAGAATATATTTAGATGTCTTATCCAAAGACCTGTTTTGTGGAAAGGATCTATAGGTGGCAAAGCAGAGAAGGAAACAGAGTCTGTGTCTACAGCCTGGGTGATGCTGGAGGGAGAGTTGGTGGGGGAGCACTGGCTGGTTTTGCACTCATGGATGGGGAGATGACAGGATGTGTCAGATGCAATGATTTATTTTTTGCCTGCTGTTTTTAATATTGAATGCCCTACTGAAAAAAAAAACCTGTAATGTACAACAAGGTTCTATCTTTAGAAATCTTGCATCGAGAAGCTAGAGAGAGGGTCGAAGCAGGCAGAAGGAATTGTGGTTTACTTAGTGGCTGTAGTCAGGCCCACAAATCCATGACGACCTCCACATGAAAAGCAGAGAGTGTGGATCAGAAAGGAAGCCAGTGCAAGAAGGAGCGTGCCAGAGAAGTGGGACCGGGGCAGAGGTTAATCCTTAGAGTGACCTCTGTGTTTGCTACTTTACAGCTCTGTACATGTATCTTTAAAAAATATGCTCTCTAGAAATAAATTGATTCTCTCTAACATGCTAGGCTAATTACAATAAATAAAATATGTAAGAAAAAGTCATTGTCTTCATGCTCACAGCTTGAGAAAAAACAAAGCTAATATTATAAATTGTTATAAAAACTCAAAATTGGTAAACTGGGGACATTAAAACACTGCTTACCACTGAGATTAAATTTTTTCTTTGGTAATGAGACAACAGATCAAACAAATAATTTAGCCATTGGAATATACACTCGTTTTTTAAACTTTATTCTGTTTAAAAGTTTTAACTTTCCCATAGTAATTGGCATCCTTAAAAGGTAGCTTTCAGACTGGCTTCTTTCACTTAGAAATGTGCACTTAATGTTTAGGTGTGTATTTTTGTGGTGATTCACCCATCTCCTCTTACCAATGAGCACTATTTCATTGTAAGGGTGTTCTGCAGTTGCTAATTCACGGCTCTGTTATTTCTCAGTCTTGATAACTACATATGGCAACATTATAAATGCTCATGTGCAGACTATAAAGCACATTTTCTGGCCCTTTGGGTTGACACCAAGGATTCAGTACCTTGGTCATATTATAAAATTAGTCTTCTCTTCCTTTTTTTTTTTTTTTTTTTTTAAGAAATCATGGAACTGTATTCCAAAGTGGCCAACACATTTTTATTTTTATTTTACATAAAGAAGAGTGGCTATTGCCATACATACTCACCAACTGGTGCTGGCTGGTTTAACGGGTGCACAATGATAATGATTGTTGTTTCCGTTTGCATTTCCATAATGACATGTAAAGTTGAGCATTTTTATTATACTTGTTTGCTACCCATAGATCTTCTTTGATGGAGAGTCTGTTAAGATCTTTGTTGAATTTTTATTAAGGTGCTTGTTCACTTCTCAGTGGAGTGGAAGAAGACTTCAGATACATGTACCTATTTTTTTGAAATGTCTTTTGCAAACATTTGCTCTGAGTCTGTGCTTCCTTCTGTTCTCTTGAAAATTGAGTAGCTCAGACATTGAAAAAATAGTGTGCAGTTTCTCATAGTGGTGCAATATAAATTGGTCATTTTGAACTGACAGCAACAATAATGTTCTATTCAGAACTTTCATCTCAAACACTCTTGTAGTACGAGTTACTTTCTAGTTTATTGCTTTGTAGTAAGACACAACTTAAAAATAGAGTTTGGTCATCTATTCTACTTTTGTTATTTTTCATTTATACTTTCTGCTACTGTAATATTTTATAGCATAAACCATTTAAAACATAGTTTCTAATGGATTAACGGGTGTTGAAGAGCAAAGTACCTGCCCAAACTACCAAAGTAAGAAACACACAAACAGATGACATTTTAATTTTGTTAATAATCTTCAGGCACTGACTGGTGACAAGCCTGAAAATAATCACAAATCATTGGGTTATCGAATACATTTTTATTAATTTGTGTGAAATTAGTGCTACATTTCATGTCACCAGACCTGACAATGATGTAGACTGTAAACAGTGTACTCTGTGCAATATTCCATGGGAATTTAGGAATCCAGCGGGTGTTTATTGAAAATAAGCTGATAAGAATCCATATTTCTCAGTCTCTATCGGTTAGACAATACATGGAATGAGATGAGAGCTTTCTTTTAAAAGGACATGTCATTGTGTGGGTGTGGAAATCATAGGACAATCTTGAGTAATAGTCCTTGTGTTTTGCCTTGTTCCGAGGCAGTCTCTCTTTTTTTGTTTTACCAATGAGTATGTCAGGCTACTGAGCCAGTAATCTTTTGAGGATTAACCTGTTTCCATCTCCCATGTTGCTGCAGGAGAACTGGGATTACATGGATGCATTATCATGTCTGCCTACATATGTGTTCTGAAGATTTGAACTCAAATCTCCAAGCTTACACACATGCCTCATCTCATGTGGCCCAGAAATGGATGACTTTTAGATTGGTGATTGTGTGTTCATTATTGAAATGAAAACACTTAATAAAATAATGTACTGGTTATGCTTTAAATTCTCATTTATATGTATGTTCTCATGTAGTAGTCAGGCTTTAGGTAATATTATAAAATGAAGAGCCCAGGGCAGCTAAGAATGTGTGTGTGTGTGTGTGTGTGTGTGTGTGTGTGTGTGTATGTGTGTGTATGTGTGTGTGTGTATACACTGATAGATGTGGTTTCTTGGCTCTACTGACTTTACCTTTTATTTTTTACAATAAAGGCAGCCCAGAAATTATTCCTGTACAATTTTTTCCACTTGTCCTTAGAGCAATTTTATCTGCCCCTCCCCCTTCCTTTCTTCACAATCAAGTCTACTAGAACAAATATGAAAGATGAAATCTTGATTGATACAAGCTGTAATGTGTGTACCAGGTGGCTGATGAAAACACACAGGTCAGTTCCAAGTGTTCCACTTCTGCCTCTCATCAGTGTACACATTCACACAGGAACCTCTGGTATTGATCAGTTGCATGATACCAAGCCCCTTAATGTCCTTTCTTTATATTTGGAGACAAGTTCCTTAGTCTCCACCTACTGTGCAAATTAGGCCAGTGGCCCCAAAGAGACATTTTGAGAAATACCAATCTCAGCTAATGTTTCTCAAAGGAGACACTAGTTACCAATGATCTCACTCAGGTCTCCACCAGAGAAGACTCAGAGAAGTCATGCACTGGAGAAATCTGTTTATCTTGTCAACTTTAAAGTTACTCTGCTCCTTAGATCATAAAACCCACCCTTAAAATACAACACCTAGGCTAGCAAGATGTCTCTGTAGGTAAAGGTAGCTTCCACTGAGCTGGACAACCTGAGTTTCACACCTGGCAACCATATAATGGAAAGAAAGAACTGTCATCATGCATCATCCTATGGCCACCACACACATCCTGTGACACACAAAATAAACTAACTAAAATGCAATACAAATATAAAACACAACCTATATTAATATTACATATTTAGTTTTCAACAGAGAACCATCTAGACATTAGTAAATTTCCATTTTATAACTGAAAAAAGAAACACATAATTTTAAAATTTTGTGTGTATCCGAGCATGCATGAGAATGTTCATATGACACAGATACATGTACCCTGGTGTTCCTATGGAGGCCAGACAATTTGGACTGTTGAAGATTCCTTTCCAGCTTGTCCAGGGTGTCTTCTTTGCTGCTGCACACATCAGGAGAGCTTGTTCGTGAGCCCCCAGGGATTATTCTGGCTCCATCTCACATTTCAGCACAGAACAAGGAGATTACGCAGGTATACCACCAAGTTGAACATTGTCTGAGCTCTTGGTTTCTGAACCCACATCCCTTTGCTTTCAAAGCAAGCACATCTATTGAGCCATCTTGCCAGCTACAAAGTCATTAGAAGATTAAAAATGTACTTCCTCAGACATATATATGCATATATATGTCAGAGTGTATGTATATATGTGTGTGTGTGTGTATATATATATATATATATATATATATATAGAGAGAGAGAGAGAGAGAGAGAGAGAGAGAGAGGGAAATGCATATAACCATTCCCAACAATTCAGTAGGCATCGACACCACTGTGCAGGTAACCTCAGTGATTGAGAAGAGACAGGCTATGAGATGCTACCATAAAATAAAAATGGAAGGTAGAACTACCACTCAACCAAGAGAACTGCTTCCTAAACAAGGAGCATGATTGACCTGGATGAAAGGATAGGCCTTAACTATTTATGACTAAATACCATGACCAGAGAATGAAATACAATCTTCCTTATTGATCTAACTTGGGCCACTTGTTCTCTAGTCTGAGGGGGAAGATAGCAGTGAACATTTGTGACAAATGGAGGACGAAACAGCTGTAATCTTAGCTTTATCTGTGAAAACGAAACTTGTCACTCTGAGAAAGTAGTAGGCAGCAAAAAGATCACAATGTTTTTAGGACTGTCATAAAATGGGACTGGTCTCTAATTTTCTGTGACATCCTCTTCCCCTGGCTGTATTTACCTTGTAAGTGGGAGCTCTTCCTGCCTTCACAGGCTTTTAGGAAGAGGGTTAGTGGGTAGAAGGGATGCAGAAGTCCTGGCCAGGTGGTTGGTGCCAAGAGGAGTATGTAGTGCACCTCAGCCTCAGATGTTTGTAAAGAAAAAACTAACTGAAAAAGACTATTCCCAGGGCTTTAGCTGAAACAGGCTCTCACATCTAAACAGTCTGCACAAACATCCCCTCCAGCATCCCAGCGATTGTCCATGGGCCTTCCAGGTTCTGTATTCTCTGTACATACCTCTTTTCTGTGAAAACACACCTAGCACAAACATGGGATTCAAACTCTCTTGATGCTCTCTTCTTTGGAGATGTGGAAAATACTTGCAGATTTAATAATCTCACAAACTTTAGTGGCAATACTAAACAAAAATCTGTTTGTTCAAAAGCATTAATAAAAACTTAGCATTAATTTTGTAAGTTCCTACTGAATTGATTTCCTCAAGTAACACAGTTTTCAGAAAACAAGGGAAAGACAATTATATTTTTAAAACTACACAATTTAATATCAAGTTAAAAAATACCAAAATATCTATGAAATTCTTTTCCTGAAAGGTCTTTTTATTGACGGAACTTTTTTTTTTTTACTGACAAGTACATTATGAATCAGTTTTTGCATGGACTATCTCATTTAGTTTTTATTACTAGTATGTGAAGTGAGGTTTTATTCCCTCCTTTGTTTCTTCTCTTTGTACTCTTCCTCCCCTTTCTATTTCTCTCCCCACCTTTATATGCTTCCTCATTCTTTGCTTGCTTTTACCAGCTAACTCAACAATATTGTCATTTGTACTATAGACGCTTCAATACATAGAATGCTCTTTCTTTTGGCCACATATTTAAGAGTGAAGTTGCTTGTGAGAGTATAGCAGTGAGGGAAAAAGAGCAAAAAGAAAAAAGGAGAAAATAATTAAAGATAGTAAGAAATCAAATGTGACACCTTGGGTAGCAGGGCACCAAATAGTCTCATAAATGTTTGCAAGGTTGCCTTGCTGAAAGAAGCAGGATCTTAGTTTGAACCCATGTCTCTTGCCACTGTGTTTGTTGCCTGTCATTGTGTGCTGTTTCTACCCATTCTTTGGGTTTGAAAATTCCTTTTGGGGTGAGGGTAGTTAAGACTGGGTTTCTTGGGTATATGGTTAAGACTGTGTATCTTGGAACTGTCTCTGAAGACCAGGCTGGCCTCAAACCAAGAGATCCAACTGTCTTTGCCTCTGGAGTGCTGGGATTAAAGGCATGGGCTACAGAGAACAAAAGAGAATTTAAAACCATGCTCTGCTTCATTAGGTCTTTAGTTGGGTCATGGCCAGCTCAAATATAGACAAATACATATGACTAACATCCTCAAAGACTTGGTTTAGGAAGGCGTCTTTCTGAACCACCAACCCTGCATTTAAATAAAGCAGAAGTTTGAATGAGCTGCTTTGGTAGAGTAAGACTACCTTAGCAGGAATCCAAGGAATAGGCAGCCCAGTGCCGTGGATTTATACAATCCAAACCATCAGTACAGCTTGATTCTTTCTTTCTTTGAAATTTGAATAATTATCCACAGCTCAGTGAATTTAACATATTAAGGAGATTGATTGTGTTTTACTAGACAAGTCTAGATTTTGTTGATTCTTGTATGGGATTCTTTATAATTTAACATTATGGGATTCTTTATATTTTAACTCATTATGGGTAATAGTTCCTCATTTATATGTGCACCCATAACAGTTCTGTATTCTTGAGACCCCAGGAAAGAGTAGAAACATCTAAGGCAGCCTACATTTCTGCTCCAAAGTCTGAACATAGATGATGGAGCAGGAAGTAGTGGCTAGCATACCAGTGCAAGTGTAAGTGTCTGCTTCATTTGGTTTCTTGCCTGTTAAAGTGTGGTTTTTGAGTTCTCAAACCAAGAGATCCACCTGTATTTGCCTCTGGAGTGCTGGGATTAAAGGCATGGGCTACAGAGAACAATGGAGAATTTAAAACCATGCTCTGCTTTATTAGGTCTTTAGTTGGGTCATGACCAGCTCAAGGTCTTTGGATTATGGTCCTTAAGAGAGAGTGCAGATGATTACTTAGCTGTTGGGTAATGATTCTTATTCCCTTTGTGCAGTGAGAGTCATGGACTACCTATTGCAGGTGAGAGGCTCTAGGGTGACTCCAGAAGCCCCTCCTCTTTTTCTGGGACAAACAGAGGTCCTTTTCCAAGGAAGTAGCATCAACATGCCCCTTTCAAGTTGATGGGACTCTTTGCACAAGGCATTATAAGAAAGGAAAGAAGGGATTTAGATCAGTGTAGGGCAACCCGTTGTTCTCAGTCCAGCAGGGGAATTCCTTAGCTCTCTCCATTGTGAGGTTTGAACATACTCTTTTCATGTCCTAGTACCATTAGAGTACAGGCTCTTTTCATGTCTTTGTTTTGCTAAGAGAAAGGCAGGCATATTTTTTGCTCCTTTTCTTTCAAGTCACATCCCTATGTATTTATAGTCCACAAACATAAGAAAGAAAAGTAAGAGAAACCTATGCTTTCCAGTATGCCTTGAGGACTTGGTCAACAGAAATGAGCCAGTCAGTCCTTTAGTTGTCTCTGAGGATGGACCAGAAAAGGGTGTCAGACATCATTACAGGTGATTGTAAGCCACCATATGGTTGCTGGGATTTGAACTCAAGACCTTCAGAAGAGCAGTCAGTGCTCTTACCTGCAGAGCCATCTGACCAGTCCCAAGAAGCAACTTCCAATTATTGCCTTTTGAGTGGATTTGTGTACCATTGAAACGTACCAAACAGGAGAGAAAATTTTGGGCCTTCCACTACTGATTATTTAGGCCTTGGATCCCTGCAGGAACTTACATTTTATGGTGCATCTTTAAAAATGACAGAAGTATAAGCTTGTAGTGCAATATTCAAGCAACACAAACACATTACATCAAAAGTGGAAGCTATAGCTTCTAGATGAATTATATTCATCCTATGTCATCTTGCACATATATGAATGGATACCATTGCATATGCACAAACACACATGTGAACAGGATCTTTGATATATAAATGAGAGAATGGAAACAAAAGCTTTAAGCAAATAGAAGAAATGTCTTAGATAAAATATAAAGAGGAGATTTGTTCCCCTTATAAATGGCTACACCCAGGGAGTCCAACAGAATAATTTTTCTTTCTCCCCTGTCCCTCTCATGTTTAAGCACCACCCCATTTGGGGAAGGTGCCTCATGCTTCCCTCTTGGTGAAGATTTTTTACTGTGTTGGAAAGGACAGCTGTGTGCATCTGTATATTTGTATTTATTCCAGATTGAGAACAAAACACCTATACTACCTCAAGCAGAACAGTGAAGAGTGATTTCTAAGTCTTAATCCCTAGACCCTATAGGTAGTTGCCTGATTCAGGAGAGGAGAATTAAGATTGCCTGTGGAATTTAAATAGGGATAAAAATGCTACATTGGCTGGGTGAGCCCAAGTGACCATACTAAAATCAAAGGGGTTGTGAGAGGAGCAGAGCCAGAAACAATCATAATGTCAAAAGCTGGGATAGAGAGCTTTGATGGGAGAAGCACTCAGCTGGTGATGGTTACTGAACTTGAAGGATCCAGGAGCTACAGGGTATAAGATCTAGAAGCTAGAAAAAACACAGGGATGGAGTCGCTACTATTTTTAAATCTCAGCATTGGTGCTTTGATGGAGAACAGAGCAACCACTGGTATAGTGGGTTGTTTGTTGGCCACCAGAAGATATGTCCAGGACCTAACCCTGTGAATAAATCTTTATTTGCAAATGAGGTCTTTATAGGTGTGGTTATTTTAAAGCTCTCCAAATAAGAGCCTCTTGGATTTGTAGTATGTTCTGAATCCATCCTATGAAGATCTCTTTGTATAAGATTTCGAACAGGAGAATACACATAGACACCAGGGAGGCCATGTGAAGACAGACTGGATGATGCATCTCCAAGCCAAGTAATGTGATTGACATTCTGGCTGCCTCAGAGCTCTGAGAGACATGGAATAGATTCTCCCTGGTGTAACTGACTTCTGGTATCTGACCCCTAGGATTGTCACAGAATAAATTCCCATTGTTTGACACATCTCACTATGTGGATATTTGTTACAGCAGTCCTAGGAAACTAAAACAAGTTTTGAAAGCAGGTGCTTCTTCTGTTGACTGTAGCCAGCCCTCAGGCACTCAGGGGATATGTTGGGTTCACCCACCTAAATTTCTAGAGCACACAGTACCGATTTCTAGGTCATAGGTAATTTGTGGGTATTTTATCATGTCAGTTTATTTTAACAAATAACAAAATTAGTTTTTAGCTTACAGATATTTCACATACACCTGGATGGAAGATGGGGAAAGATCAGAACAGGCAAGCAAAGTGGGTGATTGATGGATTCTATAATGGCACAATGTGTCAAGGGATTTCAGGAGTTATGCATGTGAGAAATGGTTAAATATCCAAAGGAAGTGATAAATAAAGGAAAGATGGGAGGGAGAAAGGATGAGGAAAGGAAAGAAAATTGGAAAAGACAAGGGGGGGGGGGGAGAAAGGAGCAGAAGTTGTGCTTAGAGTAATAAAAAAGCCTTTGAAAGCCCAGCAGGGCATTTTGTTAAATGTAAGCCCTTTATATTTAATTCATAAGTACTGCTGAATATGCCTGGTATTGATTACATGCTGGTCATTTCCCAACTGTCACTTCCCCTGCCACTTGCTGTCACAAGTCAAATGTCAGAAATGCAGTGATGTTTTCCATAAAGGTGCACTCAAATCCAACTTTCAATTTTTGTCAAAAGTGTTCAGGTGTGTTCATTCCATGCAACTTTTCTGCACCTGGCTTCTTACATGTCTCATCCACCATGGTGCCAGAAAGCTCATAGAAACAGGCAGCTGACTCGGCAGGCTCAAAAGTGGTAGGGAGAGAACAGGTGCTGAGACACTTGGTGAGAGCAGCTGTAATGTATCACAGCTTTAGACTGACTGGGAGAAGAGCAAGTCCTGTGAGCTTATGGAAACTGACACATTTGGAGAGATCTCTACCCAGTCTACTATGGAGGAGAGCAGGAACCCTCCTTGAGAGTTTGAATCTCCAGCACTTGGCCACTGCCATACACACTTCTTACTGCTCTCTTCTTACCTACACAGATAGATGGTCTCTAATTTGAGATGCATTATAAATTCTGGGGTGGAATGTGAAGAGCTTTTTTTTTTTTTTTATCACTGATCATGCTGAACTGGAGTAAGTACTGTATGTTTTGAGAGTGAGGCAATTTGGGGCAAGCAATAGAGTGAACAAATGTACCAAGACCAGGATTAATAGGGACTGGATCAGTTGGGAACCACAGAGGCTGAAATCTGCATTGTTAGTTTTATTGGTTTCACTGCTAAGGAATAGCTTTCATTCAGGATGTGAGCGCCTGTCTTTCAGAGCCTCTCCTGTGCCCCTGTTCCCTGTAAGGTCTGTGATTGAATGCTTGATGCCTTTCCTCTGTTACAGAGATAACTGCTGTCAGGTTCATTAGCAGCAGGCCCAGCGATTTGAGCTGTTGCTGTTTCACTGGGTCCTGCAGTCACAGGAATACAGGTATACTCTGACAGTTAGGCAGCATGCTTGAGTGGTTTGATGATGTGAGATTCTGAGTGTGCGGGGGTGGGGGGGGAATCACAGTTTTGTTATTTTCCAGCAGTTCCCCTTTGTCTTCTTTCTTTTGCCTTGCTTTTCTGTCTTTTCAGTCCAGGCCTGAAAACCTCCATGAAATTAAGCTATATCTGACCCTGCAGTTTTTCACTTAGTGGCCCTTGTTACTGCCCGTCTGTTGTCTGCATCTCCTCGTTATCTAAAGGCCTCCTCATGCTTCAAAGATTAAATCTCACTCTCGTCATCATTGTCCTCCTCACTCTCCTTAATTAGATAATATCGGAGGCAGCTTTGAAGACTGGAGGTGCAGTCCCAGTGTTAAGTGGATTGTTATAATTATTATCATGGAGACTGCCATCAACCTAATCATCTTCTGCTTTATTCTTTTCTCCCTCCTAGTTGGCTGGGTATGAATAATAAAAATCTCTCCTTAAAAGGGAAAATCAAAGCAGAGCAAAGTTCTTTCTTGAGCTGACTGTTAATCAAAATTGGAGCACATTCAAGTGTTTGGAGCCTGAAAAAAAGAACAAAGAAGATTGAGATGTGTTAATATTTGTCTGGAATGATCGGAGTCTTTGAGAGATTTTTAATGACTATATTAGCAAATTAACCCAAAATCATTATACAGATTTCAGATAATTCAGAAAGGCTTATAAATATAAAGACAGACTTATCTGTTTATATCTTCCAAATTTTGTGCAGGTGCATGTGTGTGTGTGATCTATGATGTGTGTGTGTGTGTGTGTGTGCTATGTTAAAGTTTCAGCATTATCTGTTATAATTTTGTAACTCAGAAAAAAGTCTAAAGTTAAATTTACTAATTTGAAGACATACATATTAGGCATTCACAAAAATACTCATATTATTGGATCAAGTCACGCTGTCCATTCTGGTTCCATTAGAACAGGACATTCCATGTTGGAGAACCCCTCCTCTAGAAATCACTCACGTTTGATACCTGACATTACACTGGTCTTCTTGGCTTAGTATGCTTTGGAATTGCCAATGTTGGGTTACTTGTGGGATTCTATAGATGTTCAGGTCTTCCTGTGATTTATTGGTGAGGTCCTGTAGCCATGGGACATCAGAAAAATAAAAATCAAGATCTCTAGATTTAAAGAACAGGCCTCTAGAAGCATCAGTCTGGCATTTGCATAGATTAGGCATGACAATGGGAAGAAAGAATATCTGTATTTGCTGACCACACAGTGCCAACACAGTGGTCAACAAGCTTGAGTGCAGGAGAAATGACCTTTGGTATATAGCTGAGAAATTTAGTCATTATGTAACCTAGATTCATGCCTTCTTAAATCCAAAAGGTCACGATGATAACCTACCCCTCATAAATTAGGTCAGCTTAACTTCTCAGATGTAACGTCCAGAGCATGAAGAAGTAAAGAAGTACAGCTTAGCCCCTTTGGCACCGTTACCATTGTCTTTATTTTTGTGATCAATTTGCTATACAGCCAACTTTCCAATTGTTAGAAAACAACTTTTCTCTTGCTTTACAGACAGTTTATGTTTTTATTAGAATCCTTGATCTATTGAAGTATCTTTGCTCTTTACCTAAGATTTTAATATGTACTCATGAACCCTTTGAATAGTGTTATATATGAGATGTTATTCAGTATGCCTTTTAAAAAACATCGGGGCTAGGGAGATACCTAAGGGGAGTCTACCCTCTCATAAGAGAAGGGGAGAGCAGAATATGGGGAGGAACTCAATGAGGGGGGACCAAGGGAAGGCATTTGGACTGTAGATAGATAGATAGATAGATAGATAGATAGATAGATAGATAGATAATAGGAAGGAAGGAAGGAAGGAAGGAAGGAAGGAAAAGGGAAGAGGGAAGAGGGAAGAGGGAAGAGGGAAGAGGGAAGAGGGAAGAGGGAAGAGGGAAGAAGAGGGAAGAGGGAAGAGGGAAGAGGGAAGAAGAGGGAAGAGGGAAGAAGAGGGAAGAGGGAAGAGGGAAGAGGGAAGAGGGAAGAAGGAAGAAGGAAGAAGAAAAAATCTGTCCAAATAAATCCGGACCTAATTTTGGAGAAGTTTACATTCTGATTTAATGGAAACTACCTGTGGTCCTAAGAATGCTCTAGGTCCATACAATATGGACTAAATCTTAAAAATTCTGAAATCTCTAAACCTGGATGTTCTTGTAAATCAAGCTTGAACCTGAAGAACTCATTTTCACAAAGCATGGCATCTAAAAAAGTCAACAGTGTTTCCGACATAGCAGGACAGCCTTAGAGGCAATCTCACATAACTCTCAACTTCCCTTTCTGGGTAACAGTGTAGAGATACTTGTGCTGACTTGGACAATCATTGGGTTGTCAAATGACCTGATGTAATTTTACATACTTAGTAGTCTTTGTATCCTGAACTTGAACTTGACCTCAGTTCATGATCATGGCGGACAGGATATTTTAAGAATTGGATAAAACTATTCATTACATATTTTCTATGAGAAAACATGAGGAGTGAACAAGCTAGGTGACAATTGTGTAAAAATTAAGGATATGAATTATATCTTCTATTGTTACGTATGGTATCACAAAGAACATAAAAGTACTTCATATACTTAATTTTAAATGATTTCAACTATAAAATCCCTTAAGTTATTTATAAATACATGGTGGAAGGCAAGAATTAACTCCTATAAGTTGCCCTTTGACTTCATGTGTACACCGTGGCACACATGTGGGAACACATAGACAAAATAATAAGTATACAAGTTGTATCAGTGAGTGTCAAAATCATATTAGGGAGGTTCTATAAACCACCGGGAATACACAATATCAGTGCCAGAGTACCGCAGAATCACCCACATCCGTGCTCACAGATCACATACACCCACCCACCCCCCCCCCCCACACACACAGAGAGAGAGAGAGAGAGAGAGAGAGAGAGAGAGAGAGAGAGAGAGAGAGAGAGATGAAGGTGGATAAAAGCACATGTACTAGGAAGCATATCCATTCTTACCAACAGTGTACTCTAAACACTATGAAACCAATGCCAGTGGTGAGATTCCTGAATTACATTTCTAAATGTCCAGAGCAGGCAGAAGCACACTTTGACTTCTGGTGTTACAAACCTGGATTTTTAAGGGTCCTGTGTCCCATAGTTCAAAGCCTGTATGTTAGGCAAAAAAGTCTAACTCAGACAAGAGATAAAGTGAAGGTTAACCAGTTGGCACTGGATAATATGTCATGGGGATTGTCAATGGAAAAGAATGATTTTCCCGTTCTCAGCAACCACTACTTCCCTACAGCTCTTCATCCAGGAGTAGAACCTTGTGAGATTTCTCCATCTATGTTGACAGGTCAACCAGTATGCCTAATTTTCAGGTCTTGTTTAGGCAACCATATTGTTGAAATTTTATGAAACAATCGAGAGGGGTACAGAAGGAGTTGGGTGGGGAAAAGTACCAAAAATGTAAGATTATAAAAAGGAAATAAAATAAAATCAATTGAATAAGAAGAGGAAGGAGGAGGAGGAGGAGGAAGAGGAGGAGAAGAAGAAGGAGGAGGAGGAGGGGGGAGGGGGAAGGGGAGGGAAGAGAAGGAGAAGAGGAAAAAGGAGAAGAGGAAAAGAGGAGGAGGTGAGGGGGGAAGGTGTTAAGGAACTAGACTGATGCAATGACACACGTGGGGGAGCAAAGTCAGAGTGCTGCCTCAAATATATGGCTAGTTCTGTTAGACACAGACCTTCACTATTTGATTTCCCTGTCAAAATACCTAAACTCAGAGCTTAGCCTTCTAGCATGCTACCTTTGGGGACAATCACTCAAGCCTCCAAATACTCAGTGAATGTGTACTGACTTCTATTGACTACTAATAATGTGTGTGGTACTGTCCAAATTGTTTTTACAAATGTGACCTTAGCCTATCCTCACGTTAACCCTCTGAAGAAGGATTATTATTATTATTTTAATACCTTCCAATATTACTGCTTTGAAGAGTGGTCAACTTGGCCAGCCTCCAACACTAAGAAGGTGGAGCCCAGTCGCCCCAACCCTCTATGCCTTGGTGCTTTTACAACAATTATTCTCCAGATTTGTCTATAAACATGAGATGCTGTTACAGATTCCTTAGGATTCAATAGGTACAGTGAGTTGTTAACCGTGAGCCGAGTTCTCTGGAAAGAACCCACAGTTGTGGGAGGTTGGCCACGGAGCAGCAGATGTTCCACAAGACGCAGACCCACTGGTGAGCGGCACTTTATATCATTTCTCTTTTTCTCCTTTCACCTTCTGTTCTCCTCTGTGTTGCTCCCAAATGACTGCTCCAATGGGCTGAACTGATGGCATGTTATACTCTCATGGCTTTTATTTTTGGCAGAGTCGATCATTCTTTGTTAATAAACAGTATGCCTTTCCTCAAGTTATCTGGATTAATATGTTTCATTTCCATAGCAATGTGTTCTCTCAAAGGTGAATGAGCAGAATTTGTTATGGAAAAGTCCTGACTGTGCCCAGAACCTACGAGCTGGCATGAGTTTTGTTTGTTTCTTTTATTATTGTGTATGTGTCCTCGGCTCTTTTAAACTGCTTGTTTTCTTACTGAAATGAGTTGAATATGTATAATGACTTCTTTAGTAAATCCCATCAGAGCTTGCAAGGGGCTTGTGCTGAGCAATGCAAAAGGGTACTTGTAGATAAATACATTCAGAACAGGGGAGGATAGAGCCTGAGAAAGAACACAAGATAAAGAACACTCTTATGTGAGAGAGCTGGAAGTAAGGGTGTGGTGTTTAGGGAGGAGAAAGGAATCTCCTGTCCTAGAACCCATAGATAGCTTCCTGCTGCTGCTGATGCACTAGACATGGTTGAAACTAAGAATGAAAGACACCTCAGTCATGCACCTGGTGAGTAACAATTAATTAAAAAATGTTGGAGGTTGGTTTCTATGAAGAAAAGTGTTCTCGTCCACTGAAGAACACATAAGAAATAAATCGCATCAACACTTCTTACCTGGCTTCTTCCCATCCTCTTTGTTGTCGAAGTTCCTCAAAAACACACAACCCTCCATGCCACAGGACCTTTGCACATATCATTGACTCTAACTGACATATCTTTCAAAAGTCCTTGATTCTATAGCTCAGTTGAAACAACCTTGTGTCCCAGGATCTTTTTTTTGGTCTGTGCTGTGTGTACCTTCCCTCACCACCCTCTTCATACACATCTATTCCACAGTCATACACACCCTTAGCACTCTCTTTTTATGATGTCATCTCATTACTATGTTTGCTGTATGCATCATATATGAGTATGTGCCTGTATGTGTGTACATGTGTGTGCATGTATTAGGGCATGAAGCTGATGTCACATGTCTTCCTCTATCATTCTCCACCTTGTTTTTCAACTCTAGGTGTCTTTCTGAAGTTTCCTGGTCCCTGAGGCAAGCATCAGACTGGCACAGTTTGTCCACTCTGCAACTGTCACTTGGATTGTATAAAGGAGATCTTAGCTTTGTGCTACCACATTGCAAGAAAAATACTTTGATTCAGCTCTTTAGCTCCAAACTGATACTAATTACTATTTATTATAGTTGAATACATTGCAATTACCCCCAAATAAATGCAGAATATTTTTTTTATTGAATATATTCTTTATTTACATTTCAAATGTTATCCCCTTTCCTGGCTTCCCCTCCAAAAAGCACCCTCCCCCTTTTCCCTCACCCCACCCCCTGCTCACCAACCCACCCACTCTGACCCTGGCATTCCTCCACACTGGGGCATACAGCCATCATAGGACAAAGGGCCTCTCCTCCCATTGATGATAGACTAGGCCATCATCTGCTGTATATACAGCTGGAGCCATGAGTCCCACCATGTGTGCTCTTTGGTTGGTGGTTTAGTCCCAGGGAGCTCTAGGGGGTACTGGCTAGTTCATATTATTTTTCCTCCTATGGGGCTGCAAACCCCTTGAGCTCCTTGGGTGCTTTCTATTGCTCCTTCGTTGGGGATCCTGTGCTCAGTCCAATGGGTGGCTGTGAGAATCCACCTCTGAATTTGTGAGGCACTGGCAGAGCCTCCCAGGAAAGAGCTATATCAGGCTCCTGTCAGCAAACACTTGTTGGCATCCACAACAGTGTCTGGGTTTGGTGATTGTAAATGGGATGGATTCCTATGTGAGTTAGTCTCTAGATAGTCATTTCTTCAGTCTCTACTCCACACTTTGTCTTTGTAACTCCTTCCATGGGTGTTTTGTTCCCCCCTTCTAAGACAGATAGAATTATCCACATTATGGTCTTATTCTTCTTGAGTTTCATGTGGTTTGTGAATTGTATCTTGGGTATTCTGAGCTTCTGGGCTAATATCCACTTATTAGTGAGTGCATATCATGTGTGTTCTTTTGTGACTGGGTTACCTCACTCAGGATGATATCCTCCAGATATATCCATTTGCCCAAGAATTTAATAAATTCATGATTTTTTTTATTTCTTTTTTTAAATTTTTAATATTTTTATTACATATTTTCCTCAATTACATTTCCAATGCTATCCCAAAAGTCCCCCATAGCGCCCCCCACTTCCCTACCCACCCATTCCCATTCTTTTGGCCCTGGCATTCCCCTATATTGGGGCATATAAAGTTTGCAAGTCCAATGGGCCTCTCTTTCCATTGATGGCCGACTAGGTCATCTTTCGATACATATGCAGCTAGAGACAAGAGCTCCGGGGTTCTGGTTAGTACATCAAGTTGTTCCAACAATAGGGTTGCAGATCCCTTTAGCTCCTTGGGTACTTTCTCTAGCTTCTCCATTGGGAGCCCTGTGATACATCCAATAGCTGACTGTGAGCATCCACTCCTGTGTTTGCTAGGCCCTGACATCGTCTCACAAGAGACAGCTATATTTGGGTCCTTGCAGCAAAATCTTGCTAGTGTATTCAATGGTGTCAGCGTTTAGAAGCTGATTATGGGATGGATCCCTGGATACAGCAGTCTCTAAAGGGTCCATCCTTTCATCACAGCTACGAACTTTGTCTCTGTAACTCCTTCCCTGGGTGTTTTGTTCCCAATTCTAAGAAGGGGCACAGTGTCCACACTTTGGTCTTCATTCTTCTTGAGTTTCATGCATTTAGCAAATTGTATCTTATATCTTGGGTATCCTAAGTTTTGGGCTAATATCCACTTATCAGTGAATACATATTGTGTGAGTTCTTTTGTGATTGTGTTACTTCACTCAAGATGATGCCCTCCAGGTCCATCCATTTGGCTAGGAATTTCATAAATTCATTCTTTTTAATAGCTGAGTAGTACTCCATTGTGTAAATGTACCATAATTTCTGTATCCATTCCTCTGTTGAGGGACATCTGGGTTCTTTCCAGCTTCTGGCTATTATAAATAGGGCTGCTATGAACATAGTGGAGCATGTGTCCTTTTTACTGGTTGGGACATCTTCTGGATATATGCCCAGGAGAGGTATTGCTGGATCCTCCGGTAGTACTATGTCCAATTTTCTGAGGAACCGCCAGACTGATTTCCAGAGTGGTTGTACAAGCTTGCAATCCCACCAACAATGGAGGAGTGTTTCTCTTTCTCCACATCCTCGCCAGCATCTGCTGTCACCTGAATTTTTGATCTTAGCCATTCTGACTGGTGTGAGGTGGAATCTCAGGGTTGTTTTGATTTGCATTTCCCTGATGATTAAGGATGTTGAACATTTTTTCAGGTGCTTCTCTGCCATTCGGTATTCCTCAGGTGAGAATTCTTTGTTCAGTTCTGAGCCCCATTTTTTAATGGGGTTATTTGACTTTCTGGAGTCCACCTTCTTGAGTTCCTTATATATATTGGTCAGTTCTGAGCCCCATTTTTTAATGGGGTTATTTGACTTTCTGGAGTCCACCTTCTTGAGTTCCTTATATATATTGGATATTAGTTCCTTATCTGATTTAGGATAGGTGAAGATCCTTTCCCAATCTGTTGGTGGTTTTTTTCTCTTATTGATGGTGTCTTTAGCCTTGCAGAAGCTTTGTAGTTTCATGAGGTCCCACTTGTCAATTCTCGATCTTACAGCACAAGCCATTACTGTTCTATTCAGGAATTTTTCCCCTGTGCCCATATCTTCAAGGCTTTTCCCCACTTTCTCCTCTATAAGTTTCAGTGTCTCTGGTTTTATGTGAAGTTCCTTGATCCACTTAGACTTGACCTTAGTACAAGGAGATAGGAATGGATCCTTTCGCATTCTTCTACATGTTAACAACCAGTTGTGCCAGCACCATTTGTTGAAAATGCTGTCTTTCTTCCACTGGATGTTTTTAGCTCCCTTGTCGAAGATCAAGTGACCGTAGGTGTGTGGGTTCATTTCTGGGTCTTCAATTCTATTCCATTGGTCTATTTGTCTGTCACTATACCAGTACCATGCAGTTTTTATCACAATTGCTCTGTAGTAGAGCTTTAGGTCCGGCATGGTGATTCCACCAGAGGTTCTTTTATCCTTGAGAAGAGTTTTTGCTATCCTAGGTTTTTTGTTATTCCAGATGAATTTGCAGATTGCACTTTCTAATTCGTTGAAGAATTGATTTGGAATTTTGATGGGGATTGCATTGAATCTGTAGATTGCTTTTGGCAAGATAGCCATTTTTACAATGTTGCTCCTGCCAATCCATGAGCATGGGAGATCTGTCCATCTTCTGAGATCTTCTATAATTTCTTTCTTCAGAGACTTGAAGTTTTTATTATACAGATCTTTCACTTCCTTAGTTAGAGTCACGCCAAGATATTTTATATTATTTGTGACTATTGAGAAGGGTGTTGTTTCCCTAATTTCTTTCTCAGCCTGTTTATTCTTTGTGTAGAGAAAGGCCATTGATTTGTTTGAGTTAATTTTATATCCAGCTACTTCACTGAAGCTGTTTATCAGGCTTAGGAGTTCTCTGGTGGAATTTTTAGGGTCACTTATATATACTATCATATCATCTGCAAAAAGTGATATTTTGACTTCATCTTTTCCAATTTGTATCCCTTTGATCTCCTTTTGTTGTCGAATTGCTCTGGCTAGGACTTCAAGTACAATGTTGAATAGGTATGGAGAAAGTGGACAACCTTGTCTAGTCCCTGATTTTAGAGGGATTGCTTCAAGCTTCTCACCATTTACTTTGATGTTGGCTACTGGTTTGCTGTAGATTGCTTTTATCATGTTTAGGTATGGGCCTTGAATTCCTGATCTTTCCAAGACTTTTATCATGAATGGGTGTTGGATCTTGTCAAATGCTTTTTCCGCATTTAACGAGATGACCATGTGGTTTTTGTCTTTGAGTTTGTTTATATACTGGATTACGTTGATGGATTTCCGTATATTGAATCATCCCTGCATCCCTGGGATGAAACCTACTTGGTCAGGATGGATGATTGTTTTGATGTGTTCTTGGATTCGGTTAGCAAGAACTTTATTGAGGATTTTTGCATCAATATTCATAAGGGATATTGGTCTGAAGTTTTCTATCTTTGTTGGGTCTTTTTGTGGTTTAGGTATCAGAGTAATTGTGGCTTCATAGAATGAGTTGGGTAGAGTACCTTCTGTTTCTATTTTGTGGAATAGTTTGTGAAGAACTGGGATTAGATCTTCTTTGAAGGTCTGATAGAACTCTGCACTAAACCCATCTGGTCCTGGGCTTTTTTTAGTTGGGAGACTATTAATGACTGCTTCTATTTCTTTGGGGGATATAGGACTGTTTAGATCATTAACCTGATCTTGATTCAACTTTGGTACCTGGTATCTGTCTAGGAACTTCTCCATTTCATCCAGGTTCTCCAGTGTTGTTGAGTATAGCCTTTGGTAGAAGGATCTGATGGTGTTTTGGATGTCTTCAGGATCTGTTGTTATGTCTACTTTTTCATTTCTGATTTTGTTAATTAGGATGCTTTCCCTGTGCCCTCTAGTGAGTCTGGCTAAGGGTTTATCTATCTTGTTGATTTTCTCAAAGAACCAGCTCCTTGATTGGTTGATTCTTTGAATAGTTTTTCTTGTTTCCACTTGGTTGATTTCGCCCCTGAGTTTGATTATTTCCTGCCGTCTACTCCTTTTGGGTGAATTTGCTTCCTTTTGTTCTAGTGTTTTTAGGTATGTTGTCAAGCTGCTAATGTGTGCTCTCTCTAGTTTCCTTTTGGAGGCACTCAGAGCTATGAGTTTTCCTCTTAGAAATGCTTTCATTGCGTCCCATAAGTTTGGGTATGTTGTGGCTTCATTTTCATTGAACTCTAAAAAGTCCTTAATTTCTTTCTTTATTCCTTCCTTGACCAAGGTATCATTGAGAAGAGTGTTGTTCAGTTTCCACGTGAAGGTTGGCTTTCTATTATTTATTTTGTTATTGAAGATCAGCCTTAGTCCATGGTGATCTGATAGGATGCATGGGACAATTTCAATATTTTTTTATCTGTTGAGGCCTGTTTTGTGACCAATTATGTGGTCAATTTTGGAGAAGGTACCATGAGGTGCTGAGAAGAAGGTATATCCTTTTGTTTTAGGATAGAATGTTCTGTAGATATCTGCCAGATCCATTTGATTCATAATTTCTCTTAGTTTCTCTGTGTCCCTGTTTAGTTTCTGTTTCCATGATCTGTCCATTGGTGAAAGTGGTGTGTTGAAGTCTCCCACTATTATTGTATGAGGTACAATGTGTGCTTTGAGATTTACTAAAGTTTCTTTAATGAATGTGGCTGCCTTTGTATTTGGAGCATAGATATTCAGGATTGATAGTTCCTCTTGGAGGATTTTACCTTTGATGAGTATGAAGTGTCCCTCCCTGTCTTTTTTAATGACTTTGGGTTGGAAGTCAATCTTATCAGATATTAGAATGGCTACTCCAGCTTGTTTCTTCATACCATTTGCTTGGAAAATTGTTTTCCAGCCTTTCATTCTGAGGTAGTGTCTATCTTTTTCTCTGAGATGAGTTTCCTGTAAGCAGCAAAATGTTGGGTCTTGTTTGTGTAGCCAGTTTGTTAGTCTATGTCTTTTTATCGGGGAGTTGAGTCCATTGATATTAAGGAAAAGTAATTGTTGTTTCCTGTTATTTTTGTTGTTAAAGTTGGCATTCTGTTCTTGTGGCTGTCTTCTTTTAGGTTTGTTGAGGGATTACCTTCTTGTTGTTTCTAGGGCGTGGTTCCTGTCCTTGTATTGGTTTTTTTGTGTTATTATCCTTTGAAGGGCTGGATTCGTGGAGAGATAATGTGTGAATTTGGTTTTGTCGTGGAATACTTTGGTTTCTCCATCTATGTTAATTGAGAGTTTGGCTGGGTATAGTAGCCTGGGCTGGAATTTGTGTTCTTTTAGTGTCTGTATAACATCCGTCCAGGATCTTCTGGCTTTCATAGTCTCTGGTGAAAAATCTGGTGTAATTCTGATAGGCTTGCCTTTATATGTTACTTGGCCTTTTTCTCTTACTGCTTTTAGTATTCTATCTTTATTTAGAGCATTTGTTGTTCTGATTATTATGTGTCGGGAGGTATTTCTTTTCTGGTCCAGTCTATTTGGAGTTCTGTAGGCTTCTTGTATGTTCATGGGCATCTCTTTCTTTAGATTTGGGAAGTTTTCTTCTATAATTTTGTTGAAGATGTTTGCTGGTCCTTTGAGTTGAAAATCTTCATTCTCATCCACTCCTATTATCCGTAGGTTTGGTCTTCTCATTGTGTCCTGTATTTCTTGGATGTTTTGAGTTAGGATCTTTTTGCATTTTACATTTTCCTTGATTGTTGTGCCGATGTTCTCTATGGAATCTTCTGCACCTGAGATTCTCTCTTCCATCTCTTGTATTCTGTTGCTGATGCTGGTATCTATGGTTCCAGATTTCTTTCATAGGGTTTCTATCTCCAGTGTTGCCTCATTTTGGGTTTTCTTTATTGTGTCTACTTCCCTTTTTAGGTCTAGTATGGTTTTGTTCATTTCCATCATCTGTTTGGATGTGTTTTCCTGTTTTTCATTAAGGACTTCTACCTGTTTGATTAGTTATCCTGTTTTTCTTTAAGGATTTGTAACTCTTTAGCAGTGTTCTCCTGCAATTCTTTAAGGGATTTTTTGCTTCCTCTTTATTGTCTTCTACCTGTTTACCAGTGTTCCTTTGTATTTCTTTAAGTGTGTTATTAAAGTCCTTCTTGAAGTCCTCTACCATAATCATGAGATATGCTTTTAGATCCATGTCTAGCTTTTCTGGTGTGTTGGGGTGCCCTGGACTGGGCAAAGTGGGAGTGCTGGGTTCTGATGATGGTGAGTGGTCTTGGTTTCTGTTAGTAAGATTATTACGTTTACCTTTCGCCATCTGGTAATCTCTGGGGTTAGTTGTTGTCGTTGTCACTGTTTAAAGATTGGAGCAGAAGCTGTGTTCCACTCACCAGCAGTCTCAAAATCCTGTGGCGGGGGTCGTGGGTAGCAGGCAGTACCCCGGTGCTGGTCCAGCCGGAAGAGGCCTGTGGTACTACTCAGGCCGGTTTTCTGCTTCCCTAACTAATGCAGTCTCAGGTCCCGCGCGCAATTGGATTGGAGCAGAAGCTGTGTTCCACTCTCCAGAAGTCTTAAGATCCTGTGGCGGGTGTTGTGGGTAGCTGGCGAGTGTCAGCCGACCCTGCGCCCTAGCTACCCTGGTGCTTTTCTGACCGGAAGAGGCTTGTGGCCCTATGTAGGCCGGATTTCTGCCTCCCCAACCAAAGCAGTCTCAGGTCCCGCGTGATTGGACTGGAGCAGAAGCTGTGTTCCACTCACCAGCAGTCTCAAAATCCTGTGGCGGTGGTCGTGGGTAGCTGGCGGGTGTCAGCTGACCCTGCGCTCTAGCTACCCCGGTGCTGATCCGGCCGGATGAGCAAATTCATTGTTTTTAATAGCTGAGTAGTACTCCATTGTGTAAATGTACCACATTTTCTGTATCCATTCCTCTGTTGAGGGACATCTGGGTTCTTTCCAGCTTCTGGCTATTATAAATAAGGCTGCTGTGAACACAGTGGTGAGTGTGTCCTTATTACATTTTGGAGCATCTTCTGGGTATATGCCCAGGAGTGGTATAGCTTGGTCCTCTCTGAGGAACGCCCAGATTGATTTCCAGAGTGGTTGTACAAGCTTTCAATCCCACCAGCAGTGGAAGAATATCCTCTTTCTCCACATCCTCGCCAGCATCTGCTGTCACCTGAGTTTTTGATCTTAGCCATTCTGACTGGTGTGAGGTGTAATCTCAGGGTTGTTTTAATTTGCATTTCCCTGATGATTAAGGATGTTACACAATATTTTAGGTGCTTCTCAGCCATTCAGTATTCCTCAGTTGACCATTCTTTGTTTAGCTCTGTACCCCATTTTGTAATAGGGTAATTTGTTTCTCTGAAGTCTAACTTCTTGATTTCTTTGTATATATTGGATATGAGCCCTCTATCAGATGTAGGATTTGTGAAGATCTTTTCCCAACCTGTTGGTTTCCTTTTTGTCTTCTTGATAGTGTCCTTTAACTTACCAAAGCTTTGCTATCTTATGAGGTCCCATTTGTCTATTCTTGATCTTATATCACAAGACATTGGTGTTCTGTTCAGGATTTTTTTCTCCTGTACCCATATGTTCAAGGCTCTTCCCCACTTTCTCCTCTATAAATTTCAGTGTCTCTGGTTTTATATGGAGTTCTTTAATCCACTTAGACTTGAGATTTGTACAAGGAGATAACAATGGATCAATTCACATTCTTCTACATTATAACCGCCAGTTGAACCAGCACCATTTGTTGAAAAAGCTGTCTTTTCTCCACTGAATGGTTTTACCTCCTTTGTCAAAGATGAAATGACTATAGGTGTGTGGGTTCATTTCTGAGTCTTCAATTCTATTCAATTGATCTACCTGCCTGTCACTGTACCAATATCATGCAGTTTTTATCACAGTTGCTCCATAGTACAGCATGAGGTCAGGGATGGTGAGTCCCCCCAAAATTCTTTTATTGTTGAGAAGAGTTTTTGCTATCCTAGGTTTTTTGTTATTCCAGATAAATTTGCAAATTGCTCTTTCTACATCCATGAAGAATTGAGTTGAAGTTTTGATGGGGATTGCATTGAATAGGTAGATAGCTTTTGGCAAGATGGCCATTTTTACTATATTAACCCTGCCAATCCATGAGCATGAGAGATCTTTCCATCTTCTGAGATCTTTGGTTTCTTTCTTCAGAGACTTGAAGTTCTTATCTTACAGATCTCTCACTTGTTTAGTTAGATTCACACCAAGATATTTTATATTATTTGTGGCTATTCTGAAAGGTGTTGTTTCCCTAAAGTCTTTCTCAGCCTGTTTATCCTTTGTGGCCACTGATTTATTTGAATTAATTTTATATCCAGCCACTTTGCTGAAGTTGTTTATCAGGTTTACGAGTTCTCTGGTGAAATTTTTGTGGTCACTTAAGTGTACAATTATATCATCTTTAATGACATCTTTAATTCTAAAAAAGTGAAATCAGACTTTTTAGAAAAATTTAGAAAAATTCTGAGAAGTGAAAAGAAATTATCCATACCGAGACAAATATCTCTTATTTTTATATTATACAGCTAGATAAGCACATGTATCTTACAGTGAGCTATATCTACACATATATAACTATCTAAAACTCAGCTCTCACCTCAAAGAGAGAATGATTTAGCTTTTCTTGGAGCTATTTTGCATGACCATAACCAGTAAATGTAGATTTCGCTTACCCAAGATTCCACATTCTGATGTGGAAACTGTTTCAGGAAGGTTTTATAATAACAAAACAGAGAAAGACATAAATCAAGGCATTTTTTCCAAATATATTGATGGAAATATTATTGGTTACAGCCTTGTTGGAAACCACATGGCCTGGTTTGGTTGCCCTGTCATAACATTTTACTGGGTCCCTGTTCAACTGTTTTTGCAGCCAATCTGCTAGAAGCAGTGTGCACAGTTCAAGAAATATGCTGTGGTCCCGGCAAGTCTGTTTCTGAAGTTCTATCATTGCATTATATGAGGACTATGCATACTAGCACTAGTTAATTCAACTTGTTAACTTAAACTGATTAATGTGAAGATACTTTCATGCAAATGTTCTACAAATGTATGGTCAGGACATAGAGAAGCCCCAAGATATAATTCCTTAGAGCTAGTTCTGGCCACAGTTCCCTCCACTTGGGAATCTCTTGCCAGTACCTCCAGTTGGCCAAATGCATTAGAAACAGAAGAAGAGAGCAAAAGTTCATAGCAGGCAGCTTCTTCAGTTGCCATGAGCACAGAGAAGATGATAGGGATGCAGAGAGATAGTGGCTACATCTTTCCCTCTCAGGTCTCAAAACTGATACCATGGGTATTTCAACTTCACCTTCACACATGAGTGGCTGAGAGAAAGAAATGAGCCTATGTGGCCGGAACTTAGCACAGAGCAGGTACATGATGTAGGCACCATAAGTTTTCACCAATGTTAGAACACAACTGGTACACCATATCTGGCATCATGTCTTCTTGCTTCTATCTGTGGCCTCCTTCCTTAGCTCCTCCCTTCACTCAGCACACTGCAACATCTTGGCTCTACACATGGCCTGAAGTTCTTTTCAGAATCCCTACTATTCTCTGGCTCCAGAACCTCTGCTTCCATATAGTCACAGGCTTGTTCTCTCTGGCTTCAGACCAAACATTACTGCCCTCGAGAATCTTTCCCTGTCGTCTTTATCTAAATAGCATCCTCAATACCCTCTATATTCTTCACTGTGCCCTGACTATGTAGCTTTGAATATTTGTTTGACATTTGTTGTTAGCGCTTCATTCTTACAACACATGTGTGCCCCCAAAAGAGTTGAGTTCATGGCCCTTTTCACTGGATCAGTACCTGGTTCATAATAGATGCCCAATGAACATTTGTTTAATGGCTCAATTCAAAAATTTTTCATTATTTTAAGGAGTCATCTTACTTTCTATTAAGGGTAATTGACACCAGGTTTCTGTTTACAATAGAGATATTTGGTGTCGTTCTTAAATAAGGGCAAGAAACAAGAATCAATTAAAAGAAAGCATCAAGAAAATGAAATTATGAGAAGTACAGGGTGTGTCACTACCATTTCTTCAGCTGGAAGCTATTGGGAATATCACCTGAGGAAGGTCCTTGAAAGATTGGGACTTTAACTATGCAGGTATGTGAACCAATGTGATGCAGAATGAATGACAGTTGTAAAAGAACAAAGTACAATATGGGGAATGGAACCACAGGACATTCTATAAGGCTTTAGTGGAAACTCACACAAAACTCACATGAAACATTTTTTGCCTCTTTATTTCCAAAGGCATCTGGGGTGATTTCACCCATATCCCATGAAGGGGTTCTGGAGACACTTAGGCTTCCAAATTACAAAGGCCAATGCAGTATTTTTCTTATAAAGGAAATGATTAGAAAACTTTCCTTGGTTCACATTGAAAGCACAGAGAGGCATACATAGATGCCCCAGATTTTCATAAAGGGGGATTCTTGTCTTTGAGAATACCATGGAGACAAGTGGCACTGACTTGCCAGAGCTCTGAGCAACTCTGCAATAGAGATCTTCTTCCCAGCAACACCAAAACCCCTCAAAGCCTTGAGAGAGAGTCCAGTCAGGTTCCTTCGCTTCATCTTAGGAGGAAAAGTATACGAGGATTCCAGGAAGTCTTGTGTATAAGCCTTGCTGCCCTGTGGTTGGATCCCAGCAACCCCAACTCATCATGTCATTCTATTTCTTGATTCTGCCACTTGGCAATAGTGTTGTGCCCTCATATGCCAAGTCATGACTTCAGTGTTCACATTTTAAAAGTTGGTATGAGTTAATGTGTCACTTCATTTTCAGAGATAATATCCTATTTAATTTTATCAAAGGTCTCTGTTGAGTTATAAAATGGAACCTAGGCTTCCAGGAAAGATTTTATGGTCTTAAATAATTCATGGAGCAATGGAACTCCCTTCTCAGTGGGTCAGAAGGTGTCACTGTCTTTCATTTCTTTCTCACATACTAATATCTGATTTCAAGAAAAATGCAATATGGGAGATAGCTATTGAAGAGAAATGATCTCTTTCTCTCTCTCTCTCTCTCTCTCTCTGTTCCAGCATCCCATGGTGTCTCTCCCTTGATCTCTCTTCATTAACATTTTATCTTAAATCAAAATGCTAATGACTATTATGCAACCCTAATTTGGAATCAGATAAACCTGAGGGAATAGTGAATTAAGCACAGTTAAGCAGCAGTATTTGCTGAGGTATAGTGGTGACTCTGCAGTGTTAGTATCCAAAGGGATAACAGTGTTCCATAGTTCTCCCATTTAATTTTTTTTCATGAAATAATTCCTAGGGGCAGCATCTTGGGAGAGTTCATCCCTTAGTTAAATGAGCAGGGAGAGATCTTTCCTTACAACACATGGTCCAATTCCCCACGCTGAAATTTCTCTCCCCACAGTAACTGCTCTGGTTGACTAAAAAACACTAGCCTGTTACACGCTTCTGCTTCCTCTTCTCACTCCTTTATAAGAACAATAGCAGTTCTTCCTTATATATAGGAAATGGAAGCAATAGTTTCTTTTACTCACATGAAATTCTCACACCACTTGACTTTACATGACCTCAGATGAGTTCTGCATGGTTCTTCCCACACTATTTCTCTAAATGCCCTCATCATGGGGAGATCTGGTTTGGTGTGCCGTTCATTCCCTTAAGTGCAAATGTAAGGTTTTATCTTACTTGTAGGTTCTATGTCTAGAGTGGACACTTCTTCTAATACCTTGAGAAATAGTACATCTTCAGAACTTACATGCAAAAAGAAACTTACACTATCAATTTTGTTGATAGTGGTGATGATCTAAATTAAAGAACCCCCAAGCCTCCTGCCTGATGCATCTCTAGTCAGACTGGCTTACACATCATGATGAGTATGTGGCTTGACACAGGTTTGCTGAATTCCAAGGCACATGTCTTCATTCAGTCACCATGATAAATCTCCTTGTCCTTCATACACTCATGCTTACACTCATAGAGGCAATACATTTTAAATTAGACAAGAGTCAACATCTCTGTGTTTTCTCCAGGATCTAGACAAGTTTGCCCAATGATCCCAAAGCATGATACCTGAAGTCTGGAAAGGATGTCAAATTCCAAATGGACACTAACTGCAACCTGTACACACTGGCACTGTGTTGGACAGGAAAAGACTCATAATGATAAGAAAACATTTGAAAAATCAAGAAGTCATCAAGTCCAAAGCTTAAAGAGTGGTAAAAAGGACTGTCTAGCCAGATAGCTGCTCTCAAACCCAAAAGGTTGCCATGAGCCATAGCAAAGCATAACTTAAAATAACCTTAAGCAAATATATTGATTTCTTATGACTACAGGGAAATTTCCATACAGAACAAGTAGATTACAATACTGAAATGCACTGTCTTAACAGTTCTGAAGCAAAAGATGCAAGGGTTTCTGGAGTTCATTGCATTGAGCTGTAAATTTCAGCCTTGGAGAAAACAAACTACATTAGAATTCCCTTGATACCTGCTTGAGAAGGAACTTCACAGCATTCTAAGAACAGGAATCCACCAGGTGTTTGTTAATGAATGATAAAGCAAGCAGACATCAGTAAAATATTAGGAGCAATGCTTTTCTCCCTAGTAGCCTTTTTTTTTCTTTCCCTATAATCTGGTCTAATAGGAAAAGAAATGTTAAGACTATCCATGTGGGTTGGAGCACCAGGGGAGCCATCTTGGTTCCCGCACCCCACAGAGACTAGTCTGAGCAGGTGAGAGTGTGGTCTACAAAAGTTAACTGCTTCTGGGACAGGCAGAAGTCAAACAGCTTCTGGAGCAGACCTCGTTTCGGGCTCCAGACATCCAAGCACCTTCCCTGCCAGAGGAGAGGTGTTCGCACCACCTGGGAGGGGTTTGCCAGAGCACCTGGGGGAGCCATCTTGGTTCCCAGATCCCTCAGAGACTAGTCTGTGTAGGTGAGAGTGCCGACTACAGAAGCTACAGAGCTTCTGGGACACGCCCAGCTTTTGAGCCTTCATTTATTGCCAGGAGGCAGGTCCAAATGTCAGATATTTGTGCGCCTTCCCTGCAAGAGGAGAGCTTGCCTGCAGAGAGTACTCTGACCACTGAAACTCAGGAGAAATCTAGTCTCCCAGGTCTACTGATAGAGGCTAACAGAATTACGGGAGGAACAACCTCTAACCAGAGACAACTATAACAACTAACGCCAGAGATTACCAGATGACTAAAGGCAAATTAAGAATCTTACTAACAGAAACCAAGACCACTCACCATCATCAGAACCCAGCACTCCCACCTCAGCCATTCATGGATACCTCAACACACCTGAGAAGCTAGACCCAGATTTAAAAGCATATCTCATGATGATGGTAGAGGACATCAAGAAGGACTTTAATAACTCACTTAAAGAAATACAGGAGAACACCCTAAAGAGATACAAGTCCTTAAAGGAAAACAGGAAAGCACAATCAAACAGGTAGAAATCCTTAAAGAAAAACAGGAAAACACAAGCAAACAGGTGATGGAATTGAACAAAACCATACAAGACCTAAAAAGGGAAGTAGACACAATAAAGAAAACACAAAGTGAGGCAACACTGGAGATAGAAACCCTAGGAAAGAAATCTGGAACCATAGATGTGAGCATCAGCAACAGAATACAAGAGATGGAAGAGAAAATCTCAGGTGCAGAAGATTCCATAGAGAACATGGACACAACAATCAAAGAAAATGCAAAATGCAAAGAGATCCTAACTCAAACATCCAGGAAATTCAGGGCACAAGGAGAAGACCAAACCTACCACTAATAGGAGTATATGAGAATGAAGATTTTCAAATTAAAGGGCCAGCAAATATCTTCAGCAAAATTATAGAAGAAAACTTCCCAAACCTAAAGAAAGAGATGCCCATGTGACCTGTCCAGCAGGTCCAGTTATTCAAGGGTCTCAAGGGGACCTTCTCCTAAGGACCAAATGGGGGGAGGGAGAGACGGACACCAAGTGCAAGAACGACAAGGAAGCAGTCTGAGTAGCATCAAGGTGTCTCTTTATTCAGCAAGGCTCAAGGCTTAAATGCACAAACAAAGGCAGAAGTACTCAGCAGGAGGGATGGGGCAGTGGAAATGCACAAGCAAAAGAGGAAATACTTCTCAGCAGGAGGGATGGGGCAGCAGAAATTTTTCTTTTGGCAACTACACGGAGAAGCAGGAACTTGGTGGTATCGGGGTACATCTTGTGGTCAGGACATCTGGCGCTGACTTAGGGCTGGAACGTTCTGTGGTTGTTCCTGGAACAGTGCATTGGTGGCCCGCTTTTGAGCCCCTTATGTTCTTGGGGGGGGGGAGAGGCCCAATTCAGAGATCAAGACAATAGAGTTGTCTTAATAGCTCCCAACACCCATGAACATACAAGAAGCTTACAGAACTCCAAATAGATTGGACCAGAAAAGAAAGTCCTTCCTACACAAAATAATCAGAACAACAAATGCACTAAATAAAGATAGAATATTAAAAGCAATAAGGGTAAAAGGTCAAGTAAAATATAAAGGCAGGCTTATTAGAATTACACCAGACTTTTCACCAGAGACTATGAAAGTCAGAAGATCCTGGACAGATGTTATACAGACACTAAGAGAACACAAATGCCAGCCCAGGTTACAATACCCAGTCAAACTTTCAATTATCATAAATGGAGAAACCAAATTATTCCATGACAAAACCAAATTCACACAATATCTTTTCATGAATCCAGCCCTTCAAAGGATAATAACAGAAAAAAAATACAAGGATGGAAACTACGCCCTAGAAAAAGCAAGAAAGTAATCCTTCAACAAACCTAAAAGAAGATAGTCACAAGAACAGAATGCCAACCCTACAAACAAAAATAATAGGAAGCAACAATTACTTTTCCTTAATATCTCTTAATATCAAGGGACTCAATTCCCCAATAAAAAGACATAGACTAACAGATTGGCATCACAAACAGGACCCAACATTTTTCTGTTTACAGGAAACACATCTTAGGGAAAAAGACAGACATTACCTCAGAGTGAAAGGCTGGAACAATTTTACAAGCACAAGGTCTGAGGAAACAAGCTGGAGTAGCCATTCTAATATCTAATAAAATCGACTTCCAACCAAAAGTTATCAAAAAAGACAAAGGGGGGCACTTCATACTCATCAAAGGTAAAATCTTCCAAGAGGAACTCTCAATTTTGAATATCTATGCTTCAAATGCAATGACAGCCACATTCATTAAAGAGACTTTAGTAAAGCTCAAAGCACACATTGCACCTCACAAAATCATAGTGGGAGACTTCAACACACCACTTTCATCAATGGACAGATCATGGAAACAAAAACTAAACAGAGACACAGTGAAACTAACAGAAGTTATGAAACAAATGGATTTATCAGATATCTACAGAACATTTTATCCTTAAACAAAAGGATATACCTTCTTCTCAGTACCTCATGGTACCTTCTCCAAAATTGACCATATAAATGGTCAAAAAACAGGCCTCAACATATACAAAAATATAGAAATTGTCCCATGCATCCAATCAGATCACCATGGACTAAGGCTGATCTTCAATAACAACAAAAATCATAGAAAGCCAACATTCACATGGAAACTGAACAACACTCTCCTCAATGATGCCTTGGTTAAAGAAGGAATAAAGGAAGAAATTAAAGACTCTTTAGAGTTTAATGAAAATGAAGCCACAATATACCCAAACTTACCCACATTTACCCACAATGAAAGCATTTCTAAGAGGAAAACTCATAGCTCTGAGTGCCTCCAAAAAGAAACTAGAGAGAGCACACATTAGCAGCTTGACAAGACACCTAAAAACTCTAGAAAAAAAGGAAGCAAATTCACCCAAGAGGAGTAGAAGAACTATTCAAAGAATCAACCAAACGAGGAGATGGTTCTTTGAGAAAATCAACAAGTTAGATAAACCCTTAGCCAGACTCACTAGAGAGCACAGGGACAGCATCCTAATTAACAAAATCAGAAATGAAAAGGGAGACATAACAACAGATCCTGAAGAAACCCAAAACAGCATCGGATCCTTCTACAAAAGGCTATACTCAACAAAACTGGAGAACCTGGATGAAATGTATAAATTTCTAGACAGATACCAGGTACCAAAATTAAATCAGGATCAGATCAATGATCTAAACAGTCCTACATCCCCTAAAGAAATAGAAGCAGTCGTTAATAGGCTCCCAATCAAGAAAAGGCCAGGACCAGATGGGTTTAGTGTAGAGTTCTATCAGACCATAAAAGAAGATCTAATCCCAGTTCTTCACAAACTATTCTAGAAAATAGAAGCAGAAGGTACTCTACTCAATTTATTTTATGAAACCACAATTACTCTGATACTGAAACCACAGAAAGACCCAACAAAGATAGAGAACATCAGACCAATTTCCCTTATGAATATCGATGCAAAAATACTCAATAAAATTGTTGCTAAGGGAATCCAAGAACACATCAAAACAATCATCCATCCTGACCAAGTAGGTTTCATCCCAGGGATGCAGGGATGGCTTAATATCCATCAACATAATCCATTATATAAACAAACTCGAAGACAAAATCCACATGATCATATCATTAGATGCTGAGAAAGCGTTTGACAAAATCCATCACCCATTCATGATAAAAGTCTTGGAAAGATCAGGAATTCAAGGCCCATACCTAAACATGTTAAAAGCAATCTACAGCAAACCAGTAGGCAACATCAAAGTAAATGGTGAGAAGCTGGAAGAAATCCCACTAAAATCAGGGACTAGACAAGGCTGCCCACTCTCTCCCTATCTATTCAACATTGTACTTGAAGTCCTAGCCAGAGCAATTGGACAACAAAAGGAGATCAAGGGGATACAAATTGGAAAGGAAGAAGTCAAAATATTACTTTTTGCAGATGATATAATAGTATATATAAGTGATCCTAAAAATTACACCAGAGAACTCCTTAGCCTGATAAACAGCTTCAGTAAAGTATCTGGATATAAAATTAGCTCAAACAAATCAGTGGCCTTTCTCCACACAAAGGATAAACAGGTTGAGAACAAAATTAGGGAAACAACACCCTTCAAAATTGTCACAAATAATATAAAACTCCTTGGTGTGACTCTAACTAAGGAAGAGAAAGATCAGATCTTATCAGAGAAGATAAGAACTTCAAGTCTCTGAAAACAGAAATCGACGAAGATCTCAGAAGACGGAAAGATCTCCCATGCTCATGGGTTGGCAGGATCTATATAGTAAAAATGGCTATCTTGCCAAAAGCAATCTACAGATTCAATGCAATCCCCATCAAAATTCCAACTAGCTGAATATAAAATTAACTCAAACAAGTCAATATTGGGCCTTTCTTTACACTGTCAATAAGAGAAAAAGGCCACCAACAGATTGGGAAAGGATCTTTACCAACCCTAAATCAGATCGGGGACTAATATCCAATATATATAAAGAACTCAAGATGGTGGACTCTAGAAAATCAAATAACCCTATGAAAAATGGGGCCTATTGTTAAATAATAAATTCTCACCTGAAGAATACTGAATGGCTGAGAAGCACCTGAAAAAATGTTCAACATCCTTAATCATCAGGGAAATGCAAATCAAAACAACCCTGAGATTCCACCTCTCACCAGTCAGAATGGCTAAGATCAAAAATGCAGGTGACCGCAGATGCTGGCAAGGATGTGGAGAAAGAGGAACACTCCTCCATTGTTGGTAGGATTGCAAGCTTTTATAACCTCTCTGGAAATCAGTCTGGCGGTTCCTCAGAAAATTGGTCATAGTACTACCGGAGGATCCCGCAATACCTCTCCTGGGCATATATCCATAAGATATTCCAACTGGTAAGGAGGACACATGCTCCACTATGTTCATAGCAGCCTTATTTATAATAACCAGAAGCTGGAAAGAACCCAGATGTCCCTCAACAGAGGAATGGATTCAGAAAATGTGATACATTTACACAATGGAGTACTACTCAGCTATTAAAAAGAATGAATTTATGAAATTCCTAGCCAAATGGATGGACCTGGAGGGCATCATTCTGAGTGAGTAACCCAATCACAAAAGAGCACACATGATATGTACTCACTGATAAGTGGATATTTGCCCAGAAACTTAGAATACCCAAGATACATGATACAATTTGCAAAACTCATGAAACTCTAGAAGAACGAAGACCAAAGTGTGGACACTTTGCTCCTTCTTAAAATTGGGAACAAAACACCCATCGAAGGAGTTACAGAGACAAAGTTTAGAGTTGCGAGGAAAGGATGGACCATCTAGAGACTGCCATACCCTGGGGATCCAACCCATAATTAGCCTCCAAAAGCTGACACCATTGCATACAACAGCAAGATTTCGCTCAAAGGACCCTGATATAGCTGTCTCTTGGGAGGCTATGCTGGGGCCTGGCAAACACAGAAGTGGATGCTCACAGTCAGCTATTGGATGGAACACAGGGCCCCAATGGAGGAGCTAGAGAAAGTACCCAAGCAACTAAAGGGGTCTGCAACCCTATAGATGGAACAACAATATGAACTAACCAGTACCTCTGGAGCTTGTGTCTCTAGCTGCATATGTAGCAGAAGGCAGAAGATGACCTGTCGGCCATCACTGGGAAGAGAGGCCCCTTGGTCTTGCAAACTTTATATGCCTCAGTACGGGGGAACGCCAGGGCCAAGAAGTGGGAGTGGGCAGATATGGGATTGATGAGGGAGGGTCTGGGGGACTTTTGGGATAGCATTTGAAATGTAAATGAAGAAAATACCTAATAAAAAAAAGAAATATGAAAACTATAATTTACACTTACATTGAGACATAATTGATCTTTAAAGTGTTAAGGAAGGATAACTTTCATTATAAATCATAATAATTTTTAAAAAAATTAAAATCTAATTCTAAACTTAAAGCTAACATTATTTCTGGCATTATACTTTCTAAACATTAAATTTTATTTTATTTAATCTTTTATCATAATTTATTCAAGGTAAATGAAGATTGAAATGACTTGAAAAAAAAAAAAAGACTATCCATGTGAATTTTGTGGGGAGATAGAAGAAGGCACTGGGAAATTACTTTATCAATTTAAACTATCTTGTGGAAAACCTGATTTTTTTTTTATAATAGCTTGCTTGGTTTCAACCATCTATTCTTTGGGCAGATAAATGAATTCATTGTCACCTCAGTACACAATATTTTGTAATTGGAAATAGCACATCTTCCCAATGTATTTAAGTTTGCCAATATAGAAGGGGCATTTCACACAAAGCCACTGTGAGTATAGCTATGAGTAGTAATATGCTTCCCAAACGCTGTCTGTCAGACCAATTGTCCACCCCAGATTAATTCAGAGTCTTTTCTCTGCAAAACTGAAGAAGAAAGTCTGTTCCATGTGTGCATCAAAGAGGGGCCAGTGTAGAAAAAAAAACCAGTGCTCATTTTCAAGGCAGTTGCAAACAAGTCTGTGGCTTCTGTAATTCCTCTCCCTTTCTGAAGATGAAGCCCAAGGAGATAGCTGGAGTTGGAAGTTTCATGATTTACAGAATCATGAAACTTTATTAGTTTCTACAACCACAGTCATATAGTTAAGATTCTGCATATTTACTTCCATGTGCTATGTCTGTACAGGTGAGAAAGTGCAGCTTTAATGTTTCTCCACCCACATGGCGATTAAATTCTGTATAATGTCAACTAAACACAGTATACCTACATACTTTTTCCAAAGTTGATAACAAAGCTACAGTTTCTGTGGGTACAAATTATATATGTGGCTATAAATATGTGTATTTATCAAAGAAGACTAATAAACAGAAGCATGGTGTATATTGGTAGCTGTAACATTTGAGCCAAATAAAAGCATCCAATATATGTCACTAAAGGAAAAAAGAGCCAAAAGCAAACCATCAGGAACAGAGCAGCTCTGTAGCTGGGTGGCACCTGGAACTGTTTATGTCACTAGGGCTGTACCAGGAATAATTTTTAAAATTAGCTTCTAAATCATCATCTAAAAAACCAAAAACAACCAAACCAACCAAACAAAAAACAAACAAACAAACAACCCCCCCCCCCAGCATTCTAGAGTACTGTCCTTGCAAGTATCTCTAATGAAACACAGTTATAAAGCAACACAGATAGTTTAAACCCTATTAACAGTTGCCAAGGAATGGATTGGCCACAATCAAAGCCATGGTCAGTTCTTACTATGTTCCATTGGCACCCCATCCAAAAAAATGAAAGAAGAAGGAAAAGAAAAAATGAAAGAAAGAAAGAAGGGGGGGAGGGAGGGAGGGAGGGAGGGAGGGAGGGAGGGAGGGAGGGAGGGAGGAAGGGAGGAAGGAAGGGAGGAAGGAAGGAAGGAAGGAAGGAAGGAAGGAAGGAAGGAAGGAAGAAAGAAAGAAAGAAAGAAAGAAAGAAAGAAAGAAAGAAAGAAAGAAAGAAAGAAAGAAAGAAAGAAAGAGAGAAAAAGGAAAAGGAAAAGGGAAAGAAAAGAAAAATGCACCAAACCATAGGTTTTAGATACTTTAAGCAAAAAACTATCAAGACATGGCATCTGTATTTTCTCATACCTGCCTAAGAAGATATAAAATGTGGAAACTAATACACTATGCTAAGAGTAAATATACCACCCTCTGCAGTCATATGTAATTTGTAAATCCTTGTCTCCTAGAGATACCTGATCACAGGGCATGCACAGGAGGATTGGTTTGAAGTTTCATATGAAATCTCCCCCCAATTCTTCTTGCATTAAATGAATCTCCTCTCTGTGGACAACCATCATCCTTGACCTGTCTTATCCCTTCAGCACTCGTGGCAATCTCTGGCATTACAGTTACTTTAACACCCCATTTCTCCTGTCAGACTCCAAGGTGGAAGGAGCAACCCTCTGCCTTAGCCATTCCTTTATTTTTAGGATCTGGAACAGAATATGCAACATATCCAATAAAGTATGTATTAAAGAAGGGGATGATATACATTGACAAAAGATTTTGTGGTTTTCTCGGTCATTATCAAATGCCACTCTCTTATACAAGGTCTTGTCTGATTATTTTTGAAAGAATGTTTTGAAATATTTAAGAGATCTACTGGAACATCAATAGAATAAGAGAATTTCAAATAAATTTAGAGGTGAATCTTTTGGGAGAGGAAAATAAATACACACAGGAATTTCATACTAAATATCTCTGCATGTTTTAGAGTCCAAAAGTGACTGGGAACAAAGGCAGATTTTACATCACAAGAGTCTTCAATATTACAAGTAACACAACTGTCTGGGGATAATCAGCACACAGAGCAAATGCTTTGGAAAGCTATGGGAAGTCCACATAATGGAAGCAGAGGCTGAAAACCTGACCTTCCAAAAATACAGGAAAGGAGCCAGTACATTTATAACAGGATCTAAACAATGGTCTTAACTCAAATCTAGCTTTTAACCTAAACAGGATTGAATAAAATCCTACTATCCTATCTTTATAGCATTCACTTAAATTAAGAATGAGGTCAATCTATATTGGGTTATACATTCAATGCTTGACTAGGAAATCATACCTTCTAGAAAAGGCATATAGAAATCAAGAAATCCGATTTCCCAGAAGAAAATCAAAGTTCTATTAGAAGGGAGAACATGGGGTAGAGAGTCAACTGAGAGGTTAAGAGCATTTCTTGCTCTTGAAGAGGCTCTAGGTTTGATTTTTAACACCCACAAGGCAGCTTACATCTGGTGAGCCAGTCCAAGAGTATCTGACACTCAGTACCTGGCATTTTCCATGGGTGCCAGGAATCTGAACTTCAGTCTCTATACTTGCATAGCAAGCACTTTATCCATTGAGCCATCTCTTTAGTCCTATAAGTAGTCTTTTAATTACTGTGTATTATGCATGTCATACTGTGAATCTAAAATATGACTTCCAATAAGATTTTTGTGGGCAAGAACAAAGATTCATCTAAATAGAGAGGCTTTTGGGTAGAATACAATGGCCATATTTTCTAGTGACACTGAAAACAGTTTACAATTTTACTAAAATTTACAGTTTACAGTTTACTAAAGTAGGATATAATTCAGGGAGAAATGTTTTTCTTTATTTTTGTTCTACTTGCCTCTGGAAAACCTAATTAATAGAAGTATAACATACTTCTGCAACATTAAAGAAAATCAGAATAATAAAAACAGTGTGTGATTGGAATAAAGATCAATATGTAGGTCATCAGAACTGAATTTGAGACCCCAAAATAAAACATTGTTGTGGTTAAATGACTGTTGACAAGAGTACAATGAATCTTCATAAAAAATTGTCATAATAATAATAATAGCAATAATAATAAATGATGCTCAGACACATAAATATTAACAAGGGAAACAATAAAGTTGGAATCCCTGACTGAAACTATATCAAAAACCTAACTAATTCAAAATGGGTCATAAAAATCGTAGAAGAAAAATCTATAAAACCCTTAGAAAAGCAGGAAGAAATCTTTATGACATTGGTTGATCCACTGTCTTTTCAATACATCACCAAAATATAAAGAACAATAGGAAAACTACATAATTTGGATCAAAATTTCAAAAAGTATTTTTCAAGGCCATTATTAAGAAACTAAGAAGAAAATCCATTGGATAGGAGGAAAAAATAAATCTGCAAAGAAATTTGTGCCCAGAATATTGGAAAAATATTTAAAACTTAGATTTAAATGAATAAAAATCTATTCAGAGAACATATACAGGTAGCATGGAAAACAGTTTGTAAGGTGTTCTGCACCATTAGCCCTTAGGGAATTATGCAAATTATGCACCCTAAGTACAAATACAGAGCCAGTTGGATCTGTGGGTTTGAAATCCCATGATTCAGGAGTTAGTGGCAGAAGGATTAAGAGCTCCGGATCATGCTTGGCTATGTTTTAGATCATGTACATTTTAGTCCAGCCTGGACTACCTGAGACAACGTAAATAAATAAATAATAAACAAACAAACTATACTTTAATATTGTTAAAGCAGCAAAAGAGGGAAGGACAGGAAATGTGGGCTTTTCCTAACACTGTTAGTGGGATTGTGAAACACTACGGCCACTTTAAAGAAATACTTGGGCATTTTCCCCAAGTGCTAAACATGGGGTTATATTTACATTGAACCACCTGATACAGCGTTTTCACTCTCCCACAGCCTATACGCTAGAAGAAACCCTACACCATGGTCACTATATATCTACATTTGCTGTTGCATGAGCTCCTTGAGTCACATGTCTGTGTTTTTAAGCCTGCTACAACACATGGCATTTCTAATGGCAGAGAGAAATAGGTAAATGAATGTTTAAAGATAGAAAGTGAACAAAAGAACAGTTCCTGATGAAAAATTCGATGTCATTTTGGTACTTCCTGCTGACTGAGTATCTTTTATTTAAATCTTACTTTCAAATATTAAACTGAAATTACATGAATTGTAACATTGTAAATATGAATCTCCACTTCATTCTCCCGTGTCTGAGGATGTACTGAGTTACCAAAGAGAAAGGATTATTTTTGCTGCATTGAATATTTTGCATAATTAACTACCTATCTTTGTAGACCTTAACCCACTCACTGGAATACCTAGCTTTGCTTATCAGTGAAGCCAGCAATATAAACAGTTGGGTCATGAGTTTCTTACAGTGGGAATTGGAGCTTTTAGTGAATAAATTTTATTCATACTATTGTCTGTATTTCCTTGCCTTGTATCCACAGGAATCTGGGGTTTAAAACATCTTACCAAAATCATCAACACACACATACATACATGTAATAGTAGTTTATAATATTTTTCAATGCACAGATTCTAACATTTAAACAGCTGAAAACATCTCAGAAATAAGAAAATTCAATCAGTATACTAAATAGACCAAGAAAAGAATGGCTTCTTAGATATTACATTTATAGGAAGGAAAAGAAGCATAGGAGAAAGTAGTTTCAAGCAGTCACCTCCTCGTGGTTTCATAATGGCTGCCTTTCTTCTCGTGTCCTGCTTGATTAAAGTGATTTTGAGTCAGTTCCAGATGAAGCCTCCATTGAGATTGTGGGATTTTACTTGCCTTCATGAGCTCTGCCATCAGCAGTAGAGAGGGCTCCCTCCACTGAAAGAGAACTTTTCACTGAACACTGAGGGAACATGCATGGGGCAGAACCACTCTAACCAGTGTAAAACATAAGAGCAAAGGCAGACAGTAGTCAGTTCGCAACCTTGAGTGAAACACCCAATCAACACTTTTACCACTGCTGTTGACTGATATTACTGTCTATCCCAGTTGCACACAGTGTTTGTTCTTTTCCTCTTTTTCACTACTAAAAGCATCGTTTAGTCTTTAATAAATGACTGTCAAATTATTCTGGAATTGGCAAGTTGTTGGTAAATTATAGTAACACATACAAGAACCTGGGAGTTTAGATGAAACAAACCTCAACTAACACAACTCATGATCTAGTCTAGTCCTTTGTGGAGTTGAAAGCCAATGCCTTTTCTCCCTTAAACATTCTAATTTTTCCTCTGTATCAGAACATCTGTTGATTGCGACATCATTTGAAGCTTATACTTCAGTGAAAACAATACATAGCACTGTAGCTCAGGACTATATTTTGATACATTGGCTGGGTTGTTAATACTAGTCATTCAATAGATGGATGATCCCGCATCAAAGTAAAATCTACCAAGGGAAGTGTGAGACAACTTTTATAAATAAAAAAAAATATTGTGGCTCATTTTTTCAGACTAAGCTTTCCAACATAAGTTGAGACTTTGATGCAGAAATGTTCCAAACTTGTATCTAACAAGAGTGCAAATGTAAAAATCAATTTCATAACCTGTAGTAAGAAAGACTTAAGACTTCAGTAGAATATAACACTAAAATTTCTGAAAAGAAATAAGTCAAGTAGTAATTACTAAAAATGTTATTTTTCATTACTTCTTTGAAAACTATATGTAGTGCATTTTGATCAAGCTTATTTCCCTCCCCATCCACTTAACCTCATTCTTTTTTAAAAAATTGAGTCCAATTTCTGTTGTCTATAGATTTTTGCATGTATGGCCCTATATAACTATAGTCAACCTACCAGGGGTCATTTCCTTAAAGAAAGACAACTCTTCAATTCTCAGCAACTACCAATTGCCAGTAGCTCCTCATCTAGGACTAAGAATTTCTGCCCACCCACCCCTTGAGCTCCATGCTAGAATTTGTCTGACTTAAACTTGCTCAGGCTATGCATGTTATGACAACTGCTATAAGTTTATATGTACAAATGCCCTATTGAGTCCAGAAAAAAACTGTTTCCTTGTAGTCATTAACCCTTCTGTCTCTTGCAATGTGTCCACATCCTCTTCCACACTGATCCCTGAGCCTTTGGAGGAGGGCATGTAATATAAATGTCCCATTTAAGCTGAACATTCTGCAGTCTCTTATCTTGCAGCTGTGGCTTTTCATGTTAATTGTCATCAACTGAATAGAAAGAAAACTTTCCAGATAAGGGCTGAGAGATGCACTAATCTGTAAGTATAATGATAAGTCATTAGTACTTGGCTTACTCCCATTGTGTCCAATTAGCAGAATAATAGTAGTAGGAACTTTCCTACTTCAACTGATCCATCCAAGCACAGATTCTTTGTCTCGGTAACAGTGATAAATACGAATTTATCTTGTAAAGCAGACCTTAAGACTGATCAGAAAGTGGTTGCTTACTCTCCTGTCATGCATGCCACTATTGCACAAGTAGGCATGTCTTGCCAAGCCAGTTGTTATTGCAACTTATAGGATTCACAAGTGGATGAGATTAATATTATTTTTCTTCTTGAGTAGCATGCATGTCACCTTCGAGAAATGTGAAAGTTCTATCCACCTTTACTTGGGTTGAATACATTGAATTTGTGTTGTCAGGCATTTATAGCAAGTGAATTCATATCCTCTGAACCATAGTGTCTATGCCATTTATGTCTGTAAAACCCATGAAACCAAATCAAAGGTACAAAGAAAATTCCTAAGATATGACTTAGCAATGGAAACTATCTTATTTAATGTTTCCTTGAGATAGATCTTAGGACAAAGGTTTGGGCAGTAACAGTGAGGTTACTGAGAAGTAATCCCAGAAGACACAACAAAGGTATGAGAGAATGTCCTAATTTAGTATGTCCTATTCCATAGAAAGAATGCACTCTACATATTCTCCAATGACAATACATAGATAATTCCTGTCCACTATGTTACAGCTCCCCTTACATTCCTCTTTCCCTATATTTTTCAAAGAGTCATTTTGTCCACTTTTCTAGATAATCAACTTTAAAGTACATTTCTTAGTAAATTTCCTCCATGAAGCTTTCCTTAAACATTATCTTCTTGGCTATTTTCTCAAATATTGGGCCATCATTGCCCTTTTTCCTACAACTTGTCCTTTCTGAGTAATGTATTTTTGTCATGGTTTCCCTTTCAGCTATTTACATTCAAGTCTCTACCACCTACTTGGTTATTAGCCTTTCAATTTTATTAAGAGGAAGATAATAATCATATCCCCTTCATAATGTCATTGAAGAATTAAAACACTATAAAAATCTATAAAAAGGAGAGAGAGAAAGAGAGAGAGAGAGAGAGAGAGAGAGAGAGAGAGAGAGAGAGAGAGAGAGAGAGAGAGAGAGAGAGAGAGAGAGAGAGAAGCATGGCCATAGTAGTATGCCTGACACAGTATTCAGTACGTTTTCAGTATTTATTTATTTATTTTATTATTATTATTTATTTTGTTTTGTTTTGTTTCGAGACAGGGTTTCTCTGTGTATCTCTGGCTGTCCTGGACTCACTCTGTAGACCAAGCTGTCCTTGAACTCAGAAATTCTCCTGCCTCTGCCTCCCAAGTGCTGGTATTAAAGGTGTGTGCCACCATTGCCCAGATTCATTATTCTCATAACCAATAAAATAAACAGTTGTGTTCCTATAGCAAGCTCACATGATAGCCTGTACCACATTCCTCATCCACCTCAGCCCACTAATCCTCTATGGACATTCATAGACTGGCATATAGCTGGATCAAGGAGACCGGTTTAGCTAATCTCAGTAGGAGCAATCTCTATAGGAGAGCAGCCTTCATTCAGGTGGCAATCATTGGTGGAAAGAAAGAAATGGTAAACATTTTTTTTGCACACTCACACTCTGACACAGAAGAAGGCTTTGTCCTTTTACCCCTTCTCTTCACTTCCCAGGAAGGAGGCTTCGCCATACTCCGGAATACGGCTCCGAAGCTCTGGGGTTCTTGACATGGCTGTGCCCTTGTTAACAGCACACATTCACTCCAGCTTTCATTTACTCAGGGCTTCCTGCACTGCCTGTGGCCTCTGATGTTTGAAGTTACTGAGTGGGTAAGGAGCTGATATGAAGCTTTAATCTTGTCCACAGGACAAAGGATCAAGCCAAGTACAGACAAACACATTTGAGGGCAGACAGTCACTGTACTGCCATTTAGTTTTTGAGTTCTTGAAAGCAGTCTAGACACAAATAAAAAAATGCATGTTTTCTCCAAGTCCTCATGAAAAACCTGATTAATTAATTAATTGATTGTACGTGGTGGAACTATACAAGGAAGGTAGGCATTTCTTTTATCTCCCCAAGTTAATATTTTTATTACTTTATATCTTGATTGCATCTTCCACTCCCCCTCTCCTCCCAATTCCTCCCTCTCACCTCACCTTCTCTTCATCATCCTCCTTCCTCCCTTTCTCCTCACAAAAATAGAGGTATCCCATGGATATCAACTTGTCATATCAAGTAGGTCTAGACACATCTATTATGGCTAAGCAAGACAGTCTAATTCAAGGATAGGAATCCAAAGACAGGCAAGAGGGTCAGATATAGCCCCTGCTCTTGCTGTTAGGAGCCTCATGGGATAGCTCTTAAGCTGGGCCAGTCATTGGTTTGTCAGTACCTCAATTTCTGCAACATTTTTACCTCTGCAGATCTTGTAGTCAAGACAAACTGTAGGTTGAAGGTTTTGTAGCTGGGTTGTCATCCCATTCCCTCTATTGGAAATGTTTTCAGGTTACAGTAGATGGCCCTATCAGGTTCCATATCTTCCCATTGCTAGGAATCCTATTTAGGATCACCCCATAGATCCCTTGGATCTTCCATTATCTTAAGTTTTTAGCTCATTTTAGAGATGCACCCCCACTCCCAGCACCCAATCCCCAACTGATTCCAGTTCTCTCTCCTTGTATTCTCTTAACATAGTGTTTTAAGAAACTGGAGCAACCAAATATCCAGACTTCCAGTCTGCTAGCCATTGCTGTTCTATATTATCTTACTACTGATGTGAGTAGGCCAAGGGTCCCATGCTAGAAATCTCATATAGCTAGAACTCTAGAATGTTTATGTGGATTTTATATGGAAATCTTAACTTCGGGCTAATTTTCCTTGAATAAAGGTGCCAAATGTACTCAGTATTGGATCTTTCTCAGTAGAATCATTATTTGATAGTTTTTCTCTTCCTACTCACTCTCCTGAGCCACTTTGGTTCATGATTCTTGGCTCGGGATCTAGGATATAAATGTTGGCACAGATTGGCTACATATGAAATTTCTTTCTCAAGATTTAGGATCTTATGCAATCTATTCAAAGAAATGTAAAGCTAAAGATAATTTCAAAAGGAAATTGTTTTGAGGCATGTACTATATCCAGCAGCCTCCTGTAAAACAATTGCCCTGTCGAGAAAGCTTTTGCTATGAAAAGAAAGGAAGCCCTGAAAAAGTGGCACAAGGTAGTCAAAAGGAGCTAAGAGCAAGCAAAGGAAGGAAAAAGAACTTCATCTGAAACTGATAAAACCATAAATATTTCTGTAGCTGATGCCTGCTCAGATTAAATGTTATTTGTAAGGATTCACTTGTGAGAAAGCTAGGTCAAAGTCAGTTCAGTAAAGAAATATCTTGAACACTTGCCATGAGAAAGGTATTGTGTTAGATTTTGAGGACACAACAAAGGAATTAGAATATTTTTCTTCTTTCTCCATGTTACCTTATTTTTTTGCCTCATTGTCCTGTTGCAGGATTTAATGTACATATATTTAGATGCTTAAGTTCAAGAGTTAAAGCATGATAATTGATCAAATCTATAGCTGGTGTTGCAACTTGAAAACTTAAAGAACTTCAGGAAGGTAATATGTGCAGGTAAGCCCAAACATCAGCAACATATTTTATGGTGGATTCTCCTGTGTTCTCATGGGAAATTCCAAATCTCCAGGCTTCCATCTGTGACTCCTCTTCACAATGAGATGAATGATGATGGGGAGTCCATGATTACATTTATAATCTTCATGATGCAACATCTAATTTAACCTCTCATTGCACATGTGGTGCCAGAGAGATAAGGGAACATTTGTAACCTGAGATAAAGGTTCCTACTTTTGGCACCAACCCTGAGCTAGCCTGTTAGTGCTTTCTCCAGTTACCTCTTAGAGCCTTTTATTCAGTTTCTGTCAAGAACAAGGAGCTGGTTTACTCTCAAAGGATTATAGTAGAACATTTGAGTAGTGTGATAGCATGTAGTGATACTTGGGAAGAGACACATTTCTACATGGTGAAATGAAACCCCTGTAAATGCTGAGTCAGGACACATCACCCAAACTACCAAAACTGGGCACAGGGAAGTGAAATAACTTGAAAAAGTTGCAGTTCTCAAATGTCAAGTCTCCAAGCCATACATATTCTACAGACATGACTGAGGGTCATGTGGTGCGCTTTATGCATGAGCACTAAAACCATGGATACTGATCACATTAAGAATAAAAACTAGAGAAAAGCACCTGAGCAGCTGGGGCGCAGGGTCTGCTGACACTCGCCAACTGCCCACAACACCCGCCACAGGATCTTAAGACTTCTGGTGAGGGGAGCACAGCTTCTGCTCCAATCCAATCGCGCGGGACCTGAGACTGCATTAGTTAGGGAAGCAGAAACCGGCCTGAGTAGGGCCACAGGCCTCACCCGGCCGGATCATCGCCAGGGTAGCGGGAGCGCAGGGTTGCCTGACACCCGCCAGCTACCCACGACCCCCGCCGCAGGATTTTGGGACTGCTGGTGAGTGGAACACAGCTTCTGCTCCAGTCCAATCACGCGGGACCTGAGACTGCTCTGGTTGGGGAGAGAGAAATCCGGCCCACACAGGGCCACAACCCTCTTCCGGTCAGAAAAGCACCTGAGCAGCTGGGGCGCAGGGTCTGCTGACACTCGCCAACTGCCCACAACACCCGCCACAGGATCTTAAGACTTCTGGTGAGGGGAGCACAGCTTCTGCTCCAACCCAATCGCGCGGGACCTGAGACTGCATTAGTTAGGGAAGCAGAAACCGGCCTGAGTAGGACCACAGGCCTCATCCGGCTGGATCAGCGCCGGGGTAGCGGGAGCGCAGGGTTGCCTGACACCCGCCAGCTACCCACGACCCCCGCCGCAGGATTTTGGGACTGCTGGTGAGTGGAACAGAGCTTCTGCTCCAATCCAATTGCGCGGGACCTGAGACTGCATTAGTTAGGGAAGCAGAAACCGGCCTGAGTAGGGCCACAGGCCTCACCCGGCCGGATCAGCGCCAGGGTAGCGGGAGCGCAGGGTTGCCTGACACCCGCCAGCTACCCACGACCCCCGCCGCAGGATTTTGGGACTGCTGGTGAGTGGAACACAGCTTCTGCTCCAGTCCAATCACGCGGGACCTGAGACTGCTCTGGTTGGGGAGAGAGAAATCCGGCCCACACAGGGCCACAAGCCTCTTCCGGTCAGAAAAGCACCTGAGCAGCTGGGGCGCAGGGTCTGCTGACACTCGCCAACTGCCCACAACACCCGCCACAGGATCTTAAGACTTCTGGTGAGGGGAGCACAGCTTCTGCTCCAATCCAATTGCGCGGGACCTGAGACTGCATTAGTTAGGGAAGCAGAAACCAGCCTGAGTAGGGCCACAGGCCTCACCCGGCCGGATCAGCGCCAGGGTAGCGGGAGCGCAGGGTTGCCTGACACCCGCCAGCTACCCACGACCCCCGCCGCAGGATTTTGGGACTGCTGGTGAGTGGAACACAGCTTCTGCTCCAATCTTTAAATAGTGACAACGATAACAACTAACCCCAGAGATTACCAGATGGCGAAAGGTAAACGTAATAATCTTACTAACAGAAACCAAGACCACTCACCATCATCAGAACCCAGCACCCCCACTTCACCCAGTCCAGGGCACCCCAACACACCGGAAAAGCTAGACACGGATTTAAAAGCATATCTCCTGATGATGATAGAGGACTTCAAGAAGGACGTTAATAACACACTTAAAGAAATGCAGGAGAACACTGCTAAAAAGGAAGAAGACAATAAAGAGGAAGCACAAAAATCCCTTAAAGAATTGCAGGAGAACACTGCTAAAGAGTTACAAATCCTTAAAGAAAAACATGATAACATAATCAAACAGGTAGAAGTCCTTACAGAAAAACAGGAAAACACATCCAAACAGATGATGGAAATGAACAAAACCATACTAGACCTAAAAAGGGAAGTAGACACAATAAAGAAAACCCAAAATGAGGCAACACTGGAGATAGAAACCCTAGGAAAGAAATCTGGAACCATAGATGCAAGCATCAGCAACAGAATACAAGAGATGGAAGAGAGAATCTCAGGTGCAGAAGATTCCATAGAGAACATCGACACAACAATCAAGGAAAATGGAAAATGCAAAAAGATCCTAACTCAAAACATCCAAGAAATACAGGACATAATGAGAAGACCAAACCTACGGATAATAGGAGTGGATGAGAATGAAGATTTTCAACTCAAAGGACCAGCAAACATCTTCAACAAAATTATAGAAGAAAACTTCCCAAATCTAAAGAAAGAGATGCCCATGAACATACAAGAAGCCTACAGAACTCCAAATAGACTGGATCAGAAAAGAAATACCTCCCGACACATAATAATCAGAGCAACAAATGCTCTAAATAAAGATAGAATACTAAAAGCAGTAAGAGAAAAAGGCCAAGTAACATATAAAGGCAAGCCTATCAGAATTACACCAGATTTTTCACCAGAGACTATGAAAGCCAGAAGATCCTGGACAGATGTTATACAGACACTAAAAGAACACAAATTCCAGCCCAGGCTACTATACCCAGCCAAACTCTCAATTAACATAGATGGAGAAACCAAAGTATTCCACGACAAAACCAAATTCACACATTATCTCTCCACGAATCCAGCCCTTCAAAGGATAATAACAGAAAAAAACCAATACAAGGACAGGAACCACGCCCTAGAAACAACAAGAAGGTAATCCCTCAACAAACCTAAAAGAAGACAGCCACAAGAACAAAATGCCAACTTTAACATCAAAAATAACAGGAAACACCAATTTCTTTTCCTTAATATCTCTTAATATCAATGGACTCAACTCCCCGATAAAAAGACATAGACTAACAAACTGGCTACACAAACAAGACCCAACATTTTGCTGCTTACAGGAAACTCATCTCAGAGAAAAGGATAGACACTACCTCAGAATGAAAGGCTGGAAAACAATTCTCCAAGCAAATGGCATGAAGAAACAAGCTGGAGTAGCCATTCTAATATCTGATAAGATTGACTTCCAACCCAAAGTCATTAAAAAAGACAGGGAGGGACACTTCATACTCATCAAAGGTAAAATCCTCCAAGAGGAACTATCAATCCTGAATATCTATGCTCCAAATACAAAGGCAGCCACATTCATTAAAGAAACTTTAGTAAATCTCAAAGCACACATTGCACCTCATACAATAATAGTGGGAGACTTCAACACACCACTTTCACCAATGGACAGATCATGGAAACAGAAACTAAACAGGGACACAGTGAAACTAAGAGAAATTATGAACCAAATGGATCTGGCAGATATCTACAGAACATTCTATCCTAAAACAAAAGGATATACCTTCTTCTCAGCACCTCATGGTACCTTCTCCAAAATTGACCACATAATTGGTCACAAAACAGGCCTCAACAGATATAAAAATATTGAAATTGTCCCATGCATCCTATCAGATCACCATGGACTAAGGCTGATCTTCAATAACAAAATAAATAATAGAAAGCCAACCTTCACGTGGAAACTGAACAACACTCTTCTCAATGATACCTTGGTCAAGGAAGGAATAAAGAAAGAAATTAAGGACTTTTTAGAGTTCAATGAAAATGAAGCCACAACATACCCAAACTTATGGGACGCAATGAAAGCATTTTTAAGAGGAAAACTCATAGCTCTGAGTGCCTCCAAAAGGAAACTAGAGAGAGCACACATTAGCAGCTTGACAACACACCTAAAAGCACTAGAACAAAAGGAAGCAAATTCACCCAAGAGGAGTAGACGGCAGGAAATAATCAAACTCAGGGGTGAAATCAACCAAGTGGAAACAAGAAAAACTATTCAAAGAATCAACCAATCAAGGAGCTGGTTCTTTGAGAAAATCAACAAGATAGATAAACCCTTAGCCAGACTCACTAGAGGGCACAGGGAAAGCATCCTAATTAACAAAATCAGAAATGAAAAAGGAGACATAACAACAGATCCTGAAGACATCCAAAACACCATCAGATCCTTCTACCAAAGGCTATACTCAACAAAACTGGAGAACCTGGATGAAATGGACAAGTTCCTAGACAGATACCAGGTACCAAAGTTGAATCAAGATCAGGTTAATGATCTAAACAGCCCTATATCCCCCAAAGAAATAGAAGCAGTCATTAATAGTCTCCCAACTAAAAAAAGCCCAGGACCAGATGGGTTTAGTGCAGAGTTCTATCAGACCTTCAAAGAAGATCTAATCCCAGTTCTTCACAAACTATTCCACAAAATAGAAACAGAAGGTACTCTACCCAACTCATTCTATGAAGCCACAATTACTCTGATACCTAAACCACAAAAAGACCCAACAAAGATAGAAAACTTCAGACCAATATCCCTTATGAATATTGATGCAAAAATCCTCAATAAAGTTCTTGCTAACCGAATCCAAGAACACATCAAAACAATCATCCATCCTGACCAAGTAGGTTTCATCCCAGGGATGGAGGGATGGTTCAATATACGGAAATCCATCAACGTAATCCAGTATATAAACAAACTCAAAGATAAAAACCACATGGTCATCTCCTTAGATGCGGAAAAAGCATTTGACAAGATCCAACACCCATTCATGATAAAAGTCTTGGAAAGATCAGGAATTCAAGGCCCATACCTAAACATGATAAAAGCAATCTACAGCAAACCAGTAGCCAACATCAAAGTAAATGGTGAGAAGCTTGAAGCAATCCCTCTAAAATCAGGGACTAGACAAGGCTGTCCACTTTCTCCATACCTATTCAACATTGTACTTGAAGTCCTAGCCAGAGCAATTCGACAACAAAAGGAGATCAAAGGGATACAAATTGGAAAAGAGGAAGTCAAAATATCACTGTTTGCAGATGATATGATAGTATATATAAGTGACCCTAAAAATTCCACCAGAGAACTCCTAAGCCTGATAAACAGCTTCGGTGAAGTAGCTGGATATAAAATTAACTCAAACAAATCAATGGCCTTTCTCTACACAAAGAATAAACAGGCTGAGAAAGAAATTAGGGAAACAACACCCTTCTCAATAGTCACAAATAATATAAAATATCTTGGCATGACTCTAACTAAGGAAGTGAAAGATCTGTATAATAAAAACTTCAAGTCTCTGAAGAAAGAAATTATAGAAGATCTCAGAAGATGGAAAGATCTCCCATGCTCATGGATTGGCAGGATCAACATTGTAAAAATGGCTATCTTGCCAAAAGCAATCTACAGATTCAATGCAATCCCCATCAAAATTCCAAATCAATTCTTCAACGAATTAGAAAGTGCAATCTGCAAATTCATCTGGAATAACAAAAAACCTAGGATAGCAAAAACTCTTCTCAAGGATAAAAGAACCTCTGGTGGAATCACCATGCCGGACCTAAAGCTCTACTACAGAGCAATTGTGATAAAAACTGCATGGTACTGGTATAGTGACAGACAAATAGACCAATGGAATAGAATTGAAGACCCAGAAATGAACCCACACACCTATGGTCACTTGATCTTCGACAAGGGAGCTAAAAACATCCAGTGGAAGAAAGACAGCATTTTCAACAAATGGTGCTGGCACAACTGGTTGTTAACATGTAGAAGAATGCGAATCGATCCATTCCTATCTCCTTGTACTAAGGTCAAGTCTAAGTGGATCAAGGAACTTCACATAAAACCAGAGACACTGAAACTTATAGAGGAGAAAGTGGGGAAAAGCCTTGAAGATATGGGCACAGGGGAAAAATTCCTGAATAGAACAGTAATGGCTTGTGCTGTAAGATCGAGAATTGACAAGTGGGACCTCATGAAACTACAAAGCTTCTGCAAGGCTAAAGACACCATCAATAAGACAAAAAAACCACCAACAGATTGGGAAAGGATCTTCACCTATCCTAAATCAGATAAGGGACTAATATCCAATATATATAAAGAACTCAAGAAGGTGGACTCCAGAAAGTCAAATAACCCCATTAAAAAATGGGGCTCAGAACTGAACAAAGAATTCTCACCTGAGGAATACCGAATGGCAGAGAAGCACCTGAAAAAATGTTCAACATCCTTAATCATCAGGGAAATGCAAATCAAAACAACCCTGAGATTCCACCTCACACCAGTCAGAATGGCTAAGATCAAAAATTCAGGTGACAGCAGATGCTGGCGAGGATGTGGAGAAAGAGGAACACTCCTCCATTGTTGGTGGGATTGCAAGCTTGTACAACCACTCTGGAAATCAGTCTGGCGGTTCCTCAGAAAATTGGACATAGTACTACCGGAGGATCCAGCAATACCTCTCCTGGGCATATATCCAGAAGATGTCCCAACCGGTAAAAAGGACACATGCTCCACTATGTTCATAGCAGCCCTATTTATAATAGCCAGAAGCTGGAAAGAACCCAGATGTCCCTCAACAGAGGAATGGATACAGAAAATGTGGTACATTTACACAATGGAGTACTACTCAGCTATTAAAAAGAATGAATTTATGAAATTCCTAGCCAAATGGATGGACCTGGAGGGCATCATCTTGAGTGAAGTAACACAATCACAAAAGAACTCACACAATATGTATTCATTGATAAGTGGATATTAGCCCAAAACTTAGGATACCCAAGATATAAGATACAATTTGATAAACGCATGAAACTCAAGAAGAATGAAGACCAAAGTGTGGACACTGTGCACCTTCTTAGAATTGGGAACAAAACACCCAGGGAAGGAGCTACAGAGACAAAGTTCGTAGCTGTGATGAAAGGATGGACCATTTAGAGACTGCTGTATCCAGGGATCCGTCCCATAATCAGCTTCTAAACGCTGACACCATTGCATACACTAGCAAGATCTTGCTGAAAGGACCCTAATATAGCTGTCTCTTGTGAGACGATGCCGGGGCCTAGCAAACACAGGAGTGGATGTTCACAGTCAGCTATTGGATGTATCACAGGGCTCCCAATGGAGAAGCTAGAGAAAGTACCCAAGGAGCTAAAGGGATCTGCAACCCTATTGTTGGAACAACATGATGTACTAACCGGAACCCTGGAGCTCTTGTCTCTAGCTGCATATGTATCGAAAGATGGCCTAGTCGGCCATCAATGGAAAGAGAGGCCCATTGGACTTGCAAACTTTATATGCCCCAATATAGGGGAATGCCAGGGCCAAAAGAATGGGAATGGGTGGGTAGGGAAGTGGGGGGCGCTATGGGGGACTTTTGGGATAGTATTGGAAATGTAATTGAGGAAATTATGTAATAAAAATATTAAAAAAAAAAAAAAATAAAAAAAAAAAAAAAAATAAAAAAAAAAAAAAAAAAAAAAAAAAAAAAAGAATTAAAACTAAGAATGATATCAGGCACACATTACATTGGCAATAGGGGAAAATGACTGAATCACACTTCACACCTTTCCTGTATCATGCCACACTGTCCATTTAAGAAAGAATGAGGGTGGTAGTAATTTTAGAAAAATAGTGCTTTTCCCATGGGTCCCAGGAAAGGAACACGCCCAGGAGTTTCTGAATCATTCTTGGGATTACATTTCTAGAAAGCTAAAGATATTTGTAGAGCATTAAAATATGTAGAATACTTATTTGTGCTATATGTTCACATTTTTTGGCCTTGACTTTTATCTCTCAAATGAGGGGAGTGATTTAGGTTTTATTTTGTTCTGTTTAAATACTCTGTGAATCAACAGGAAAAAAATTCCCAGAAGATAAACTTTAATCTATAAGAAGAGGAGGTGACTTACTGACAAATTGCTATGGATTTGGGGGGGGGTGCCAATAGTTGATACTATTTCTCTTTTTTTCCTGTTTTCCTTTCTTAAAGCACTCTTTTGATGCCCTCCCATAGACTTGCATCAGTTCTCTGAGAAAACCTCCCAAGTCTTTCCAATCATATTCTTGCTAGCTATTACATTAAACTGCCTTCTCTTGAGGATTTCAAATTGAAATGATTAAATTAGAGGCAGGAGTGCAGCACACTGGGTTGGATATGAAGAAAGTGGTTGACAGATACATAACACAATGGAACAGAGAACAGCAACAGCATGCCAATTCTAGAGCCAATGGAGGCAGTGAGCAATAGTGTCCATTTCCCTGAGCAGCTTGGAAGGCAAGGAAAGTCTTACTCTCAACATCAATTTTCCTTCTGTAACCAAGAGAAATGTATCCATCACTTTAATACCTTTTCAAGAAAAAGATATATCTTAGGGGCAATATGGATATCTCCCAGAATTTCCAGATCAGTTCCAACTAAAGCTAAATTAACAAGAAAACCATTTCTTCCTAGTTAAGTAATACTTTTGCTGACATTGTTTTCTTTTCTAGAATATTTCCATTAAAAGCTTTGGAGAAAGGACCCTAACACAGGCACATGGACTTATGCTCACAAATACACCCATGTACCTGTGTTCTTTTGGCCTTGTAATTGAAATTCAGCCTCTGCTTCAAACACTGGCATAAGGGCTTTGGTGGTACTTCCCTTGAGTATACTGTGTCTTTCTGATTAGTCAATGGATTCTTAGTGAACCAGTTTCTTATGCATCATCAACTATCCTGAAAATCTATACAATCCCTCACCATATAGCATATAAGAAATTGGTTCAGATGAATGTCTGAGAAGAAATTCCACAGAACCTGGCCTGAAAGAGCATCTGCACATGTGGCAGATGTAGGAGGAAGAGCCTCACAGTTAAATCTTCCCTAGACAAATGAGTGTTGTCAGCTTCCTGTGTGCTCAGCATCAAGTGTTCTCATTTGTAGAATAAGGATAACAGTGATTGTCTTCTCATGGCTGTCATAGGGATGTAGAGAGTTCAGCATTCGGGGGGCACAGAGCACAGTGGCTATCACAAAAGCCGGTAACAATACCCAATCACCATCTCTGTTACAGTTATCAACAATGACAATTTTTCTATGGAAACCCAGGCTCCCTTTCCTAACATGGACTTCACATACTTTACTCCAGGCCCAGAGCAGTCAGTGTTAGGATGGAGACTTTATAGGGCTTAAGCCAGCCTAGGGTCCTCCACTCAGAGGACCTGATATTTAGTTGAATTTTAGAGCAAAGTTTAGTGTCAACTAAAACAGTTCCTCACACTCTCATACTTGACACGAAACTTTGCTCTACACTTCAACTAAAGTTAAGGTCTCCTGGGGGACTCCTAGACTGGCTTATGCCCTATAAAGTCTCCCTCCTAACATTGACTGCTGTCTTTTGGACTAGATCATCCAGGTACCTCCTCGCCTTAGAACAAAACTCTGATAGAAGAAATCATCTCCATGTTGCTAATGATAAAATCTGTAACACTTAGCATAATGCCCAGTGTGATGGCAGGGAGACTGCAGCGTCCATGGGCTTACATCACTGAGGAAGTCTGAAGAGCAGGTTCCTAAGGAGCTTCTCTCGAAGTGTCACCAGCTGAGAGGGGGGTTCCACCTTCTACTTCTTGGGCTTGTGTCTTCTCTCTGGACCAGTAGGGATTTCTCTGAATGGGGAGATGTAGTGGCAGGAATCCAGTGAACCCACAGCAGGAAGCTGAGAGTGTGCATCTTTCGCTGTATGACTCACCAAGTCGCTTCACTTCCAAATCCTGCTTTCTCTTGGTAGAACATATAGACACTACTTTCTACAAGATCAGGATTTACTTCCAGACAGATAGACCTTTTAAGAATCTAATGAACTCCCTCCCTTCTTTCCTTCCTCCCTCTCTTAACAAATGTTTATTGACTATTTACTACAAGCTAAAATGACTAGATTCTCAGTAATAAAGATGTACAAAACAGGATCCATGTTCTTGTGTACTGCTCTCAGTCTAGTGCGAGAGAAAAGCAAAACACATATTCACAATCAGTAGGTTATACTCAGACAGAGATAGGGCAATAGATGTCATGGAGCTGGATGGTAGACTGGAGTGTTCTTTAGCCTGGGTGATCAAAAGAGAGCTCTCAGATAGGGATACATTTGAGCTGAGACCTGAACAAAGGCAGAAAGCTGGATATGGAAGGTTCAAGGGCATCGGATGTTTTGAGAGTGGGTGTATTATTTTCTAGGAAAAGAAAAAAAACTAGTGGGTGTGACTATAGCAAAGAAATAGGCAAAATAATTCAGAATTTTCTTGTGAGCTATGTAAAATTGTTTTGGGTACAACCCTGAATGATAGAGGATATCTAGGCCTTTGAAACTTTACAAAAGCATTTGGATTTTGAAAATCAACTATATTAACAATGCTTACCATTTTATTTAGAATTACAGTATTTTACATATTAAACATTAATAGGATCTCTAGTCATGAATTACACTGTTCCCATAAACATACCTCGCCCTAATGGAAAGACATTGAGAGGCTGGTACATCTCTTTCTTCAGAGAACATCAAAGGCTTCAATGATGAAGAAAGGGGCTTTGGATGATGTAATGGTGCTAGAGCACATAGGACTCTGGGTTTGAGTCTCAGCTCCAAAGCAAATGAGCAAATGAGCAAACAAAAGAGACAGGGCATTTGTCATAGGCTAATGGCTAATAGAGATTATTTCCATAGCCCTTCAAGTTGATGGAAATTTTTCAAAAATATAACTTTACAATGGGTAGAAAATGAAAGCCAACACCCTGTGTCTAAGGGTTGGAAGTGCACTGGTGTTTTGGAAATAACATGTCATTGACTAGACTGGTGCTTGAATCTTGTCCCCATGTGAACCCTGGGATTAGAGTAAATGAGGCTAATAGTGGTACGGTGAAAGATTGCAATGAAATACCACAAATGTGAACTCTTTAAAATATAGTTCTTATTTCCATTGTACATCAGTCATCAAAATGACAAAGGTTTTAAGCATTTTGGGGACTTAGAAACTTTCTGACAATCTGATATATCAATAATTACATGGCATCAATCTGAGAAATTAGTATGAAATACTCAAAATATTCACCAATGAATCATTTGTGGAACTGTTATATAATCTTCATTATGTAACTCTCTAAAGAACACCCTTACAACATGATAATCATCATGAAATATCATGAAATACATCATATTTATACATACCCATATAACTATTAAAATATGATACAACTTTCTTTAAAAGTAAGGTATGTTTTGGTCATATCATTATGTAATAAAAGTATATAGACTTGAGATCAGTCCTCAGAACTCCTGTGGAAAAGCTAGGCTTGGTGACATTTATTTGTAACTCCAGCACTAGGCAAAGACAGGCAGATTCCTGAAGGGGTGGGGCAGAGACAGGCCAATCCCTGGAGCCCACTGACCAGCCAACCTGGCCAAACTGACAAGTTCTGGACAAGTGAGAGACCCTGTCTCAAAACAAGGTAGCTGGTGTTCCTGAGGATGACACCCAAGAGTCACCTCTGGCTGCGCACTCAGCCACAGACTTTCACATAAACACACAGGTAGGTTGCACTCAGCCACAGACGTGCACATAAACACACAGGTAGGTCGCACTCAGCCACAGACGTGCACATAAACACACAGGTAGGTCACACTCAGCCACAGACGTGCACATAAACACACAGGTAGGTTAATGACCCCTTGTATTTAATATCTTAGGTTGATCATTGGGAATGAATCATTGTACTTTTTTCTTTAAATATATCTGTACTTTTCACAAAATCAAATCATTTTACGTGATTTAAATAAAATGTCAGATGATAGACTCTGCATGCTTCCTCATTACAGCATTATATTTTTGAGTGTTATGAATACATTTTAATCAAACTTGTTGGATCATTTACTCAAAAAACCTTTATTTACCAAGCAAATAAAATGAGAATATATTCAGTTTTCAGCTGAACATCTAAGATTCTTTTTAAACCTCTCTGGAACTATTTTTTCCTCACAGTTTACTTGGGTAGAGTACCAGACAGGAACAACAAAAGATGGATTTTTTACATCAGATAAATGGGTAGCCTTATTATCTATTTACTTTGGCAATAGAAAGGTCATCTGAATTTTCTATTACTCAGATTCTATTTGAAGAAATCAAAACAAATAAGTCATAGCTGGTGAGCTCAGCAGTGCCTCATTGTGAGTCATATAAGGTTTTTGTAGCTTTATTGTTCTCAGTGCAACTCCTGGTCATGCCCCTGCCTCTGCAGAACCATTCCTTTTTAATCACATGCAGGCTTCTGTTTTGATTTTAAAATTTCTCTCTAAACAATGCAAATGCAGAAATGTGTATGTCTATAAATTCATGAATGTGTGTGTGTGTGTGTGTGTTAGTGTATGTGTATTGGATAGTAAAATAGAGTTCTTTGTTACCAACACAATATCTTTTGATGAAAAGGTGGGCTCTCTGTTCTGGGAGCTGGGAAGTGGGACAGTTTTCCTAGCCTCACATGTACAAATGCAATTAATCATGCAGAAAAGAGTATTGTATGCAGTAACCTTGATTACATTTTCCAACATCTCTTTCAGTTTCCTGTGGGAGGACAAAAGGTAACAGAAAGTTCCTTCTACAGTGACAATAAACAGGAACACAGTTCTTGCATAAGTGAATCTGGGACAAGCATCCCTACTGTGTTGAAGAGCATTTTGTCTTTTACTCTTTTTCTCCTTGAAAAACTAGTTTCTAGTGAATACATACTCTTGTTACAAACCTTGGGGATCAGACTGCTTTGCATTTAATCAAGGTTAGGGACAAACCATATGCTAATCTGATTCTATCTGCCTAAGCCATGCCATGAAGGTGAAGAAGCTGAACTTGCTGTTGAAGACAAGCAGGTTCGCTTAAGGTCATCATCTCAATGTCATGGTTTTTGACCTCAGTGGGAACCTCAACCTGCGACTCTTCTAGAGGGGAGTTGGCATTGAGCTGCTTCATGTTCTGCCTGCTTTGACAATGCAGAGAGCCTGGCATAAACTCTTTTTCCTAGAAGTTCTCTTGGTAAACTGGTCTTCATGTCAATTTCCAATGAGGGAACCTTGCACACAGATATGTGATTTGCATCCCTTATGAGATGAGGAGAGATTCTTCTATCTTAGGCTACATGAGCCCAGTTGCTGGAGCATTTTCAGTTCTTTTCACAGTGGGCAAATTTCCAAGGTCTGGGCTCAAACTTGACTGAATTCTCCTGCCATTTCCATCCCAGTGAAAGACTCTTAGAAAGAGTCAGTTTCCCCAGAATATGATCACAGCATAAAAATAAGGCCTTTTTAGGTGTAAACAGCATCATTTCAATCTCTGTCTTTAGAGCTATATTGAGAAGACCACAGTCGCCAAACTCTCATGAGACAATCATATCAGTAAGTCTCCTCATTTTTCAGTAAAGGGAATATGTGACAATCTGAACGTTGATATAAACGCTTCAGATTTACATAAAATAATGTATAAAGGATCTGGCACTGGGTCTGGCATATTTTGGACTCAATTAATGTCCACTGGAGATTGGCATCTATTGGTAGCAGCTTCCTAAATAGCAGAACAACATGCAATCCTTTAGACACAATAATAAAATCTAAGGTGGCAGGGAGAGGTTTGTCCTTCCCAACCTTCTAGACCATCTCCATTCCGTTTCCTAGAAGTCATTGACTCTCTGTCCTAGTGCCTCTAATGACGGGTACATGTGTTCCCTGCATCCCCCTGAATGAATGGAGTTGAGCATCCTGTGGAGTGCAGCGGTTTAAAACTTAGAAATGGACTCTGGAACAAGGGAAAATAACTCAAAGGGAGTCTGGGTTCTTCTTTATGTTAGCATAAAGATTTCTGACTAATCTTCCCAAATGACTGAGGTCCAACTCTACTGTCTGTGAGTGGGAGAGAAATGCTTGGGAGAAAGAATAGAGATGTAATATGTCAAGGAGCTATGTGACCTCTGTGGTGGTAGTAACTTATGAAGTGAATCATTAGCTGAGTAAGATGATGTATGTCTGTGTATGCAAATGCAACAGAAATGTCTCATCATACACATACACAAATCTGGCTGGCAAGAGGAAAGAAAAAGTCTTCTAAAAACAAAACCTTGCAAGCTAGGGAGATAAAGGAAAAACAAAACCAAACAAAGAGCAGCAAAGCAGAGCACCTATCCTAAGAGGTAAAAGTAGTCAAGTATCAAGCCAAAGAACAGTGGGAGCACTGTGATCTGTCACTGGGCCTCTGTCACCCTGGCTCTAGGTTATAGCAGCCTGACTTCCTCCTTCCACTTTGCCCTGGGCTGTAGCCCTTGGAGTGTGGCTTTGTCTTCCACTAAGGCACTCACGCATGGATTGGTAGGATCTTAGACCTGTCCGTGCCCAACCTGCTGAAACACACTTCAGTGAACTCAAATGCCTTATCACAGAACCATGACACCACATTGCTACCTAGAGCTAGGCCTGTGCTGAACATTACACTTTCTATACTGAACCAGTCTCTTAGGATTTCAGATCATTTATTATTTATTATAAACCCTAGTAAGATTTGGTTGCTGGGAAGTTTTTTGTGATGTTGTTTTGGTCGATATGCAGAGTTCCAGCTACCATGGCTAGGTATATATTATGTAATCCACACACTTCAATGTAGTAGCAGAATGAATAGTGTCTTAGAATCCTACTCCATGTAAACTCTATTAGATGAGACTTTTGCCATTGGATGAGCTACTTTGGCCAGCTACCTTGCTTATTTTAACATAAGCATTCAGCTTGAAATTTAAGTTTCCTTTAAGCTTTCATGCAGAGTCAGAAACTGGCATATGTTATTCAATGGTCTCATTTTTATTACTTGCGTTGGAGAATCATCTGGGCTGTCCAGGAGACACATGAGCTCCTGCTAGCTCACTAAATACTTCAAGACTCAGCTTCCCCATTTGTACAATAGAGATCATAACAATGCTTTGCGAAGAGACCTAAGTGAGACACAAGTCCAGAATAAAGCATACTGGATGTGGAGAATGTCACTGTTTATTATTACAAATACTGTCATTTTATGTGTACATACATGCCACATGCATATATTTTTGCATATATATTCACACGTAGGGTGCACAAGCTGGGTGCATGTGTCAGGTGTATATGTAAGTTTATACATATGCAAGTGTAGCCCAAGATTGATTAGGAGTCTTCTACAATTACTCTTCACCATTTTTTGAGGAAGAATCTTTCAGTTGGAGCCAGAGCCCAGTATTTTGTGTGAGTGTTGTTGATCTGAACTCTGGCCCTCATATTTGCATGGCAACAGCCTTATCCACTGAGCCATTTCCCCATCCCACAAACACAGTTATTAATAAAGCAATACCAGCTTGCCCTTCTCCAGACACTGAAGAGATAGTTTCATTTAATATTCTTTCTGTCCTTCTGAACAAAACTCAAAACTTTGCACACATGGCTTTACTTTAACTGGAGAACCATGGTCTGTTTTAAATGGTTCTGTGGGTGTACTGGTAATTTTTTAAGGAAAGACTACTCTAAAATGGAAGTCTTTTATTGACAAAATGCAATAAAACCCAGCAGAATTCAATTACCCCTTGATTGGGTCAGGTCAACCAAGAAGGGAATGAGGGAACTGTACATTTGAAATCAACAAATTGAATTTAGTGCCTTCTGCAACCTCAGCAATTGCTTCCTCACTCCTTCACACAAGATCAGAGGTAGACCCAGCAGCTTCCAGATTCTCAGCAGGCATGCTCTATCTCCAATGAACAGCTTTTGACCCTTGTTTAGCTTCTAAATTAATGATGTTTGCTCATAAAATTACTGCAGCTACAAAATATATGTTGAGTGTAACCTCTCTTCTTCTGCAACAATACACATGAAGATGAAGATGTACATACATACATACTTGTGTGCATACATGTTTGTATACACACACACACATACACACACAGGGAAGGAACTCAGTTAGGAACCTGGTGGCCGGAACTGGAACAAAAACCATTAGCAGAAAATTGCTTACCAGCTTGCTTCCCAAGGCTCTCTCAGACTGTCCCAGGTTTGTACCACTTCCAGTGGGATGAGCTTTCCCCCATCAACCATTTTTAGAATGCCATACAGATTTGCCTATAGGCCAAGCTGATGGAGGCATAGTCTCAACTGAGATTCCTTCTTCCATATGACTCTAGTTTGTGTCAAACTGACAAAAGAACCTAACCAACGATCATCACACAATGTTCAAATGCATGGATGAAGTCTGCTGTAACAACTCTTAGCTGACATTATCCTTCATAAATTATCTTCACTCCTTTTTTCAGATCAAGTACTCATCTAGAATTCCACTTCCATTTCTCGTTCCCCTCATTTCACATCAGTGAACAGCTGATGAGCCTAACACTCCACCATCTATCATTGACATTGATAGGTACAGTAGAGGTTGAATTTTGATTTTATTTCTTTATACATATGGGCACAGTTATCAATTCTGTTAAATGAACCTGATGAATTAGTAATTGAGATAGAGTTATTCAACAGAAGGTTCAGAAAGCAATGTTGATTCTGTCATCTCCTTCTTCCAAAGCTCTGGCCTCTGCTAACATGCCCCAGATGCTATACTTGAGTAGCAGGAATAGGCTTGACAGACACATGCTGATCTTGGAGGACATGCTGGCATATATCCAAATAGTGGTATTAGGGAACATGGATTTTGCTGATGGTGTGGTTTGGGTTTGTTTTACATACTGTTTATCTAAGAAAATATCGCTAATGTTCAAGTTAAAGCCAAAATCTATAACATGATTCTCATAGCCCTAACCCCACCCCAAGTGGAGGTTTCTGGATGTCTCTCCTCTTTAAGCACCATCCATCTCCTTCCTCACCATCTAACAGTTTTCTACATACACACTGCATTCCTACTCACACTGAATTCCCACCCACACTGTATTCCCACCCATACTGCATTCACACACATATTACATTCCCAGTCACACTTTATACCCACTCACACTGCTTCCCCACCCAAACTACATCCCCACCCATACTGCATTCACACACACACACACACACACACACCACACTGCAGTCACACAAACACACACCGCTTATTCACACATACTGCATTCCCAACCCACAATGCATTCCCAACCTACAATACATTCTCATCTACACTGCATTCCCACCCACACTGCATTCCCTCAGTGTGTTGAGCTATTACTTATGCAAAGGTTTGACACATGTTCATTTCTATTTTGTAACATTTTTAAATTTTAATTCACTTACCATGATATTGACCATTTTTGTTATTATCTTTATTTTAGTTTTGTATCTATGTGTTTCAACTCCATGTATGTCTGTATAACACATGGATGCCTGGTGCCCTCAGAGGCCAAAAGAGGTCAGTGTGTTCCCTAGAATTGGAAGTACTGAGGGTTGTGAGCCGCTTTGTGGGTGCTGTGGACCAAACTTTAATCTTCTGCAAGGGCAGCAAGTACTGCTGAACGCTGAGCCACTGCCCCCACTCAAATCAAAGTGTACAGTGTGTTAATATTAGTCTCTCCATGGCTGGATGGTGTGTGCCTATCACAACACTTGATCCCAAAACTGTTTCATCACCCCCCCAAAGAAATTTTGAGACACTTAGTCACCATGCCAGAGTCTCCCACTGCCAGCTACAGTAAAACATGAAGCTGGGATTTGACTGCATGGATTTGTTTATTCTGAATGTTTTGTACAAATGAAAGCATATAGTATTTGACTTTTTTACACATGACTTCTTTCACGGTTTCTCTATGGCATATCAAGCATAAGAACTTTATTACTGTTGCCCGCCGCTTTTGTTCCCCCTGGTAAGAACACACTCAGGGCAACCGGAATCTTCTGCGGCACAAGCTTTATTGCTTACCCCATCAGGAGCCAGTGGAGAAGAGAGCCAGAGAGAGAGATGGCGGAGCCCCCTCCCTTTTATGGAGGACTGTCCTCCGCCTCGGACGTGTCACTCCCTGATTGGCTGCAGCCCATCAGCCAGAGTTGTCGTCACGGGAAAGGCAGAGCACATGGGGTGGGAAACTACCCCAGCGCATGTGCAGATGGTTTGTTTACTACTTAGAACACAGGTGTCAGTGCCATCTTATAATGGCGAATGTGAGGACGGCTCCTTACATATTACTTTTATTGACAAGTAATGTTCTATTCCATACCATGTTTTATCCATTTATAAGCTTATGGACATTTGGGTTGTTTCCATTTTCCCTATTAAGAAAAATGATGCATGAATATTCTTATGCTAGTTTCTGGGTGAACATATGTTATAATTTCTCTTGCATACATATTTAGGAGTAAGGTTGCTGGAACCTCTGATAGCTCAATTTTTCCAGTTAAAGAACTGCTACACCTTTCGAAAGTGGCAGGCTACATTTCCTCCAGTACTGAATAATTTCCTATATCCTGTCATCGTTTGCTGCCCTTATAATCTTTTTGGAGATTAACCACTGCATTGACATTAAGTAGGATCTCATTTTTCCTTCTTAGTGTTTTTGATCTGGACAATTTCTGGTCATTTCTGAAGCTGTTGCTTAAAGGTACATTCCAGAAGGAAACATCCCTTGACTTTCCTATGCCCACCATAGGCTAGGATTCCCCTGAGAAACTCACCTTCCTTCAGGGTTAGTAACACTGAACTTCACCCAGAGCAGAAACCAACCATTCCCTCTCATTTCCCATTCCATGCCCAGCACCCACTCACTGTGTAAAACAGAGTTGCTTATCAAAAGCATGTTCAATGAATGACAGATTAAAGAGAGGGAAGAAAGGTAAATCATACTATGAGGCTATCTGCTTCAGAATTAATATGGTAAATGTTTCAGTCTAGTTCATTTCCCTAGCATTCCCAAAGAGCAGGTAATTAAAGAAAATCTGACCCAATCACCAGAACTCCTGTTCCTGATGCCTGTGCCACACTGTAACTTAACCTGTCTGTTAAGGGAAAAAGTCGTTCCATGAAATCAAGTGGATCATGCAAACTGTTCCCTAAGTCATGAATTAAAGTAAAAAGAGTGTTTCTTGGACTGGAGAAATGACTCAGCCAGTATAGAGTGCTGGCTGCTCTTCCAAAAGACCCAGGTTCAATTCCCAGCACCCATATGGCATCTTACAACTGTCTGTAATTCTGACACCCTCATACAGACATAAATACAAGCAGAACACCAATGTACATAAAATAAAAAATAAATAAATCATTTCTAAAAAGAATGTGTCTTTATGAAATGTCCAGCTTAATGATTTCCCTCCTCCTGCTACAAATGCAACTTCACTTCTAGATCTTTTGGTATGTCTGGGAGGTGTTCCTGAAAATTCTAATGACAGTGGCCCTTGGGACTCATTCCGATAACATTTATCCTGCTTGATGCCTTGTTTAGCTAGCATAAACAAGTTGATATAGATAATTTAAAAAGACTTTGGAGTCAGACATGAATTTAAACCCTTGCCCACAAAAACTATCTGGGTGTTTCAAGACAAATTATGTGATCAGTCTAAATTTGCATTTCTTTATCTCTAAGTGGTGAAGTGCAAAAAACGAACCCACATTCTAGAGTTTGTTGTAGATATTAAGTTAAATAATGTATTCAAAACAAAAGTGTTTCATCATGCTAGCTCTGTCGCTATTGGTATTATTTCATGATTAGTGTTACTGTATAAACTGGTGGAATGCATACACTGTGGACACTTTCAAAGGGGTTATTTACATTTAGCTTAGTAGGAAAAGCTAAATAAGGGTTGGCAATGACTGCAGAGACACTGTTACTTCTACATGTAGGTTCCCCAGTGAAACTCAGGTGCCACTGACAAGCTTCATTAATGCTGACTTACAAGTGTCTGCATTATTGCTGATGCACTGCCAACTCAACCTGAGTGGTCAGACATTCCTTTTGTAAACTTCCTAACTTTGGAACTTTGTAACCACTCAAGGCACATGTGCCAGGCCCCTGCCTGAGGAGTGCCAGCATTCAGGCCCCACCAAGTATTTGCTGTTTTGTAATGACTGTAGCAGCCTTCCCAGCCCCTGAAGATGGGAAATTGGCCAGGACCTGTCCTACAAGAAAAAAACTAATCTCACCAATCCCTGAATTTGCCACAATATCAGACCATATAATCCCTCAGATCCCAGGTCAATCTAGAGAGCTCTGACCCACTTCCTCAAAAAACCTTATACAAGCCCTGTGCTATGCTCAGTTCTCTGCTGCTTCTTGCCCAAGAGAGGCAATGGCTCTTCTGTATTTTTCCTTCCAGTAAATCTCTTGTGTGAGGTGTGTTGTGCAGTGACTTTGCATTCTTTGGCTCCTGACTGCCTGAATACATTTCCCATCAAAGCTGTAACACATTTCTGAAGAATCTTAGTTCCTGTAACATATTAGAGTCACCACTTTCTTCCAGCTCACACCCTTAAAATATTTGTGTAATATGACTTCTTTGGGTGGCTATAGTTGAAAGTGTTGCTTAAGCATTTCATTGGTCTCTATAATGGACTACTATGCTGTGTGAAATGCTCTCCTTGGGGAGCTTACAACCTAAACCTCTCAAGGGTTCAAGTTAGGACCTGGCAGAATGAAGACCGTCCATTCACTTATTCATGTACCAAATGCCTAATGAAAGCCAGCTTTAGGGTATACAGAAAAAAGAACCCAAATCCACACTTGCACAGAGACTGGTAGTCCCTACTGAGGAAGCAATACTGATAGGAAAAACAAACAACAGACAAGCATAATCATCTAAATAGCTTTACCAGTAACAAACACCACAAATGTTATGAAGCAGCTTGATGAGATTCAAAATGTGGGAAGAAGTGTAATTATATTATAATTCCAAATATTTTTTTTAAAAAGAAGTACAATAAAATGTCAAAAGGAAAGAAAGCACAATAGTGAGTAGTTAGCAGGAGGTTCCCAGGGAGGTTGTGATTATTGCAACTTGGTGGGCAAGCACAGGTAGAAAAGTCCATGGAAAATTCACAGAAAGATTATAACTGCAGCAGGTTAGGCAGGTTATGTGTGGAGCAGAAGGGTGGGCCCTAACACACTGAGGAAAGGGGCTGGAAACACAGAAGGGACCCAAGGCTTACTGGGCCACTTTCTTAAGTCTCAGCAGAAGGCTGGGCTTATTTCAGAGTCTCTCTCCCCTTCTCACCTCTGCAGGATGAATTACCATCTCTGTGGTATTCATTTCCATAGGTCAAGCTAGAATCTGTAAATAAGACTTACAAATTCTTCACTGGATGTTTCCTGGTGGATAGTGTTAGCAGATGTGACAGTGGGCATTTCAACTTCTACAATGTCAATTGTCTTCTTGCCTCTGATGGTTTCAGGCTGCAACAGGTGACCTTTGAAGTGCCCACCTGTGAGGGAAAGGAACAGCAGAAGCTGGCATTGGTTGGAGACTCCTCATCCTCAGCAGAATTCTTTGTCACCGTGGCTGTGTTCGCCTTTCTCTACTCCCTGGCTGCCACGGTCGTGTACATTTTCTTCCAGAACAAGTACCGCGAAAACAACCGGGGCCCACTCATTGTAAGTTGCTGTCTTTTTTGAAATAATTTCTGTCCCTTATACCTTCTTTGGCAAGTGCCAGAAGGGCTTTGGAGTCATCTGTGCCTGTGAGGCTGGAGTGTGAAAGGCAATCATAGTTGATATCATCCAGATCTCTTGCATCTACAATAGAAAACACAATGCCTACTGATTTCTGAGCCCTGGGATGGGAACGTAGCACAAGATCTGGTAGAAATCATTTTGAAAACAGAACAAACGAAGGCTAGGAAGCCCATGAGACCCAGAAAGAACAGTGAGGCCTGATGTGACCTTATAGTTCCAGTATTATGGAGTTAGGCAGCCACTATTTTCAGTAGCCATGGTTTTGCTTTTTCTGCAATGCATTGTTTCCTTATTATATGGTAGCCTGAGCAACAAACTAGTTAAATTGAACCTCTCTCCTCCCACCACCCCAGTACTCTCCACTCTCCCCATCACACCCTTACTCACCCCACCAACCATTCCGTTCTCTTTGAAAGTGGTTCAATGACTCAAATTGGTGAAATCAATATAGCCTTACATGTTACTTATCCTGATATGACCATGTATAACCATGTATGTACCTAAAGAGGAAAATAAATATATTTCACAATTTACAGCTATATTTACTTAAAAGTCAATTTTTCTGAAATGATCTGCATCTAAAAATGTCTTATTTGCTTTTTTCTCTTAATAATTATGTTAGTTACCTTTTTGTTCTGATAACAAAATATCTAAGATAATTAACTTACATAGGAGAAGGGAATTGGGAGGCTTGTGGTTTTAAAATTGCAGCTTATGATTAGATAGAGTTATTATTCTTAGACATCAGGTAGGAGTGCCAGCTAACCATAGTGAGTAGCAAACTGCTAATCTTACGACCAGAAAGCAAAATAGTGAGGGGCTCGGGATCCCACAATCCTATCAAAAGGCATATTACACCAGTGTTCTAAGGACCACGTATAGGGCCATATGTCCTATCCACTCTCTCCTCAAACATCCACCATGGGAACTAATTATTTTATGCACAAGCCTTTGGGAGACATTGAATGACCAAATAATAGCAATTATATACTCCCATTTTACAGAAGAAAGCAGCCGTTCCTGCCATTACAAAGCTTATTGCATGTCATCTTTATAGGCTACAATTCATTGGAGACAGTGGAGAGTAACTATATTGTCAGTACTGACAGCAGAGAATTGTCTAATGCTTGGGTGAATCTTCTTTGGCTATGAGGTGACATACAATTTCTTGCTCTCAATAAAATCAATATTCATAACCTGCTTGTCTATTGGGAGATTATTAAAATATTTTTGATTATAGATTACTATGTGATTTGAGGTCTGTATGTCAGAAACAAGAAAATAGCAACATCGCTATAATAAACTCCATCTCTTTTCATGTGCTTTTCGTGCCTGCACTTTTCTCAACAGTGTATAATACACCCCAAGGTATTTGGAAGATAAGTGAAGAAAAATAAAAAGTCATCTATCTCAGAGACATAAACCTGCAATACAATTTAGGTTTTTAGATTAATAATAACTTACTAACTGTATAGAAAATTTTGTTATTTTAGACAAGTGTGCATTAATAATAATTTTACAGTCAATCAAGCTCCTTAGGGAGCCAAGGACAATTAAAAAGTAATTTAAACTCCATGTATACATTTTTGTTGCAAAGAAATACAATATGGTAATCAATAAAGTGCTTTGAAAAATAGGATAGTAGGCTATAATTCTTTGGGAAATTAAAATAGAAATTTAAGTTCAAAGCACATAAATAATAAATCTGCCAACTACTAAGAAATTTGTTTATTTTTTGATGACTCACAAAAAAAATCAAATAAGTATTAATTCTATCATTTCAAATTGATACAGTACCATTATACTTCCAAAGGCTCACACTGAGACTATGCCAGAAATCCTTTTCTTTCAAGTAGTGTTCATAGGTATGGAGAGTTGTATAGAATTCCTTTAGTAAGTCATATCTCTTCAATCTGATCTATAGATTATGGAGAAGTGAACAAATTGGGAAGGGCACCTGCAAGGGTGTCTGTTTAGCGCTCTGTGGTCAGCGAGAAGGAAGAGTGCAACCTCACACCTGTAGCATCTTTGGGCTGGTGCCTTTTTCTCTCATCTCAAAATGGAAGCCGAGTCGCTTCACGTCTCCTGTGATATACTTGGAAGAGAGTGGCAGCAAAGCAGGAAGGAGGTTCTTTGGGTTTGGGGGGGGGGGTTGTTTGCTTGTTTGTTTGTTTGTTTTAGATGAAGAAGACACTCAGAATTCTAAGGGCCAAGGCAAAATCCTCATTCCAAAGAAAGAACTCTGCACGGCCAGTTTACTCATACACTGGGAAAAAGTCCATTTGTTATTTTAAACGAAAAAACTTATTTTAGTCACATAAAATCATTTTGTTGAGTCATGCTGTTCTAGCCCTGCGCAAATAGTCTTTCTCATCAACAAATGTCTAATGAGATCAAAAGTTATATAATACACCAAACAGGTTTATTATTATTATTACTATTATTATTATTATTACATCCTAGGGTTATATCCTAGGGGAAGGGACAAAGAAGAGATAATTCTACTAATGAAAACAGAAAGAGCCCAGTATGAAACTTCTGTGATATTAAGAGAAAATCCAATAATCAAAGTTTATTTTTAAAAAAGCATATATCCTAGGGATCCGACAGGGAGACATCTTGCAGTTGGTAGAGCTGTGAAGAGCAAACCCTCTTGGTTCCAATCTTGCCACAAGTTGCTGCTCACAAGGAGCCAGTGTAAGCAGATGCAGCCTTGGGATGATTTGGATGATGCCCACTCAACTCTCTGTTATTAGAGAGGCACTTGCTGAGGGTCTAACCATTTTCCTAGTTCTTACTCCATCTTGTATATGTAGAAAGATGGCCACTGGCCATGACTGCAGCAGGCCCTTCCCCTTACCATTGATTCTTTGATGTTTTCACTGTTTCGCCTTTGGTAGTAGTTTGGTTTCCAGTGCTGTGACGAACTTAGCCTAAGAGAGAAAGTGTTTGTTTGGCTCCCAGTGCCAAGTTATAGTTATAGTCCATCACTGTGGAGAAGCCAAGGCAGCTGGAACTCTAAACAGCTAAGTCACATCACAGCCACAGAGCAAAGAGCGAAGAGTTATTTCATGAAAGCTAGTGCTTGACTCACCATCTCTACTCTTATACAGTTGAAGACCAAACCCAAAGAACAGTCATCCCATCTCCATTAAAGTAATCAAAACCAAAATAACTTCCTACAGACACACCAAAGGCGAGTCTTCTTACACAACACTTCATGGAGAATTCCTCCTTAGACTATGTCAAGCTGACAATTAAAACTGAACATCACAATATTTTGGATTTTTTTAGAACATACACTTGAATTTTTTTTAATTATATGATTTGAGATGGCTCTGGTCAGTCTTGCAATATGATATAAAGAAGTGTTTTTAATTACACTAGCAAGAACTGATTCCATCAGCTTTACAAAATCAGATACCTATCTGAAAACAAACAAATTCCCATGGTGATTTACAGTCTTCTAGGATATGACATCATACATTGTAAATGAGAGAAGTGAGAAGGATGACACTACTAAAAAAACCCATGAATCCTAACAATGACATCAACTCATACTCCATGAACTAACAGAATATATTGAGTTGGCTTAGTGTTCACAACAGCCCTAGTTTATATTATTGTTCACATAGCTAAGTAATGGGAAGATTGGGAATGTCATCAGCTCTTCTATACCACATCACCAGCAGGTAGGGAGTATCAGTTAAACCCAAATCAAGAGCCCCTAAGCCATCATGTAAGGTTCTCAATTCCATAGTCTACAAAAGTTGTATCAGGGAGATGTATGTGAGGCTATGAGCACCCGGTAACATATTTGCTATGTCTGCTACATTGGAAACAGATGGTTTCTAGGTTCTTCTGACCACTCAATATCTATGTGGGCTTATGAAGTTACTGTTATATATTTCTAATGCTAGAACAATGGGAAACAACATTTGGGGTTTATTCTTTTGCCAATAACAGGAGAGGAAGCAGGCTTCAGAATGGCCAGGTTGATGTGTTATAAGTCAATGAAGCACGTATATCAGTGGCTACCTAAAACTATTTTAATCTACTAGAAAAAATGATAAAAGTATCTTTTTAAAGTAGAAATGAGAATTTTAATATCTTCAGAAGGAAGTTAATGGCTAACAATGCTGAGTGATCCAGAAACAAGAGAACTGACCCATAGGAGTGAGCCAGCTGCCATATCTGCTACAGTGACTTGCTATTTGGTTGGACAGATGCCAGCTCTCAGAAAGCAGTAGTCATCTGAATGGTACATGTCTGAGGAATTGAAATGTCTCATCTGGTTATGTTTTGTCATGTTTCACAAAGTATGGCTTTCAAGCCAGTCTTTTACCCAGGATTGTGCATCATGGTATTCTGGATCTTTTCAGATCTCATGTCAAAAGGGATTTAGGTTTTCTCAACTGAATGTGAAGTTGGTTTAAAAGAATGACTTGTCTTACATGACTGACAAAATGCACTAAGGATGCGTAATGTAAGCAGTGGTCCACATCCCTAACCAGCATCAGTGCAATGCTGTAAGAAGAAGTTTAGCTTAAAGTGACTATTCTAGGAATTACAACCTTTCTCAATACGTACCTTAATATTTTATTTTTAAAGAAGGGATGGAGGGAGGGAGAGAGAGGGAGGGAGGACAAATGAAAGAAGATGTATTATTTGAACTCTCTTATCCAACTGCACAAAGGTGTCCAATTTGATAAGAGGTGGCTTATGATTCTGGGGGAGTTTACCCACTGTACCACATACTGCTATGCTGGCTTGCATTTATATTTTGTCCAGTGTTTCACAAATATTTTTAATATGTTCTCATTTAGGCACAAAATAATCCTGAGAGAAAAGTGGAACAATGAGTCAACTCTCTTTTGCAAACTCAGTGTAATTATCCACAAACATTGGAAAGCTGGTCTGGGAGCTTCGGAGCCAGGCTGTTACCAGAAGACAGGTGCACAGTGAGGGCTAGAACTACCCTCTAATGGTTATGGTTAAACCACAAAGTCTTAGGCTGAAGTCCGATCTTTTGACCTGTGCTTAAATAGATGGAAGCCTGTTATAGTCTCTGCACAGGTGCTGTAAGGACAGAGGAGTAGAGGCTAGCAGGCCCTGTATAGGGAAAGGCACACTGTAGTGAGAAGTCAATGATACCAGATTCTAACATTCTTTTTTTTTTCCATTTTTTTATTAGGTATTTAGCTCATTTACATTTCCAATGCTGTACCAAAAGTCCCCCCATACCTCCCCACTCCTCTACTCACCCACTCCCCCTTTTTGGCCCTGGCATTCCCCTGTACTGGGGCATATAAAGTTTGCAAGTCCAATGGACCTCTCTTTCAAGTGATGGCCTATTAGGCCATCTTTTGATACATATGCAACTAGAGACAAGAGCTCCGGGATACTGGTTAGTTCATATTGTTGTTCCACCTATAGGGTTGCAGTTCCTTATGTTCCTTGGGTGCTTTCTCTAGCTCCTCCATTGGGGGCGCTGTGATCAATTCCATAGCTGACTGTGAGCATCCACTTCTGTGTTTGCTAGGCCCTGGCATAGTCTCACAAGAGACAGCTATATCTGGGTCCTTTCAGCAAAATCTTGCTAGTGTATGCAATGGTGTCAGCATTTGGAAGCTGATCATGGGATGGATCTCTGGATATGGCAATCACTAGATGGTCCATCCTTTTGACACACTTCCAAATTTTGTCTCTGTAACTCCTTCCATGGGTGTTTTGTTCCCTATTCTAAGAAGGGGCAAAGTGTCCACACTTTGGTCTTCATTCTCTTGAGTTTAATGTGTTTAGCAAATTGTATCTTATATCTTGGGTATCCTAAGTTTCTGGGCTAATATCCACTTATCAGTGAGTACATATTGTGAGAGTTCCTTTATGATTGGGTTACCTCACTCAGGATGATGCCCTCCAGGTCCGTCCATTTGCCTAGGAATTTCATAAATTCATTTTTTAATAGCTGAGTAGTACTCCATTGTGTAAATGTACCACATTTTCGGTATCCATTCCTCTGTTGAGGGGCATCTGGGTTCTTTCCAGCTTCTGGCTATTATAAATAAGGCTGCTATGAACATACTGGAGCATGTGTCCTTCTTACCGGTTGGGACATCTTCTGGATATATGGCCAGGAGAGGTATTGCTGGATCCTCCCTTAGTTCTATGTCCAATTTTTTGAGGAACCGCCAGACTGATTTCCAGAGTGGTTGTACAAGCTTGCAATCCCACCAACAATGGAGGAGTGTTCCACTTTCTCCACATCCACGCCAGCATCTGCTGTCACCTGAATTTTTGATCTTAGCCATTCTGACTGGTGTGAGGTGGAATCTCCGAGTTGTTTTAATTTGCATTTCCCTGATGATTAAGGATGTTGAACATTTTTTCAGGTGCTTCTCTGCCATTCGGTATTCCTCAGGTGAGAATTCTTTGTTCAGTTCAGAGCCATATTTTTAAATTGGGTTATTTGATTTTTTGGAGTCCATCTTCTTGAGTTGTTTATATATATTGGATACTAGTCCCCTATCTGATTTGGGATAGGTAAAGATCCTTTCCCAAACTGTTGGTGGTCTTTTTGTCTTATTGACAGTGTCTTTTGCCTTGCAGAAGCTTTGCAATTTTATGAGGTCCCATTTATCGATTCTTGATCTTACAGCACAAGCCATTGCTGTTCTATTCAGGAATTTTCCCCCTGTACCCATATCTTCGAGGCTTTTCCCTACTTTCTCCTCTATAAGTTTCAGTGTCTCTGGTTTTATGTGGAGTTCCTTAATCCACTTAGATTTGACCTTAGTACAAGGAGATAGTAATGGATCAATTGGCAATCTTCTACATGATAACAGCCAGTTGTACAAGCACCATTTGTTGAAAATGCTGTCTTTTTTCCACTGGATGGTTTTAGCTCCCTTGTCAAAGATCAAGCGACCATAGGTGTGTGGGTTCATCTCTGGGTCTTCAATTCTGTTCCATTGGTCTACTTGTCTGTCACTATACCAGTACCATGCAGTTTTTATCACTATTGCTCTGCAGTACAGCTTTAGGTCAGGCATGGTGATTCCAACAGAGGTTCTTTTATCCTTGAGAAGAATTTTTGCTATCCTAGGTTTTTTGTTATTCCAGATGAATCTGCCGATTGCCCTTTCTAATTCGTTGAAGAATTGAGTTGGAATTTTGATAGGGATTGCATTGAATGTGTAGATTGCTTTTGGCAAGATAGCCATTTTTACTATATTGATCCTGCCAATCCATGAGCATGGGAGATCTTTCCATCTTCTGAGATCTTCTTTAATTTCTCTCTTCAGAGACATGAAGTTCTTGTCATACAGATCTTTCACTTCCTTAGAGTCACGTCTAGGTATTTTATATTATTTGTGGCTATTGAGAAGGGTGTTGTTTCCCTAATTTCTTTCTCAGCCTATTTGTCCTTTGTGTAGAGAAAGGCCATTGACTTGTTTGAGTTAATTTTATATCCAGCTACTTCACTGAAGCTGTTTATCAGGCTTAGGAGTTCTATGGTGGAATTTTTAGGGTCACTTATATATACTATCATATCATCTGCAAAAAGTGATATTTTGACTTCTTCCTTTCCAATTTGTATCCCCTTAATCTCCTTTTGTTGCCTAATTGCTCTGGCTAGGACTTCAGGTACAATGTTGAATAGATATGGAGAGTGAACAGCCTTGTCTAGTCCCTGATTTTAGTGGGATTGCTTCAAGCTTCTCTCCATTTACTTGGATGCTGGCTACTGGTTTGCTGTTGATTGCTTTTATCATGTTTAGGTATGGGCCTTGAATTCCTGATCTTTCCAAGACTTTTATCATGAATGGGTGTTGGATTTTGTCAAATGCTTTCTCAGCATCTAACGAGATGATCATGTGGTTTTTGTCTTTGAGTTTGTTTATATACTGGATGACTTTGATGGATTTCCGTATATTGAACCATCCCTGCATCCCTGGGATGAAACCTACTTGGTCCCGATGGATGATTTTTTTTTATGTGTTCTTGGATTCCGTTAGCAAGAACTTTATTGAGGATTTTTGCATCAATATTCATAAGGGATATTGGTCCGACGTTCTCTATCTTTGTGGGGTCTTTTTGTGGTTTAGGTATCAGAGTAATTGTGGCTTCATAGAATGAGTTGGGTAGAGTACCTTGTGTTTCTATTTGGTGGAATAGTTTGTGAAGAACTGGGATTAGATCTTATTTGAAGGTCTGATAGAACTCTGCACTAAACCCATCTGGTCCTGGGCTTTTTTTGGTTGGGAGACTATTAATGACTGCTTCTATGGGGATGTAGGGCTGTTTAGATCATTAACCTGATCTTGATTCAACTGGTATCTGTCTAGAAACTTCTCCATTTCATCCAGGTTCTCCAGTGTTGTTGAGTATAGCCTTTGGTAGAAGGATCTGATGGTGTTTTGGATTTCTTCAGGATCTGTTGTTATGTCTCCCCTTTCATTTCTGATTTTGTTAATTAGAATGCTTTCCCTGTGCCCTCTAGTGAGTCTGGCTAAGGGTTTGTCTATCTTGTTGATTTTCTTAAAGAACTAGCTCCTCAATTGGTTGATTCTTTGAATAGTTCTTCTTGTTTCCACTTGGTTGATTTTGCCCCTGAGTTTGATTATTTCCTGCCGTCTACTCCTTTTGGATGAATTTGCTTCCTTTTGTTCTAGAGCTTTTAGGTGTGTTGTCAAGCTGCTAATGTGTGCTCTCTCTAGTTTCTTTTTGGAGGCACTTAGAGCTATGAGTTTTCCTCTTAGAAATGCTTTCATTGTGTCCCATAAATTTGGGTATGTTGTGGCTTCATTTTCATTGAACTCTAAGAAGTCCTTAATTTCTTTCTTTATTCCTTCCTTGACCAAGGTATCATTGAGAAGAGTGTTGTTCAGTTTCCACGTGAATGTTGGCTTTCTATTATTTATTTTGTTATTGAAGATCAGCCTTAGTCCATGGTGATCTGATAGGATGCATGGGACAATTTCAATATTTTTGTATCTGTTGAGGCCTGTTTTGTGACATATTATGTGGTCAGTTTTGGAGAAGGTTATATGAGGTGCTGAAAAGAAGGTATATCCTTTTGTTTTAAGATAAAATATTCTGTAGATATCTGTCAGATCCATTTGTTTAATCACTTCTGTTAGTTTCACTGTGTCCCTGTTTAGTTTCTGTTTCCATGATCTGTCCATTGGTGAAAGTGGTGTGTTGAAGTCTCCCACTATTACTGTATGAGGTGCAATGTGTGTTTGAGATTTACTAAGGTTTCTTTAATGAATGTGGCTGCCTTTGTATTTAGAGCATAGATATTCAGAATTGATAATTCCTCTTGGAGAATTTTACCTTTGATGAGAATGAAGTGCCTCTCCTTGTCTTTTTTGATGACTTTGGGTTGGAAGTCAATCTTATTAGATATTAGAATGGCTACTCCGGCTTGTTTTTTCATACCATTTGCTTGGAAAATTGCTTTCCAGCCTTTCATTCTGAGGTAGTGTCTATCTTTTTCTCTGAGATGAGTTTCCTGTAAGCAGCAAAATGTTGGGTCTTGTTTGTGTAGCCAGTTTGTTAGTCTATGTTTTTTTATTGGGGAGTTGAGACTATTGATATTGAGAGATATTAAGGAAAAGTAATTGTTGTTTCCTGTTATTTTTGTTGTTAAAGTTGGCATTCTGTTCTTGTGGCTGTCTTCTTTTAGGTTTGTTGAGGGATTACCTTCTTGTTTTTTCTCGGGTGAGGTTCCCGTCCTTGTATTGTTTTTTTGTTTTTTTGTTTTTTTTCTGTTATTATCCTTTGAAGGGCTGGATTCGTGGAAAGGTAATGTGTGAATTTGGTTTTGTCGTGGAATACTTTGGTTTCTCCATCTATGGTAATTGAGAGTTTCGCTGGGTATAGTAGCCTTGGCTGGAATTTCTGTTCTCTTAGTTTCTGTATAACATCTGTCCAGCCTCTTCTGGCTTTAATAGTCTCTGGTGAAAAATCTGGTATAATTCTGATAGACTTGCCTTTATAAGTTACTTGACCTTTTCCCTTACTGCTTTTAGTATTCTATCTTTATTTAGTGCATTTGTTGTTTTGATTATTATGTGTCGGGAGTAATTTCTTTTCTGGTCCAGTTTATTTGGAGTTCTGTAGGCTTCTTGTATGTTCATGGGCATCTCTTTCTTTAGATTTGGGAAGTTTTCTTCTATAATTTTGTTGAAGATATTTGCTGGTCCTTTCAGTTGAAAAATCTTCATTCTCATATACTCCTATTATCTGTAGCTTTAGTCTTCTCATTGTGTCCTGAATTTCCTGGATGTTTTGAGTTAGGATCTTTTTGCATTTTCCATTTTCTTTGATTGTTGTGCCGATGTTTTCTATGGAATCTTCTGCACCTGAGATTCTCTCTTCCATCTCTTGTATTCTGTTGCTTATGCTCGCATGTATGTTTCCAGAGTTCTTTCCTAGGGTTTCTATCTCCAGCGTTGCCTCACTTTGAGTTTTCTTTATTGTGTCTACTTCCCTTTTTAGATCTAGTATGGTTTTGTTCATTTCCATCACCTGTTTGGATGTGTTTTCCTGTTTTACTGTAAGGACTTCTACATGTTTGGTTGTGTTTTCCTGTTTTTCTTTAAGGACTTGTAACTCTTTAGCAGTGTTCTCCTGTATTTCTTTAAGTGAGTTATTAAAGTCCTTCTTGATGTCCTCTACCATCATCATGAGATATGCTTTTAAATCCTGGTCTGGCTTTTCGGGTGTGTTGGGGTGCCCTGGACTGGGCAAAGTGGGAGTGCTGGGTTCTGATGATGGTGAGTGGTCTTGGTTCCTGTTAGTAAGATTCTTACATTTACCTTTTGCCATCTGGTAATCTCTGGAGCTAGTTGTTATAGTTGACTCTGTTTAGAGATTTTTCCTCTAGTGATTCTGTTACCGTCTATCAGCAGACCTGGGAGACAGGCTCTCTCCACTGAGTTTCAGTGGTCAGAGCACTCTCTGCTGGCAAGCTCTCCTCTTACAGGGAAGGTGCACAGATATCTTCCATTTGGACCTCCTCCTGGCCGAAGAAGAAGGCCCAAAACAGGACCTTTCCCAGAAGTTGTGTTGCTTTGGCAGGTCACAGAAGCTGTCAGCTTTTGTGGTGCACACTCTCACCTGTGCAGACTAAGTTCCTAAGTTTGGCAGAGTCCAGGAACCAAGTTGATGCCTGCTGCTCCTGAGGCAGAGGGCTTCCGAGCCAGGCGGACACCTGTCCTCTGGCTGGAAGGGTGGCCAGATGTCTGCGGCCCGAAAAGGGTGCTGCCTCAATGGCTCTGTGGCTCCCACCTGTCCCAGAAGCTGTCCCCTTCTGTGGTGCACCCTCTCACCTGTGCAGACTAAGTTCCTAAGTTCAGTGGAGTCCCGGAACCAAGATGTCGCCTGCTGCTCCTGAGGCAGAGGGCTTGAGATTCTAACATTCTTGCAGACATTTGTTCTAATAGTTCTTGTGTCTATTAAATAGTCCTACAAAGTGAAGTTGGACTTTTGTCCAATTTATTTTGCTGTTCAATATGATTCTATGTTTATTCCCTCTATACCAGACTTCCTCTATTGCCCCAAGACATTAGGTATAGCTTGACTCATTTCTGAGTCTATTACATTGGAGGGCATAAGTGACATTCTTCCCTTGGAATTCACTCTAGTGAATTTGTTTAGTCAAACCTTGACTTGGGCGAGATCATGGGTAGAACATGGATTTTTCAGTATCTGAGCTATTGAAACTAAAAGAGTCCTCTCTCTCTCTCTCTCTCTCTCTCTCTCTCTCTCTCTCTCTCTCTCTCTCTCTCTCTCTCCCTCTCCTTTCCCTCTCTCTGCTGCCCATACCCACCTTCCCTTATTTCTTTTTATCTTCTCTCTTATTTCCTTCTTCCCATCTTTTTCCTCATCTTGTCAGTTCTACTTCAAATCTGAGTGATTTTTACTGTAATAGTACTAAGCATCCTTAATGGGCCAACCAACATGAATGGGTGGATGAGTTATAAGCATTTGTTACATTAATAAAACTCACTATGAAGCTCTTACTAGTAGTCGGCCTGCTCAAGCATGTGAGCAGGGCTTTGGTACCCTAAGAAGGGGAATGGCTTCCTGAGATGGACCCATGTGCCCACATACCCAGTAGCATGAAATCTTTTTGAAGATTTCAAAGCATTTGGAAGCTGGCAGATAAAATAGAGAACATTGTTTTTTTACATTTTGGCCCAGACGCAATGGAATTGATTCTTGAACAACATCATTTGAAATCCCTGAGTGTACTCCCTGTTAATGGTAGATATGTTTGTCAGAATCCAAAGCCTGACTTGTCAGGCATGCACTATACTTTGGATCTGCTTGATTTCTGTGTAAAAAATGTTGACAACACAAAAGGGGTGAATTCACCTTTAAAGGAACTCTTAATCTAAACTACTATAAAACTTGCATGAGTAAATAGTTTCCCCACAGGAATAGCACAGATAGAAGCAAACAAATTAATCTGTTTAAAATGGCCCTAGCATACTATGGACATGCTTTATCACAGTTGATATCTACAGTTCTTTTAAGCTTTTTAATGATTAGTGAATTCTTAATTACAATTTAAATGGAGATAAATTTCCACTGTGTTTGGTATCTATTTTCACCATGTTTCTGTAATTAGTGAGTTAAACACAGGGAGAGCCTTAATAAAGCAAATGACTGCTTAAAGGATTAATGTTCATCTTCCAGAGCAGACAGCTCTTAGCCTCTGTTGGAAATATGTCTGCAGTGTTAGTGGATGGTCTCTGTCCTCTCCCCACCTGGTTTGTATTTGCTTCCTGTTTTGCCAGAGAACTCATCATCCAGATAGAAAGTCGGAAGCTAGAGAATTTGGCCATGCATCAAAAGTATTTTGTGTATGTGTATCTGTGTGTGAGCTTCCTGTTTTCAATGAATGCAAAATGAACTGTGAAGTGTTCCTACATACATCCTCTGATCAGTGATGCCTAACACATAGGAAAGAGAAGGGTGGTGTGTGCTTCGGATACTCCTACCCTATCCTAGTTCATTTGTGCTGCTAAGACAAAATGTCCAAGACAGGTAGTTGCTAAATCAGATTTCTTTTCTCCCTCCCATCCCCACAGTTCTGGAGCTAGGAAGCCAAGGTCTAAATGGTCACATATCTGGTCATCTGCTAAATGCTATTGTATCCTGATGAGATAACACTGTGTCACTATATCCTTCAGAGAGGAGAAACAATGTGATCTTGAACTATAGAAGTGGGAAGACCAGTGTGCCAAACACTGTATGAAAATTTTGTTTTTGAGTGGCTTAATAAGGAAGGAATCTACTTATCCTAATCACCTCTTTAAAGGTTCCACTTCATCTATCACTTTAGTAAAACATGCAGAATGCAAATTCACAGGCACCACGGTGCCTTCAGCATGCACATGATGTGAAAGCAGCACTATTGAGAGGAGAGACCTTTAAGAGGTACTTGAGCTCTGAAGGTTTCTTCCTGATCAACAGGATTAAAGCCCTCAAAGAAGAGGCTTCAGGTAGTATTCCACTTGCTTGTCTGCCATTCCACTATATGAAGACACGTAGCCTTTCAGCAGACACACAGACATGGTACCATCTTGAAACCAAAAAAAGACAAACTTCAACAGACAATTTAAACTGGACTTGGAGCCTGCAGAACAGTGAGGAACTAACCTGAACCTTTAGAAGCTGAAGTGAACTGAGAAACTGTCCCATTGACATTGGCAATATTTGATCTATGTCTTTTGTCACTAATAAGGTAATGTAGTAGATAGACATTTGGGATGCTGCTAAAGTCAAATGTCCTGTAGTAAGTCAATACAACTCACTTCTGCAAAGAGTTACCCAGCTCAAAATGTCACCAGGGCAGGGCTTGAGATATCATGATTTCACTGTGAAGTTTACAGCAGTAAACAGCAGCCATTGAACACCTACTTCATGCCTGCCATTATACTAGGTGCTTTTCATAATATTATGTAAGGATAGAACTTTAAATCCTCTTACTGAGATGTAAAGAAAGTGCCTGAAGATATTGACAAACTTCGCACAAGAGGCAATTTAAGTCTGACCTCAGACCTTTCTGAACTTATCTCTTTCCTTTCTCTCTCTCTCTCTCTCTCTCTCTCTCTCTCTCTCTCTCTCTCTCTCTCTCTCTCTCTCTCTCTCTCTTCTCAAGACTGGGTTTCTCTGTGTAACAGCCTTGGCTGTTCTGGAACTTTCATTGTAGTCTAGGCTAGCCTCAGACTCAGAGAGATCCACCTGCCTCTACCTCCCAAATGCTGAGATTAAAGGCATGTGACACCATGTCTGTCTCATAGTCATTTTCTTGAGTTGTGTGCCCACTATTAAATTCTCCATGCTCCACCTGTGAAGGGTAAGTTAGTCTCCACATATGCTCCTGAAAGAAACCCTACTTAAAGCTCAGTGGGTCAAAAATAAGTTGAAAATATGGAGGAAATTTATTGGGAAGAAGAAAAGGGTTGATTGGGAGGGAAATTTGAGAGGTAATTATTAAGATACATACATGCATGAAATTGTCCAAATAAATTTTAAATACATTAAAAGAGTAATACTCACGGATATTTAGACTGTACTTTAAATCCCAGGTTCTAGGCTAAGCTTCAAGGTCCTAAATCTAAATAATGTCCAGCTTCTAACCTCGACCTCCCAACTTTATTCCTATTGAACTTGAGCTCAAACTTCTGTCATGTGGAGTCAGTAAGAAGTGATAGTTAAGAATTCATTCTCAAGGTCCCAACTTTCTGTGCCAGAACATCAGTACAATCATCTGCCACCTATGTGACTTCAATAGGATTTAGAATCACTCCATGTTTCCATTTGATACCTAGGAAATAGATACAGTGCATTAGGCCATTGGTCAGGTTACCTGAGTTATTACACATAAAGACACTACAGCAATGGCAGGCATCCAGCAGGGGCTTATTAAAGTAAGACGTCATTTCCATCAACCTTATATTATACACCATGTCATTCATTGTGGGGTTTCCATGTAGCTGGTATTTAAGTCTTACTGGATGGGCCAACTGAAAAGCAGTGAATAGGTGAGCAGTATTTACTTCCTTATCTAGAGAATTGCAGTGAATTTCTTACTGTGCTGCAATGATCAAATATCTTTCATATTATTTTTTCATTCTTTGAGCCTGTGAACTCAGCTTAAGCTGTTGTCACTACAGATGAATGCAGTCAGGCTTAATAATATAGTTTCACTCTGTCTTCCATTTCTTGGTTACCTTTCTTTATGTTCCCCCTACAATTATGGTACTTATTTTTATTCTTTAAGGATAGAGAACAGAACACCAGCTCCATACACCTAAGTAGGAGCTTGAATACTATTACAGCTGGCAAATATGAAAACAGTGAAGTATGAGGAAGGCAATAGTGTAGCAAGAAAAAGCTTCGACAATCTGATCAGGGCATCCAGCTGGAAACTAACCTTAGCCCCTCACTCTCTTCCTATCACATGTCAAAGAATATAAAACATTTATTGGGGGTACATTCCATGTTCTATGGCATGCCTATAGAGGTCAAAGACAACTTACAAGAGTCATTTCTCTCCTTTTACCATGTGGGCTGCAGCGATGTAACTCAGGTCACCAGACTTGACATTAAGCACTTTATGGGCTGAGCTGTCTCAACAGCCCTGTTACCCTTTCAAGTGCTGAGTTCTGCCTCACTCCCTCATTTGAAGATGGCAAGCTACTCTTACCATTTCTTGAGTTCTTGCTTTGAATCCATAACAAGCATACTCACAGCTCTGGCTTCTCTGAGACATCCAGAAATACTGAAATGCCTTGTCTAATACCCAGAGTTCATTAGACATGCAAATAATGGCATCACATCCAGAGTTTGTTATTTTTGCAGCATTCAGCCTGTTTTCCCAGCTGGTTGTCTTAATCCTTATTACTTACTAGCAGAACCCTAACCAAGTAGTAGAGCCATATAAGGACGTACTTATAAATTTGGCTCTGGGGCAAGTAGGAAGTGTCTAAAAGTAAATACTATTTAATCATTTATGAGTGATGTAGCTATGGAAACAAATGAAAGACTAGCCAGGGTAAAGCTTCATCTTTGTTTCAGTTCCTATATAAGTTTTGAAAATCTCAACCTCCCTCTATGTTGTTCTGAAATATCTTTGAAACTGCAGTTCAACTCATATATACCATCCCAAAGCATGAGAGTTAAGCCTGAAGCTTGCTGTTTGGGTTGTAGTCTGATAGGTACATTGGGCATTTGAGTGGTCACTCCTAGGGACCAAAAAGTATGCAGATTAATAACAAACTAGAAATGACCCTACAACTTAGGAAAATTGTAATTGAGTCTAGAGAAAACCAGAGTTCAATGCAATTGTTTGAACTAAAAATTTTGGGGGTACTTCCATGGACTAGGAATTGAAAAAAATAATCACTATCTTCTTAAACTCTCCAGCTCCCATAAAGGCAGTACTATGCCCACTACAAATATTAGTTCAAATTTATGTTCACTCAGAGGCACGGTCTTCCCACAGTACTGTGTTACTATCCTATGTAGATATGGGAGCAGAAAAATGAAAAGAAAAGGACACTTACCAGACTCCTGGGTATATGCTGTGTAAATTATACATGGGGGGGATTACATTTGAGTGGCCTAATCTGTCATTATTCAGCTGGAGCTGGCCTTTGAATAACCAAGGCATGACCAGGTTATCTGAGGAAACAACTGTGATTTATCATTTCCAGTCAGGGAGGCAACATGGAGGCAAGAACTGGAAAGTTCACTCATGGATTGTGTGGGGGAGGGAGAATAGAGTCGATAGAGCTTGAAAGGGAACAGAAGGCAACTCAATTGAACTGAATGAGAAGATGATGTGACCACAAATTCAGTGGAGGATAATCTAATTGTAGGCATGTTTTGGCTCACCTGCTTCCTTCTGTGGAGAAGACAGCCTCCTCCTACTTGTAGAGTCCTGCTGAGCTATCCACCATGATGACTCACCTGACATTACATCAGAGTGAGCCAGCCACAGTCTCATCATGGACTGATTTATGGAGTAAATTTATCCTTCTTCTTGAAGAATATTTGGGTCTAGTTGATGGTGGCCATCCTGCCTGATATAAAAGTGTCCCCCAATCTCTATCTCTCTGTGGTCTCATGAGTGTGTGTGTGTGTGTGTGTGTGTGTGTGTGTGTAAGTGTACACACACTACAGATGCATGTCTGTGTAAGAGGATGGCCTTGGGTGTCTTCTCTCACCTTCCACCTGACTGAGAGTTACTTAGTTGCTCATTTTTTTCCTTCTTCATACATCCTGCTGCTGACCTACAAACTTCTAGGCATTCTTCTGCATTCATCTTTCAACTCTTAAAGGAGCAATGTGAATATAGACACTCATGCTACACTGCTGTGTTCTTACATGGGTTCTGGGGTTTCAAATTCCAGTCCTTATGATTACTTTGGAAGCACTTTACCCACAGAGATATCTCCCCATCACAGGAGACCTCTGCAAGGATAAAACAGAGCAAAGATGTGCAAATTCTAGAAAGAAAAGACAGTGGGAATGGAGAAATGAGAAAAGCAACTGGGCTCCTGAGTTCCACCACATTTGACTCTATCTTGACTCTACCCAAAACTCTAGCTATGTGAGGTACTGAATTTACTGTGACAATTGCTACTTTGATTTGGGATTCTCTTGCCAAATGAAATAATCTTGAACTACAGAACTCTTATGTCTGCAATTAAAAAGTTGTAATACAACATATGTCAAAAATATTATTGGAGAGATAAACATTTTCTAGTTTAATGGTTAGGTGGGTAGTAATTTATTAGTTGCTTAGCAACAGTTTACTTAGTCATATGATTAAAAGACAGTAAGGTAGAACAACTTTAAAAGTATGTTTATATTAATTACTAATGTTAGCAATTTTACCCCTTTTCAGTGGCTAAATGATGTTTCATTGTATGGAAACAAGATGAATTTTTTAACTTAATCTTAAACAGTGATTTATTCTCTCTCCTATGTAGCCTTGGATCTATGTTTGAGCATGCAGAAGTTGAGCTTTAGTCCCTGGGAGCTCTGGGGGTACTGGTTAGTTCATATTGTTGTTCCTCCTATGGGGCTGCAAACCACTTCAGCTCCTTGGGTCCTTTCTCTAGCTCCTCCATTAGGAACCCTGTGGTCAGTTCAATGGTTGGCTGCAAACATCCACCTCTGTAGTTTTCAGGCACTGGTAGAGTCTCTCTGGAGACAGCTATAACAGGTTTTTGTCAGCAAGTACTTGTTGGCATCCACAATAGTGACTGGATTTGGTGACTGTATATGGGATGGATCCCCAAGTAGGGTAGGGATGGATCCCCAAGTAGGGTAGTCTCTGGATGGTCGTACCATCAGTCTCTGTTCCACACTTTGTCTCTGTATCTCCTTCCATTGGTAATTTGTTCTCCCTTCTAAGAAAGACCAAAGTATCCACACTTTGTTCTTCTTTCTTCTTGAGTTTCATGTTGTATAAAAGTTGTATCTTGGGTATTTTGAGCTTCTGGGCTAGTATCCACTTATCAGTAAGTGCATATCATGTGTGTTCTTTTGTGATTGGGTTATAATCACACAGGATGATATTTTCTAGTTCCAGCGATTCCATTTGCCTACAAATTTCATGAATTTGTTGTTTTTAATAGCTGAGTAGTACTCCATTGTGTAAATGTGCTACATTTTCTGTATCCATTCCTGTGTTGAGAGACATCTGGGTTCTTTCTAGCTTCTGGCTATTATAAATAAGGCTGCTATGAACACAGTGGAGCTTGTGCCCTTCTAAACCACCAACCAAAGAGTACACATGGTGTAACTCATGGCTCCAACTGCATATGTAGCAGAGGATGGTCTTGTTGGTCATCATTGGGAGTAGAGGCCCTTGGTCCTATGAAGGTTCTATGCCCCAGTGTAAGGGAATGCCAGGGCCAGGAAGCAGGAATGGGTGGGTTGGTGAGCAGGGGAAGGGGATAGGGGGTTTTCAAGGAGAAACCAGGAAAGGGAAAAATATTTGAAATGTAAATAAAGAAAATATCTAATTAAAAAAGAAAGAAGCCAGGCGTGGTGGCACACGCCTTTAATCCCAGCACTTGGAAGGCAGAGGCAAGTAGATTTCTGAGTTCAAGGCCAACCTGGTCCAAAAGTGAGTTCCAGGACAGCCAGGGCTATACAGAGAAACCCTGTCTCGAAAAACTAAACTAAACTAAACTAAACTAAACTAAACTAAAAAATAAAAAAGAAAGAGAGAAAGTAACACACTAGAAAAAAAAATAGAATTTGAGCTTTAATTACCATGGAGAAAATCCCCAAATGGGCCACATGAGCATAAGACCCAGTGCTAGGCTCAGTGTATACTCTGAATATTTTGGCATATTATTTCTCACCATGGGTCAGTAAATGAACATCAAGACTGTTAACATAACATTTGGCTAAAAAGTGGAAAAACTAAACAAACCTTTGAAAATTTACAAGTTGGGGCTAGAGAGATGGTTCAGCAGTTAAGAGCACTGACTGTTCTTCCAGAAGTCCTGAGTTCAATTTCCAGCACCCACATGGTGGCTCACAACCATCTTTAATGGGATCTGATGCCCTGTTTTAATGTGTCTGAAGAGGGAGAAATGTATATATATATATATATATATATATATATATATATATATATATATATATATAATAAATCTTAACAACATTTATTTTAAAAAAGAAAATTTACAAATGATATTTAAGTAATGAAATGCTTTCATGAATCTCATCTTGGCTGTATCCACTACCTTCAGTTCTGGTGTGGCCAGAAGGTTGACAGAGAGCAACAAAAGAAGAAAGGTGGCAAATGTTGCCTGCTACAGTTGGCCTTGGAGAACCTCTACATAAATTATCTAGTTAAATCATTTCCTGTGGCTCTTCTTGTTTCCCCTGGCTCTTAGGCATACAAATTCTTGATTTGAGATAGGAAAAAGACCAAAGTCCATGGAACTGCTGTTCCTGGTTACAAAAGGCATCTGGTGTTTCTGATTAGAAGAGGCATCTGCTACTCAGAGCACACTGTAAATTTCATGAATCTCTGTCTTTCTAGTGTTTATAGTTATAAGCAACTTGGAGCAGATAGGACCTGCAGGGAGGAAAGAAATAATCCTGTCTTGTTATATTTTTGAAGATCTTATTGAGTTCCCTCCTGAATTTTATTCTTTCAGTACAAATACAGCTGTATGGATGACACTGTGCCCTTCTAATATTACAAAAGTAACAACCCATTCCTCACACCAACACCCAGAACCTCCTATACTGTGGCTATCAACTGCTCTTTAGAACCAACACTCATTATCCCATTAATTCCTCTGGGAATGGAGTTGGTGTTCCCCATTCCCTAAACCCATGTTGCATTCCCTGCTATACAAAATAACCTCCCTCTGACCCAACTCAGCCTATCAAAATCAGATTCATTCCAAAAGACCCTCCTCCTCTCTCTGTGAAGGCTTCTCCCTCTGTGAAAATCTCCATGTCTTTATGTCCTATGGTGAGTTTAATGAAATATCCTCCACATGTCTCATGTATTTGAATATGTAGTCAGCAGTTAAGCCTGTGTTAAGCATTTTCCCTCTTGCTAAGACAGAAGACCTGGCAGTCTTGTTACTTTTCTATCACTGTGATAAGACACCATGATCAAGACAACCTATAGAAGAGTTAATTGGGAGCTTACACTTTCATAAGGCTACAGTTCATGGCCATCATGGTGGGGAGCAGGGCTTCAGTCAGGCACACATAGCACTGGAGCAGTAGCTGAGTGCTCACATCTAATTCTGCAAGCATGAGACACAAAGAGCTAACTGGGAATGGCATAGAATTTTGCCCCTAGTGATATAACTCCTCCAACGAGGCCACACCTCTTAATCCTTCCTAAACAGTTCCACCAACTGGGGACTAATATTCAAACACATGGGTTTATGGGGGCCATTCTCATTCAAACCACCACACTGACAAAAAAAAAAAAAGCCTTTAAGGAATCAGTGGTCTTGTTTTTATCCAACCATTCAAGGATTCTGTCATCCTGACAAGGAAACCATTGGTTACAGGGCCATGACACAGCTGGTCACACTGTGTCCATAATCAGGAAGCACAGAAAACAGGGCATATGCTCAGCACATGTCTGCTGTTTATTCAGTCCAGGCCTGGTCTATGGAGTGGTAGTGCTCACTCATATTTATGGTGGGTCTTCTTGCCCTATTTAACCTAATCTAGAAACTCTCTCACAGCCATGCCAAGAGGTCTGTTTTCATTGTGATTGTAAGTCAAGTTGACAAACAAGCTATAAAGGAGAAAAGAATACTAACACTCCAGCTTTTGTGTCTGTTGTTCCCATACTAGAACTCAATTCCCCCATGCACAAACACCTGACTTTTCATTCTCAAACAAGCATCTACCTAAATCACCTTTATGCTACTGCATGGACCCAGAGAAACAGAACAAGTGATACTTTCAGCTGTAATTCCACAGGAAATTGTTTTCAGTTGCTTCATTCTATGTATGAAGCTAAATTGCTTTAGAAGACCTTCATTTTCTCACACCTTCACTTCTAACTAGGATTATTTTTGTATGCTACATAATTGTCCCTATTGCTGGAATTGCTCAGTCTTCCTCTTCTCGGGAGCACTGTTCTTGCAACAGTGCTGGTGTCTACTGATTTACAGTTAGGCATTATGCTAGCCACCCTCACCTGAGTCTCTTCTCCTTTTCTGCCCTCCCACTTTAGTACTTTATCTCTTCAAAACAGAAGTACTTTATTTCCCTCAGAGCTCTTGAATTGGGGAATGAGGTCAGAAATTAATGGTATCTCATCACACTTCTCTAAAAATACAAAATCTTCATTGGTTTGAGGACATGAGAAATAGGAGCCCATTTTCCCATCTAAAATTGAACAACAGCTAAGTAGGAGTGAAGGGGAAGGCTTATATTAAAAAGGCTGTATTTAATCAGCAGAAGTGAAAGCCGATTTCACTCTAAGAACTGTGTACATGAAAAGGTTTAATTATGAGGACTTGATATTCTGCTGCCTTTGTGCACTTTCACTTTATGAACCAAGACTTCCAGAAGTCTCTGAGGATGGCCTTCCCATTTTTAATAAGTATTGAAAATGAGGCAGTCCCGGAAGGAATTGAAAGAGGAAGGCAAGTTTTAATGCATGTGATTTCTTTTCTAAGTCTAGCAGCAACAGAAAGACAACGACTCAGGAACCTCGCAGCATTTTGTGTGCCTTCAGAGCACTGGGAGGAAAATAAGCTTCTGGGGAATCAACAGAGAAAGTATGGACTGCCAATTAAGGCAGCAGATCCATAAGGGAAGGCTTTATCATTGGTTACAGCCTCTGGATATATTGGTGTACATTCAGGAAGTTTTTGAAAATATTTATCTTGTGGAAAACAAAAGATTTCAGACAATTCCCAGAGACCAGCCACAGGGTTATCTTCCCATCACCATTGTGAGCCACAAAAACGCCTCTGAGCCTGTGAGCATGGATCTCCTGGTTGTAGGTAACTGCAGCATTAGAACTTGTATGTTCTTTCTTCCCACACCCTAAATAGAAATAAATTGCTGGAACTTCAAACTCCATTAATCATTGAACATAGAGAGAAATTCTCTCTATATTCAAAATATGTACTGTAGGCGACTTTGAAATCGGTCATTTCTGTGTTCTCTGTTTTCCCTAGTAAAGCACAAGAGAAGTTATCCCATGCCAGGGCCACACAGCTTGTTCATAGGAACCTGCTATTGCTAACACGTGCAAGTGCATGTGATTCTGATTTACCTATGTCATCATCATTTCTGTCCTGACATTCTGTCAGGTTGGTTAAAGCAGAGTATGTGGAAGGAATGTATGAATGAAAGTATGCAATTATTTTCCATTATTTATAGAAAAGCAGTAGCCCAACTGTCATTAGGATGCCTCTATAATGTTCAAAAAGACTTAATGACAATTTACCAAGAATATATACTACAATATATTAGGTTCCAAGTTACTATTGGTGGACAAAATCATTAGTTGAATGTAAGGGCTTTTTCTTCTTGTAATCTGAACTTCTGTCTTTCTCTACTGCAAATGATAGAGTCTGAAATATTTATGTGCCTTTATAATGACTACTTAACATTTATAGGCACTTGGTATTTGCCAACATGCTTGACAGTATTTATTAACAGGAAAATAACTGGTAGAAAATCTGACCTGGGACATCTGGGGAACAAGTCCCTTTAGATCAGAGTGTTCTGGGGTCTAATCTGGCCCATGATCCAAACTGATTCATTCTCGGAATGTCACCCAAGACCTCACACTTGAATTGCTCTTCTTTGCTAGATTTTGTTCCAAGAACCCAGAAGGTTAGAGTAATTATTGTGTATTCCAGTCACTTATCAATCCTTCTGAACTGCTAGCTAGATGTTCAGGAGGAAATGCTCATAAAATGCCATCATGAGAATTGTACTGTGGAGGCTTAGGTCCAGTCTGAGGGATTTAGTGGTTTTCACTGTCCATCAAAAGAACACAATGGGTGAACTGTGGCAATGTCTAGAGACACATATAATCTTTTCTATTGGAGAAGTTGTTAATGGCACCTAGATACAGATATCAAGTTGTCATAACCCTCCTATGAAATGAAAGACACCCTAAGCACAGTAAGAAGTGTGTCATGTGCAGTGATATGGACAAAGCTAGAGGCCATTGCATTAAGTAAAATCTGCTGGGCACAGAAAAACAAAACTTATGTGGCTTCATTTTCATATAGAATCCAGTGTTGAAGTGGAGAATCCTATTGAAAACTGATCTCTTTTGTTTATGCTTGTGGATTTACATAACAGCCTTACCCATCTTTGAGTAAGTATTCTTCATTTTTACCCGACACCTAACATATATACAGAAGTCATTATGTAGCTCCAGGAAGTAATGAAGATAACAACACTTGCTTCACAGAGTCCAAAATTCCAGGGGGTGGGGGGAGTGATAGGTAAACAAACAATTTAAATTAAAATTGCACTAAGACTTCAAGGTACAGTTAAATGAGTGCCATTTTGTGTGGTCTTGTGATTCATCGAAACAAATACTTTTTTTCAAAGCTAGCACTTTCAAATAAGCAAATAAGGAGATCAAGGGATACAAATTGGAAAGGAAGAAGTCAAAATATCACTATTTGCAGACGATATGATAGTATATATAAGTGACCCTAAAAATTCCACCAGAGAACTCCTAAACCTGATAAACAGCGTCAGTCCAGTAGCTGGATATAAAATTAACTCAAACAAATCAGTGACCTTTCTCTACACAAAGGAAAAACAGGCTGAGGAAGAAATTAGGGAAACAACACCTTTCAAAATAGACGCAAATAATATAAAATATGTTGGTGTCACTCTAACTAGGAAAGTCAAAGATCTGTATTCTAAGAACTTCAAGTCTCTGAAGAAAGAAATTGAAGAAGACCTCAGAAGATGGAAAGATCTCCCATGCTCATGGATTAGCAGGATTAATATAGTCAAAATGGCTATCCTGCTGAAAGCAATCTACAGATTCAATGCAATCCCAATCAAAATTCCAACTCAATTCTTCACTGAGTTAGAAAGGGCAATTTGCAAATTCATCTAGAATAACAAAAAATCTAGGATAGCAAAAACTATTCTCAACAATAAAAGGACCTCTGGTGGAATCACCATGCCTGACCTCAAGCTGTACTATAGAGCAATTGTGATAAAAAAAAGTGCATGGTGCTGGTACAGCAACAGACAGACCAATGGAATAGAACTGAAGACCCAGAAATGAACCCACACACTTATGGCCACTTGATCTTTGACAAGGGAGCTAAAGCCATTCAGTGGACAAAAGACAGCATTTTCAATAAATGGTGCTGGCCCAACTGGCAGTTATCATGTAGAAGAATGAGAATTGATCCATTGTTATGTCCTTGTACAAAGCTCAAGTCTAAGTGGATCAAGGAACTCCACATGAAACCAGATACTCTGAAACTTATAGAGGAGAAAGTAGGGAAAAGCCTCGAAGATATGGGCACAGGGGAAAAATTCCTGAACAGAACAGCAATGGCTTGTGCTGTAAGATTAGGAATTGACAAATGGAACCTTATAAAACTGCAAAGCATCTGTAAGGCAAAAGACACTGTTAATAAAACACAAAGGCCACCAACAGATTGGGAAAGGATCTTTACCTATCCTAAATCTGATCGAGGAGTAATATCCAATATATACAAAGAACTCAAGAAGCTGGGCTCCAGAAAATCAAATAAACCTATTAAAAATGGGGTACAAAGCTAAACAAAGAATTCTCAACTGAGGAATACCGAATGGCTGAGAAGCACCTGAAAAAATGTTCAACATCCTTAATTATTAGGGAATTGCAAACCAAAACAACCCTGAGATTCCACCTCACACCAGTCAGAATGGCTAAGATCAAAAATTCAGGTGACAGCAGATGCTAGCAAGGATGTGGAGAAAGTGGAACACTCCTCTGTTATTGGTGGGATTACAAGCTGATACAAACACTCTGGAAATCAGTCTGGCGGTTCCTCAGAAAACTGGACATAGTACTACAGGAAGTTCCAGCAATGCCTCTCCTGGGCATATACCCAAAAGATGCTCTAACTTGTAATAAGGACACATGCTCCACTATGTTCATAGCACCCTTATTTATAATATCCAGAAGCTGTAAAGAACCCAGATGTCCCTCAACAGAAGAATGGATATAAAAATTGTGGCATATTTACACAATGGAGTACTATTCAGCTATTAAAAACAATGAATTTATGAAATTCTCAGGCAAATGGGTGTATCTGGAGGATATCATTCTGACTGAGGTAACCCAGTCACAAAAGAATACAAATGATATGCACTCACTGATTAGTGGATATTAGCCCAGAAACTTAGAATACCCAAGATACAACTTGCAAAACACATGAAACTCAAGAAGGAAGACCAAAGTGTGGATACTTCATTCTTTCTTAGACTGGGGAACAAAATACCCATGGAAGGAGTACAGAGACAAAGTTCAGAGCAGAGCCAGAAGGAATGACCATTCAGAGACTGCCCCACTTGGGAATCCACCTCATAATCATCCACCAAACCCAGACACTAGGCAGATGCCAACAATTGCCTGCTGACAGGAGCCTGATATAGCTGTCTCCTGTAAGGCTCTGCCAGTGCCTGGCAAATACATAAGTGGATGCTCACAGTCATTCATTGAACAGAGCACAAGATCCCCAAGGAGCCAGAGAAATACCCAGGGAGGTGAAGGGGACTGAAGCCCCATAAAAGGAAAATCAATATGAACTAACCTGTACCCTCAGAGCTCCTTGGAACTATACCACCAATCAAAGAAAACACATGTGGCTTAGAACAAAGAAACGTGTGGCTCTAGCTACATATGTAGCTGAGGATGGCCTAGTCAGTCATCAATGGGAGGAGAGGCCCTTGGTCCTGTGAAGGCTCTATGCCCCTGTATAGGGAAATGCCAGGACCAGGAATGGAAGTGGGTGGGTTGGGGAGCAGGGGAAAGGTGGGAGGGGAAAGGGGGTAGAGGATTTTCAGAGGGGAAACTAGGAAAGGGGATAACATTTTAAATGTAAATAAAGAAAATTTCTAATAAAAAAAGAAGTTAATATCCAAAAAAAAAAAAATCCTGCCATTTGAAGTGGCATGGATAGAAAGAGAGGGTGCTATGTTAAGTGAAATGAACTACACAAAGAAGAACAAGTGCCATGTGACTTCACTTTCACATAGAATCCAAGAAAGTTATTCCCAGCAGTTAAGAACAGAATGGTAGTTTCTGAAGGAATGGGCAGAGGAGATGGGTGGAGAGAAATTGGCCAATAGGAACAATTTTACAGACTAAGGTCTGTTCTACAGCAAAATAGTTAACAATAACATGTTGTATCTCATCTCAGAACATCTAAAAGAGAGGTTTTAATTGTACTCATTAAAAATGGTAGAAGTTTAAAATGATCTGCATTCATTCTAACTAACTATACATCAAAGATCACATTGTATTCTTCAATATGTACAATTATTATGCTTTGATTGAAAAATAAAAATAAGAATCTTTAAACCTCCAAAATCAAAACATTTAATTATTCTCTCAGATAACTGAGATTCTACTGCATATTCAACATTACACAAGGCCTCTAAAAACAGATGATAAACAGTTAAATGAAACTTGTTTAGATGATTTATTCCTTTTTAGACTTTTTAAATTTTTTGACATTGTAATATAATTACATAATCTCCCCCTTTCCTTTCCTCCATCCAAACCCTCTCACATAGCCATCCTTGCTCTCTTTCAAATTCTTGACCTCTTTTTTTTTTTTGTAAATTATCACAAATTTATAAAAAAAAAAAATGGAAAGTAAGTCCCTATTACTGGATACCATGTGCTTCATACACAGAACATTGACCAAGCCTACTCAGTCAGTCAACAGGGTCTCAGGGAAGGGAGGGAGGATGAAAGAAAAAAAAATTAGGCAACACTATAGCATGACTCCAGCAAGCACGGAAGCAAGTTCATTTTTTTTCCAAGCTGCTTTTATACCATTCTAAGTACATGCAAAGAATAGGGTCAGTACTAGGTCACGGAACAAGCAAGGCATAAGCAAAAGTCCCATACTCACTGTATCTAGGGATTCATCAAGATGATTGAGACAGAAGGAATACATTCATCAGCTGTATTTTTCTGGAGCCTACTTCCTTGTCCTAGCTCAATGCCAAATAAATTCCTTGAAATAGGACCAGGGCTCGCCTCAGAGCATCAAGACCCCTGAGTTGGAATTGACCCAAAAGCCTCGTCCTGAGGACTAGCTTTCTTGGTACCAGAAGCTGTCAGGCAAACTCCCTAAGGAGAGAACGATCCAACAGTCCTACCCAGCTGATGAACGACTGCAACCAGAATGATATAACTCTCCTTGGAATTTAGTAGTGGTGCACATAACATATCAGTAAACAGCAGTTCTCTAATTGAAGGTAACCGCTTCTCATCAAGAGGAAAGTAATGTCTGGTACAAAAAACCTAACCAACTAATCAGAGCAAGTAAAGTCGTGGATCTTAGCAAAGGACCAACAACCACTCTTCAATACATTTTCAGTGAAATAAAGAAAATAATTTATAGTTCTGAAATATAGTTATTGAAAATAAGTGCTTATTTCTTTATGATTCAAAGTCAATGTTTTCACATATGCAAATGTTAGCAATAATAAAGTTATCTTTATATTTAGATAGAAGAGCTTGTTTCATTCGGTAATCAATTTTGAGACTGTTGCTACAAATAAAGTCTTACCAAGATGAGGATAAATCATCCCTTCCTAGACTAAATCTAAGAGAATTTCTCTCAACACAAGATTTAGGAGTGTCTATCACTGTTATTCAGAATTCGAGATTTCACAACTTTATATAAGAGTTTCATATCAAGTGGACCTTTCAGAATAAAGTGCTACTTATGTTTAATGTATTCCATTCCAGTTGGCTTTCTGTGAGTTCAGGAAACAAACACCAGATGGCAACGTGTAGAAGAACAAGGGAATCAGTACTAATTTTAGAAAGTTCTTGTCCACTTCTCTCACCCAGAGTTAAGAAGGGAGTTCTCCATTGGAATGGTTTTCCAAAGTTCTTGAAGCTGTTATCTGGCTTTTTAAATTATGCCTGTCATCCTACTTAAAGCCACCAAGCCAGTCATTCTACTGAGCTCCACCAACCCAGGCCATAGTGCGAACAAAGAAAGCAGGTGTCAAGTTTTTGACACTGTCATTGATATATGTCAACACCACAGAAAAATTTGGCCCCTTGGCAATCCATAGCCACATTCACTGTCTTCCCAATGATCATAATGTAAAAATTGTCAAAGTGGTATGTTCAGTTTCTAGTCTCTGGGGTATATAGTCTGTGGCAAATCGCATGGAAAAGGCTCACTGGTGAGAACCAAATGGAAGGTGTAGTGAAGAAGAACCTAAAAAAATGCTAGCCTGCTGGCAATTTGTAAAACAGATGTCTATGCAAATACAATTGCCACACTCAGTGGTAAACTGTGAACAGAGGAGCAGCAGGTGGCTGGATAAAAGCACTACTCAAATGATGTCTACATATGTACATTTAGATGTTGAGGGCTGGAATCCTTCTAATTGGATTTACCAAACACTGGAATTGAAAATTCATCACTTAGAAAATACCATTAGGATCCAAAACCCAAAGAAAGTTAAAGGATTGAGAACCCTGTTTTGGGAGATATTTAGTTTATGGCATCAAGGGTCATTGAAAGGAACACAAATCACTAGATGGGTATTATCACATGACAAAGGCTGAGCCATCTGGGAAGACCCATAGGACCACCTTTGTGAGTAGGAACTGAACTAGAGTGTGGGAACACACATCAAAAAGGATACAAGATCTTGTGTGGGGTGATACAGGTGAGGACAGGTGAGTGCTTGTGAAAATGGATCTATTTAAAGCTATAGGAGAGGCCAAATGAGCATAATAATACAACAGATCTTAACTAGATCTGACTCTCACTGCAAAGAAAAGGTTTCTAAGACAGCATGAACTCTAAAGCACTTACATATCTGTGCACCCAGATGTCTGACCAAAAAAAAAAAAAATGTACTGCTACCTCATGTTAAAAAGCATTGTGTTAATAATTGAATGATACACTGGTAGTAGAATTGGGACACTACACTACACTAAGTAAGCCCTCCAACTGCAGGGCTGACAAGATGGATCAGCCTGGAAAGGCACTTGTTGCTAAATCTGATGATCTGAGTTTAAACCTTGGAGCCTACTTGGTGGAAGACAAAAAGGATTCCTTAAAGTTGTACCCTATCTTCCATGTATGCATTGTGACATATGTAATTGTGTGTGTGCATTCACATCTTCATATCCATACACACACACATACACACAAATATATCAATAAATGAAATAAAGAATAGCAAAAGATTACTATAGTGGCATTCATTGAGTGCCTGGGAAGTCTACCACGGGGCTGTCTCTTGCCTGGGATTCCAACATGCCAGACCAGAGCTGAGAGCTCACATGCCTTATTTCATCTACAGCTCCATGAAATCCTGTGAGTTATTATTCTCGTTTGAAAGAGGTCCAAGGTGAAAAACATCAGAGAAGAAGCTGGTATGAACATGAAGCCAGACTTGTCAGATGCAGGGCACCTTACCCTCCTATCCTGAAGAAAGCAGCAGGGTGCAGCTGGGCCCAGGAACTTAAAACTGTTGCTGTATTTGGCATAGAGCATGAGAGTTTTGTCTTCAGCCCCATGATCCATGTAGATGAAAGAGTAGGTGTCTGGGGAGACATGAGTTATTTTCAGACAAGTTAAATTGAGGGAGCTTAGGATACCCATAGTGGGTGGCAGCAAACATTAGGGGTAAAGATCTGCAATGCAGATGGGGTCATGACTGGGTAAGAATCAAGAGGAAAGCTGCTAAGAGATGCTGCAATGCTAACCCAGAGTTTATGGACTTTAAAGAAGTCCTTTCAAAAAAAATTCTCAAAAACATAAAATGGTAATACCCCTGAATTGTCTGTCAAAAATTTCAAAACATTTATGAGAATTAACACTTCATTTTTCTGAATCAAAGAAAAGGCCCCTCGTTTTTGCTTTTGTAAAATTTTGAAAAATCAAATAAAGCCCAAGATTTGATCTTGACTGAACTGGCCATTCAACACCCCGCCCTGCTTATAAAACCTTGGCATCCAATGAGGCAGATCTCTAGGTTCACATGCTTTACTGATAGAGTCCACGGATGTTTGTAATCCTGAGAACATAGTCTGTCAGGCCGGCCCATAATAATTGGAAGCACCATATATTCTCTTGGAATCCAGAGTGTTTTCTACAACAGAAAACCTTGTACTTACTTCTAAAGCAAATGAGTGAGCCATCATTATTTATTACTTCTTCCTTGACTACAGCTGCCATATTTCCTTAATATGGATTCTCATCATCTTGTGTTTAAAGTGCAGGCCCAGAGCCTCTATTGATGTCTTCTTCTTCCCCTCAAAGCCAATTTCTCATCCTGTATGGGTCCTGTTCCCACACCCTATAATGGTCTTGCTCCCATACCTGTAAGTGTCTTGTTATCACATCCAACATTGGTTTCCAAATGATGAATAACCACTGTTTGAAGTCACTTGAAGAAAATAAGTCTTTAACTTTTCTACGTTAGCAAGTCCACTGAGTTCTCTCCCATTGTGGAATCCTTGTGTCTCCTAGTCCTTCTGCTTTGAGGACCCAGAGATGATCACATGATTGTTCCTTTTTTCTTTCTACTTGTGTATAATAAGTGTGTGGTATATGTGCATGTATGTGTATTCCATTCATATATGTGTGGGTACATGTGCCCATGTGGGAGTAAAGGGGTGTAAATGTATGGATGTGAAGACCAGAGGGTACCATTAGGTGTCTTTTTCCATTTTAATTGTAAATAAAAGTCACTTGTTGAACTTTGAATCCACCAGGGACAGGAATATTTGTCCCTGGTATCTGAGCTTTTACTTTGCCTTGCTCACTGTCTATCTCCTCCGTGACAATTATATTCCCTAATAGCATTAACATGTTCATAGTTTTGACTCTTGCTATATTAAAACACACTTATCAGGAGACTGAGACAAGTAAGAGGATCACAGGCTCACAGCCTCTCTGGGCTACAGAGTGAACTCAAGGTCACCATGAGCAACTTGAGAGTACCCTGAGACCCGGTCTCAAAATGAAAAATGTCAAAAGGGCTGGAGACTTAGCTCAGTGTTTGGAGTTCACCTAACATGCATGTAGCCTGGTGCTCAATTCCCAAGGGAAGGTGATATCATTTATGTTATGTGTTATATTAAGAACAATTTGGTATTGCTCTTATGAATGCCAAGCATTAGGGGAATTGTTTCATTTTCCAAAGCACTAAAATGAATTATGAATTTTCCATTTGGACAATCTTCTCATTCATGTTTATAAATAGCTATTATATGACCCAGTTGAGCTAGAACCTCCCTAATGGCTATGGTAAAATTAATCCTCAGAGCCATTTCAAATTGAGAAGCAAAAATGTTGGTGAGTATTTGAATAAGAATACATTTGTTTCAAGGGAGCGGAGGTTGAGAACCCTTACTTTGAAATAAATCATTGGGAGAGGCAGAGGTGGAGGTCAGCACCAAAAAGCAACTGAACAGCGATCCTCCTGGCTGTTCCAACCCAGCCATATGACAGAACGACTCGATGCACATTAGCCATATGGCCATTCAAAACATTTAGCAAAAAGACAAAAAAACAAAAAATAAGGTATTAAAAGATATTTTAAAAAATTTCCGTCTGCACAAATACAGTATGTTTGCTCAGTTCTTATTCTCATGAAGAAACTAATTCCCTGAACCGAAGTAATTCCATCCATGCTGGGGGATATTTATTCCTTATTCTACATGGTCCCAAACACAAGCTAACAACTTCAAGCATACACAAAAGCAAGGGTAGTGCTCACTAGAGCAGACATGATGGGCTCACTGAAGATTTGTTGTGTTTGTTTGCTTGCTTGTTTGTTGACTTGACAACTTTCCCATTTCAAACAGATTTTAGGATCTATCCCAACTCTTGTGTGATTCAACCCTTCTCTATTTCCAACACATATCTGGACACTGGCTTTGCATATGCTTTTGTTTCTATTTAAGTTAAACAACAGTCCTTGACAGATACCATAATTCAGCCTTCACACTTTCCAAAAATCATCGAGTTAACATTTTGTGTAAATATGTTTCCCTATTCCTACTTCCCAGGAGAATTAATGTTGTTCACATCAACTGAATGGAAGTGTTTTGGAGGTATAAAATTATAGTCCTCCACCTACCTTCTAAAACAGGCTTACAGCTTTTCTCTGTGCTCCAAAAATCACTCTCTATCTCAACTTTATGTGTAGTGAAAAGATCTTAAACTGCAATGATATAACTGTCATCCAACAAGCCATTTCACAAACTGCAAAGTTACTGTCCTTTAGCTCATTTCTGTAAATTCATGTGGGAACAGGCTCTTCTTCATGACTAAGAATATATTTCATAGAACCTTAACTTTTTTAGCAACCAATTTCTTCCTCTCACCAGCAGAACACAATATGGCATATGAGACCTCATCATCACAAATTTTAATATACCATATATCAGATGATGGCTCTACAGCATGACTCCTCATGCAGAGTCTAATAATGGTCAGTTTGGTTAAGTACACATTATTAGACTTCTCTTTGGTAATGTTAATCCTAATAGCTTAATATTTGCCTTCATGGATTTCATCAAGTAGCAAATTGGGGAGGAAAAGTGAGGAAAAATAGCACATATGTATGTTTTCTTTATTTTTGTAGAATTTTACTCTCTTCATACCACTTGAATGTAACTCTGGGAGAGGGCAAAGGTGAGTATGTAAATACACCTAAGAAGGGAAAATCTTTTTTTTTTTAATTAGGTATTTCCCTCATTTACATTTGCAATGCTATCCAAAAAGTCCCCAATACCATCCCCCCCCACTCCCCTACCCACCCACTCCTACTTTTTGGCCCTGGCGTTCCCCTGTACTGAGGCATATAAAGTTTGCAAGTCCAATGGGCCTCTCCAGTGATGGCCGACTAGGCCATCTTTTGATACATATTCAGCTAGAGTCAAGATCTCTGGGGTACTGGTTAGTTCATAATGTTGTTCCACCTATAGGTTTGCAGATCCCTTTAGCTCCTTGGGTACTTTCTCTAGCTCCTCCATTGGGGGCCCTGTGATCCATTCCATAGCTGACTGTGAGCATCCACTTCTGTGTTTGCTAGGCCCCCGGCATTGTCTCACAAGAGACAGCTTTATCTGGGTCCTTTCAGCAAAATATTGCTAGTGTATGCAGTGGTGTCAGCGTTTGGAAGCTGATTATGGGATGGATCCCTGGATATGGCAGTCTTTAGATGGTCCATCCTTTCGTCACAGCTCCAAACTTTATCTCTGTAACTCTTTCCATGGGTGTTTTGTTCCCAATTCTAAGAAGGGGCACAGTATTAACACTTTGGTCTTCATTTTTCTTGAGTTTCATGTGTTTAACAAATTGTATCTTATATCTTGGGTATCCTAAGTTTTGGGGCTAATATCCACTTATCAGTGAGTACATATTGTGCAAGTTCTTTTGTGATTGTGTTACCTCACTCAGGATGATGCCCTTCAGGTCCATCCATTTGCCTAGGAATTTCATAAATTCATTCTTTTTAATAGCTGATTAGTACTCCATTGTGTAAATGTACCACATTTTCTGTATCCATTCCTCTGTTGAGGGGCATCTGGGTTCTTTCCAGCTTCTGGCTATTATAAATAAGGCTGCTATGAACATAGTGGAGCATGTATCCTTCTTACCAGTTGGAACATCTTCTGGATATATGCCCAGGAGAGGTATTGCTGGATCCTCCGGTAGTACTATGTCCAATTTTCTGAGGAACCGCCAGACTGATTTCCAGAGTGGTTGTACAAGCTTGCAATCCCACCAACAATGAAGGAGTGTTCCTCTTTCTCCACATCCTCTCCAGCATCTGCTGTCACCTCAATTTTTGATCTTAGCCATTCTGACTGGTGTAAGGTGGAATCTCAGGGTTGTTTTGAGTTGCATTTCCCTGATGATTAAGGATGTTGAACATTTTTTCAGGTGCTTCTCTGCCATTCAGTATTCCTCAGGTGAGAATTCTTTGTGCAGTTCTGAGCCCCATTTTTTAACGGGGTTATTTGATTTTCTGGAGTCCACCTTCTTGAGTTCTTTATATATATATATATATATATATATATATATATATATATATTGGATATTAGTCCCCTATCTGATTTAGGATAGGTAAAGATCAAAAGGGAAAATCTTAATAAACTCTTAATGGTGAAGACACAGGCTCTGGAATCAGACTACTCACATCTTAGTTTTTCTACTTGCTAGCCTGGTGATCTCTTTATTCTTTGTATCTTCAGCTGCACATCAATAATAGTCCTGCTAACATCTACTGAGAATTAGATGAGATTATTTCATGCAAGTACTTATCACAGTGCCCAGTATATAGAAACAAACCTGATGGATGTTGGAAGGAAGGAAGGAAGGAAGGAAGGAAGGAAGGAAGGAAGGAAGGAAGGGAAGGAAGTGGCAGCTATCTTAAAACTGAACTGGCAAAATGAACAAACATATCTGAAAGTGAGGCAGAAAAGTATAAAAATAGTGTGGGATGTTCTTTCATAGTGAGTGATCCTAGCCATGATGTAGGCTGGAAAGTTGGCATGGAGGAAGTCTCCTTATAGGCTAGACATGCTTCTCAGAGTTCATATGGGCACAGCAGCACATACAGAGCTTGGAAGCACATTAGAAATTCTGGCTCTCGCCGGGTGTGTTGGTGCATGCCTTTAATCCCAGCACTTGGGAGGCAGAGGCAGGAGGATTTCTGAGTTCGAGGCCAGCCTGGTCTACAAAGTGAGTTCCAGGACAGCCAGGGCCACACAGAGAAACCCTGTCTCGAAAAAAAAAAAAAAAAAAAAAAAAAAAACAAACAAAACAAGAAAAAAAGAAAGTCTGGCTCTCAGACTCTGTTCTATTCCTTCCAAAACAGAATCTGCTTTACAGTGAGATGTCTGTTAGCATTATGGCACATGAAGTCCAGAAGTTTTTCACTAGTGTGTGTGTGTGTGTGTGTGTGTGTGTGTGTGTGCATGTGTGTAAGCATGGAAGCTGGAGGTCAATGTTGGTTGTCCTTCTCACACTCTATCTTTAATACAAGTTCCTTACTGAACCTGCAGCTCATCTACTTGTGAGCTCAGCAGCCAGTGAACAGCAGGGACCATCCCATCTCTGGGTCCTCCTGGCTGAGGTTACAGCAGCAAGCCACAACTGCCAGCTTTGTATATGGGTGATGGCGATCCAAATTCAGGACCTCATGCTTGAACAGAAAGCATCATGCTGGCTGAGCCATTTTTTGCAGGCATCCTAGGATACATTTGCTTCTGAAAACTTTCTACTCATATCTTCTGATACTCACAGGAAAAAAATCTGGAGATATGGAAGGCTGTCTACATCTTAAAAAATTCTCACTGCAATTGTAAATGAAAACCCAAAACCTAGAAATATAAAACTGGAATGTGAATCGAAAGTATGATGTAACTGACAAAGCACGGTACAAACAGCTAAATAAAGCATGAGACATGAGTTATGATTCAATTAATATTTATGTCTAGACAGGGGATACTCCAAAATATTTACTTCACAAGATTAAAATAAAAACCCAAGGAAGCATATGATCACTTTCTCTGGGAAGTTTGGAGCTGACATTACTGCTTCAAGTTTACAAAAAGCATCATGATCACAATGAATGTAGCTCCATTGGTACAGTGCTTGCCTAGCAGGAAGGAAGCTCTGGTTTACTGAATAGAAAGGGTAAAGCCTTTAATCCCAGCACTCAGGAGGTGGAGGCAGAAGGATCAGCTATTCAAGGTCATCCTCTACTGCACAGTAAATTCAAGGCCAGGCTTAGTGATATGCCCCTCCCAAACAATTTCACTTCAAGTTAGCATGAGCCTCTGGGAAGGCTAGTTTTCACTGTCAACATGAAGCTATCTAAAACCATCAGGGAAGAGTCTGAATAGATAGTTTGAGATCAGATCAGTCTTTGGGAATGTCTGTGGGAAATTATCTTAATTCCATTAACTGAGATGTGGATATAAACTTGAAATATGGGTGACACCATGTCATGGCTGGAAATTTAGCTGAATGGAAAGGAGAGTCAGCAGAGCAAAGCCATGCACAGGTTCATTCTCTCTCTGTTCCCAACTAACGATGTCACGTGCTGCTTCATTTCTGGTTGCCTTGAGTCCCCCACAATGATGGACCATAACCTAGAATGGTTAACTAAAGTAAAACCCTTACACATGAACTGCCAGCTTGATAATGTCATGGCAATTTAGTCACATATTTAAAAATGAAACTAATGGAGTTTCCATGTTTATTCTCCTACACACACACACACACACACACACGCTCATGTGAGGGGGCCAGACAGACACATACACACAGAGAGAAACAAATGGAGACATAACACATGGAGAGAGAGAACACTTAATCCACGTCTGTTCATTGTTTCATGTTCAACTGCCTTCTAGTGTCAGGTACCTGCTCAAAATTTGCCTACCAGAGACACAGAATTTTTAAAGGATGATCTTGTAAAAAACAAGAAGCAAGAACAGAAAGGAGAACAGATGGTGAAAGTAAGAGCCTCTGTAATTTATTCAGAAGCCTTATCATATGATTTTCATAGGGAGATCCTTTCCTTTCTACCTTTCTAAGACAAGGTCTTAATTTTTCACTGTTTCACTACATGTGCCTGAACAGTGTTAGTGTAAGACCCCAGCCCAAGCCTATGTCCTGCTTTCCATCTAACAGTAAAGATGTCTTGAAGCCAGAAATCATCTTGCTGAGTAATGGCTTCTAATTTGTAATTCCAATGCAATGTTTTCCCCACTTTCAGTTCACATGATAAGGAGGGAAGGATAATGCTGAAGTTAGATAGAATTTAAGCTGTGTCTGATAAAGCACAGAATAATTTCCTCCTTGGTATTTTTAAAGTTCTTCATTTGAACCATCTGTTGCAGGCTGACAGATGGGTTGATATTTGACAGAGTAATGGGTCTTCAATTCTAGAAAAGCATAGGGAATGCTTGAAAAATAGCTCTTTTCAAGAACCTGTGTGTAAATGCTACTTGCTCATTTGAAAAAGGGCAAAGCTGGTTGGAAGGAAGTGTGAGATAGAATCATAACCATTCCCCTAAAAGGAAAGGTTTCACCATTTCCAAAGGTCAAATACAGTAAAATATGCCTACTCCAGAACCATACAAAACTTATCATGACCAATCACTCAAAGGGATGGGCATGAAGGGGACATATAGAGACACTGCATAAAGATAGATAATAAAATCAAAGACCAAAAAACCCTCCCATTCCCGTACCCCAGCCTTGCACTCTCTTTTTGTTCAGGCAGCATGGTGACTGAGAACACACGTACTATCTGCTAGGTTGTATGACCTGGACCCATTCAGTGTACCCGTGACTCATTCCTCTGGGTAGAGCACCTTCAAATGGCCTGTCTTGACATAGCTACATCGGGTTTATTGTGTATTTTGGTGAAATGAAGGGTTAAAGTATGTGTGTGCGTGTGCATACCCCAACTCTCCCCCCTCCCTGCATTACACACATTAAGATGCCTACAAAACACCAATTCAACACCTTAAGTTGACTTGTCAACGTTTAAGCAATATTTATTTAATCTCAGAAACATGATTATACTTTTAAAAGGATAGCAAAATATAAATCAAGACAAGAATCATTCCAGCTATATTCTTGTCCAGTGTCATTGAGCAAGAACATATATATCCTATGCTCTGAAAATATATCATCTTTATCATCATCTTTGCAACACTTCCATTATCCTAGTCTCCATAACATATATATTTATTACATCTTAGTCCATATAAAAATGAATGAACTCCTGATCGGTCACAGCTGTAGATACTGAAGTGTGGCAAGTTTTATGTGTGTGTTTTATTACTTTGCTTCAGTGCTGGCCATCTGTGACCACCCTCTGTAGTCCACCTGAGATGCCAGTGGTGTCAAATCACAACCTAGTGCAATACTTGGGTTATTATTCCAAGGAGCACGTGATGAGCTGAGTCTGTCTCCACAATTCCTTCCAACTCTATTATATAGTTTTGGATGCTGGGACTGTGTAGGTTTTCTGGTTTGCTTTTGTTTTTCATTTTGTTTTGTTTTGGTTTTGGTTTATAAAGAAAGGCCAGGCATGGTGATGCATGCCTTTAATCCCAGCACTCGGGAGGCAGAGGCAGGCGGATTTCTGAGTTCGAGGCCAGCCTGGTCTACAAAGTGAGTTCCAGGACAGTCAGGGCTATACAGAGAAACCCTGTCTCAAAAAACAAAAAACAAAAACAAAAACAAAAAAAAAAGGTTTATAAAGAAGAGATTATGGCAAAAGGATAGACATGGTTTAGAGGAAAGCTATCTCAATTGGGAAGAGGACAAGTGAAAAGTCAGGCAAGTCTCAATAAAAATTTCTCAGTGTAACTTATTTGTGGTCACTTTCCATAGAACTTGACAATTTTCAAACAGAGGTTAGTGGTAGGGGTGGTGCAACTTGAAGGGGATTGCAACCCCATAGGGAGAGCAACAATATCAACCAATCAGACCCCTAAGAGCTCTCAGGGACTAAGCCATCAACAAAGGAGTACACATGGCTCCAGCTGCATATGTAGCAGAGGATGGCCTTGTCAAGCATCAATGGAAAGAGAGGTCCTTGGTCCTATGAAGGCTCGATAGATGCCCTAGTGCAGAGGAATCGAGGTTGGGGAGGTGGGAGTGGGTGGGTGGGTGGAGGAGCACCCTCATAGAAGCAGGAGGAGGGAGGATGTGATAGGGTGTTTCTGGAAGGGAGGGAAACTGGGAAAGGGGATAACATTTGAAATGTAAATAAAGAACATATCCAATAAAACATGTTGAAATAAATAAGGAAAATACTTTGAATTATAAGATTTTTATTATTAATTTATTTTCTATCCACCATTGTAGGCATTTTCTTGATTTTTTTGTGTCTGTATGTGACATCTCATATGTATAGGACTTTCAGATGGTGATAAATTGTCAAATGACATGAAAATAGCGTAGAGCAGAGAACACACATGAAAGGTGAATCTCAAGTCTCTGTAAATGTTGGCTCTCCCAGGCTGCTAATGTAGGCAAGGCTCCCTCCAGATGTCCTACCTATATACTGTCTGATATCTGGCATTTTGCAGATATGTTAATAATTCCTAGCTGTGACACATAACGATGCGGCCTAATTACCCAGTTCTTAACATTTTCATTCAGCCGGTTCAATAGCAATTTCCAAAATATTTTGGAAATACTATCCAAATAAAACTTAAAAGATTGCTTTCAATAAGATACCCAAATTTCCAGATTTATCCTTACCAACTCTGCTACTGTGATTCCCTCGACTCCCACCATCAACTTGTATTTCAGAGATATCTAAATTGTTTTTAATAGCTGTGTGTTTAATGATCTATGTGTGACATTTTATGGGACTTTCTGAATGTATGATACAAATAGCCAGTTATTTGGAAGGAGGTTAGTTTTTGTTGCATATAATTTTAAAATATCCACGCTACTGCCTTCCTGGGGCCACACTCTCAGCTTGGCTCAGAGGACACATTGCTGCTAATCTCATTCCAGACATAGCTCTGCCATTGACCAGCTGCTTCCCTGACCTGGAACTGTGATTGTTCCCTTAACCCCTAGAGGCTAGCTCTGCCAAGCTACCAACAACACCCTGGCTGCCCCCTTTTCCTCCTGCCCACCTAAGCGCAGCAGATGGAAAACACTAGACAGTTTAATATTTTAAAAATAGCCAGATAACTCAATGGCTGGGTGAAGAATTTCCTATCCTAATTTTATTAGATAGCCCCCCTTCCATTCTCCTTGGCCTCCACCCGAGTCGGAGGCTACAAACTATAGATGCCCCAAGACCTACATGGCGGTTTTATCCTCCTATTCCAAAACCTTTCAAAATCTGATTTTTCATCCCTTCCCTTTTTCCTGGGACCTGGATTTGCCCAACGATTGGCTTCTGCCTCCTTATTGACACAGTCAAGAACCAATTAGGGAAGCAATACTTACCCCTACAAGTTTCCTGTATAAGCTACTAAGACTCCTAAAAATATTTAACAATGCTGGTTTAAGCTAGCTAACTGTTAGAGTGCCCAGATTCACAGAGACAGCAATACTCTTTTGCCAAGACTAGCACATAAACAGTATATCTGTACTCATATTGTCTATTGCTTGGCTCCCTAAGATAGAAATGGCCACAGTGGAAAGAATAGAGAACTGATGTCCTTAGCAAAAGTGAGCAAGGCAAATCTTATAAAAAACAATATTTAGTTGGTGCTGGCTTACAGGTTCAGAGGTTCAGTCCATTATCATCAAGGTGGGAGCATGACAGCATCCAGGCAGGCACGGCGCAGGCAGAGCTGAAAGTTCTACGTCTTCATCCAAAGGCTGCTAGTCGAAGACTGACTCCTAGGCAACTAGGTTGAGGATCTGAAGCCCACATCCACAAACTCACACCTACTCCAACCAGGTCACACCTCCAAATGGTACCACTCCCTGGCTCAAGAATATACAAACTATCACATTCTACTCCCTGGCCCCCATAGACTTGTTCAAACACATGAGTCTGGGGGGGGGGGGATAGTTAAACATAGCATAATGCAAAATACATTTAGTCCAACTTTTAAAGTCCTTATAGTCTATAGCAGTCTCAACAATGTTAGAAATCCATAGTTCAAGGTCTCTTCTGAGATTCTTCCAATCACTTAACCGTAATCCCCAAAGAACGATAGAAAACCAGCTGGGTAAACTCCAAACTCTGCATCTCCATGGCTGATGTCAAAGCAGTCTTCAGATCTCCACTCCTTTTTCATTTTTTGTTGATTACAACAAACTGCTTTCTCCTGGACTGGTTCCACTCCCTGTTAGCAACTTTCCTCAGCATGTATCCCATGGCTCTGGCATTTTTAACATCTTTGAGTCTCCAAGGCGATTTCAATGTTACAGCTCCTTGTTTTAGTGTCTGGGATTCCACTTGATCTTTTGGACTCCTCCTAAGGGCTGGCATCACTTCTCCAGCTCTTTCCTCTGTAGCACTCTTTGCTCAGGTTGATCCACTCCCCTACGGCTGCTGTTCTTAGTGATCATCCCATGGTACTAACATCTCCAATACACTGGGGTATTCCACTCCAGCTAGGCTTCACCAATAGTCTCTCATAGGCTCTCTTCATGGTGCCAAGTCTCAAATCCTTTGCATGACCCCTTCAGTCCTGGGCCATCAACTACAGCTGAGACTACACCTTCTCCAATGGCCTTCCATGACCTCTCACAGTGCCAAACCTCAGCTGTTCTTCATGTCTTCAAAACAAGTATCACCTGGGTGACTCTTACACATTACCAAATCTAGCTGCAGCACGAGGTACAACCTTGGCTATCTCTGGAACACAGCTTCTTTGTGCTCCCAGAAAACAATTCCCAGAAGATTTCACCTTAGTGATGCTGGTCTCTTCTTAATCACTGTTAATTTCTTAGCTCCAGGTAACCAGCTTCAATTGTCCCAGTAGTTCTTTCCATTCTTAACTCTAGAGCCAGAGCCACATGGCTGAAGCTGCAGAGTTCTGCTGCATGTAGGAACTAGAATATGACCCCCTTTACTATTACATTATCACTGGCTTTATGTTTTCCAAATCCTTCACTGCCTAAGCTTGGCTATCCTGGATCTTGCTCTGCAGATTGATCTTGAATGCAGAGATCAGCATGCTTGTCTCATGGGATTAAAGGTGTGTACTACCATGCCTGGATCTAAATTTAGCTGGGTACAATCTTGCCCCAAGGTTCCGCTCCCTTGAACTCTTATCTCCTAGAACACAAGATTTTGCTTCATTTCACTTCCTGGTACTCCTTTAATACTCGAACCATATACTTTATATTTTTCCTTTCTAAGCTTGCTGCACTTGTTTAAACTTCTCTTCATAAGACTTAACAAGAGAACAAAGTCTCTGCTGGGCTTTTTTGAAACTTCCTTTGACAATATAAATAATCTGAGTCTCGTTCCCTTAGTCTCAGACAGACTTTTCAGACAAGGGCAAAACGTAGCCACATTCTTCACCAAAATACCACAAAAACAGTTTTTATGCCACATTCTGAAATTCTTCTCCTTTGAAATCTCTTGGGCCAGTTCAACACAGTTCAAATTATTCCCAGCCACAAAGTCTTCCATATCCCTACTAGGATGACCCATTAAACTCCATTTAAAGCATTCCACTGCTTTCCAAATCCAAAGTCCCAAAATCCACATTCTTTCAAATAAAAGCATGGTCAGGCCTATCACAGCAATACCCCACTCCCAGTACCAACTTGTCTTAGTCAGGGTTTCTATTCCTGCACAAACATTATGACCAAGAAGCAAGTTGGGGAAGAAAGGGTTTATTCAGTTTACAATTCCATACTACTGTTCATCACCAAGGAAGTCAGAACCGGAACCCAAGCAGGTCAGGAAGCAGGAGCTGATGCAGAAGCCATGAAGGGATGTTCCTTACTGGCTTGCTTCCCCTGGCTTGCTCAGCCTGCTCTCTTATAGAACCAAGACTACAGTCCAGAGATGGTCCCACCCACAAGGTGCCTGGATCACTAATTGAGAAAATGCCTTACAGTTGTATCTCATAGAGGCATTTCCTCAGCTGAAGCTCCTTTCTTTGTGATAACTCCAGCTGTGCCAAGTTGACACAAAACTAGCCAGTACAGATATGTTTTAATTAATCTTTATTAATAATCTCAAGACATGGTAGCTAGAAAATTCTCGGTAAACATTTGTAAAAGAAATTAATAAGCTTACCTGATTTATTGGCTACTAAATCTCACTACAGGAGGCTGGCACACTTTTCTACACTGCTTTACTTTGATTTATTGTATAAGAGTTTTCCTATATTGAGAATAATTAAAAGCAAGTATTTATCCATATTTACTCAGGCTTTGTGGCATATTCCTATACTCTCAGAAGCAGGTGAACTAAGGAAGTGGGAGGAGGAAGAACACAAGTTTAAGAGAAGCCTGGCCTTGTATCAAACCAAAACAAAAGAAATGTGAATTTTCAGAAAGTGAGATAAATCTATCCTGCATAAATTCCTTTATCCCTGGCAAAAGGACTAGAATATTTTATGCCATTCTTGCTTCTTGATAGATAGGAACTTAGCAAAGTCCTATGTCCATCCAATAGGAACTGGGCTGTGATCTCAGAGCAGGCTAATAATAATTTATTGCTGACTTCAGACACACCAGAAGAGGGGATCAGATCTCATTACAGATAGTTGTAAGCCACCATGTGGTTGCTGTGCTCACCTGTTCTAAACATTACATCTAGCCTTACATTGTTTGCAATTAAAGGTTAATCAGGATCAATTAGAAATCAGATCTGGTCTCAGGGAAGATCTACCATAAGATTTCCACAGCAATAATATAAAATACCTTTTTCAGAAGTTGGAAAGATCTCCCATGCTCATGGATTGGCAGGATCAATATAGTAAAAATGGCTATCTTGCCAAAAGCAATCTACAGATTCAATGCAATCCCCATCAAAATTCCAACTCAATTCTTCAACGAATAAGAAAGGGCAATCTGCAAATTTATATGGAATAACAAAAAACCTAGGATAGCAAAAACTCTTCTCAAGGATAAAATAACCTCTGGTGGAATCACCATGCCTGACCTAAAGCTCTACTACAGAGCAATTGTGATAAAAACTGCATGGTACTGGTATAGCGACAGACAAGTAGACCAATAGAATGGAATTGAAGACCCAGAAATGAACCCACACACCTATGGTCACTTGATCTTTGACAAGGGAGCAAAAACCATCCAGTGGAAAAAAGACAGCATTTTTTGGTGTTGGCACAACTGGTGGTTATCATGTAGAAGAATGCGAATTGATCCATTCCTATCTCCTTGTACTAAAGGCAAATCTAAGTGGATTAAGGAACTCCACATAAAACCAGAGACACTGAAACTTATAGAGGAGAAAGTAGGGAAAACCCTCAAAGATACGGGTACAGAGGAAAAATTCCTGAATAGAACAGCAATGGCTTGGGCTGTAAGATTGAGAATCGACAAATGGGATCTCATAAAATTGCAAAACTTCTGTAAGGCAAAAGACATTGTCAATAAGACAAAAAGGCCACCAACAGATTGGGAAAGGATCTTTACCTATCCTAAATCAGATAGGGGACAAATATCCAATACATATAAAGAACCCAAGAAGGTGGACTCCAGAAAATCAAATAACCCCATTAAAAATGGGGATCAGAGCTAAACAAAGAATTCTCACCTGAGGAATACCGAATGGCTAAGAAGCACCTGAAAAGATGTTCAACATCCATAATCATCAGGGAAATGCAAATCAAAACAACCCTGAGATTTCACCTTACATCAGTCAGAATGGCTAAGATCAAAAATTCAGGTGACAGCAGATGCTGGCAAGGATGTAGAGAAAGAGGAACATTCCTCCATTGTTGGTGGGATTGCAAACTTGTACAACCACTCTGAAAATCAGTCTGGCGGTTCCTCAGAAAATTGAACATAGTACTACCGGAGGATCCTGCAATACCTCTCCTGGGCATATATCCAGAAGATATTCCAACGGGTAAGAAGGACACATGCTCCACTATGTTCATAGCAGCCTTATTTATAATAGCCAGAAGCTGGAAAGAACCCATATGCCTCTCAACAGAGGAATGGATACAGAAAATGTGGTCCATTTACACAATGGAGTACTACTCAGCTATTAAAAAAATGAATTTATGAAATTACTAGGCAAATGGATGGACCTGGAGGGCATCATTCTGAGTGAGGTAACCCAAGAACAAAAGAATTCACACAATATGTACTCACTGATAAGTGGATATTAGCCCAGAAACTTAGAATACCCAAGATATAAGACACATTTGCTAAACACATGAAACTCAAGAAGAATGAAGACCAAAGTGTGGACACTTTGCCCCTTCTTAGAATTGGGAACAAAACACCCATTGGAGGAGTTACAGAGACACAGTTTGGAGCTTAGACGAAAGGATGGACCATCTAGAGACTGGCATATCCGGGCATCCATCCCATAATCAGCCTCCAAATGCTGACACCATTGCATACACTATAAATATTTTGCTGAAAGGACCCAGATATAGCTGTCTCTTGTGAGACAATGCCGGGGCCTAGCAAACACAGAAGTGGATGCTCACAGTCAGCTATTGGATGGATCACAGGGCTCCCAATGGAGGAGCTAGAGAAAGTAACCAAGGAGCTAAAGGGATCTGCAACCCTATAGGTGGAACAACAATATGAACTATCCAGTACCCATCCCCCCCCCCCAGAGCTCTTGACTCTAGCTGCATATGCATCAGAAGATGGCCTAGTCAGCCATCAGTGGAAAGAGAGGCCCATTGGTCATGCAAACTTTATCTGCCTCAATACAGATAAATGCCAGGGCCAAGAAGTGGGAGTGGGTGGGTGGGGGAGTGGATGAGGGAGTGGGTGGGGGGACTTTTGGGATAGCATTGGAAATGTAAATAAAATAAATACCTAATTAAAAAAATAGTTTTCTACAGCACTGCAAACACTAGTGGACCCTTTTGGGGCTCACCAAATAGTTGGGAATACTTTCCTCTTGGAAAGTATGAAAGGCTATGAAACTAAGGTTACTAAGGTTACCCAGGTTACTAAGCTAATGGGACAGATGCAAAGGGTGATTTTTAAAGTCTTATTTCCATAAAGAATGTTAAAAACATGCATCAAAAATTCTTGGTTCTACAGCTGAGCAACAACTAATCAATTGACAAAGCTCTCCAGGTCAAGTTTGGAAAAGAAAAAGTGCTATATGTCAATCAAAATCCAATTTGAGTCAAAGAGAGAAGGTGTGGAACCCTGCATTGGCTCTCAAACTCAAAGCAGATTGTTCTCTTGTGAACTACGATGCTCAAGTCATACAGAGCCCTGAACAGAAAAACATCAGCACTCCACCTTCTGTTTGCACAGCATGACAATGGTGCACTGTATAGTTACTGTTCTACTGCTGTGCTAATACACCATAGCTATATCAAAGCAATATATAGAAGACAGAGCTCATTTGTCCATACAGTTCCAGAAGGATAAGAATCCATCATTGCAGGGAATTGTGGCAGGAACAGCTGAAGCTTCACATCTCCAGGAGCAACCAGGAAGGAGAGAGGGTGAACCTGAAATGGTGTGACTCTTTAAACTAAAATCTTGCTTCCAGCAAATCCTTCCCCCAACAAAGCCATGACCCTAAACTTCCTCAAGCAACACTAGCAATTGAAGGTCAAGTATTCAAATGCCCATGATTATGGGCGACATCTTATTCACAGTACCACATATACAAACTGTTCCTGCATACAGCAGTCTAGGTAATGTACAAAATCAGAAGGTGAAAACCATTAAGGATAAGAGACCCTGTCGAAAAGGAATAAGGTAGACAGCAATAGCATTTAATGTCCTCCTCTGGCCTTCACAAGTACACATACATGCACATAACATATACATACATGTACCACACAAATACACACACACACACAGAATCACATTAGACAGATGATTTTAGAAGGGACAAATTCAACAATGAACAAGTTACCTGGATTAAGAGTAAAACAGATCTAAATTTGATACCCAACTCCACCATTAGGTAGCCTAAGTCTCTCCTTTTCTCATTTGGAAAACAGAATAGAAGCTGCTCCATAGGATTGTATGAGAATTAATGGGATAAAGCAGGCAAAGGCCTTTCAACATAAATCCTCACATATAGTGTGCACTATTAAACCTAGAGTATGAGGAGTTCCACCTCCCATAGAAAGTTACATACTGGGGCTCAAGAAGCCTCCGCTGTGATTAAAGTTTAGCAGCCTAACAGTCATGACTCTTAGGCCTTAATCTTTCGCTGTCTTGATTTTCTCACTGTGAAGTGGAGTCAAGAGAACCATTTCAAAGTGTTGTGAAGGTTTAAATGAGTAACTCTTAGTTAAGTAGCATACACAAAAACTGGCCATAAGTGATAGTTGTATTAATACAACCACTTAGGTTTTATACTGATGAAAGTCCATGTCTTTAAGAAAATCATAGCCCTTCAAAAGAAATAGAGTGCTCCTACAAGAGACAAAGAACACAGACCCTTGAGCCCAACTCTCTGGGTGAAAATCATAACTGCACACCTTTCTAACTTAAGTTAAATCCTTCATCACTTATTAAAGTGGGAGACTACTCCCCAGGGAAGCTGCTGGGAGATAAAGTAATCAAGCATACTTGAAACAGGAAGAAAGTATTCCTGGTGCTAGCTGCTCTCCACATCACCCTTACTAACCAGCACTCTCATCTTTTTTATCTGGCCATGGGTCTAACCAACACCTCAAAACCACTTACTTACCTCTGACACCTAAAATCCTAACAGGGACACAGCAATTAAGAGCACCTTCAGGAGAGATTTTCCTGGATTTCCTGGATGTTTTGGGTTAGGACCTTTATGCATTTTGCATTTTTTTGATTGTTGTGTCAATGTTTTCTATGGTATCTTCTGCACCTGAGATTCTCTCTTCTATCTCTTGTACTCTGTTGGTGATGCTTGCATCTATGGCTCCTGACTTCTTTTCTAAGTTTTCCATCTCCAGAGTTGTCCACCTTTGTGATTCGTTTTTTGTTTCTACTTCCAATTTTAGATCCTGGATAGTTTTGTTCAATTCTTTCACCTGTTTGGATGTGTTTTCTTGTAATTCTTTATGGAATTTTGTGTTTCCTCTTTAAGGGATTCTAGCTGTTACCAGCATTCTCCTGTATTTCTTTAAGGGAGCTATTTATGTCCTTCTTATAGTTCTCCATCATCATCATGAGAAGTGACTTTAGATCCATATCTTGCTTTTCTGGTGTGATGGTGTATCTTGGACTTGCTATGGTGGACTTGCTATCTGATTTTCTAACTTATGTAGGTGATAGATTATGCAGTTCCCCTTTTTACTGTGTACTCCTAGAAGATAAAATGTCCTCAAAGATCAGATCCTCAAAGCCCTATATTTAGTCCAGTGCAAGGAAGTTAATTCCTCTGCAGAAAAGTGCTTCACTAACTTAAGTTAACCAGAATCTCAAATTTAGCTTTTGAAAAACATTTCAATGTAGCCTCTTTACATCCATTCACTTTTATTTATTTAGTTCGTGTGTACATTGCATGTATGCATTTTCATGTTTGTGTTTGTGCATATGTGTGTGCACTCGTGTGTGTGTGTGTGTGTGTGTGTGTGTGTGTGTGTGTATGTACACTACAGTGCACCCGTGAGAACCAGCTTATTGTAGTCAGTTCTCTTCATCTACCACTTGGGTTCTCGGGATCTAACTCAGGTCATCAGACTTGGCCGCAGGCACCTTTCCTCCCTGATTCATCTCTCTGGACCTTGAAATCCTGTAGAGCATTTGCATTAACTAGGAGACTCTTCCTAAAGTCGACATTAGAAGCAGCATACTGAAGTCAAGCATTCAGGCACACAACCCCTGGAGACAGCTGATCAGGCTTAGAATCTCAGCTCTTCTATCAATTAACTCAGGCTTTAGGCAATTTATTTAACATCCTGGCACATCAGTTTCTCAATTACAAAATGAGAATAGAATTAGCATGAGTTTTGAAGTGTTGTTATCAGGATTGAGTTAATCCAAATGAATCTGGAATAATAGTGCATAGAAAATGCTCAGGAAATGTTAGTTTGACATAATTTTCTCCATTATCCAAATAAAAGGCCAAATGGAACCTTACACATATATTCATCAATTCTTTGAGAATTTCATACATATTGAATGATGGAACAAGAAAAAAAATGAGTACTGACACGGAAGCTTTACCCTTACTGACTAGATTCCATGGGTGCTATGCACAATCCTGAAGGAGAAAAGTAGCTATCAATCTTACACTATTGTGAACCCCACAAATTACAACAATAACTGTTTTAGTGAGACATGGCCACTGGCACAACAGTGGCATTTATGTCATTGGAGTGACCAATTTCTTGTTAGATTTAAAGCCTGATCCACAATATGAAATCTATACCATTATCAAACTAAGAACTTATGGCTATACAAATCATAGATCCTAAGAGGGAACCTACAACTGTTATTCTGCTAAATGGACAAAATACTATTGTTTTTCCTAAACCCTACAGGCATTTAAAGAAGTCTGCCTCTAATTGTGATGAGTATAAATAATGAAGAGCACTGTTCTATACTTGGAGCTATACAAAAACTATGAGCTCTAACAATATGTTTCTATGAAGGGCACTGCCCTGCATGTTCTTATCCTCTTAAGGGTTTTCTTGAGACTTTGCACATTACAGAAACCATGCTATTTGAATATATAAATGAAATCAGACACCTCATGTTCACTTGGAAGATGTAACATCATTAAAATACTAAATTTTCTCCAACTAATCCCTAGATTCAAAACATTCCCGACTATGTAGGTGGAATAATGACCATACAAAGATGTCCCATCCTCATACTTGGAACTTGTGACTGTATCATGGCATGGCAAGAGGAGATTAACACTGCAGAGAGAACTAAGATTGTGGAGAAAGCTTTAAAATAGTGAGACCCTCAATTATTTGCATAAGTGCAATGCAACCATGAGCATCCAAAAGTATAAAAAGCTAGCAGAGGAGCTGTTGTCAATGTGGTGCAGTTTTGGGAAGAAGACTGTGCTCTTTGAACACAGCAAAAGACCATGAACAGTAAAGATGGGCAGCCTTGACTAACAAGAAAAAGTAAGATTGTGAGTTCTCTCTAGAGCCAACAACAAGGTCTGAAGGCTCTGCCAACTCCTTTAATTTACTTTGGTGACCCTTGTTTTGGACTTACTTATCTACAAATGCATAGGAATAAATTCAGGTTGCCTGAGAAATGAAGAATGAACTAAGGTACCAGATTGGCTATGCACCAAAAGTTGAGATTTGACACACTTGGTTCATATTTAATCACTAGGTGTCATAGTTAGGGTTTTACTGCTATGAACAGGCATCATAACCAAGACAAGTCTTATAAAGAACATTTAATTGGGCTGGCTTATAAGTTCAGAGGCTCAATCAAGGTGGGAACATGGTAGCATCCAGGCAGGCATGGTGCAGGAGGAGCTGAGAATTCTACATCTTCATCTGAAGACTGTTAGAAGAATAGTGACATCCAGGCAGTTAGGATGAGAATTTTAAAGCCCACAGGCACAGTGACATACCTACTCCAACAAGGCCACACCTACTCCAACAGGGACACACCTTCTAATATTGCTGCTCCCTGGGCTGAGCATATATAAACCATAACACTAGGTGTGAATTATCCTTGCCAATACTGAAACAGCTATAGATGCTGCATTTGCTTGCTTGCAGTTTAAACTTCTGCATTCTTCTAGAAAGAATTTAAGGAGGCTTACAGAGTACATACAACCCAAATTGAAAATGATTAGATATAAGAAGGAAATATGAGGAAGTATGAGTACAGTAAACAGAAATAGAAGTTACCTCCATGCCTGAAAATCCCAGTGCCTGGATCAAATTTTGATCCTAAATATTGTTGAGCTAACATTGAAATTAAAACCAGTGAGCTACATAACTCACAAGAGCCACTGGATCAAAAGAATAGTTGCTTCCAAGATTTAACTTTCTTAGTTGTGAGACTTCCAGAACATTCTCCAGAAGGTCACACCTAACAGACATAAGATCCAAACAACAGCTTCCCCAGTACAGGTCATGAGTCTTGTTGAAAAGTCACATGGGTGTACCTGAGTGCAGGCCCTATAAATAAAATGCATCCTTTCCCAAGGAATAAAAGAAAAAATGTATGGGGTATGCTGCCCAGAACGCTTTTTTAGATGAAACAGCAATTTTTTCTGTTGTTACTTTTAGATAGGCATTGTAGCTATACAACAAGGCTTAGTTCCAGGTTGTTTTTTTTTTTTTTTTTTGCTGCTATTACAAACTGTTGAGGATAATTAAGTAAAGTAATACAAGTTGATAGTCAATCAAATCATAGTCATATTAGATACTAGTCTGAATTATCACAAACATATACATCCAATGTAGTACAATACTAGGAAACTGGAAACATGCAATTTTTGCTTGTGTAGATATGCTATGAATAAATAGATGGTCTTCAAAAGCATCAGAGATCCATAGAATGTGGCATTTAAGGTTATTTCATTATTAAAAGATCTTTGACTACAAGATACATCTGCTCCTGAAAGGAATCCCATTCTACTTCAAAGAAGATGTTGAGCACCAATACCTCTATGTGGGGTTGCTTCAATTATAGCAACTCCATCTGCAGACAAAATGCTATCCAAAAAGGACAAATGGATGTAAGATAGTTGACTGCTAAGCTCTGACAATACAGGGTAATCTAGTCCATCATAATTCCTGTTTCACTTAAGGTATGTCATATGTTCTGGTCCAGAAGGCTGAAAATAGATGATCTTCAACTTTATAAGAGATGTTGAGAACTGTCCAGGCAGTCAGCTGTCTCTGCCAATTGTTTAAATTTTGGAAGCTGTGTTCCTACACTTAATGCATACTCTTAATAGTTATTCCTTCTCAATTTTCTGATGGGGTTGGAGACTAGGTAGTTATAGTCTCACAATTAAACTTAAGTTGTTTAGGATTTGATATGTTCTAGATTTTAAAAAGATGTTTTTAGGATGGTAATACATGTTAATATTAAAGATAATTTAGGTACAAAATTGTAAACTCATTAAGATAGGATATGTGATAAAGTACCACATCTAAGTTACAAAATACTGGACTTTTAAATATAATTTATACATAATATTTTTCATAATTGTTTCAAAATACTTTAATTGGATAAAAAGGGAGAAATGTAGTAGGTTGGCCTGATGCTGATTGTATTCTAATGCTAATATTGGGCCCCCAAGACCTAGTTGTCCCAGCAGCAAGAAAATCTACATGTAGATTTCAGTGGCATTGTGTGACCTTGTTCCCAAGTTGTTTTTGATTGGTGAATAAAAATGCTGACAGCCAATAGCTGGGCAGATAAGGCCTAGGTGGTGTTTAGGGTTCCCTGGTTTAGTCTTGGAGGAGAGCCATGAGGGTAGAAGAAGGTGAAAGAGAAAGGAAATTCCAACATAGATTAGGTGAGCCATTAAAACATGGCCCTGAAGGCTGGTCAATTGGATTTAAAAGAAGCCCAGAAAAACCAGTAAATTGTAAATAATAATTCTGTACTATCGATACAAAAGTAGATTCTAATAGCATAGAGGGTAGATATCTGCCCAGCTATAAAGGTGATTAAGACTTATTGTAAATATAAAGGTTATATGAGTCTTTTATTCAGGAACTGAATGATCAATGCAAGATAGAAACTCTGGGATAGGATTAAAAATCTCTATAACACAGGACAGCCAGGACTACAAAAAGAGAGGCACTATCTCAGAAAAAAATAGAGCATAACATGATTATTGTAAACATAATTCTAAGTCTATAGTAATCAAAAACCTATAATAGCTAGTACTGCCCTCTACTTAATTCAGTTTCAGGCATTAAATAGATAGTACCTTTATTTGTTGAATTAACAAATATATAAGTGAATAAATATTGCCACCCATGAGTCTTTGACAATGGGCAAATGTCTCCAACTGTTTGAAACCATTACACCACAGGATAAAGAATGTGGGGTGAGCAGTTAGAAAACCATCATCACATGTGGAGTTTCAGACATAGTTAAACTATTCTCTGACTTATGTTACCATACGCAAAGAGGGATCCTTTAGGGAACAAGACGATAAGGATGATAAAGACCTTGAGTCATTTCGGAGATAGAGCAGGTTTCAATAAACAACAATGCAGCTGGGTGTTGTGGCATATGCCTTTGATCCCAGCACTAGGGAGGCAGAGGTAGGAGGATTTCTATGAGTTCAAAGCCAGCCTTCTCTGTATAAGGAAACTTCAAGATAGCCAGGACTACAAAGAGACATCCTGTCTGAAATAACAAAAACTAAATAAAAATATAATCCTTTATCTCATGTAAGTATAAACATGGTATCACAAAACTTTATTATTTTCTGACAGAAGATCTAGGTCCTAGTGCTATTAGAGCTTAGAATTTTCCAAAAAAGAAATAGTGGTTGCCTAAGTTAACAGATTTGTTTCCGGGACTCATATCTACCTTCTTCTCCTGTGTTTCTCTGTGCAGGACTTTATCGTCACTGTAGTCTTTTCATTCTTGTGGCTGGTGGGTTCCTCTGCTTGGGCAAAAGGACTGTCTGATGTCAAAGTGGCAACAGATCCCAAAGAAGTCCTGTTGCTGATGTCAGCTTGCAAGCAGCCTTCCAACAAGTGCATGGCTGTCCACAGCCCTGTCATGTCCAGCTTAAACACATCTGTGGTAAGTATTTGTTCATCCAGACTTCACTTATTGCGTCTTTATTTGATGATCAGTGATGAAGTCAGCCCCATTTCTGCCTCCAAAACTAGGCCAAGCAAAAATAGGAAATCTTACTGAAGGAGTAAGATGATTATTTTAGCCTTTAAGACTTTCATTGTCAAAACCCACACACTGTAATGCTGCCGATTACAGAGTTTTTAATATGAACCCAGCAGGTATTAGCAGTTGTAGCTCAGATGACGGTTTAGTGAAAATTCTAACTCGGAGTTCATATAAAACCTACATGCTGAGGCTGAAGGCTGCCAGAAGCTAAGAACAGTACTTTGTTAACTCAGATGTTTCCTGGAAGAAAAACATTTTATTAAAACCACACATATAATATACCAAACTGGAGAAAAATACATAGGCTTAGTAGGGAACAAGAGGAAATGTGTGGCTTGAAAAAGTACTTAGAATAATTGTGTATCTTCTCTCTGCTCCAATTTAGCTGCTTGGTAGCCTCACAAAATATGCACTAAAGTAGTTGAACAATAAAACACTGTCATCAAGAATCAGAGCCTTACAGGAAATGAGGAATATTTACAGTTGAAGAAAGGCTAAATTGTATTCCTAATTTATAAGTGTAAGCAATTGTGTTAGCCCACAGAAGGAAGCTGTGTCTGATAGACAAGCTTTAATGTCAAATAAGAGAAGCATTTATTGAGGAGTGGAAGGCTCAGCCACTAAAGGAACACTGTAGCAAAAGTTAAGAATAATTATCTTGGCTACAAAGTTAAGCTGTGTCCTAAGGCTTTCTGAAATTTGGGCAGGGCAAGGATTGCTACACTGTCCGTAGTTTTTCCATAAATCTTGCCTTTGTAAGATAAGAACCATGAAACTTAACTATGCCCTGGATATCATGAACATTCTTACATCTTGCTGGCGACAATTGTGAGTGATATTTTGGGAGTATGCATTAAGATATATAGTGATGATTCTGTACACTGTTGGTAGGCAGTGTTGAAGAAATAATTGTGACTCTGATTTCAAAATCCAGGAGAACAAATATAAAATTGCTTCTTGACATTGTTGAACAATCAAGTTTATCAAGTGCTAGCTTGATAATCTATCCCCTAGTAGTAAGGATATCCTACACAGTCTTGTCAGTTCAACTTATATTCTAGTAATCCTTGGACTGGAAGTGAGAATTTACCGATGAAGAATAATATGTTCTACTAAACCTAACAGCCATGTCAGCAAGTGAATGGTGAGGTCTTCAGGGTTGTCACTGTACCCTTGACTGCCAAGGCTCTAGAACTTTTAGAAGAACAGTGCACTCAGACTGACTAAAGCAAGGTTTAAACTGTTTTGTAGAACTATTGTGTCTACTAATTTCATCCAGATTTCAAAGACAAATGGATTCCAATTTCAGGATGAAAATAATAGTTTTTTGGAAAGATATCATGAACCTGCTGAGGCCTGAAAACCGAGAATGGAAAACCGAAAATGGAATGACAGGCAAACAAAATATTCCCTCTATGAGTTGCCAGGTAGTAGGAACTTTTACCTAAGTTCCAATTTTCTTTCTCCAGTGGAAAAGTTCTAGAATGGACCTCAAACTATTGGACTAAAACTTCATACCACAAGGAAAATGAATTATGTATTACTATCATCAGGCAATGGATATTAATCAGTCAACAGAGGGTTTTGAATTTCAAATGTGCTTGCCTTCAAGACACATTGAGCTAGCTCAAACAAAACCAAAATATAATGAGAAAAAGTAGAAGTGTCACTCTAGTGTCACAGCAGGGCTGTGAGCTGGAAGATAGTCAAGAAACTGGGCTTTTCAAATTCTCTACCTCTTAGCCCTGTCTCTTTCTCTATGTGCATCTGTGTTATTCTCCTTTTCCAAATAGAGTATTAAGGTTTTCCTGTTCATATGGGAGAAGGGAGATACCAGCAGTTTCTGAGTGTATGTATCTTTCCAAAGAAATAGCTTTGGCAAATAAGATGGCTTGTTGGGTGCAGGTGCTCACAGCCCATGCTTGCTTAGCTGGTTCCCCAGAACTCACAAAGGAAGGGGAAAATAGACTCCACAAAAAAAATCATCCTCTGATTTCCACATGCATAACACACACACACACACAGACAGAGAGAGAGAGAGAGAGAGAGAGAGAGAGAGAGAGAGAGAGAGAAATAATAAATACATACTTTTTTTTAAGAACAAAAACTGCTTAGACTGACCTAAACTCACTTGGATCCAGTTACAAACATCTGGTTGACAGCTTCCCATCAGCCCCTCTGGGGTCAAGTGTCCACCTTAGTCTCATGAATTGAATTAAGGGGTTTAGGCATTGTGTAGTCAAAGCGTGGCTCACAGAACTTACCCTGCAGGTTAAGTTCAAGTTTTGAAGAAGGAACCATGCACCCACTATGGTTTGTAATCTCTACAAAGAAAAAGGTCAAGAAATGATAAATATTTTCTTCTGTGGTAACCAAATTATTTTTTTTGACTTTGTCACTTTATGGTAGCCCTTTAATATAAGTGAGGTATTTAGACATTATAAATGCAACGGGGTGTTGTTAAGGATCTGAGAAAAAGTTTCTGGATTTAACAACTGTAATGGTAGAATGGGATCCAAAATCTCCTAATGCTTTTACTAATTGAAAAAGCTATAGGCACAGTACTAGCATGGTCTTCAAGGATTCTATAGTATTTAAAAAACAATAGAAGGAAGAGACTACAATATCTCAGTTTGTGTCCAGTCATTACTAAATATAACTACACTCTGTCCATAATTTCTACTTTTGCTTTTCCAGCTTTACTCCAGATAACTTGATTATCATCTTTATGGATAACCACATTTTACCTCTCAGTTCTTTCTCATGCTATACACAGGCTTATACCATCTTTCTGACATCCTCACATCCACTCTTTTTTTTAAATATATTTTATTACGTATTTTCCTCAATTACATTTCCAATGCTATCCCAAAAGTCCCCCATACTCTCCCCCCTCTCCCCTATTTCCCTACCCACCCATTCCCATTTTTTTTTTTTTTTTTTTGGCCCTTGCGTTCCCCTGTACTGGGGCATATAAAGTTTGCATGTCCAATGGGCCTCTCTTTCCATTGATGGCCGACTAGGCCATCTTTTGATACATATGCAGCTAGAGTCAAGAACTCCGGGGTACTGGTTAGTTCATAATGTTGTTCCACCTATAGGGTTGCAGATCCCTTTAGCTCCTTGGGTACTTTCGCCAGCTCCTCCATTGGGAGCCCTGTGATCCATCCACTAGCTGACTGTGAGCATCCACTTCTGTGTTTGCTAGGCCCCCGGCATAGTCTCACAAGAGACAGCTATATCAGGGTCCTTTCAGCAAAATCTTGCTAGTGTATGCAATGGTGTCAGCGTTTGGAAGCTGATTATGGGATGGATCCCTGGATATGGCAGTCTCTAGATGGTCCATCCTTTTGTCACAGCTCCAATCTTTGTTTCTGTAACTCCTTCCATGGATGTTTTGTTCCCAATTCTAAGAAGGGGTACAGTGACCCCACTTTGGTCTTCATTCTTCTTGAGTTTCATGTGCTTAGCAGATTGTATTATATATCTTGGGTATCCTAAGTTTTGGGCTAATATCCACTTATCAGTGAATACATATTGTGTGAGTTCTTTTGTGATTGTGTTACCTCACTCAGGATGATGCTCTCCAGGTCCATCCATTTGCCTAGGAATTTCATAAATTCATTCTTTTTAATAGCTGAGTAGTACTCCATTGTGTAAATGTACCACATTTTCTGTATCCATTCCTTAAATAAAATCTCTCCCCATTTCAAGTGGAACAAATAGCAGTTTCCAAAGACTCATATGTCTCAAAATGTACCAGTCAATGGAGATTTTTGATAATTCCATAATAATTGTGACAGGAAAACAGTATTCCTTGTACATCTCCAGAGGATGTTCTCTGTTCTTAATTTTAAGTTGGGCCCTTATAAAAAACTTAGTAGTAGGAAGGACATGGAGAAATACCAAGAAAAGCAAACAAATAGAAGCACATTTCTAGGCAGAGTCATCCCTTTATATCAGAAGAGACCATTTTATAATTTTTGAATCATATTTTCGAATAGACTTACAAATATGGAACTAAACCAAGATATTTTTCTAAATGGAAAATATCCTAGTGACTGTACATATAAATACTATGTGTAAAAGGTTTTGGGGGGCTGGAGAGATGGCTCAGCAGTTAAGAGCACTGACTGTTCTTCTGAAGGTCTTGAGTTCAAATCCCAGCAACCACATGGTGGCTCGCAACCATCTGTAACAAGATCTGGCGCCCTCTTCTGGAGTGTGTGAAGACAGCTACAGTGTACTTACATATAATAAGTAAATAAATTAAAAAAAATAAAAAGAAACCTTAACTAAAACAGGCCTTGATATTTTTAAAAAAAAAGGGGGTTTGGGGATTAACTAATTTGCTATGATTACTCAACTATTATAGATGATTTATTTATGTGTCATATCATTCCTGCCAAGCAACCTAAGGCTTAGGTTAATGTTAAAGAAAACAAGAATTTGCAATTGAAAACAAAATGGGAGGAAAAGGGAGGAAGGCAGAGAGAAAGGGGTCTTGAGAATCAGTCTTCAGTGAGATCAACTAGAATTCTACTCTGTTGTTATTTCTCAAGAATATGTCCTCACAGCCAAAGACTCCTTCCATTTATGCAATGGTGACAGTCAACTAAACACAATCCATGGACTACTACAGAACGTGATTCAAAGTCTGATTTATCATTTAGTGCTAACTAATGTGTCCAGCTTTATACACATGCACTTGAATACTCTCAACTACCGCCCCCCCCCCCAGACAGAAATATTACCTTCACTCCCCTGTCATTCAGCTTGCTATCAGGTGGTGCTGTGAAATACCTGGTGTTAAAACCTTGGAATACTTTAGTAATACCTTTTATCTAAGGCCTTCAGTCCCTGCATGTTGAGGATATCAACATTACAAACACACACACACACACACACAGAGAGAGAGAGAGAGAGAGAGAGAGAGAGAGAGAGAGAGAGAGAGAGAAGAGACAGATGACACACTAGACTAACCAAGAAGCCATTTTAACTAGACAAAGTCATGCTGGAGTACTATACTTTAATGTCACCAATTTGTGTCATGCTGTTGTTGCCTTTTCCCCATAGGGTTGTTAGAATAGAGTGTCTCTTACCAAGTCAACCAATGACTAATGAATAAATTATATATTATGTAATTCCTACATAAGCCCATTGCAATCATGAACAGTTCTGCCTTTACCAAATGGCTGACCCTGAGAAAGCAACACAGGTCCATTGATTTACCAGCAAGGTTCATGTTAAAAAGATAAATTTGCATAGGAGATCCTCACACCTATTTTTTAAAAAACGTTTCACTCTTCTCTATATCCTGTACTCCATTCATAACATGCTCTTAGCATTTACTCCTGAAAGTGAGAGGCATGGGCACAGCCACTTAGAAACTCTGGTATAGTGTATGCAAATATGCATATGCTCTGCTATCACCTGTACCATTGCATGTTTGGTGCTTTTGTGAACCAACTCATTTGGACAAGAAGCACCTTTATCCCTAAATAGATGGGGACATTATCAATTAATGCACCATTATTAAACTGAAAATACTCAATTATACATGACTTGACTATTACCTTATACAAATTAAGAATGGCAAATTTGTGAAAATAGGAATGGCTTTGGTGGGGACTTGGTCTTTGGAGCAGACAGAATAGAGCTGAATCACAGATCTAGTACTTACAAAGACATGTGACTTTGAACCAGATTATTTTTCTTGCTGAATTTTGTTTCTACATTTTAATATAGGCATATAATATATAATAACACTGGTCTCTTAGACTAAGGGAATCAATACCCTTCATGTAATGGCTGGCATATAGAAAATGTTTAGGAATCCTAAGTCAAACAGTGGTTTCGAGGGAAAAAATTAAACAGACTTCAAAATTAGAGCAAAGGCTCACCCATGGCACTGTGAAGAATCCCTGTGAACAGGCTTATCAAAAATCCCTGTCTAGTCTTTTAACTACTTGCTCCAATTCTCTTTCAGGTTTTCGGGTTTTTGAATTTTATCCTCTGGGCTGGAAATATTTGGTTTGTTTTCAAGGAGACTGGCTGGCATTCCTCTGGACAGAGATACCTTTCAGACCCCATGGAGAAGCACTCCAGCAGCTACAATCAAGGAGGCTACAACCAAGAGAGTTATGGGTCAAGTGGTGGGTACAGCCAGCAGGCGAATCTGGGGCCAACTTCCGATGAGTTTGGCCAACAGCCTAGTGGTCCCACTTCCTTTAACAATCAGATATAACGGAGTATCACCCAAATTCTTCTGGTGATAGCATCACCACCCTCCATTTCAGTAGCAGAAGAATTTTTTAAGAGTTTCAATCAATTATTAATGTAGAGAATGTTGAATGTAAATCAGAGATCTGTAGTCCTCATTAAGACACAAAGGCCTGGGTGGTGATAAATGGTACTTAGAGATGAGATGTCATAAGGAGATAAATTATTCATCACAGATGGGTAATTAGAAGGTATCTTGTTATATACACAGACACTTTTATGATCGTTTTGTATGTGTGGTAAAAATAGTAGAAGCATTTGTAGCTTAAAGTCTCTAGTATGTAATGTGCATAGATTACCTTAAATAGTATACAGTTTTCGTATGTGTTTTGATGCAACAAATATTTTACTGATTTCTAGACGACTATTTGATGAATCACATCATGCATGCATTACTATTTTTTAGTTTAGGCCTTTTAGAACTGTAACTCTGTTTTGATAATTATTCTCTACTGTTTTCACTTGATAAAACAATGTTTGTATGATTTCATGCATGAATAAGTATTTTCTCACAGAATGTTTGGCTGTATTTCTGAAGACTTTTCAGTTTGCATCATGAGCTTGTTAAGCAAGTATTTAAAGACATGTATGCATGTCTTTATAGACTTTGCAAGTTTGTCTCTCTGACTTTACCCATGTTCTGAATGCATTAGAGCTAAGGTCTGGGAGGCTTCCCTATTTGTCAATAGTGTTCTGTAAGGTGACTGCTCAACACTTCTCTGATTTATTTAAGTAAATATTTACATTCTTGTAACCTTCTATGCAGTTTTGTGTATCTTATCTTACGAGCCATGACTGATAACGCCCAATGACCCTGTGCTTGTAGAGTAGCATTTTCTTTGCATCCAGAGAGGCAGATTTAGACACCATAGTTTAAGTAGTATTAAGAAATGAGCTATGCTGTTTTATGTGACCAAATGAACGTTTGTTTAGTTTTGTTTATTTTTGAAGCTAATATGTTGTTCATTCTAATTTTAGAAATCTCATGTTATAGCTTAACAGAATTACTGACTTCGATTTGCTTATACATAAATTAATAATGGCTTCTCTATGTCACTCTATTCCCAAAGAGGGTTCTCATGAAACTCTCCACAGAACATATTCATTATTAAGAAGATACCAATCTTCGTTTCTTCATTCTAACTCAATTGAAACAAGAAGGCCCAACAGGAAGGGCAAGCTAAACATCTAGATAAAGTTGTAACTGATGTGAAAATTGTATGTGTGATCTGTGATGTTGAAAGCAGTTTAGCACAAAATAGGCTGTCTTAAATACTATCTGTAACTAGTTTCTTAAATCCTATTGTTTATTAAATCCTGTACTGTGATATCTATTTGACCTCAATAAAGTTATTGCATACAAACTGACTGAACAATGAAGAGTCATAACTATAGGGCCCTGTTCGCTTTAATCATGAGAGAATAAAGGTTAAATGCAATTCTTCTAGCATCCATGCCCCTATCTCCTGCCCCTCCCTCTCACACTTTTTATTTCCACTTTTTTGTGCATATTTTATTTGCATTCTCAGAATCCCTATATCCCATCCCCTCTCCTCCTGTTTCTATGAGTGTGTGCCCCCACCAACCCTCCAACTCCTGCCTCCTGCCCTTGCATCCGCTATACTGGGGCATCGACCCTTCACAGGACCAAGGGATACTTCTTCCATTGATACCCAACAAGGCCATCCTCTGCTACATATAGGGCTGGAGCCATGGGTCCCTCCATGTGTACTCCTTGGTTGGTGGTTTAGACCCTGGAAGCTCTGTTTGGTTGATATTGTTGTTCTTCCTATGGAGTTGTAAATTCTTTCAGCTCGTTCAGTCCTTTCTCTAACTCCTCCATTGGGGAAACCATGCTCAATCCAATGGTTGGTTGAGAGCATCCACCTCCGTATATATCAGGCTCTGGCAAAGTATCTCAGGACAAAGCTATATCAGGCTCCTATCAGTACACTTCTTGGCATCTACAATAGTATCTGTGTTTCTTGACTGTATATGGGATGGATCCCCAGGTGGGGCAATCTCTGGATGGCCTTTCCTTCAGTATCTGCTCTGCACTTTGTCTCTGTATTTGCTCCTGTGAGTATTGTGTTACCCCTTCTAAGAAGAAGTGAAGCCTTTGGTCTTCATTCATCTTGAGCTTCATGTGGTCTGTGAATTGTTATCTTGGGTATTCCGAGCTTTTGGGCTCATAGCCATTTGTCAGTGACTGCATACCATGCGTGTTCTTTTGTGACTGAGTTGCCTCACTCAGGATATTTTCTTGTTCCATCCATTTGCTTAAGAATTTCATGAAGTCATTGTTTTAAATAGCTAAGTAGTACTCCATTGTATAAATGTACCACATTTTCTGTATCCATTCCCCTGTTGAAGGACATCTGCGTTCTTTTAGTTTCTGGCTATTATAAATAAGGCTTCTATGAACAAAGTAGAGCATGTGTCCTTGTTATATGTTGAAGCACCTTTTGGGTGTAAGTCCAAAAATGGTATAGATGGGTTCTCACTTAATACTATGTCCAATTTTCTGAGGAACCACGAGACTGATTTCCAGAGTGGTCATACCGGCTTGTAATCCCACCAACAATGGATGAGTGTTCCTCTTTGTCCACATGCACGCCAACATCTGCTGTCACCTGAGTATTTGATCTTGGCCATTCTGACTGGTGTAAGTTGGGATCTCAGTGTTGTTTTGATTTGTATTTCCCTGATGACTAAGGATGTAGAACATTTCTTTAGGTGCTTCTTGACCATTTGAGTTTCCTCAGTTGAGAATTCTTTGTCTAGCTCTGTACCCCATTTTTAATAGGGTTATTTGATTATCTGAAGTCTAATTTCTTGAGTTCTTTATCAGATGTAGGATTGGTAAAGATCTTTTCCCAAGTGTTGTTTGCCATTTTGTCCTATTGACAGTTCCCTTTGTCTTAAAGCTTTGCAATTTTATGAGGTCCTCTTTATCAATTCCTGGTCTTAGAGCATAAGCTATTGGTGTTCTGTTCAGAAATGTTTCCTCTGTGCCCATGTATTCAATGCTCTTCCCCACTATCTCTCTTTTTAGTTTCAGTGTATCTGGTTTTATGTGGAGGTTCTTGATCCACTTAGACTTTAGCTTTGTACAAGGAGATAAGAATGGACAGATTTGCATTGTTCTAAATGGTGACTTCCATTTGAACCAGCACCATTTGTTAAAAATGCTGTTTTTTTTTTCCCAGTGGGTGGTTTTAACTCTTTTGTCAAAGATCAAGTGACCATAGGTGTGTGGGTTCATTTCTGGGTCTTCAATTCTATTCCATTGATCTTCTTGCCTGTCTCTGTACCAATAACCATGCAGTTTTGTTTTTGTTTTTTGTTTTTAATCACTATTGCTCTGTAGTACATCTTGATTTCAGGGATGGTGATTCTCCCAGAAGTTCTTTTATTGTTGAGAATAATTTTTGCTCACCTGGGATTTTTGTTTTTTCAAATGAATTTTCAAATTGCTCTTTCCAAATCTATGAAGAATTGAGTTGAAATTTTCATTCAAATTTCATTGAATCTGTAGATTACTTTGAGCAAGATGGCCATTTTGACTATATTCATTCTGCCAATCCATGAGAATGGGCTATCTTTCCATCTTCTGAGATCTTCTTTGATTTCTTTCTTCAGAGACTTGAAGTTCTTATCATACAGATCTTTCACTTGCTTAGTTAAAATCACACCAACTTATTTAATATTATTTTTGACTATTGTGAAAGATGTCATTTCCCTAATTTCTTTCTCAGCTTGTTTATCCTATGTATAGAGAAAGGCTACTGATTTGTTTGAGTTAATTTTATATCCAGCTATTTTGCTGACGTTGTTTATCAGGTGTAGGAGTTTTCTGGTGGAATTTTTGGGTCACTTAAGTATACCATCATATCATCTGTAAATAGTGATATTTTGACTTCTTCCTTTCCAATTTGTAACCTTTTGTCCTCCTTTTGTTGTCTAATTGCTGTTGCTAGGACTTCAAGTACTATATTGAATATATAGGGACAGAGTGGGCAACCCTGTCCAGTCCCTGATTTTAGTGGGATTGCTTCAAGTTTCTCTCCATTTAGTTTGATGTTGGCTACTGGTTTGCTGTATAAAGCTTTGATTATGTTTAGGTATGGGCCTTGAATTCCTGATCTTTCCAAGACTTTTACCATTACATGGTCAAATGCTTTCTCAGAATCTAATGAGATGATCATATGGTTTTAGCCTTTGGATTTTTTTATGTAGTGGATTATGATGATGGATTTCTATATATTAAACCATCCCTGAGATGAAGCCTACTTGATCATGATGGATGATTGCTTTGATGTGTTCTTGGATTTGGTTTCAAGAATTTTATTGAGTATTCTGCATTAATATTCATAAGGGAAATTCTTCTGAAGTTCTCTTTTTTTCACAGACACTCTTGCTTCCTTATGTTCTTTGTTAAGTTAACATTTCACCTATTCTGGTCTCCCAAGCCTTCAGCTTAAGTCAAAGATGAAATTCTGGCAGGAAAAACCAGAGACTGGCTCTCTGATAAGAAGCTGGCTTTCTATTAGGAGAGACCTATGCAAAAATATTCACACCCTTGTTATGATGTGTTTGACAGAGACACAAAAGCATCTGTCTGGTCTAGCCTGGGAGAAAAGTGAAGGAGCTTCTGACCTGGGCACTACCCAACTAAAAAGACAAAGCTGTGCTGCACACAGAGTAGAGTCAGGCAAACTTTACCTCTGCTGTGATTTAGGAGGCAGGAGAGTAGAGAAAGCTACCACAGCATAAACACTGAGGAAGGCTTCACAACAGGTGAGCCTGCCTGTGGGTACAGCAATAAAAACTACTTGGAGGCCATTATTAAGACCTCTATCTTTATCTGAAAGAATCTTAAGGAAGGCACTGTAAGATTTGGGGTGGAGGTGGGGGCAGAGAATACCCTGAGATTGGTGTTTTGAAAAGTGCTTTAAAAAATATCTCAAAAAATATAGTGTGGAAAAAGAGGTGTAAGTGGAGACAAGAAAGACTTCCTGGTACTGAGGAAGTAAAGTTTAGTCTTAAACACTGCTTCACAGTGGGTAGGAGGTGGGAGATGGGTGTGGGATGTGGGAGGTCGGCCTGACTTTCATAGGTCCATGCATCCTCTGTGCTGTTTTTTGGGTTTTTTTGTTTTTGTTTTTGTTTTTTTTTTTAGGTTAGTAGCTGGATTAGAGAACCCACCACAGGAGGAAAATGTGGTCTTTCCTTCATACATACATAGTCATGAACTCTCTGAAGCTCATACCCCACAATAAGAGTATATCTGTCACAGGTCCAAAGCTCTTTGGGGCTCTGACAAATAGAATTCCATGATTGGGATGCAGATATGCTTTTACAACTCACTGAAGGATCACAATAAAAATGCTGCCTTAATCAAACAGGGATTTTACTAAACTAGCTTTTAGCCTTTATGGAGGGAGAAAAATGAGGAATAATCAGAATTGTTGGTAGGCCTGGGATCACCAAGATTGAATGTCGATTCCTAGGTTCACTGCTTATTGATTGTTTCAATATGTTAACGGACTTGCTTCCTTTAATAGTCGAAGAACACAGGTAGGAAGGGGTTTCTGGTGAACAGATCACCTAAGTTAGACTTCTCACCCTAACATTTTCCTGTCTCCCCTTTCTTGCCCAGTTATTTCTCCAAAGTCCTGTGACTCTTCCATAGCCACAGTCTACAAGCACCTGCAGTTTGTAAGTGTAAGAAAGATAATGCTACCAGAGGACTACCTGGGGGCAGTAGGAGGTCAGCAAATGTACCCAGGAAGAAGACATTTAGCTTCTTATTCTTTCAGTTGCCCTATGTCTATACTGAGACTAAGTACAAACTCAGATTGATAGTAGGATGAAAGGTAAACCATTCAAAGGAACTAAAGCAACTCCTGGCACACAGTATGCAATGTCCAAATGTGGGGTCTCTGAAGTCAGGCTCTGGAGCCTGGGACAAAAGCAGCTTGCTTGGGTGGGAAGCTGACCAGGGTGACAGATGGGAGAATAAAACAAGGGAAGAGCAGTAAAACAAAGAAGCAACAACAATAGATGGGTGGATCTGTGGTGCTGCTGATGAAGGCAGGGAGATATCAGCCCTGTCACAATCTCAGAGCAGTATTGCTCTGGAATCTTCCATCAATAATAGGAAATGAGGCTGTGGTGTACCTCAGTCATATGGACCAGAGTTCAAGTCCCAGAATGCACATAACAAGTAGAGTGTGTTGGTACACACTCATAATCATAGCACTGTAGAGGTAGAAATGGGCAATTTTGGAGACTCTGGGGCCAGCCAGCCTAGCCTAGCACATGGGGCCAGTCAGCCTATGTTGGGCATTGGGCTATACACAGAAAGTCTGGTCTCCAGTCAAGCTGAGATATTGAACCCTGGGACCCAGTGGTGATAATTCACCTACATGGGATGGAAGGAATTCTCTCATGTCTCCTGGAACTCTGGCACCTGACAAAGTTACTGCCCCCTCAGGCCCCACAGGAGAAGCATGGTTAGTAGTCACATAGGCAATGTTCCAAGCTTCTGACCTTCAGGCTAAACTCCTCCTCAGTTACCTAGCAACAGTAAAGATAACACCATACCGTAAGAAGGGCTGCTTGGCTCCACCTCACTCTCTTCTTCTCTTGCTCTTACTCTCCCCTCTCTCCTCTCCCCTCTCACCTCTCCCCTTGCCCCTCTCCCCTCTCCCCCCCCCTCTCCTTTTTCCCCTTCTTTCCTCTTGGCCATGGTCGGTCTCTCTCTCTCTTTCTACCTTTTCTCTTTCTCCCTGCCTTTCTATAATAAAGCCCTAAAACCATAGACTGTCTCTGATCATCAAGGCCCACTGTGCAGACTCCCACCTGTGTGGGAACCTCTCTCATTCATCCCTCTCTCCCATAACCCCCTGACACAGGGTGTTGCCCTGGGGGCCCCCTGGTCTTGGAGGCTGCCCCTTGTACATCCCCATTGATTGGGGTCAGTAGCTTAGATGCCCACCTGGGGCCAAATGGAAACCATCTGGCAGCCCTCCCACACTCGCCTGCCCAGAGCATAGGAACAACTCTGGCCGGCAGTGGACTGTCCTCCCTCCTCCTCCTTTGCCTGCCCCCTATTTGTTCCCACAAGCCTAGCCTAACAAAATGTCTGTCTGAAAAATCAAGGTGAAAAAGCAAAACACATAAACAAAAGGTGGACTAGTGGTGATCAATGATATCTGTAACTGCTCTCCAGTCTCCACATATATGTTTATTCTCATGCACATCTGCAACTCTTCCCACCCATAATGATTATTTTAATTGTAACAGATTCTCTGAGACTAGAAAATAAGAAATGGAGCTTTAATCTACCCATGTCAACCCCCACTGGTAGAGTCTGCCCACTGAGGGTGACTTTACATGACAGGTGCCCTGACAGTAGACACTAAATACTTCAGATCATGTGCTAAAGATAGGACGTAAGTCATTCCATGACCCCTTTAAATTTCTAGGAGAGTGAACATAGAAAAGGAAAATAAGAAATCCTTGGAGATGCCTGCATGATGGAGGTTGTTGTTACCATGAGGAGGAGCTAGCATCTAAGTTGTAGCTGCTAACAGAGGGCTCGCTATGGAAAACCAATACAAAGCACCACAGCACCTACTACATTGGTTATTGCCATTACTGCTATTACTCAGTCTCTGAAACAGGATAGCAAATGTTCCCCACATATGTTGCAGACATGTGATGCATGTGAAAAAAACCAATGAACTGTATAAGTTCAGTTATTTGAGGTAATTGGCTGTGCAAAGTTGAATTAAGCAATGAAATGAGAATCAACTTCAAACCAATAAAAGGTTGAAGTGTTTACAGCCCAAACTTTTCATTGTGCTGAGCTGAGAAAAAGTGCTGGAATCCTTGGAGTCTACCTGAAGATCAGAGACTCAGACAACAGACAAGAAAACATAAGATGTGCGATGATAAATTTGATTGATGCTACCAATAAAAGAAACAGGAGTTGGGGAAAGGGGAATGGAAAGCCAGCTAAGACACCTGAGGAGATGATTTTAAGCTGAGACTTGAAGGGAGACTTGGACATAAGGGGAACATATCCGGGTAGATGAGAGTGTACCAGGGAAACTAAGCTGAGGGTGGGGAAGCAGTTAATACCTTCAAGTTCAGGAAAACTAGCAACAAGTCTAGAGGTGTAAGGACATGCAAGGGAAGAGGCAGAGATGAAGACTCAGAGTTGAGAAGACCAAGATTATGAAAGGCCTTGGCCATGAGGAGAGAGTTTGTTCTAAGAAGGACAGGAAGCATGGGGTTTCTTGCAGTGAGGCAAGGATCTAATTCCATTTCTCTAACTGTTTTCTAGCTTTAACATTGCACAATGTACAATGTCAGCACTAGAAGAAGCCAGAATAATTCATGGAATTCTATATTTTTTTCAACATTTTATAAATGAGAATGCTGAGCACAGGGTAATCCATTAACCAACTATCTGCTGAGCTCCTACCACATGCAAAGCATGTATACCTTTGAGTTTCAGATAGATTTCATTTGAAGAAGATAGGCCATATACCTCTACTTGTGAGTTGATAGCCTAGTGTTGGTCCCACAAGGCGTACATAGATAAAAAAATGAGATTTCAAATAATTACAAAAGTGTTAGAGGAAGATAGAAATGTATACATTCCCACTAGATTCTAGGTAATAATATGTAAGGTGGGGACCCCACTAGCTTTCAGCAGTGACTTGGGTAGACATCTATCTAGGGGACTTGTCATGGTTTGTATATTCTTGGACCAGGGAATGGCACCATTTGGAGGTGTGGCCTTGTTGGAATAGGTGTGAGCTGGTTGGAATGGGTGTGTCACTGTGGGTGTGGGCTTAAGACCCTCACCCTAGTTGCCTGGGAAGTCAGTCTTCCACTAGCAGCCTTTGAATGAAGATGTAGAACTCTCAGCTCTGCCTGCTCCATGTCTACCTGGATACTGCTTTGCTCCCACCTTGATGATAATGAACTGAACCTCTGAACCTGTAAGCCAGCCCCAATTAAATGTTGTTTTTATATGACTTGCCTTGGTCATGGTGTCTGTTCACAACAGTAAAACCGTAAATAAGACAGTACCTTATGTGCTGGCAGTAGATCAAGTCATTTATAAGGTGTAGATTGTGCTATACCAAAGTCATAGCATCTTTGATTTCATTTGTTCATTTAAAAGGCTGGCAAATTGTACTTTCCCTGTGTGAAACTGTCTGAAGTTGAACTCTTCTAGGAAGAGACCCTAAGTCAGCAATTCAAGTACAGGTAAGAGCTTCAGAATGGAATACAAAGAATGCAGATTAATAAAATGTTCATTCAGGACATAATCACTATGGCCAGGTTTCATGCCATCAAAGAATGTGGAAGTCAATGCAGTAGCCCCACTGTGGGAGAAAGGAGCTACAGCTGCTTGGGAGGTGTGACAGCTTCCCTAGCACATTTGTGCCACCCCATGCCTAGCCTATAGTCAATAGAGAAAAATCCAAGTGGTATCTCAGGTGTTAATAGCTGGAAGCCAGAAAGCCCGAAAGCCAGAAAGCCCGAAAGCCAGAAAGCCAGAAAGCCAGAAAGCCAGAAAGCCAGAAAGCCAGAAAGCCAGAAAGCCAGAAAGCCAGAAAGCCAGAAAGCCAGAAAGCCAGAAAGCCAGAAAGCCAGAAAGTCTAATGGCTAGTTTTGTGTCAACTTGACACAGCTGAAGTTATCACAGAGAAAGGAGCTTCGGTTGAGGAAATACCTCCAAGAGATCCAACTGTAAGACATTTCCTCAATTAGTGATCAAGGGGGAAAGGCCTCTTGCGGGTGGGACCATCTCTGAGCTGGTAGTCTTGGTTCTATAAGAGAGCAGGCTGAGCAAGCCAGGGGAAGCAAGCCAGTAAGGAACATCCCTCCATGGCCTCTGCATCAGCTCCTGCTTCCTGACCTGCTTGAGTTCCAGTCCTAGCTTTCTTTGGTGATGAACAGCAGTTTGGAAGTGTAAGCCGAATAAACCCTTTCCTCCCCAACTTGCTTCTTGGAATATAAACCCTGACTAAGACAAATTGGTACCAGCATAGTGGGGTATTCCTGTGACAGCCTGACCATGTTTTGGAGAGAACTGTGGAAGGACTTTGGAACTTTGGGCCAGAAGATCCATTCGCTGTTAAGAACTCTATGAGGTGTTGTGTAGGAGCTTGGAAGACAATGTTGAGAATAGTGCAGAAGATGGAGGCCTGGCTTGCAAAATTTCAGAGGGAAGAATAAAGACTCTTTTCAGGGCCATTGCTAGCTTGATTGTGAAGGTTCGGTGGTTCTGGTTAGCTGGGGCTGAAGAATCAGCTGTGATTAACAAGATTCCAGAACCACTAGAGTGAAACCTTTGCATTACTGGGACTATTGATGCCGGTTAGCTGGAGCTAAGAAATTAGCGGTGATTAAGAAGAGACCATTCCTAGGCAAATGGATGGACCTGGAGGGCATCATCCTGAGTGAGGTAACCCAATCACAAAGGAACTCACACAATATGTACTCACTGATAAGTGGATATTAGCCCAGAAACTTAGGATACCCAAGATATAAGATACAATTTGCTAAACGCATATAACTCAAGAACGAAGACCAAAGTGTGGACACTTTGCCTCTTCTTAGAATTGGGAACAAAACACCCATGGAAGGAGTTACAGAGACAAAGTTTGGAGCTGTGGTGAAAGGATGGACCATCTAGAGACTGCCATATCCAGGGATCCATCCCATAATCAGTCTCCAAACACTGACACCATTGCATACACTAGAAACAGTTTGCTGAAAGGACCCAGATATAGCTGTCTCTTGTGAGACTATGCTGGGGCCTAGCAAACACAGAAGTGGATGCTCACAGTCAGCTATTGGATGGATCACAGGGCCCTCAATGGAGGAGCTAGAGAAAGTACCCAAGGAGCTAAAGGGATCTGCAACCCTATAGGTGAAACAACATTATGAACTAACCAGTACCCCAGAGCTCTTGACTCTAGCTGCATATTTATCAAAAGATGGCCTAGTCGGCCATCACTGGAAAGAGAGGCCCATTGGACTTGCAAACTTTATATTCCCCAGTACAGGGGAATGCCAGGGCCAAAAAGTAGGAGTGGGTGGGTAGGGGAGTAGGGGGACAGTATGGGGGACTGACTTTTGGGATAGCATTGGAAATGTAAATGAGGAAAATACCTAATAAAAATATTAAAAAAAAAAAAAAGAGACCAGCATCATTGATTTGACATCTTCTGGGAAGTGTTTTTTGTTTGTTTGTTTTTTGTTTTTTGTTTTGAGAGCATAGAGGTTGTGTTCCAGAGATAGCCAAGGTTGTACCTTGTGCTGTGGCTGGACTTGGTAATGTGTAAGAGTCACCCAGGTGGTACTGGTTTTAAAGGCATGAAGAAGACACGCAGAGCAGCTGAGGGTCGGCAACATGAGAGGCCATTGATGAAGGTGCAGCCTCAGTTGCAATTGAGGGCCCAGGAATGAAGGGGTCATGCAGTGTTTTGGAGATGCCAGTACCATGAGATGACCACCAAGAGCAGCAGCAGTGGAATACAGGCATCTGGACCTAGAGGATGATGCATGTGCTATAAAGGGCATGGCTGGAGAAGTGACCCTAGCTCTTAGAGGAGCCCAGAAGATCGTTAGTTGGATCCCAGACATTGGATAGTTGGAGAACTGTGCCCTGATATTTTTCCCTCGCGAAGGAATTTTTTTTTTATTAGTGAAGCTCACAGTTAAAAGACTTTTAATTGTAAAGACTTTTGAAATTTTAAGAATTTGTAAAGACTGTGGGACTTTTAAAGTTATTTAGATCTTGGGGATGAATAAGAATGTAAGGGTTGAGGCTTACTAGTGATGTGTTTGTGTGTCAAGTTGACAAGGGGTCAATTGTACTGGCTAGTTTTGTGTCAACTTGACACAGCTGAAGTTATCACAGAGAAACGAGCTTCAGTTGAGGAAATGCCTCCATGAGATCCAACTGTAAGACATTTCCTCAATTAGTGATCAAGGGGGAAAGGCGGGTGGGACCATCTCTGAGCTGGTAGTCTTGGTTCTATAAGAGAGCAGGCTGAGCAAGCCAGGGGAAGCAAGCCAGTAAGGAACATCCCTCCATGGCCTCTGTATTGGCTCCTGCTCCCTGACCTGCGTGAGTTCCAGTCCTGGCTTTCTTTGGTGATGGAACAGCAGTTTGGAAGTGTAAGCCAAATAAACCCTTTCCTCCCCAACTTGCTTCTTGGTCATGATGTTTGTGCAGGAATAGAAACCCTGACTAAGGAAGCCAGGAAGCCAGGAAGCTAGGAAGAAGCCAGGAAGAAGCCAGGAAGAAGCCAAGAAGAAGCCAAGAAGAAGCCAGGAAGAAGCCAGGAAGCCAGGAAGCCAGGAAGCCATGGAACATGGAATGGTCAGTTCTGATAAGACATAAGTGGACCACGAGAGTATCTGCTGCCACTGAGGTTCTACCAAGCTAAAAAGCAATATCTCAATCAACTTGAGATCAGGAAGAGCAACCTTATGTAAATCCCCCTTTCTCTCATCTCTAAAAGGTAGTTTCTCTCATCTACTTAATATATTTGACTTTATTATATTTGATTTTGTGCAAAATATGGTTTTAATAACACCTGTGAAGTAGTGGCTAGCATTACTGAGTATGCAGAATGATCTAGCCACTTGGCTAAAATAAGTATCTAACCACAACATACTACTAAATATGCGGGTGCTCTCCCTATACCATAGTTCAGAAAAACAACCTTCAAAACATCAGGGTGTAGCAGTATCCTTGTGAGCACCTTCAGTAACAAAAATAGTCTTTAATTACTACTATCTGCTGAGTGTTGCTCCATACAGGAATCTTATTTAACACTGTGAATGTGCTTTCCTGGGTAATGCTCACAAATGATGCAAAATACAATACCATTTTGTCCTGCCTGAGTAAGTGAGAAAACTGCTATTACTGAAGCTTAGATAGCCTATTAATGATCATGGAAATGAAAGTTTCAAAAACTCCTTGATCTAAGTCACCTTTCTATACTTTCTAGAAAGTTACTCACATTCCATACATCTTCCATGGTTTGTCTGTAGGACAAAGTCACAATCAACAAAGACACAACCTCTCAAATATCTTTGGGCATACCATAAAGTCATCCATGTCCTAGTTAGTAGCTGGAAGGAAAGCTTCAACCATACAACCATACAACCATTCACTGAATAAATCAGCTCAACCCTTAGGACTGCTGAAGTCCCAGCTGAACTAATAATATTTCACCATGTGAATGAAGCCTGAGACTTTCTTGGCTTTAGTACTCAACTAAGTTCAGACCTGCTAGCAGCATGTTATTTCCAGGGTAGCCATGGATTCTCCTATCCCAACTGGTGACTGACCTCTGCAATACATAAAACAAAGAAGAAGATACTGAAGCAAAGATGAACTGCCTTCTTGGAAGTCTTGTGTACCTCTGAAATTAAGTCTCACTGAGCATGTATTTTAAATGAGTAAGTCTCCACTGTCTGAGCTCTGGTTTATTGAGGAAAACAATTGGGGAATTTATTTGCCTAAGAGGTGTCCTGGTGGTGATAGAGAGGTTGCCTTCCAGCATTTAGACATCCATGTAGCAATTGCTTGAACTCTACAACTTATGAGAGTCTAATTGGTAAAAGCCTGTATGCTCACAGGCTTCTGTAGACTGAAGCCTCTCCCAGCTTCCTGGAAGCACTTTCATTTGACCTTTCACCTCCTTCCATGTGAATTTGGTGAACACAAGAAAAGCAAACACTATTTATCAATTGTTAATTTTAGAGCATGAGCGATTGGAAATGGCTCAGGAAATGGTTTAGGAAATTTTCCCCTGTGCCAATGAGTTCAAGGCTCTTTCCCACTTTCTCTTCTATTAGATTCAGTGTATCTGCTTTTATGTTGAAGTCCTTGATCCACTTGGATTTGAGTTTGTACAAGGTGAAAAATATGGGTCTATTTTCATTCTTCTACATACAGACAGCCAGTTAGACCAGCACTATTTATTGAAGATGCTTTCTTTCTTCCACTGTATATTTCTGGCACCTTTGTCAAAAATCAAGTGACAATAAGTGTGAGGTTTTATTTCTGGGACTTCAATTCTATTCCACTGATCTTCCTGCCTATCTCTGAACCAATATCATGCAGCTTTTATCACTATTGCTCTGTAGTAAAGTTTGAGGTCAGGGATGGTGATTCCCCCAGTCATTCTTTCATTGTTAAGAATTCTTTTCACTATTCTGTTTTTGTTTTTTGTTTTTTGCCTTTCCAGATGAATTTGAGAATTGTTCTTTCCATGTCTTTAAAGAATTGTGTTGGTATTTTGATGGGGATTGCATTTAATCTATAGATTGCCTTTGGTAGGATGGCTATTTTTACTATGTTAATTCGGCCAATTCGTGAGCATGGGAGATCTCTCCATTTCTGAGATCTTCTTCGATTTCTTTCTTGAGAAACTTGAAGTTATTGTCATACATGTCTTTCACTTGTTTGATTGGAGTTACCCCAAGATATTTTATACTATTTGTGGCTATTGTGGAGGGAATTGTTTCCCTAACTTCTTTTTCAACCTGATAATCCTTTGTATGAAGGAAGGCTACTGATTTATTTGAGTTAATTTTTTTCTGGCCACTTGGCAGAAGCTGTTTATCAACCGGAGAAGTTCTTTGGTAGAATTTTTGGGCTTGCTTATGTATACTATCATATCATCTGCAAATAGTGATACTTTATTTCTTCTTTGCCAATTTGGATCCCCTTGATCTCTTTTTTTTTGTCTTATGGTTCTAGCTAACATTTCAAGTCCTATATTGAGTACATATGGGGAAAGAGGGCATAGTTGACCTCATGAAACTGGAAAGCTTCTGTCAGGCAAAGGACATAGTCAATAAAACAAATCAACAACCTAAAGATTGGAAAAAATCTCCACTAGACCTATTTGATAGAGGGCTAATATCCAAAATATATAATGAACTCAAGAATTTAATCACCAAAAAACAAACAACCCAATGAAAAAATGGGGTATAGAATTAAACCGAGAATTCACAACTGAGGAATTTTGAATGGCTGAGAAGCATCTAAAGAAATGTTCAAAGTCCTTAGCGATCAGAGAAATGCAAATCAAACAACCCTGCGGTTCCACCTTACACCAATCAGAACGGCTAAGATCAACACTTGACAGGTTGACAACACATGTTGGAGAGAATGTGGAGAAAGAGGAATTCTCCTCCATTGCTGGTGGGATTGCAAACTGGTATAATCAACTCTGGAAATCAATCTGGAGGTTCCTCAGAAAATTGGAAATAGATCTACATGAAGACCCAGCTATACCACTCTTGGGAATATACCCAAAAGGTGCTCTACCATGGCACAAGAGCACATGTTGCACACTGTTCATAGCAGCCAGGAGCTGAAAGTAACCTAGATGTCCCAAGACAAAAGAATGGATACAGAAAATGTGATACATTTGGAATACTACTCAGCTATTAAGAATGAGGACATGTTCAGTTTTGCAGGAAAAAGGATGGAACTAGAAAATATCATCCTGAGTATTTCTCAGACCCAAAAATTCATGCATGGTATGCAGTCACTATTAAGTGGCTGTTAAACAAAACAAAAACAAAAAACAAAAAGCAAAAAAACCTCCATACAGAATACCCAAGATACAGTCCACAGAACTCACAAAGCTCAACAAGCTGAAGTGCCCAAGTGAGGACGCCTCATTCCCACTTGGGAGAGAGAAGGAAGCAATCACAAGTGGGGAGGGAGGGAGGGACCTAGGAGGGGAAGTGGAAAGGGTGGGGTAAAGTGGGGGTAAAAGGGAAACCTGGTCATCATGTATGGGTGAGGGAAAAGGACTGAAGCCCTGAGGGCCAACAGAAAGAATGTAAACAGGCAACCTCAGGAAATAGGAGGTTGGGGTGACCCTCCAGAATGCACCAGAGACCTGGGAGGTGAGAGACTCCCAGGACTCAAAGGGAGGGACCTTAGAGGAAATACACAACAGTAAGGAGAGAGAACTTATAGAGCACACCTCCAGCAGGAAGACAGGACATCAAGTGAGGAATGGAGTTGCCATCCCACAGTCACATCTCTGACCCATAATTGTTCCTGTCTGAAAGAATTACAGGGATGGAAGTGGAGAGGAGCCTGAGGAAAAGAAGGTCCAGCAACAGGCCCAAAGTGGGATCCAGATCAAGGGGTGGTCCCAAGGCCTGAAACTATTACTGAGGCTATGGAGAGCTCACAAAAAGGAATCTATCTATCATGACTGCCCTCTGAAAGACCCAACAAGCTTCTGAAAGAGTCAGGTGAAGATATTTGAACCCAACCAATGGACAAAAGTGACTGGTCACTGTTGTTGAATGAGAGAAGGCTGAAAGAAGCTGTGGAGGAGGGTGATCCTGTAGGAGAACCAGCAGTCTCAATTAATCTGAACCCCTGAGATCTCTCAATCACTGGGCCACCAAACAGACACATACACCAGCTGATATGAAGCCCCAACACACATACAGTACAGGACTTCTAAGGCTGTGTTCATTCAGAGGTGGTGCACATAACCCTCAAGAGACTGGACGCCCCAGGAAGTTTGGAGGTCAGGTGGGGTATGGGTTGGGGGCATGCACATTGAGACAGCATGGGGTGGGGTGGAGGTGTGGGATGTGGAGCAGATGGACGGTGGTTTGGGGGCAGGGAATGGAATATGGAGTGTAAAAAAATAAATTAAAAATTAAATTAAATTTAAAAAGAAAAGCAAACACAAAATAGTTTCCCTATTTTAAATACTCCCACCCCCTTCTTTTCCATAAACTGGTCTGTCTCACAGTAATTCCTTCCTTTAGTTTTTTTCATAGAATCAGACTTAACCTGATTGGTCGCCATAGTTGTTTTACTTTAGAATTTCACAGTTCCCATGTCTGACAAGATGACTAAAGATTCTGACTCATTTTACATGTCCTTCATTAACCTTATTGTCTCAATGATTTTATATATATATATACACCATTTTAAGAAGATCTCTCCATCAAGCTTGGCAGTGTGGCACCTTACCCCTTCAAGGGGAACACATTTTTCACCCTGACAATTGCCTCAGATGATACTTGTGGTCAGAGCTTCATCTTGGGAGCTTGGAGTACATGGAATCCAGGCACTAATAAACACAGTCATTGATACTGCATGTAAGTGGATCATATAAATTCTGAGCAGAAAGGCATATTAACTTCATGGCCGACCTTGGTTTCACCACCCAGAGCAAATTCTGTGATCCTAGGATATTCTCCAAACATCTCTCAGCTTCCAACTCCTCATCTACATAAATTAAAATAATTATCTTAACCTGTGGTATCCATGTGCTTAGTGGCTTAACCCAAACACAGCATCTCTACCTCCACAAGCTGGAAGTCCCATGGAATCTGACCAGAAAGATTCTTTTCTTTTCTTGAGGTCCTGAGGGAGAGTTAATTTCTTTGTCACTTCCAACTCTTAACAGCTACCTATATTCCTTGGTTCTTGGCCCTCCTTCTTCATCAGAATAACAGGTCAAGATCATATCACATGGATGTTTTAAGTATACATGGATCTTTCTGTATACATTAGTCCTCACCATATAACTGGAGAAGAGCAAGGCTTAGAACATAGAAGTAGCTCTCATAGGGTTCCTTCCAGGTATATTTCCATCATTCCCCTTTTCAAAAATACACTGCTACATCTCCTGGAGTCTTCGTCTAGTGAGAAACAGTGTAAATGGGACACAGATTTCACTCTCACAACCTCAGAAGGGATTTAGGAAACAAATCCATCCCTGGATGTGGGATGGCTATCTCCCTGCCAGGAAGAACAGACTGCAGACCTAGAGGCCCAAGAGTGTTCCTATGCAGTGACCTACACAAATAATCAAGGATGGGTGTGGGTGTCAGCTGGAGTCTCTCTTGGCTGAAACACTCCCTTCTTCCCCAAGACATTTATTTGTCTTGACAACTCAACTTGGGAATCTTTAGTTTTCTCTTCTCTTTCTTTTTAATGAAAGTAACACAATATGAGGTCTGCTACTTCTGACCTCTCAAACTGTGCCCCTAGAAGCAATGATGGCTTTCAGTTTCTTGTAGAAATACTCTTTCAGGGATGATCCATGAAAATAGTGGTAGTTTTAACCCATGGAGTCTCCTCTGATGGAGGGAATCTGTGCTAGAGGGCAAAGCAGTCAGAAAAATCTTACTGCACGTGTAAAGCAGGACATGAATACACACTGTGTGCTGTTGGCACTAAAATGTTCTTAGAGAGAAAGAGTAGTGAGAAAGGCCATCTAATCAATATTCTTACACCTAGTGGTAAGAATATCCTAGAACCTCAGCTAGTGGTAAGGATACCCTAGAACCTCAGCTACTCATATAGTTCCTGCCTATGCTGGAGAAGGCAAACACAAGGGCAGGATTAGAATATGATTGAATTTCAAGCCTCACTCATTGTAGGAAGGTGTTCAAGTATTTTAATAGACTTTACATTTTCTCAACTGTAATAGATAATAATAGGAACACCCTCACTGAGAAACTGCAAACATTGAGTATATTCGTGAAAAGCATTTAGAATAGTGTTGGTCACCGCAGATACTCCAAGTACTTAATACAACATGATTTCCCAATTAATTATATTTTATACCCTAGAGATATTCCTTCTAATGGCTGAGTGATACTCTTTCACATGGATATAGCATAGTCTACTTGATAGGACTATGTGGCAGGTCTGACAATATTATATCATTGGTCGAGTCTCACATGGAAGGTTTATTATTAAAAAGGAGGGGCCACCTTGGGTGTGAACTCAGCAGATGGTCCCCAGAGGACTCTCCATATCCCAGGTGCTCTAGCATGCCCAGGATCTTAGGATCACTGGTGAGTGGAACACAACATCTGTTCCAAAACAATAATGAGAGTAGTGTGCAAGCAGAAGCAGGGACAAAGGAAACCGAACAGCGTCTCCAGTTCCTTCTGGTCAGCACTGGTCTACTTTGTTTCAAACACAGCAGACAGTCCTATGGTCCCCAGAGGAGGTACCACTTTCAGGCACTCTAACACACCCAGGATCTTAAGATTCCATGATCCCAGGATCTCAGGAGTTTGATCACACCAGGATCTCAAGGTCTCAGAGGAAGTTTGACTGCCAAGAACTCTGACACACCCAGAATCTTAGGTTCACAGGATCTCGAAATCACAGAATCACAGAGAAAGTTGAACTCTGAGAAGTTCTGACTTAACCAGGATTGCAGGAACGACAGGCTCCAATCAGATATATTGAGGGCAGCAAGCACTTGAAATAATCAGATGGTAGGAAGCAAGCATAAGAAGAGAAGTGTAGGAAGCCAACTCTAAGATGGCACCGGTTTCTGGTGTGCCGTTGTCATAAACAACACCACTGCGCAGGCGTAAGCCTAAGTCTGGCACCAACCCCTCCCGAGCGGGTACATGCTAATTAGGTGATGGCGGTTCAACCTATCCCAGGAGGACACAAAGCCTTTCTCTGTGATGGGGTGCATATAAGTGGACCTCCCTGGGTACCCGGGGTCCCCGTAGCAGCATCGAGGCGTTCCTGCAATAAAGGCTATTGAGAAGAATCTGACCATGTTGTGTCTTCCTTGCCGGCCGAGGTGGGCACAACAGAGAAGCGACAGAAACCACGGTTACTTGGCATCATCAGTACCAAACTTCCACCTTAGCAGGTGCTGGATCACCAGCTATGCCACCAGAAAAGCAAGATATGGACCTAAAATCACTTCCCATGATGATGATGGAGGACCATAAGAAGGAAATAAATAGCTCCCATAAAGAAATACAGGAGAACACATCCAAACAGGTAAAAGAATTGAAGAAACCCATCCAGGATCTAAAGAAATCACAAAGGGAGACCACTCTGGAAAAAGAAAACCTAGGAAAAAATCAGGAACCATTGATGCAAGCATAACCAACAGAATACAAGAGACAGAAGAGAGAATCTCAGGTGCAGAAGATACCATAAAAAGACATTGACACAACAGTCACAGAAAATGTTAAAAGTAAAAAGAACCTAACCCAAAACATCCAGGAAATCCAGGACAAAATGAGAAGACCAAACCTAAGGATAATAGGTAAAAACAAGAAGGAAGATTTCCAACTTAAAGGGCCAGTAAATATCTTCAACAAAATTATAGAAGAAAACTTCCCCAACCTAAAGAAAGAGATGCCCATGAACATACAAGAAGCCTACAGAACTCCAAAGAGTTTGGACCAGAAAATAAATTCCTCCCATCACATAATAATCAAAACACCAAACATACAAAACAGAGAATATTAAAAGCAGTAAGGGGAAAAGCTCTGGTTACATACAAAGGCAGAACAATCAGAATTACACCTGACTTTTTCCCAGAGACTAAGAAAGCCAGAAGATCCTGGACAGATGTCATACAGACACTAAGAGAACACAAATGCCAGCCCAGGCTACTATACCCAGCAAAACTCTCAATTACCATGCATGGAGAGACCAAAGTATTCCATGACAAAACCAAATTTACACAATATCTTTCCACAAATCCAGCCCTTCAAAGAATAATAAAGGGAAGACTCTAACACAAAGAGGGAAACTAAGCTCTAGAGAAAGCAAAAAAGTAATCTTTGAACAAACCTAAAGAAGATAGCCACAATAACAGAATTCTAACTCAAACCACAAAAATAACAGGAAGCAACAATGACTTTTCCTTAATATCTCTTAATGTCAATGGACTCAATCCCCAATAAAAAGACATAGACTAACAGACTGGTTTACATAAACAGGACCCAACGTTTTGCTGCATAGAGGAAACCAACCTCAGGAACAAAGACAGACACTACCTCAGAGTAAAAGGCTGGCAAAATTTTTTCCAAGCAAATGGTCCCAAGAAACAAGCTGGAGTAGTCATTCTAATTTAGAATAAAATTGACTTTCAACCTAAAGTTCTCAAAAAAAAAAAAAATACTGAGGTACACTTCTTACTCATCAAATGTAAAATTTACCAAGATGAACTTTCAATTCTGAACATCTATGCTCTAAGTACATCCACATTCATTAACAAAACTTTGCTAAACCTCAATTCACACATTACACCTTACACAATTTCACCCCACTCTCATCAATGGACAGATCCTGGAAACAGAAACTAAACAGAAACACAGTGAAACTAACAGAAGTTCTGAAACAAATGGATTTAACAGATATCTGTAGAACATTTCATCCTAAAACAAAATGATGTACCTTCTCAGCACTTAATGTTCCCTTCTCAAATTTGACCATGTAATTGATCACCAAACAGGCCTCAACAGATACAAAAATATTGAAATAATCCCATGCACCCTGTCATATCACCACAGATTAAGGCTGATCTTCAATAACAACATAAATAACAGAAAGCCCACATACACTGCGAAGCTGAACAACACTCTACTCGATGATAACTTGGTCAAGGAAAAAATAAAGAAAGAAATTAAAGACTATTTAGAGTTTAATGAATATGACCACAACATACCCAAACTTATGGGACACAATGAAAGCAGTCCTAAGAGAAAAACTCATAGCTCTGAGTGCCTCTAAAAAGAAACTAGAGCGAGCATACACTAGCAGCTTAACAGCATAAGTAAAAGCTCTAGAAAAAAAGAAAGCAAATTCACCCAAGAAGAGTAGAAGGCAGGAAATAATCACTCTCAGGGCTGAAATCAATCAAGTGGAAACAAACAAATATATATATACAAAGAATCAACCAAATCAGGAGCTGGTACTTTGAGAAAATCAACAAGATAGATAAACCCTTAGCCAGACTAACTAGAGGGCACAGAGACAGTATCCTAATTAACAAACTCAGAAATAAAAGGGAGCTATAACAACAGAATTAGAGGAAAGCCAAGAAATCATCAGATCCTACTACAAAAGCCTGTACTCAACAAAACTGGAAAACCTAGATTAAATGTACAATTTTCTAGACAGATACCAGGTACCAAAGTTAAATCAGGATCAGATTAGTGATATAAACAGTCCCATATTCCCTAAAGAAATAGGAACAGTCATTAATAGTCTCCCAACCAAAAAAGCCAAGGACCAGATGGGTTTAGTGCAGAGATCTATCAGATCTTCATTGAAGTTCTAATTGCAATAGTCCTCAAACTATTCCTCAAAATAGAAACAGAAGGTACTCTACCCAGTTCATTCTATGAAGCCAAAATTACCCTGATACCTAAACCACACAAAGACCCAACAAAGAAAGAGAACTTCAGACCAATTTCTCAATAAAACTCTCGTAAATGGAATCCAAGAACACATCAAAATGATCATCCATCATCATCAAGTAGCCTTCATCCCAGGGATGCAAGGATGGTTCAATGTATGGAAATCTATCAACATAATCTATTATTTAAGCAAACTCAAAGAAAAAAACCGCATGAACATCTCATTAGATGTTGAGAAGCATTCATCAAAGTCCAACATCCCTTCATGATAAAAGTCTTGGAAAGATCGGAAATTGAAGGCCTAAACATAAAAAAAAAAAAAGCAATATACAGCAAACCAGTAGCCAACATCAAACTAAATGGTGAGAAACTGGAAGCAATCCCACTAAAATCAGGGACTACACAAGGCTGCCCACTCTCTCCCTACCTATTCAATATTATACTTGAAGTCCTAGCCAGAGGAATTAGACAACAAAAGGAGACCCAAGGAATACAAATTGGAAAGGAAGAAGTCAAAATATCACTATTTGCTGATGATATGATACTATATGTATGTGACCCAAAAAAATTCCACCAGAGAACTCCTAAACTGATAAACAACTTCAGTGAAGTAGCTGGAAATAAAATTAAGTCAAACAAATCAGTGTCCTTTCTCTACACAAAGGAAAAACAGGATGAGAAAGAAATAGGGAAACAACAACCTTCAAAATAGTCACAAATAATATAAAATACCTTGTTGTAACTCAACTAAGGAAGTGAAAGATCTGTATGATAAGAACTTCAAGTCTCTGAAGAAAGAAATTGAAGAAGATCTCAGAAGATGGAAACATCTCCCATGTTCATGGATTGGCAGGATTAATATAGTCAAAATATCTATCTTGCCAAAACCAATCTACAGATTCAATACAATCCCCATCAAAATCCAAACTCAATTCTTCACAGAGTTAGAAAAGGAAATTTGCAAATTCATCTGGAATAACAAGAACCCTAGGATAGCAAAAACTATTCTCAAAAATAGAAGAACCTCTGGTGAAATCAATCACCATCCCTAACATTACGCTGTACTACAGAGCAGTTGTGGAAAAAAAAAAAAAAAAAACCTGCATGGTACTGGTACAATGACAGACAAGAATATCAATGGAACAGAATTGAAGACCCAGAAATGAGCCCACACACCTATGATCACTTGATCTTTGACCAGTGAGCTAAAACCATCCAGTGGAAAAAAGATATTTTCAACAAATGGTGCTGGCACAACTGGTGGTTATCATGTAGAAGAATGCAAATTGAACCATTCTTATCTCCTTGTACAAAGCTCAAGTCTAAGTGGATCAAGAACTCGACATAAAACCAGAGACACTAAAACTTATAGAGGAGAAAGTGAGGACAAGCCTCGAAGATATGGGCACAGGGGAAAAAAATTCCTGAACAGAAAAGCAATGGCTTTTGCTATAAGATCAAGAATCGACAAATGAGACCTCATCAAATTGCAAACTTCTGTAAGGCAAAGGACACTGTCAATGAGACCAATAGGCAATCAACATATTGGGAAAAGATATTTACCAATACTAAATCTGATAGAGGGCTAATATCCAAGATATATATCAAGAAGTTGGACTGCAGAAAACCAAACAATGCTATTAAAAATGGGGTACAGAGCTAAACAAAGAATTCTCAGCTGAGGAATACTGAATGGCTGAGAAGTACCTAAAAAATGTTCAACATCCTTAATCATCAGGGAAATGCAAATCAAAACAATCCTGAGATTCCACCTCACACCAGACAGGATGGCTAAGATGAAAAATTCAGCTGACAACAGATGCTGGTGAGGATGTGGAGAAAGAAGAACATTCCTCCATTGCTGGTGGGACTGCAAGCTGGTACAACCCCTCTGGAAATCAGTCTAGTGATTCCTCAGAAAATTGTTCATAGTTCTACCAGAAGATCCAGCAAAACTACTCCTGGGCATATAATTAGAAGATGCTCCAACTTGTAATAAGGACACATGCTCCTCTATGTTCATAGAAGCCTTATTTATAATAACCTGAACCTGGAAAGAACCCAGATATGCCTCAACAGAGGAATGGATACAGAAAATGTGGTACATTTACACAATGGAATACTAAGCAGCTATTACAAACAATGAATTTATGAAATTGTTAGAGAAATGGATTAATCTGGAGGATATCATCCTAAGTGAGGTAACCCAATCACAAAAGAACACACGTGATATACACTCATTGATAAGTGGATATTAGCCCAGAAGCTCAGAATCTGTCTTACAAGGGGTAACAAAACACCCATGGGAGGAGTTACAGAGACAAAGATCGGAGTTGAAATGAAAGAAAGGACCATTCACAGACTGCCCCACTTGGGGATCCATCCTATATACAACCACCAACTCCAGACACTGTTGTAGAGGCCAACAAGGTCTTGCTGACAGGAGCCTGATGTAGCTGTCTCTTGATAGGCTTTCCCAGTGCATGACAAATACATAAGTGGATGCTCACAGCCATCCATTGGATGGAGCATAAGGTCCCCAATAAAGGAGCTAGAGAAAGCACCCAAGAAGCTGAAGGTATTTGCAGCCCTCTAGGAGGAACAACAATATGAACTAACCAGTAACCCCAGAGCTCCGAGGGGCTAAACCACCAATCAAAGAAAACACATGATGGAACTTGTGGCTCCTGCTGTATATGTAGCAGAGGATGGCCTAGTTGGTCATCAATGGGAGGAGAGGCCCTAGGTCCTGTGAAGGCTCTGTGCTCCAGTATAGGGTAATGCCAGGGCCAGGAATGGGAGTGGGTGGGTTGGGTAGCAGTGGGAGGGGAAAGGGGAGAGAGGATTTTCAGAGGGGAAACTAGGAAAGGGGATAACATTTGAAATGTAAATAAAGAAAATATCTATTTTCTTTTAAAGGAGAGGTCACAGCGGGAAACCTCTGGGAGACAGAAGAGTGTGGGAAAGGGAGTACATGGCCTTTTATTGGTGCAGGGGAGCATGGGCAAAGGAACATGTGATAGGAATAACAATGTGCCACCTCTTGGGTACCTAGAGATAATGTGTGTTGTCCCAGGGTCTTTTGAAAACTGACTCCTGACTGTCAAGGAGTCACTTTTAGCTCTCCATGTATGTGCCTGATTGCTAACACAACTACCTAAGTGTGTTTGGAGGCGGTGTAGAGGACAACCTTGTGAAGGAAAAAGTAGGGTGGAGAGAGAGGCTCCACAAGGCTCTTGTGACTTCTGGAAAAGTCCTGATCTGCCTTATACAGCATTAGATCTAAGATGGCTCCCAGAACATTGGTGAGACCACAAAAGGAACCAAAGCCATGGAGGTGGCTGCTTCCCTTGTCTTCACAGAAGTCCTAAAGGTTGACGGTGTTTCCCCTCCCTGATTCCTACTTCTTCCCCTCACCCACCCCTACTCCTACTGAGTTACCTCATCAGGCACAGCTTTCATAAGACCATGATGACAGTGTGATGAGATACAATTGGCCAAGGATTTAGGGGCCTGGAATTGACTCAAACACTGTATATAAGATTATGTACTGTGCAGTAAGCTCAGATTTGCACCCTAATGCTGGTCTATGGAGTCCGATTCCAAGGGTTAGTCACCTGACCCCATCACTTCTCAACTCCCATCCTTGGTCTTGTTCTCACATTGGGAAGGGGATAGATTGTGCACATTGGGGAGGGGGATAGATTGTGCACAAGTATACATACACACATGTGCTCACATGCACACAGACATTATTTCTTTTCACCTCCCCTTCATCTTCTCATCTCTCAGCAAGACCTTTATCTTCCTACAGACTCTAGGAATCAGAAAATCACTAACAATTCCACAGTCAATTATGATACATGAATCATTTTATCAGTCTATAACTTAACTTCCCGTTTTCTCATAAGCTTCAGACTAACCCTTCCATCTGTTGTCCTCTTCTTGCAGCCTCTGAACATTTCTGTGACTCCCCTTCACCCTCCAGGAAATCACTTGTCTCCAAACATGGCAGAAACTACCATTTTGTGACTTTCTAGTCCCCCTTGTAGCTCCCACAGCCTCCTTTCGCTGATTCAGGGCTCAGTACTTGTTTTCTCTTCTGGGAAGAGACTCAGCTTGAATGTCATCAGAGAAATGTTTCTTGGTCCCACTACTTAATGTCATTCCCAAGCTTAATCTGCCATCTCATGTAACATATCAGACTTCTTTTTTCAAAATCAGTAATTCTCATGCTTGTTTATTACATATTGCTCAAACATCAATTTCTTTGTCAGGTTTAATGACTTAGTCTCACTAAAGTGCAAGCATTAAGAGGGAGAGCACCCTATGTGTAGCTCTTGGTAGAGTGCCTTCTATGTAGTTGGCACTCAATATGTATTGGTTTATTGATGCCAAATGATGACTGGCTCTGAGAGTGAATGAGCAGATGGGTAAATAAAAAGCATAGAAAGCGAGACTTTCTCCTAAACTGCCAAACTGTAAAGAGTTCCTCCCCAAAGTAATGCTTATTCTAGATCAGATTCTTGAAGAATACGGTATTGTATGAAGAGGAAAGAATTCCTGATCACCAAGTGTTAATGACTGTCAGGTAGAGAGAGGTACCCACATGTCTGCTAATTTTGTCTGGGTAGTGTATTATGGTGCTTTGTGTTCCTGAAAACCAACAAGGAGATGATACCTTAAGCAGGAAGTGGGGTTTACAAGGAGATGTGCTATAAAACAGGCAGAGGGGTTTACAAACAGATGGAGCCTTAAGACAGGCAGTGTGGTTTACAAAGAGACAGCACCTTAAAAAAGGCAGTGGGGTTTGCTAAGACAGACCATTTGTGTGACAATTTCTCACTATGACAGGCATGGAGGAGTGCAAGAAATTCGCTGACACCATACTTCCCTAAGTCATGTCACAGAAGGGTATATATTTTGTTAGGGAAATTAGAATCCCCCAAATAGATTCTTCAGTATATTAATACCTCCATTGAACTCAAGATTGGATATTTCTGTTTATAACTTGGTTATCTTTATTTGTGTCTGTCCAATTTCAAACATGACAAGAGAAAGACATATTGCCATCTATTTTTGAGTTTTAAAAGAACAATTTCATCAAATCGTATTATTTAAGCACTGAATATTGTGATAAGGTTGTGATTTGAAATAAAGTAAGATCTCTTAAAAAAATAAATCTTCTTGATATTATAGAAACCCAAATCTCTCCAGAATAAATCACAACCTCTTCACATGGAAACTGGTAGGAATTTAAGGCACAATGGTTATGCTGCTTACAGGCTAGGCTCAAATTCCAACATCAACAGAGAAAAGTCACCTAGTTGGAAAAAGTCATGTGCTGGAGATATAAGCTGAGAAAAATGAAGAGCAGGCACTCTAAATCGCTGGAGAAAGGCAGAATGATATACAAAGAGATGTCACAGAGAAACTAACCACTGGGTCAGAGGAAGGGACAACCAATAATTCCACCATTGCACTAGCAAATGCTCAAAACACTGCCAATTATAGAGGGAAGCTGCGCTACAGCATTTCCCATTCCCAGATGTCCAGGAAATGGCTCATTAGGAGGCAGGTACCAGGCACACAGCCTCTAAGAGGTCCCCAGTGGAGAGGGAGGAGATGCTAATCACTCCATCTGGTCTCCATTGGATACCTATTTGAAGAACTCTGTATTTGTCCTGCGCCTCATGCCCTAAAGGATCAGAGATCATCTTGATTTTATAGGCAAATCATACAAAGATTTTTCTTGAGAAAACAAATGTACCAAATTCAGGCTAAGGTGTTTAAAACTAGAAAAATAAAGAAGAACACAACTTGACAGATGGCCATAGAAACAGGAAGATAATTTTCATCCAACCATGTCTTTATGTATTTAGTTTACAAAGCATGCAAAAATATAATCTACTCAAATAATTTAGTTTGAATGTGTACATTTAAAGGTTGTACACTCAACCCTTTTGGATGATGGGAAACATAAGCCGTTTATCTCCTAAGTAGCAATTTCAGGGAAACAGAACTTGTTGTTCTATACTGAGCAAACAGCTCCTCCAGTCTTCTTGTCAAACATCTGTCTTTAAGCTGAAATGAGTATTCTTGACAATCTCTTCACCCAGTGGGCATTAATTTCCTACATGAGGAATCCATGGACTAACCAAACACATTCTAGACAGTCTTTTAAATGAGTGGTGGATTAGTAACAGAAATAAGCCTAACATTTTGCTTCCCTTCTATGTTAATTGACAGACTAACAAACACTCCATAGATGAGCGTGTTGGCTGTGTCCCTGTGAGTGCATGGCATGCTTTATTCATGAGAGGCCACAGACTGCTTCAGTGATCATCCGAGCCAGTTTCTGTGTCAGAAAATTCCACATAATGAAGCCACCAGTTAAAGGCTCTCCTGTCCCCACACTGCATTGGAAGATAATTAAAGCCTAAAGCAATAAAGTGTTCAACATCCTTATTAAGCAACTTAATTTCACTACCTCAGACAGGCACGGAAATGCTTTAGGCCAGCTGCTGGCAACTCCACTGTGCAGGGTAAAGACAAGCACAGTGTTTCCAAATGTCTTTGCTCATGACCAGCCAAGAAGAAACAGGCCAACACTGACTGTGCTGAGCCCCAGTGTCCACTAGCTCTAGCAACAAACCACCAAAGCACTTTCATTAAAGTAAACAAACCTCCTAAAGCAGATATTAAATAAAGTATATACACAAGAGGGTCCAGTTTTGATATGTATAAAACCTGAAGCTCTTCTTGTGGGGCATGCTACCAGGTTTCATTGGAAAGACAACTTGGACAAGAGCAGATTATGTCATCACAACAGAGAGGTGTAGGCAGACTATGGATGAAGATGGGCTGAGGATTACATAACTACATATGTAGATAATTAGACAGACACTCATAAGGATGTGACTCCATAGAGTCTGAAGGCAAGGGGATAGACAAGAATACTGTCCATAAATGTAGATTCTATTATTGGCATAAAGCAAAAGTATGTCAGCAGCATAGATGCTCTTAAGAAAGTTACTTAACCTTTCTGACTCTGTGTGTGAAACATATAGTGAATATTTAAATAGGCATGTTTCTAAAATCCTGTTGAGATTTTTATAAGCAGAAAAATAGAGTAAGTAATTTTTTTCATTTCCTTGCTAAATTACAAATAAACCCATAGGCATTGTAGATAACAGAAATATTATTCTAAAAGAATACAGACAGGCTTTCAGGACTCAAACAGCATTGTGGCAGGGAGTGCCTGGTTTCTTTTTGCCTCTTGTACCTCAGCCTGGTGCTAGGAAAGCCAGTCTTCAGAAACACCAATGAGCCAGGCAAAAGGAATGTTAAGGAAAGGAACAGAAAGGCATCAGCTACAAGACCCCCCCAAAAAATAATAACTAGCAACCTCAAACTCTACTATAGTTAAGAATCATTATAGACAGCAATGCTTGGTGATGTACAAGCAATGCTTGGTGATGTACATAAACTTGCATCCTCTCCAAGCTGTGGCAAGAGCCTATGGTTAACCCACCAGAGCAAACATTCAATAATGAAAGTAAGAATTCAGTATAAATGGTAAGGAATAAGAACTTTGGTTCTTCAGTTTCAGCTCCTTAGCTGGGCATATGGTGCATGCCTGTAACCCAGTACTCCAGAGGCTGAGACAGGAAGATTCTGAGCATGAAGATAGCATGGAAAGAGAGAAAGGAGGAGGGAGGGAGGGATGGAGGAAAGAAAAAAAGAAGAGAGAGAAAAAGAGAGAGGGAGGAGGGGAGAGAGGAGAGAGAGAGAGAGAGAGAGAGAGAGAGAGAGAGAGAGAGAGAGAGAGAGAGAGAGAGAGAGAGAGAGAAATTGGGATGGCAAAAGCAAGTCCTTAGCCCTATTCCCACCATAATGTTAGCAGATCCTTGAGAAGGAAGGGAAAAGCAGTGAGTTCTGCCCTGCTGGGTCTGTGTAAAAGTAGCCCTACTAGAGTCAGAACTCTGCTTAACTTCCCATGTAATGGTTCCCTTATCTCTCAGCCAGGGAAATTTTCTGTTTGTTTGTTTGTTTGTTTGTTTGTTTGTTTGTTTGTTTGTTTTAAATTCCAACCCATTGTCCCCTCCATCATCTTCTCCCAGTCCCAGCCTCCCCTCCCCTCTCGCCACTCCCACAATTCACTCCTCTTGGATTTCTCATTGAATAAGAGCATGACTCTCATGGATATCAACAAGCCATGTCATATCAAGTTGCAATAAAACTAGGCACCTGCCCTCCTATCAAGACTGGGCAAAGCAACCCAGTATAAGAAAAGGAGTCCTAAAAGCCCAGCAAAACAGTGAGAGGCAGCTCCTGCTCCCACTGGTTAGAGTCCAGCAAAAAGACCAAGCTATACAACCATAGCTTATATGCCGAGGGCCTAGATCAATCCTATGCAGACTTCCCATGTGCTTCAGGCTCTGTGAGCCTCTATGAGTCCAGTTATGTTTCATAGGAGTGTTCATTTCACTTGCTCTACATCCTCGGCAGCATGAACGGGCACTTGCATTGTTTTTATTTTAGCCATTGTGACAGGCGTTAAATTGAAGCTCAGATTTGGAATGTGGTAGGATACAGAACTCTAGCATATCTGTAGGAAGGACAAATTCAAATGTAAAGATTTTGTGCTGGATTGGTTTCCAAATCTCTTCATTGGAAGTCTTGGCTGGTTACAGGAGACAGCCACTTCAGTCTCCTTATTCCTGGTTGATAGAAGACTTAGGTAAGGTCACCACCATAGATTCCTGGGGATTTCCACTACTCTAGGTTTCTAGCTCATTCGCCAAATGCCTCCTTATTCCAGTTATATCAAATTCTCTCCCTCCACACCTCCAACCTAATGCCTCCTATTCTGGTCTGCAACCTCAAACCTCACCTAATCCCTATCCACCCATGATATCTGTTCTGTTTCCCCTTCCCAGAGAGATCCGTGTGTCCCTGTTTGAGCCCTCCTTGTTTCTTGGCTTCTCTGGGTCTGTGGATTGTAGCATAGTTATCTTTTTACTTTACAGCTAATATCGACTTTTAAGTGAGTACATATTATATTTGTTTTTCTGTATCTGGGTTACCTCACTTAGGATGATCCTTTCTAAGTCCATCTATTTGCCTGAAATTTTCATGTTACTTTTTAACAGCTGAGTAATAATAATCCAGTTTGTAAATGAACCACATTTTCTTTACCTATTCTTCAGTTCAGGGACATCTAGGTTGTTTCTGGCTATTATGAATGAAGCTTTTATATACATAGTTCTTGTGGTAGGATACAGTGTCTTTTGGTTCTATGCCCAGAAGTGTAATAACTGGGTTTTGAAGTAGATTCATTCCCAAATTTATGAGAAACCACCAGATTGGTTTCCAAAGTGGTTGTACAAGTTTGCACTTCCACCAACAATGGAGGAGTGTTCATTTCACTTGCTCCACATCCTCGGCAGCATGAACGGGCACTTGCATTGTTTTTATTTTAGCCATTGTGACAGGCGTTAAATTGAAGCTCACATTTGTTTTGATTTTCATTTTTCTGATAGCTAAGAATGTTGAACATTTCTTGGTCATTTGAGATGTTTCTCTTGAGAATTTTCTCCTTAGATCTATACACCATTTGAAAAATGGATGATTTGGTTTTATGGTGTCTAGGTTCTTTGATTCTTTATGTATTTCAAAAATTAGCCCTCTATCATATGTGAAGTTGGTAAAATAAAATAAAATAAAATAAAGTAAAAAAAAAATAAAACGTTTCCCATTCTGCAGACTGCCATTTTGTCCTATTGATGATGTCCTTTGCCTTACAGAAGTCTTTCAGTTTCATGAGGTCCATTTATCAATTATTGATAGTATGGCCTGAGCCATTGGTGTTCTTTTCAGACTTCTGGGCATTCAAGGCTATTTCCCACTCTCTCTTCTGTCAGGTTCTGTATACCTGGTTTTACATTGAGGTCTCTGATCCACTTGGACTTGAGTGTTGTGCAGGGTGATAGATATGGATCTATTTGCATTCTTCTACATGCTGATATTCAGTTAGACCAACACAACTTGTTGATGATGCTTTCATTTGTATGTGGTATAATTTTGGCTTCTCTGTCAAAAAATCAGGTTTCTATTGGTGTATAGATTTACATGTGGGTCTTCAATTCTATTACATTGATCAAACTGTCTGTTTTTATGCCAATACCATATGGTTTTTATTAGTATTACTTTGTAGTAAAGCTTGAAATTAGGGATAGTGTTGCCTTCAGAAGTTCTTTAATTGTACAGAATTTATTTAGCTACCCTGGGTTTTGGTTTATCTATATGAAGTCAAGTCTTTAAAGGTCTGTAAAGAAGTATGTTGGAATTTTGATGGAGATTGCATTGAATTTAGAATGCTTTGGTAAGAATGGCCATTTTTACTCTATTAATCCTACAAATCCATAAGCACAAGAGATATTTCTATCTTCTGATATATTGTCCAATTTCTTTCTTCAAAGATGTAAAATTCTTGTCATACAAGTCTTTTACTTTCTTTATTTGAGTTATCCCAAGATTTCTAGTATTATTTGTGACTGTGGTGAAGGATGTTGTTTCTCTGATCTCTTTCTGAGGCCATTTATCATTTGTATATAGGGCTATCAAGTTTTTTTTAGTTAATCTTGAATATAGCCACTTTGCTGAAGGAGTTCATCTTACTGAATGCTTAGCTGTAGGATTTCCCTGGTAGAATGTGTAGGGTTATATATGTATACTATCATATCATCTGCAAATAATGATACTTTGACTTCTTTCTTTCTAATTTGATCCCCCTTGATCTGCTTTTGTTGTGTTACTTCTCTAGCTGGAACTTCAAGTACTATATTGAATAGATATGGAGCTATGGAGAGTAGACAACCTTGTTCTCTTCCTGATTTTAGTGGAGTTGTTTTGAGTTTATATGAATTTAATTTGGTGTTATCTATAGGCTTACAGTATATAGACTTTATTATATTTAGGTTCATCCCTTGTATTTCTAATATCTCTAAGACTTTCATCATGAAAGGCTATTGGATTTTTGTCAAAGACTTTTTCAACATCTAATGAGATGATCATGTGGAGATTTTTTTCTTTAAGTTTGCTTACATAGGAAATTAAATTGACAGATTTTTGTATGTGGAACCATCCCTGCATCTCAGCCTGGGAAATATTTTTATGATATAGTAGGAAGCCCGAATTATTGCCCTGAATCAAATGTAATATGCCTCCAGTGTCAACACAATCTATCTCGTAGCTTAGATTTATACCCAGAGCTGGTAATCACAAGGCCTATCTCCTCTATGGTAGAGGCTAGAGAAAACTGTCTAAAGTAGAAAATTAAGTATGACTTAGGATCTCATAAAACAATAACCAAAACAAGTTTTCAATTTATTAGATTACCCAGGAGCTATATATGGCTTCGTCAGTAAAATGTGCGCTATGAAAGATCTGAGTTCAACATCTATCAAACACATAAAAGCCAGGAAGGAAAATGAGCATATCAACACTAAATCCTCAACACATATAAAGATCCTTTTGGAATAAAGACAAGGTTTCTAGTGTAATCCTATCAAGACTGTTAAGGGGTAACCAACTGATTTTTTATTATTTCTGAATGTTGTTCCATAGGAGGACACTCATGTCTAGTCAAAGTTGCATGGCTTGAGAGGCCATTAAAAACTAGGGGTAAACCTACTACTTTTATGTTACTAATTTGACATGGGATCTGTGGTGGTTTGAATATACTTGGCCTGTGGGAAGTGGCACTATTAGCAGGTGTGACCTTGTTGGAGGAAGTGTGTCACAGTGTAAGCAGATTTTGAGTTCTCCTAGTGCTCAAGCTCCACCCAGTATGTAAGAGACCCTCCTCCTGACTGCACATATAAAATAGTCTTCTCAAGATACAGAAGTCTCAGTTACTCCAGCACTGTCTGCCTACATGTTGCCATGCTTCCTGCAAACATGATAATGTAGTGAATCTTTGAAACTGTAAGCCAGCCCAAATTAAAAGTTTGTATTTTAAGGATTGCCTTGGTTGTGGTATCTCTTCACAGCAATGAAACCCTAACTAAGAACTGGACTGACTCTTAAATATTTTTGTTTAAACTCATAGGATAGTGCTGTCCTCAGTCATGAAAGAAGTAAAGGCAGATATTCATGACTAATCAAGATGCCAGGAACTAGTGACTGTTGGGTACTAAGTACAAAATGAGCCATGCATATCCCTAAGCCAAATATCAGAGGACATTATGGAAGATGAGCTACAAAGAATGAAAGAGTTAAGCCACAGGAAAGAAGATCATGAAGCACTGTGTATGAGCAAGATATGGCCATGACATTCATGAACCCATAGCAACTGTGATTGCCTAAACAGAGTGAAGACAAAACTGAACCAGGAAAGATTCAGTTATAGATTGGGGAGGGGCTCATGAGGTCTGCTCCACACAGGGATGCTCCCACTAGGGCTGCTGGAAGAGAGGAAGTCATTGTCTTCAGGGGTGTAGGCACTGGCAAATTACTTATCCCCCAGATGGTAGTATCATATCCATGCTGACACTACTGTGGCTGGTTAACATCAGTATGTTACAAGGAGAAACCAGAAACAAAGCAAAAAGCCATGAAAATAAAATGTGAAAGAAGGAAGATGTTGGGAAATCTCTTGCTGCAGCAAGACCAGCCACATGGCAGAGGAGTGAAACAGACACTAAGGAGCTAGGGAAGGTGGAGCTGCGGAAGATCCTGTGGACCACAGAAACCATGGAGCAGGAGAAGTAGAATGAAGTCTGTTGAGAGCTTAGATATTTCCTCGTGCTGCCATCTCTGGGATGAAAGATCATTGGCCTGGTGGATATACGCCACAGTTGTTTTGGTAACCCAGTACTCACCCATGCCAGCTGGATAGGGCTCTGAAGGGTACTAAATTTAATTGTCATATCTTATGACCTGCACAATGATACAGAACATTTCTTATATGATTTTTGGAAATGAAATATCTGCGAGGGGGCACAGGGAAATGTAGACAATCTGAAATGAAGGAAAACAAATATAATATAACTTTACAAACTTAAATTTGCTATTTGTAGTGAAGCATACTGCAACCCCAGCATTGGAGAGACTGAGAAAAAACACCTGTAAGTCAAAGGTCAGTCTTGGGTACACATCAAGTTGGCAATAAACCTTGGCCAAATAGGAAGGCCTTGTCTCAAACAGGTGCATGAATGAGAGATGAGGGGAGTGGAAGGAATCAGTATGTTTCATCTGTGAGATATTACACGGATTTAAATTTTAAGGTTCATGGTGTTTGCAGAGAGATAGACACAAGGAAAAAAGAAACAATAGAAAAGCTTCAAATGGATTAAAACAAAACAAAGCACCTAAAAATTGTTTTAAGTTGTATCTTATCCATTATCAGTGTGTCCATGTGGGCATGTTAGGGCCATACATGGATACCAGAGGACAATGGTTGGATTTCTTCTTCTACTGTGACTTCCAGGGATTTAAATAGGGTCTCATAATGGCAGGAACATTGGTTCATTCTATTATGACTATAAAATATAATGTCATGCATGATATAACCAGTATATATGTTGTAGCAATACATTTGCTTTTAAATTTTTTCAACATTAAGTAATATTTTTAAAAATTCCCACATTGATTGACACAATAGGGGCAAAAGTTAAGTGGCATGTTTATAGGAGTTGAGCATGACTTATTGATTTATAGGAAAATGTATTATAGCTAGTGTTTTAATTTTAGAACCACAAAGAAATAACTAAGCACAGTGTTTACAACCTTTGGTCCTGAAGTGCAACTCAAAGAAAAATTTTGTAAAAGTAAGATACACTTTTAAATGAAGTATAAAGTTAACGTTCATGCAACACCACTCAAGTCAAGAACTATCCCAACATCAAGGTGACACTGAACCCTGCTAATTGCAGCCCAATTTTCAGAGCCTAGAGTTAACTATTAGTTTGGCAAAGCTGATATTTGACCAAATTGAATGAATAGAAAGTTATCCTTTGCTATAAATGGTCCTAAAGCAATTTTAAATACATCCATTCCTGGAAGAAGGTGGGGAGCAGGAAACAGGTATTCCTAGACCTTACACTTTGTAAAGAGAAAACCTTGAAGTGAGTAACAAATATTAATGAGAAATACACAACTGCAAAACCTCTAGACAACAATTTCAAAATCTATTGTGTTTATAAATGTACAAAATTATCTTTTAGTTGACCCCAAAGGACAGTATATTTTACAATCTACAGGAAGATAGAATCAATGGTATAGATAATAGATAGATGATAGATAGATACCAGAAAGAAGATAGACTGGTAGATAGATGACAAAAGAAGATAGATGTTAGATAGATAGATGAGAGATAGATAGATAGATAGATAGATAGATAGATAGATAGATAGATAGATAAGAATTTAGTAAGATAACTGAGAACATTGTAGTTACTCTGTTTTTGAGAATATGAGTCATAGTAGGTGGAATAGTCCCACAATAGCCAGCTCTTACTGAGGGAGGCCTACAACTGGCATTGCACAATCCCTAAAGCTGTTTACATCATCACTCTAATGATACCCATCTGTTGCTGGTATCCCAAATGATTACTGGAGATGTACTGGTTTCTAGTTCTCAGCAAGAACTTCAAAACTCTGGTTCCATAGCAGCAAATGAATTAGCAGCCATAGCAACAACACAAATTGACTCAGCAACAAGGGGGAAGGCCAAGGGGCACCAGGTGAGATGATCCTCATTCTGTCCTGCCCTTTATTGTGAAGGTGCCACCTACAATCATAGTAATTGTGAGTCTTCCAACATCTATCAACACTACTAAGATTCTTCTTCAGGCGAGGCCCCTACTCAGGCAACTCTAATTTATGGCAAGTTGACATTAAAGCCAAGCACAATAGACAAATTATAAAAGGAAAATTTAAGAAGTGAAATCTTATCAAAATTTTGAATTTTTGCTTGACAGAAGATCTCCTAAGAAGATATTAAGGCAAGATTCACCATGGGAGAGACATTCATATAACATATCCAACAAAGTAGTTCCTAGAGTATATTAAGTACTTTCAAAAGTCAACAGTTTTTTTTTTTTAAATATAATTAGAAAATGGAAGGAAGACACAAAAAGTTCCTATCACAGAGATGGGAGAACCATGTTGAGTATAATTAGCCGTTAGGGAAACAGATACTAAAGCTCGAATGAAGCACCACCGCTTTCCTACCGAGATGGCTGAAAAAATAATAATGCCACAACCAGGCATGGATGCAAGGAAACACATGACTCACATTGCTGCTGGCAGTGTAAGTGGACCAGGAGAATCAGGTGTACCCGGACTAAGGCAAAACCATACAAAGCACTATGATAACACTCAGCAACTGCACTGCAGGCAGGCCACCTGTCCCTGAGGAACTAAATGTTCACACAACAGCCTGCACATGAGTATTTGCAGTAGCTTTTCACATAACATTCTTCACTGAGTGAACAGGGAACCAAACAGTGGTGACTAGTCGTGTGGACAGTTACTCAATCAAAGAAATAGAACAGCATTCCGCAACATGGATATAGTAGACAGAGATGAAATATTCCAACCCCAGAGTTTCAAGCTTCAGGATTCTGTTTATAAATTCTTCCTGGAAGGCTGAGGCTATAGAAATATAGAGCAGATTGATTAATGATCCAGGAGGATGGAGGTAGGGAAGAATGAGGTTTGGGGAAGACAGCATCAGACCAGTCACAGAAATGACATTAGCTAGACTTTTGAAGGTGTGACCATGGAAGCAACTAAGCTGACTTTGGTATTTCTCACAATGGCATATCAATCTATAATTATCTCAAAATTAAACATTAAAAATTTAGAACTGCATAGTGTGGGCCTGTACGCCAAGGGCTTTCCACAGAGATCTCTGGCTCGACCTGGTAAGAGAGCTCAAGGGAAGGAAAGAAAGTACAGGCAGAGAGGGGAAGTCACTGCTGCTGCTGCTGCTGCTGGCTCCACCTGCCAACTAGTCTCTGCCTTGCCTTCTAGGTTACTCGGTTACTCCATGCGGTCCTGCACTGAGACTGGGTTGGCTGGGCCAACAAGAGGCTGACTAGCCAGTGAGGAGTACGCTGGAGTTTCAGGCAATGTTTTCGGACATCAGACCTCTTCCCAAGTGTTACAGCTCTTAGGACAGAAGGCTCAGAGTAGTTCTCCCACACCTTTAATCCTTCCAGATAGGATTCTTTTTTTTTTTTTTTTTTTTATTACATATTTTCCTCAATTACGTTTCCAATGCTATCCCAAAAGTCCCCCATAGCGCCCCCCCACTTCCCTATCCACCCATTCCCATTCTTTTGGCCCTGGCATTCCCCTATATTGGGGCATATAAAGTTTGCAAGTCCAATGGGCCTCTCTTTCCATTGATGGCTGACTAGGCCATCTTTCGATACATATGCAGCTAGAGACAAGAGCTCCGGGGTTCTAGTTAGTACATCATGTTGTTCCAACAATAGGGTTGCAGATCCCTTTAGCTCCTTGGGTACTTACTCTAGCTTCTCCATTGGGAGCCCTGTGATACATCCAATAGCTGACTGTGAACATCCACTCCTGTGTTTGCTAGGCCCCAGCATCGTCTCACAAGAGACAGCTATATTTGGGTCCTTTCAGCAAAATCTTGCTAGTGTATGCAATGGTGTCAGCGTTTAGAAGTTGATTATGGGATGGATCCCTGGGTACGGCAGTCTCTAAATGGTCCATCCTTTCATCACCGCTACGAACTTTGTCTCTGTAACTCCTTCCCTGGGTGTTTTGTTCCCAATTCTGAGAAGGTGCACAGTGTCCACACTTTGGTCTTCATTCTTCTTGAGTTTCATGCGTTTAGCAAATTGTATCTTAAATCTTGGGTATCCTAAGTTTTGGGCTAATATCCACTTATCAGTGAATACATATTGTGTGAGTTCTTTTGTGATTGTGTTACTTCACTCAAGATGATGCCCTCTAGGTCCATCCATTTGGCTAGGAATTTCATAAATTAATTCTTTTTAATAGCTGAGTAGTACTCCATTGTGTAAAAGTACCTAGGATAGCAAAAATTCTTCTCAAGGATAAAAGAACCTCTGGTGGAATCACCATGCCGGACCTAAAGCTCTACTACAGAGCAATTGTGATAAAAACTGCATGGTACTGGTATAGTGACAGACAAATAGACCAATGGAATAGAATTGAAGACCCAGAAATGAACCCACACACCTACGGTCACTTGATCTTCGACAAGGGAGCTAAAAACATCCAGTGGAAGAAAGACAGCATTTTCAACAAATGGTGCTGGCACAACTGGTTGTTAACATGTAGAAGAATGCGAATCGATCCATTCCTATCTCCTTGTACTAAGGTCAAGTCTAAGTGGATCAAGGTACTTCACATAAAACCAGAGACACTGAAACTTATAGAGGAGAAAGTGGGGAAAAGCCTTGAAGATATGGGCACAGGGGAAAAATTCCTGAATAGAACAGTAATGGCTTGTGCTGTAAGATCGAGAATTGACAAGTGGGACCTCATGAAACTACAAAGCTTCTGCAAGGCTAAAGACACCATCAATAAGACAAAAAAAACACCAACAGATTGGGAAAGGATCTTCACCTATCCTAAATCAGATAAGGGACTAATATCCAATATATATAAAGAACTCAAGAAGGTGGACTCCAGAAAGTCAAATAACCCCATTAAAAAATGGGGCTCAGAACTGAACAAAGAATTCTCGCCTGAGGAATACCGAATGGCAGAGAAACACCTGAAAAAATGTTCAACATCCTTAATCATCAGGGAAATGCAAATCAAAACAACCCTGAGATTCCACCTCACACCAGTCAGAATGGCTAAGATCAAAAATTCAGGTGACAGCAGTTGCTGGCGAGGATGTGGAGAAAGAGGAACACTCCTCCATTGTTGGTGGGATTGCAAGCTTGTACAACCACTCTGGAAATCAGTCTGGCGGTTCCTCAGAAAATTGGACATAGTACTACCGGAGGATCCAGCAATACCTCTCCTGGGCATATATCCAGAAGATGTCCCAACCGGTAAAAAGGACACATGTTCCACTATGTTCATAGCAGCCCTATTTATAATAGCCAGAAGCTGGAAAGAACCCAGATGTCCCTCAACAGAGGAATGGATACAGAAATTATGGTACAGATAGGATTCTTATATGCAGTTTTTGGATGGATTAGGGAAGCCAACTGGTACTTCTCATTTGCTTGATCTGAGAGCTTTGGGGAAACATTATTTGCATGTGGGAGGGCTTGGTGCTGATCCTAAGTGACCAATGGCCACATACCTCTCTGTGGGGACTGTGGGAAGCTGTAGCTGTGACAGGACCCAGGGTCCCAGGAGGTGTGGTCGAACACCTTCTGTCCTATGTAGCTGAAAATCACCACCACCGGGTCACTGGGTTTCCAGACTTTTGCTCGACGGGGAACCAGGCTGTCTGTGCACAGCCCACAGCCCCACAAACATAGGACGGTGGAAGGAAAATAACCATTACAGGCAATAGTAACTACAAGAGCAATCATTATTGCCTGGAACCACCGCTATCTGCCTTGTACTCCTGCTTTTTGTGATATTTTCCCTCAGACACTGTAATCCTCTTCTCCCATTTCTCCTTGGTCCTCAGCCACATATGTCCTGAAGACACATTTCCTCGTTTTACCTCCCACCAACACTTTATGTTCCCTCTTCCTAGTCACTATTTTTTCTTCTTGGTGTTGGTTTTGTTTCACAGTCATGCCTTTATTTCCTGGTGTTTCCCATGTGTCATAAACAGAATGTCTGCCAGAGGAGTTAGGAAGTGTTCTGTCATTATAGCATCCTATTGCTTTTGCTAGTGTCAAACTTGAAATGAGTGCTCAGAAAATATGGTTTGCAGTTGAATTGCAAAATAAACTATTTGCACTGTAGGGTAAAGCTGCAAAGGTGTGCTAAGGATGCACATTAGTGAAAAATAAGATCAAGTTCAAGCAGGCAACATTTTCAAACTATTTGAACTACTCCTGTAACTCAGCACAGAAATCAACCAACCACTTTTCTAAACAGGCAAACGATTTACATAAAGATTTCTACAAAGATATGAGGTAGTCAATACATAAAAAAGAGGTGAATCAATTTTTCAATTGTGAGGGAAGCATAAATCATAACCGATGAATTACTACTGTCTCATTAGGATGGCTACTATCAAAAACCAGAAGAAAATATTTTTTAAAAATATTAAAAGCATTTTAACATAGCCAGGATTTGGAGAACTCAGACTCCTCACACACTGTTGGTAGGAATTAAATGGTACAACCACTGCCCCAGAGGTGTAACAGGTATGGCTGCTGTGTCAAATGTGTGTAAGTAGGTGGCAGAGTCAAAAGGCTGCAACTATGCTCTGTGTTCTGACCCGTGAACATCTGAATGATTAGTAGCCTAACATTCCCTGAAAAATGTAAGTCTGAAATAAGCACCAGTCCTGCCGTGAGGAGATAGACTGAGAAAACCACTAGACAAAGGACCACGTGTCCCAGACAGGGAGCTAGCCTGAAAGGACAACCAGTTCAGTACTGCACAGGCCTGGGGTCTGAGGTGGGGGTGGGAGGTCCGACCATGCCCTAGATGACACTGTTATAGCACTCCTGAGGTCTACCCCTGAGATGCCTCCAGACACTCAAAATATGCCAGATACAACTAAGAGAAACAAGTTAAGTGTTGGAGAAATGAAAAAGAACAATAAGACAAGATATAACAAATATTAAGTCTACAAAGACAGAAATTTCAGATACTAGAAGAGTGTTGTTTTTACTCTGATAAGACTGGCTTAGTTCAAGATAGCATAGACAAAGTTAGAGCTAGTTCAGAAGAGAGAAAATGCAACAGAGAAAAACAAGAATATTGGTATAAAAATTAGTTTTCTACTTCTCCTTGGGTCACCACCTTACTTCCCACACTTTTGGGACCTTTCATGGGTATTTTGCTGCTTTTGTCTTTTGGCCCCTGGGCCTTTAAAAAGTTAACCAGTTTTGTTAAGTCACAGATTGAAGCTACTTTAAGTAAGCCAGTTGCAGTCCACTACCATCAGCTGGATATCCAGGACTCAGACGAAGAAGATCCTCCTCCCACCAAGGCAGAAACAACAATTCATCTCCAATTTTCCACCCTTGCTGCTAATGCAGAGTCCCCTTGGCTCCTCAGGATTTGGAGACAATAGGGACAAAGAAGGGTGACCTCCAGCTCCTACAATAGCTTAAGAGACACAAATGGTGGTGTTACAATTGGCATAATTCTTGTAGAGGCTTTACTGAGTCTGAGGTTGACAATTCTCCTATGGGAGTTGCACAGAACTCAGAACTGTGCATGCTGGTTCGTGATAAATACGAATCCAGTATGGGCCCAGTATGGGTGCAAACTAAGTATTGCAGGGGAAGGTCTATATAGACCATTTCTGGGTTCCCTGAGAGACAAACCCGGTTTAGATGGAGGTTGGTATCTAGTTTCAGTTACAAGTAAAAAATTTTTCTAAGGCTCTGCCTCCCCTCCCCAAAAGATACCAAGAGCCACAAGTGTGGGTCTGTGACAGCACCCATGGGAGGATTGGGTCAATGTCCCCCCCAGCCATGGTAATGCCCGCTCATCCAAAGATGAGAAGATTATTTGATCACCTCAGTTAAGTGTGGCCTTATTAAATTTAATTCAGAAGGGGGAGATGTCAGAGACCATCCCATGAGAAAGTGAGCCCTTCACAATCTCCCCAACAGGCCAAATGGCCTCGTGCTAAGAGCTGGTTATCACCCCCTTCCTCCCTATTCCCTTCCTGGCACCTGAAGCTGTAAAAGCTGAATTATAGTCCCCTCTTCCCTATCTCTTCCTGAGTTCCCATGACATCCAAGGACATGAGTTATGCCTGAGGCCAGCCTGACACCCAAGGCTGTCAAGGAGGATCGATGTTCCAGAGATAAGATGCAAAGTGCCCGCTGCCTGGCGCCTGACTTAGGCCCCCATGTCAGCAGATGCCCACTTCTTTGTTCTTTGTATAATTCTCCCTCGACCCCTCCCATATTCCCTAGATGTATGCTTTAAAAAGAAGGCACCTCAGCATAATAAACGAGACCTCGATAGGTACCCTTCCTGGTCTCCTATTTCTCTTTTTCTTCCTCCCATCTCCTTCCAGGTTTGCTGTCTCCCCCGCACCCACGAATAACTGAATCCCGCGGTATGGAAAGATCCAGAGGTAAGGCCATCTCTGGATGGCCTTTCCTTCAGTCTCTGATCCACACATTGTCTCCAGTATTCCTTCTGTGAGTATTTTGTTCCCCCTTCTAAGAAGCACTGAAGCATCTTCACTTTGGTCTTCCTTAATCTTGAGCTTCATGTGGTCTGTGAATTGTATCTTGGGTATTTCGAGCTTTTGGGCTATAGCCACTTATCAGTGAGTGCATGCAATGTGTGTTCTTTTGACTGGGTTACCTCACTCAGCTCCTGGTTTGGTTAATTCTTTGTATAGTTCTTTTGTTTGTTTGTTTGTTTCTACTTGGTTGATTTAAATCCTGAGTTTGATTCTTTCCTGCCGTCTACTCCTCTTAGGTGTATTTGCTTCCTTTTGTTCTAGAGTTTTCAGGTGTGCTGTCAAGCTGCTAGTTTATGTTCTCTCCAGGTTTTTTTTTTTTTTTTTTTTTTTGGAGGCACTCAGAGATATGAGTTTTCCTCTTTGCACTGCTTTCATTGTATCCCATATGTTTGGGTATGTTGTGCCTTCATTTTCATTAAATTCTAAAAAGTCTTTAATTTCTTTATTTCTTCCTTGACCAAGCTATCATCAAGTTATCACCAGCTTCCATGTGTATGTGGGATTTCTGTTGTTTCTGTTGTTTTTGAAGAACACTTTTAGTCTGTGGTGATCTGATAGGATGCATGGGATAATTTCAATCTTCTTATATCTGTTGAGGCCTGTTTTGTACCCAATTATATGGTCAGTTTTGGAGAAGATACCATGAGGTGCTGAGAAGAATATATATTCTTTTGTTTTATGATGAAATATCCTATAGATAACTGTTGAATCCAATTGATTCATGACTTTTGTTAGTTTCACTATAACTCTGTTGAGTTTCTGTTTCCATGATCTGTCCATTGCTGAGAGTAGGGTGTTAAAGTCTTCCACTATTATTGTGTGAGGTGCAATGGGCACTTTGAACTTTAGTAAAGTTTCTTTTATGAATGTAGATGCCCTTGCATTTGGAGCATAGATGTTCAGAATTGAAAGTTCATCTTGGGAGATTTTACCTTTGATGAGTATGAAGTGTCCCTCCTTGTCTTTTTTAACAGCTTTAGGTTGAAAGTCGATTTTATTCAATATTAGAATGGCTACTTCAGCTTGTTTTGGGGGACCATTTGCTTGGAAAATTGGTTTTCATCCTTTTACTCTGAGATAGTGCCTGTTTTTGTCACTGAGGTGTTTCCTGTATGCAGCAAAATGCTGGATCCTGTTTACATATCCAATCTGTTAGTCTATGTCTTTTCATTGGGAAATTGAGTCCATTGATGTTATCAGATAATAAGGAAAAGTGATTGTTGTTTCCTGTAATTTTTATTGTTAGAGGTAGAATTACTTTTGTGTGGCTATCTGCTTTTGGGTTTACTTTCTTGCTTTTTCTATGGTGTAGTTTCCTCCTTATGTTGGAGTTTTCCATCTATTAGCATTTGTAGGGCTTGATTTTGGGAAAGGAAGTATAAATTTAGTTTTGTCATGGAATATCTTGGTTTCTCTGTCTATGATAATTGAGAATTTTTCTGGGTATAGTAGCTTGAGCTGGCATTTGTGTTCTCTTTGGGTCTGTATTACATCTGCCCAGGAGTTTCTGGCTTTTATAGTCTCTAGTGAGAAGTCTGGTATAATTCTGATATGTCTGCCTTTATATGTTACTTGACCTTTTCCCCTTAATGCTTTTAAAATTCTTTCTTTGTTTCGTGCATTTGGTATCTTGATTATTATGTGACAGGAGAAATTTGTTCTCTGGTACAATCTATTTGGAGTTCTGTAGGTTTCTTGTATGGTGACAGGTATCTCTCTTTTTTGATTAGGGAAGTTTCTTTCTATAATTTGTTGAAGATATTTACTGGTCCTTTAAGTTGGGAATCTTCACTCTTTTCTATACCTATTATGCTTAGGCTTGGTTTTATCATTGTGTACTGGATATCCTGAATGTTTTGGGTTAGGAGCTTTTTTCATTTTTCATTTTCTTTAACTGTTTTGTCAATATTTTCTGTGGTACCGTCTGCATCAGAGATTCTCTCTTCTATCTCTTGTACTCAGTTGGTGAGGCTTGCATATGACTCGTGATCTCTTTCCGAGGTTTTCTATCTCCAGAGTTGTCTCTCTTTGTCATTTCTTTATTGTTTCTAGTTCTATTTTTAGATCTTGGATAGTTTTGTTTAATTCCTTCACCTGTTTAGTTGTATTTTCCTGTAATTCTTTAAGGGAATTTTTTGTTTGTTTGTTTTTTCTTTAAGTGATTCTACCTGTTTACCTATGTTCGCCTGTATTTCTTCAAGGGAGTTATTTACGTCCTTCTTAAAGTCCTCTACATCATGAGATGTGATTTTATATCAGAGTCCTGCTTTTCCAGTCTGATGCGGTATCCATGACTTGCTTTAGTGGGAGAACTGTGTTCTGATGATGCCAAGTAGCCTTGGTTTCTGTTGCTTATCTTCTTGTGCTTGCCTCTTGCCATATGGTTATCTCTTGTGTTAGTTGGTCCTGCTGTTTCTGACTGAAGTCTGTATGCCTGTGATTTTAGGTGTGTCAGCACCCATGGAGACCAGCTCTTTCTGGGTGGGATTTGGGTATGGAACACTGTGCCACACAGTTAATCCCAGGATGCAGATGGAGACCAGAAGGATCCTGACCCCAGTTTCTCCTCAGTTTCTATGCCGTGTGGTCTTCCAACAGTTTCCTCTTTGGCCAGTTATTGGAGCAAAAGTGTTGGTCTCACATGTGAAGTTAGGAGTGACATCAGTCCTTGGAGACCAGCTCTCTCTTGGTGGTATTTGGATATGGAGAACTGTGCCAGATGGTTAACTTCAGGGCACAGATGGAGACTGGAAGGATCCTGTCCAAAACTGGCATTTCCTAAAAATATAATTTAAAATAGCATTATTTCACATCCCAGCTATTTTACTTATAGCTACTTGTACACAACCCTAACTGAAAGCAGGTACTTAAACAGTATTTGCACTCTCCTGCTCATAGAAGAATCATATAATAGGCCAAAGGAAAAAGCATCTCAGCTATTCATGAGTGGATAAGTGGTTAAAGAAAATGACAGCACATATTTGTACATGGTTCAGGTTAGTAGCTAGCCCTAAAAATAAAAGATACCTATACCGAACTGCATAAATGAGCCTTAAGAACATTGTACTAACTGAAAAAAGCCAGTACCAGAAAGTTAACACTGTATGATCTTGCTTGTGAGAGATGTCTATAGCAGGCACATTCATGGAAATAGAAGGTGGAAACATAGTTTCAGGAACTGTGGAAGAGGATCAGTGTTAAACAAATATGTATTCCTGTTTACAAAATGAAAAGGCCTCTAGAAATTACTGGTTGAGACAACTACAACAATATGAAGGTCTTTAATGCAATGAGCCATGCACTTTAAAATGACTAAATTTTAAATGAATAAGTTGTGAATATTATAGCATAATTTTGTGTAAGTATGTGTTTATTATGTGTGTACATATGCATGTGAATGTGTTTGAATGTGGGTATACGTGTAGAGAACAGAGGATAACTTTAGATATTGGTGCTCACCTTCTGCCTTCTTTGAGACAGGATCACTTATTTGCTGCTATGTACACCAGGATAGCTAGCTTACAAGAATCTGGGAATCTTCTTCATCTAACCATAGGAGTACTGCGATAACAGACACATGTTCCCACATGATATTTTGTGGTGTTCTGGGGATACAGGTCCTCATATTTGTGGAGCAAGTGCTTTATTGAACTACCTCTTCTGCTTTTATAAGTTCAAACAAAATAAAAAACCAAAACCCAAATGTTGATGTTTGTTCTGTTGCTATGTATTATAACAATAAATAAAAGATATGTTTTCCCCCCAGTGAGGAGATCCTCATGTACACCAAGGGATGCTATGTAAACTTACCCTCAAGTTATCTCTGATTGATTTCTACAGCCTGTAGCTGTGCAGAATAGAGGTAGGCAGGGCTTCCTTTCCTGGGCTTGGGGTCTGCGAGCACAATGGGGAGAGAGAGGAAAAGGGAGAAGATGCCATGGGCTAGGTAGATAATGAGAACATGGTCATGGGGATCAGCCTGTTGGAGTTGGAGTGGCCCAGGCAGAACTTGGCAAGTGATATCTCAGGATTATTGACAGGGAAATAGACAAAATAACATAGAGTGTTGTTTTCTGCCCAGCTCTACTGCTTTAAGACTAATTATAAATATAAAGGTTTTGTGTATTTTATTTAGGAATTAAATGACCTAAGGTGGCATAGAAATTCCCAATTAATGTTCATTACTATACTCAAAACAAACTAAACAAACAAAAATCTCATCCTATTTGTACTTTTTCTCTCTTTCCATATATATCTCACATTGGTAAATACTAGGCTGCAGAATGGGTGTAAAATTCTTCACAGAACAAGCTTCTGTTTCTTGAAAACAAATTATAGCTAGTTATATGAGTGCCAGCTCCATCCCTTGATAAGCTCAAAGAAGTAGACAGGGAGCAGCAGGAAGTACCCATGTCAGTGATTACATGGCATAATGCCCCATTGGAATTAGACTTGCCTGACTATTGAAGAAGCTGTCCCTGCAGAAAATACTGCACACTTCTGGCTTTCTTCTATGGGGCAAAAAGAAATGAGCTGACTTAATCATGGCATTAGATTAAGCTCTGGGAAAGAATCAATACACATTATTCAAATGCCTCAAGCCCAACTTTGTAGTTTATTTAACAGGATTTATGAGAACAAAATTGGAAAATTCAACAAATTAAATTATCCCCTCAAATTCCTACTGGAAAGAAGAGAAATCTTCACTAACAGAATTGAGAATTTATTTACTAGAGAAGAAAGTTCTTGATTCTCAGGGGTATTCCCACCTCTTGGAGAAGGAACAATGTTCAAAGACAGAGCCAAGGCATCCACAGGAGGAGAGTAGAACAGAGCTCAGGACTTCGGAACAAAAGTGCTATTTTCTGGGAGAGAAGAACAAAAACCTTTAATTAAAAATCACTAATAGCCTTCTGGTCTGTCTGGGATGGTACCCTGAGCAGACCTTAGGCACAAACTCTGCAGCCAGCCCCACAAGACCCAGAGGCAGCTCTACTCCCAGACACTCCAACACCCCCAGAATCAGAGGTGAGGAGGACACAACATCTGTCCCCAACACCAGGAGTAATTAGGATCTGCGGGACCCAGGCACACAAGAACTCCTCCAGAGCAGTGGCATGGGTTCCTTCAAGTCTGTCTGGGCTGGCAACTTGAGCAGGCCTTGGGTGCAAACTCCGCAGCCAGCCCCACAATACCCAGAGGCAGCTCCACTCAAGGCGCTCTAACATGCCCAGGATTAGAGGCTGACAGGATCCCAGGAGCTTGGTCATACCAGTATCTTAAGGTACCAAAAGCTGCTTGACTCCCAGGAGCTAGGATACACCCAGGATCTCAGGATCACAGGATCCCAGAATAATAGGATCACAGAGACAACTAGATTTAGAGGAGTTCTGACACAACCAGGATCACAGGAAGGAAAATCTCCAGTCAGACATAGTCAGGGCAGGTAGCACTAGAGATAACCAGATGGCGGGAGACTAGCATAAGAACATAAGCAACAGAAACCAAGGTTACTTGGTATCATCACAACCCGATTCTCCCATCATAGCAAGTCCTTGATACACCAACACACCAGAAAAGCAAGATTCAGATCTAAAATCACTTCTCATGTTGATGATAGAGGACATTAAGAAGGACATAAAATGAGAAGACCAAACCTAAGGATAATAGGTATAAACGAGAATGAAGATTCCCAACTTAAAGGACCAGTAAATATCTTCAACAAAATTATAGAAGAAAACTTCCCTAACCTAAAAAAGAAAGAGATGCCCATGAACACACAAGAAGCCTACAGAACTCCAAATAGATTGGACCAGAAAAGAAATTCCTCTTGTCACATAATTATCAAAACCACCAAATGCTTTAAACAAGAAAGAATTTTAAAAGCAGTAAGGGGGGGAAAGGTCAATTAACATATAAAGGCAGACCCATCAGAATTACACCAGACTTCTCTCTAGAGACTATAAAAGCTAGAAGATCCTGGGCAGATGTCATACAGATCCTAAGAGAACACAAATGCCAGTCCAGGCTACTATACCCAACAAAACTTTCAATCACCATAGATGGAGAAAACAAGATATACCATGAGAAAAACAAATTTACACAATATCTTTCCACAAATCCAGCCCTACAAAGGATAATAGATGGAAAACACCAACACAAGGAGTGAAACTACCCTCTAGAAGAAGCAAGAAAGTAATTTTTTAACAAACCTGCACAAACATAATTCTACCTCTAACAAGAAAAATTGACAGGAAGTAACAATCATTATTTCTTAATATCTCCTAATATGAAAATTAATATTACCAACATATCCTTACCTATTAAAATTCAAAAATATGAGGAATTAGAAAGTTGTTAGCTTTCATCCCATGGTCTCTCTAATTTGTTAATGGGAGAAATAGGTCCAATATTGTACAATCCATATACATTTTCTGCTTGTTTGTACATGACAGGGTCTTGCTGTGTGCCCCATAATGGTCTTGAAATCATGCTTCTCCTATCTCAGCCTCTCTATTAGTAGGACTGTTTATTTGATGTTTTTACACTATACTATGGTTTTCAGAACAGCTTATATATTTCAATATTATTTATACAGCCAAAAGAAATGTAGGCAATTAATTTGGGATGTGGTTTGTAAGGGAACAGCAAAGAGTGAGACTGGAGGCTTTGCTTGATATTTATAATTATTGTATCAATTTTGAAGAAGAGAACTTTGTAAGTTACTCTTATTCTGAGATGAATGCTTTTCAAAATCATCACAGCCAATGAACCAGAATCTTACCCTCGACTAACGTCTGTGCCACCCTCCAAGCAGAACCATTGTTCATTGAAACATTTGATGAATGACTTCATGGACAGACCATCTTAATACACACACCATTTCTTAAATGAATGTAACCTGTTCCCTGTGGGCTGAGAATGACAACAATCACTCAAGTCAAACAGCTTTGACCATAGCAGGAAATCTGTATACAAAAATCGTGCCTACAATTCATTCCTTGGCACAGCAGAACTGTCAACTCTTAGCTTATCTACTATGGAGGTAAAATGCTATAGTGATGTGAGGGACATTCAAGTACAACCTTATTACAATGAACTCCGATGTCCAAACACTGTTTTTATTTTGTATTTGTACCACAGTAAGAGTCAAGATTTTAAGCTCTACTAAAAACAAAACAAACAAGATGACTTTATCTATTTATGTTCATTTAAAAAACTAATAGTGATATATTATTTTAAAATATCATACAGTTAATATAGTTGAAATTATTAAAAATTTATATTGAGAAAAACATGTATTTTCAGTATTGCTATAGACAAACATCTACATAAGACTGTCCAACTGATTGTTGATTTATATCAAATAATTTTTATAATACTCATTTTTATTATTACAATATTTTATAAATTTTAAAGAATATGATAAAAATGAAAGGTTTTGAAGGGGGGCTCTTTGGGAGGAGTTGGAGTACAAAAGGGTAAGAAGAATATGATGTAAGTCTATTTACTCAAAATATGTTTTTAAATGTTAACATCAGATAAATAGAAATTATGTATCTTTTCTCATCACAATGCAATAAAACTTAAATCAAAGAAAAAATCACTGGTAACGTTTTTAATAAAATTGATTTACATGTGGATTATACTCGTAAGATTCCCTCCCTGGAGATTTAAAACACCGTCTTTATCCTTACACTATTAAGCCACAGTCCACTCCAGAGATTTTCACTATTTTAACAGATTAGTTTTGCTTGTTTTGTGAGGTGTTGGAGAATACATGGAATCATACTGCATGACTATTTTTAAATTTATCTGAATTTTTATTCAACCTAATCATTTTTTCAGTTTGCTCATGCTGATGTAAATATTTGTAATTTGTTCCCTTTTACTGCTCAATACCATTCCTGGCTAATAAGCATACCAGTAGTCATCAAAGAAATACAAATAAAAACCATGCTGATGTGGAATGGCAGCTCTAAGGTATGGCAATGGCAGCTGCAGATTGAGAAGCAGATCTTGGGATAAGAGTATGGTACAGACGCACCTCTCTACAAAACAGTATGATAGTTTCTGAGATCACTAGACATTATAGCCCCACAACCCCATCCCACTCAAATGTCACTGTGGAAAAATGTTCATAGAGGCTGTGGGTATAGAGGTCCCAAACCTGAAACAACCCAAATTTCTATAAACAGGAGCATGGATATAAAAAGAAAAGAGAATTGGGCACTGCAGGCATCTAACCAGTGGCTGTTACACCGCATTCCAAAGTGTCTAGTTTCATATGCCCTGTGGAAGACAGAGTAGTTAATTTATGGTCCCCATATGAGGAGACAGAGGTTAACAGCTTGAATCACACAGTGAGAATGCTCCATACTTGAAACCCAGGTCTTACTATTTGTGTGTTCTTAGACAGACCCCAGTCTCTTCTGTATAAGAAATTTGTGTGGCACAAACCACAAGCACCATGAGACTTAGAGGAGATCATTGACAAGTGTACAGGGTAACTGTACATTAAGATGCTGCATTAATTAATCAAATTAATTTCCTCTATCATCATCATTATTAATGCTCCATGTCTAGTAAGAGCAGGAAGAATGTCACAAGCAGGTCATCCAAAATACTAAATAGAAATAAGATGTGCTTCAGGGATATGTAGGGGGAGGCTAGCATGAGTTAGAAAATTTTGGTCAGATTTTTTCATTAGATTTATAGAGCTATTATCATGAGCAAATCATCAGGAAGAGGCAACATAATGCAATAAAAAACCCATCAAGTCTGAAACTCCAGAGCCTAAGGTTTGATTTCAGTCTCATCCACTGAGGAGGAAATAGAATCTTGGGTCAGAAATGTAATCCTTCTAAGTTAGAATATCATTGTTCGTAAATGATGACAGATCATCATTTCAGAAGGTCATAGTCAAAGAAAAGCTTCACAAATTGTTAGCACAAGAGCGTTATCTAAAGCCTGGAGCTGTGACAATCACCCTAACTGAGTGGGAAGTGTTGTCTGCTTGCATGTCTTGGGATGAAGCTAGTGTGTATCTTTTCAGAGAGCATAGTGAACAGCAACAATGACTCTTAAATAGCAAGAATCTAGGAGTCCTTGTAGCCAGAAAATGAGCACACATGAAAAAATGCAAAATTCTAGTTCTAAGTGGCCTCAAACTCCACACAAAGCTGCAGCTTCTGGATCCCTGAATGAACTTAACACCAAGTGAACAAAGAGGCTTAGCCAACCCCCAACAGGCAGGCCTTGGACCCAAGTGAACAAAGAGGCTTAGCCAACCCCCAACAGGCAGGCCTTGGACTCTCTAACAACCTGCTTTTTTGGTTTTGCTCAATGGCTTGAAGAAAGAGAACACAATTATGAGAGCAACCTAGTTTTGCAAACCCACTCTTGTATGTGATGGCATTCCCCTAGCTTATGAAACCCCAACCCCTAGTAATCTCCGTGTCTATCCAGCCTACAACTGGCATACAAGCCTCCCACAGCTGCCACTCTCATACAGGTGGTCCTGTGTTCTTGCCAGGTAAACCCACAGAGCCATCTCTCTCTCTCTCTCTCTCTCTCTCTCTCTCTCTCTCTCTCTCTCTCTCTCTCTCTCTCTCTCTCTCTCACACACACACACACACACACACACACACACACAGGCTGCCTCCATGGTCCCTGTCCCTAATTTGGCATTTACTCCATGCACTCAACATACTGTCTTCACATTGCCTCAAGGTCCAATTGACTGAGGGAGTCTTTTTAAAAATATTTTACTCAGATGGCTTAAGAAAGCCTAGTATAAATAGTCTAAATGCTCCAGAATATTGTGAAACTCAGTAGTGGGAAAAAAGGTCCAGGAGTACCTGCCTTTACAAACGTGGGTTTTTCAGAGAATGCCAGCGGCATTTCAGACCCATTATGGCTAACACATGTATTGATGCAGATTCCTGTCATTTTACTTCCATTACTTCTCCTGTATTCTCTTATTTGATGACCTAGTTTATCTCTCCTTCTCATTCCATTTTCCACCCTTGTCTATGCCCTGGCAACCACCCCTGCAGTTACTTCTGCAAGACTTCTTTGAGCTTAGGTAATGGGAGGCACAGATTTAGATCAGAGTATGGGAAATTTCATTCCAGTCCTTCCCTGCTTCTGCCATTACATCAGTGGCTGCCTTGTTTCTTCAAAATAGCTGACTGTCAAATGGTCTCTGCCCCAAGAATTCAGCTCTCCCCATGCTCCACAATACTGGTACCCATCAAAACAGACAGTGGCAGTAGCTTCTTCCTGTGCCTCATGTGTGTTCCATTTCCCTTCTCTTCCCACTGAGCATCCTCTGATGAACATCTCTGGTATCATCTCAGTCAGAGCCTGCATCTTGCTAGGACTCTAATGATAAAGTCATCTCCAACATCACCCTCTTGGGAATTAATATTCATTGATTTGCCTTTCCATATCAGACCATGTTAAAGTGCTTCTCTGGCATGAACCCATCCACCTTGAACAGTAACTACATCAGAAAAAAAAAAAAGTTGTTTTACAGATGAGAAATCAGACTTCACAGTTTTAACTACCTCATCTCAGGAAATACAAGGAACAAGTGACCAAATTGGGATGAAAAGCCTACTGCTTCCTCTTCCATGCCTATTGTGACCATTTCTAGCAGCTGTTGATGCTAAACATCAGAGTGGTCTGAATTGCTAAAGTCTAGATCCCAAAATCTTATCCAAGGTGACTTGTAAAAGAAACCAACTCTGTGCATGTTTCGTTTTTTAGATTTTAGGACCAGGATCCCACTATGGAGCCCAAGCTAGCCAAAACAAAACAAAACAAACAAAGGAACCCAAAACAAAAAGCTATGTTCTCCTGCCTATGCAATTACTGTACTAGGACTTTAGTCATCACCCCACCTGGCCTAACGCTAAGGCTGTAATTTGATCAGTGAAATTGACTCAGTATCTATCCAGGCTATGTAGTGCATGGGCTGACAGTGAAACAGGCCAGTGTGGGCAATTATAATTCGTAGAGCTAAACAAATTCTTCCTCTCATTTCCAGATTTGTGTGAAAGCCACTACAGAGTAGCAAAAAGCTAAAAGGACAAGAAGAAAAGGGAGCCCATGAAAAGAAGCGGCACAGGGCTTCAGTCAATTAAGTACTTCCCATGTAGATAAGAAGACCTAGGTTTGGCCCACCACTACCAGTGTTACAAAGCTGGGCACAGAAGTATGGGCCTATAATCCCAGAACTTTGGTAAGGTACCTTTTGAGTCCCAGGCTCACTGAGAGACCTTGCCTCAAAAAGTAAAGTGTGAAGTAGAGAGTAATCAAGAAGGACACGCAAAGATGACTTCTAGAATCCACATGTGGATGCACACATGTATGCATGCACACACACACAAATCAACTTTTAAAAAGAAGGCAGCTAGTCAGTGGTGGTGCATGCCTTTAATCCCAGCACTAGGGAGGCAAAAGCAGGGTGGATCTCTGAGTACAGTGTCAGACTGGTCTGCAGAACAAGGTCCAGGTTAGCCAGGGTTATACACAGAAAAACCCTGTCTATACATACATACATACATACATACATACATGCATAAACAAATAAATAAAATAAAAAGAGCAGGCAGCATGATGACATGGTCACACTGATTGTCAGTAGTGACCAGAGACAGCAGTGACAGGTCAGTGTGCATCCTGAATGGTGACTCTTGCAGCTTCTCTTCCTGTTTCCTCTCATTAACTCACCAGTGACTTCAGCAATTATTAGACATGTTGTCTATGAATTAGATTCATTCAACTGAGATAAAGAATCCAAACTGTGAATCTAGCTTCATTAACCTTACAAATGGGTTCTCATTGTTTTGACTTAGACACAGAACCCTCCATTGTGGTTGCAGGTCTCTGCATAGCCATTCTTCTCTTCAGCTTCCATGAAAGCTACACTGCCCATCAGTCACAGTGACCTTTGTGCTTCTCTGTTCTGATCAGCACACAATGTTGTCACAGCCTTACTTCCAACATAGACCACTCACACTTGCATCTAGTTAACATCTATCCATCCATCACTTTCTGAAGGATGCTTCACCTGATAGCTGACTGACCTCTTGGTTTACATAGGATAGCACTTTACAGCTACCACATTTTAAACACTTACCTAACTAATGTTAGTCATTCCAGTAAACATACTGAGAAAAGAATTGTGTCTAATCCTGATGGCTGTCCTATTGATTTCAGAACCCTGCGTAGCACATGACCCATAAGAGACACTCAAATGTTGATTAAACATATGATTCAACAGCTACATACAATAACACTGGGAAAAAGTTTTTCAAGTGTCATTATTCAGTTGCCATGGAATGAATAACAATAGTAACAGTGAGCAGGTGACTGTTGCTTAGGAAGGGCTGATGCACAACAGGCAAAGCAAGAGTATGGGAGGCTGTATGCACAGCACCTGGGACCACACGATCCACTCAAGAGGAGAGCCCAGTCCTTCTGAAGCCCCAGCATCCATTTCAGCACCTAGCAAAATGCCTAAAAGGTCAGTAACATTTGACTCTCCTTTATAGGGTTCCAGTAAATTTGTAGATATAGTTCCAATCTAGTCATATCCATAAGTTTGTAGCCATGATATTGAAAACTTGCTGTCTCTGGTCATACAAGTCCAGATTAAAGTTAAGTTGGAGAAACAAAGAGAACAAACTTGAAGCTTTGCCTGTGAACTGAAAATATGGAATTATAGAAAGATCTTTGATTGCCTTTTGAGATATAATTGCAAATTAAACTTGGTGCTGATTTCTACTGTACAGAGTAGTCTTCAAATGTATCTTTGATGGGAGAAACTTTCATATCATTCAAATGTGTAAACTGGGTCTAACAAGTGAAAAACGTTCCTTTTCATGGAATCCCATTTAGGATACCAACTTTTTGTCCAAAAGCAGTATTGGAACACTTAACAAGAATAAGGTATTCTGCCAGACAAGAGGTGGAATGTGTGGGGATAAAACTGTTGATCTCTGGCTTGTCAGGGTCTTCATTTTCTAGTGGAAGAGACAGAAAATCAATCAGGGTGATAAAAGCCAACACGTGCCATGTGGCAAATGCACATTGTGAAAGGGATAAAGATGACACCTCCTCCATCCTGAGTGCACATTGTGAAAAAGGAAAAGATGGCACTTTCTCCATCCTAAGTGCACATTGTGAAAGGAATAAAGTTGGCACCTTCTCCATCCTAAGTGAACATTGTGAAAGGAATAAAGATAGCACCCCCTCCATCCTTCCTTACATTCTAATAATGTAGAGGTTTCAGAAAATCAGGAAGAACTCACAGAGAAGAGCCTTGGGGTCCTAACACATAGTATAGGCAGGCAGGCATTCCCTACAACAGAGAAAAGTAAAGCTTCCCCATCATAAAGCAGTAACACCCCTACTACTTGATGCCAAAACCAGATTGCCAATCCAAAATTCCCTTCTAAGGATGCACCAGCAGTATTCCCCTGATGGCCATACCCTGTTGTTCTTTGTATTTCCTAGCCCTTTGAGAATGGGAGATGTGAAAAATCATGCAAATTTTGATGTACTGCTTATAAAGTGGCTCTGCTTTTCTTGTCTTCCATAGGGCAACTTTCTACCTACTTCAGATTAGCTGGTGAAATATTTCCCAGATACACCTCTGATATGTGGTCCCCACTTGACTTGCTTTATGAAGCTCTAAGTCTCAGTAATTTCAGACCCTAACCCTGGAGCCATACCTTCCCCCACTGCTTTCTTTTTTTAGTTTCCAACTGTCTTTGCTTGAGTTCTTCCATCAAGCCATTTCCCTTACTTCTGGGATTCACTCACTACAATGCTCTCTCTAATGAAAGCATGCTCCTCCTCTTTCACTGATTCGTGAGGCTTGTTCCATTACCCTGACTGTAGACAAAGTTAACCCTTCCCTTTGCATGTGTTTCTGTTGCTCAGTAAGGCATTACCTGTTTGATGTCTTTTTCTCTAGACCCTAAGCTGCAAGAGAACATGTCTCTACCACCCACTAATGCATCTCATTCCCAGATTAGGGTGGTAGGCTAAATACCTAGAGGAAACACACTTAAAGCTTAGCACTCTATACTGTTGTATAAACAAGAATTCATTATTTTCATTTTTTCATCTGAGTTGAGTTCCAGGTCTATGACAGCTTCACTCCATGCAGCCATGTAGCAACTTGGAATGATGAAAGCCCCAGCATCTACAAGTTGCTTCCTATACTTAAGAAGTACTTTTGCCTTCCATCTTCCTAGGCACAGAAAAGATCACAGTAAAGTGTTCCTTGTTCCTTTCCGAGTTGAAGGAACTGACGTCACAGGGCCATATAAGAACCAGGAATATGCAGATTGTTTTGTTTTGCTTAGTTTTGTTTTGTGTTGTGTTGTTTTTTGCTGTGTGGCAAGCACTTGCAAGGACATCTGTTGAAAACAATAATTTAAGTCATGTATTGCTTTATGCAGACATCAGTGTCCAAACTTGAAAATCACTTTATTTCTTTTATTTTGTTGGCAGTGTTTCAATATCTAAGCAACTGGCTTCAATAAAAGGTAAGCCATGGAAGGGTTGACATGTATGTCTTTGCTGCTCCATAACAGCAGGCCAAGAGTTAAAATTAATAAGATCAAGAATGAGCAAGATGTGAGATAAAGCATCAAACAAGAATGCCCAAGATCTGGATAAAGCATCAAACATTAATGAAACTTTTTCTCTCCATGCTATTTGGACTTATGGTCTTTGTGTGTTTAGGGGTTGGTACACATATGTACTTAATGTCAAGGGAGTTGGGTATCTGGGGACTTGCTGGCCTGGGGAATATTAAACAGGGCCTTAGGAACTGTCAGATCTGTCTATACTACCTGTATGTGCTTGGGCAGAAGATGTGTGTTCAGCAAGATGCCTCTTTTCCACTTGAAAAAGTAACTTATATGAGAAAAATTTCTAAATTGAGGTGATTCTGATACCTCATGGAGTTAAATGTGGTGATTCTGTGATACTAATTTGTTAGAATTTCACCAAATCCAGTACTTAATGTGTGTACTGCCCCATGCTTTAGGGGACAAAAAAGGCAAACACAGAAAATGGCTCTGAAGTTCTCAGTTCAGCTTAATACACATATTGCATGTATTCTGAGATCCACTACATACCAGGGTCTGAGAAAAATTCTAATGAACATACAATGGTGTCATTCTTAGCTTGGACCTGCCCTATCCCACATGGTACACACCAGCCATAGAGAGCTACTGGGGCAGTGCTTAATTTGAATAAATATTATAAAGCTGAAAGAAATTAATAAACATAGTGTATAAAATCTCATGAACTTAGTATTAACTGCCTGTTGACATTTTTACTCTATTGAGTTGAGTAACATATACTATTAAAATCAATTTTACTCGTGTCTTAGTCTTTTAATTTGTCTACAAGAATGTTTTAAATTACTATTGTGGTTTGCAGTCAATGTTTTTGGAAAACACTGATCTAGGAGACAGCTGAGATAAAGTTTTCAGTTTGAGAGTTATGGAGATGCTATGTTCGGGAAATAAGAGAAGTACAACAGAGGGGCCTGTTGCCCCTTCTGATTGTTTAGGAAAGACTCCTGACGAATAGTTTCCTGAAAAACAACTCTTAGAAGGAGTGAGAACTTGAGAATGAAGCCAGTTTAGTTTCGTGTCTTTGGGTAAGTTACTTAATCTTTCTATGCCTCAATGTCTTCATCTGTAAACTGGACCTACTTCAAAGGATTGGCCCATGCATTAAATGAGTTAAGTCATATACACTATCAAGTATTCACTGCTGTGGTCTATTCTATGAGGTCAGTGTTGTTCTGAAGCCCAGATCGAAAGCTGCATTGTTACATTCTCACGAGATGCATAGAGTAGGAATGAACTGTACATAGTTCAAAATTTACTCCAATGGGCTATGGTACAGAAGAGGGTAACACAAAGCAGTCCTGAGAGCTGTTTTTCACCCATACCCACGTCCAAATACCAAAGACAAGACAGTCAATAAAAGCTGCCTTTACTTTTCTAACCCAAAAGTGGTCCTTTAAAATATGCATCTAATAATTCATGAGTGTACAGGGCAGAGAGAGAGAAAGCTAGATGGCAACCTGCTTGGTTTATTAAGGGAAGAAGCAAACTGTGAAGATGGGACACAAAAAGGCCTTAGAAAAATATCTTTCCCATTGGTAGGACAAACAACTCTTTTCTATATCTTAATTTAAATATTTCTAGCTCTATTTTTACCAAGAGCATATGCTATTTTACAGTTGGGAGAAAAATGTGTGCTTTTAAGAGAGGTAGGACAAGAATGTGAAGTTGTAAAGTCCAGATGGAGTCCCATTCAGACAAGCAGACTTAAACTCCACCAGGGCTGGGAAATGCCTCGCTTCCACAACCAGTGTGGGTGACCTTGCACAGACTTGCCCCAAAATAGCTGGTCTTTCTGTCAGCTTTGCAGTTAGAGAGACCCTTCCATCTCTGAGCAGTGTGATTTTTTTTAATTTATTTTTTTATTAGGTATTTTCCTCGTTTACATTTTCAATGCTATCCCAAAAGTCCCCCATACCCACCCCCCCAATCCCCTACCCACCCACTCCCCCTTTTTGGCCCTGGGGTTCCCCTGTACTGGGGCATATAAAGTTTGCAAGTCCAATGGGCCTCTCTTTGCAGTGATGGCCGACTATGCATAGTCTCTCCAAGAGTAGGTTTCTGATATGTAAATCTAAGACACAAATAATACCCCCCTGTAGGTGTGAGGAAGCATTAAGTAAGATTACATTTGAAAGGCCCCTGAACAGTATAACAAAGGAAGGTGCCCATCCTGTCTAAGGAACTCACTCAGAGCCTGAGAATTACTCCTTTCTGATCAGGCAGGTACATCCAACAGAGTATCACCAACTGCTGTGCTCCAAGGACACTCTCAGACTCAGTAGAGAAGCTCTTCTTATACCATCTCTATTTTTGATTATTGATCAATAAATTGACAAGTCCAAATTTATCATGGATTTATTTCCTAAAGAAAGTAATGTGTTCCATCCAGGCAACCATTTCTTCAAAGCAAGACATTGTAAATAGGATTCATTCTTCAGCATCTTAAATTTGACATCAAGATTATTAAAAATAGACAAAGTAGCATAGTACATGCATACATGTGCATGCACACATACATATGGATGGACTGATGAGGAGCTAAAAGAAATATGCCCATACCCCAGTATTTAGTGAGCAGTAACATGCTAGACACTTCCCGGAAGTGGCAGAGATTGGGGGATGAGATAGCTAGGGATGGGGCAAGAAAGAGCTAAGAATGGAAGGACATTTCTCTGAGGCTGGTATCCCTGGGAAGCTGACATTTCGGATCAGGAGAAGCATAAGTTGCAAGTCAAAAGCACAAATCACAAGAGCATAAAATTGAGACTTTGGAAGCAAAAGGGAGACTGAGGAGGAGGAGGGTAAAGTTCGTTTCATGGCTGTTCACTTAACAAATTTTTGCAAGGCATAGCCCAAAGCATTGCAGATTCAACAGGAAGCAAAGCAAGCAGAGAGTTGCCTCAGTGCATCACCTCAGATTTTTGACATTTCCAATCCCAGTTCTTCCACTTACTGGTAACCTGTCACCAGCCAAGTCCTAATTGCTCTTCACTGATGAAATGATAGCTTGAAGGAGAAATCAAATACTTGCCAAAAATCGAAGACATTGATTTGCCTCCAAATTGGCCTTTAGTGCAATTTGTATTAAACATCCCAGCAGGTTTCTGAAGATCAGCAAACGTAGTCTAAATTTTATTTGGAAAAAAAGGCTCTAGAATAACCACAACAATATGGATAATGCATGAAATAACAAGAGCCACTGTCCAGATTGGTAAGATTTTGTTTATAGTTACGGTTACCAAGACAGTAGAATGTCAGCAAAGGTATAGAACACAGACTCAAGGAACTGACCAGAGGCCTGAAAATGCACACCTGCATTCTCTCTCTCTCTCTCTCTCTCTCTCTCTCTCTCTCTCTCTCTGTGTGTGTGTGTGTGTGTGTTTCACACTCAGACAGTCTCTCCCTCCCTTCGTCCTTCCCTCGTTGTCTCCTTCCCTCCTCCCTCCCTTCTCTATCTGCCCCATACACTTTTGAACTTTTACCAGTACTTCTCAGTCATTTGTCTTTCTTCCTTTGAGCACCACCTATCCAGCTCATTAATGCATTTATTCATTGACTGACTTTTTAAATTGAATTTTGAAGGTCTTATAGGTTCTAGACATTAATACCTGTTAGCCGCAGACTTCCCTCCACTCTGTAGGCTATGCTTTGCTCTGAAAATTGCTTCTGTTGCTGCACAGAGGTTGTTTTTTCATGGCACACAATCCCATTTTATCAGTCTTTAGGATTATTTGGTGTGCTATTTTGGTCAATTTCCTGAAAGTTCTCTGCAGATAGTAGTGACATACACAGTTAATCCCAGCACTCCAAAGGCAAAGGCAGGTAGATATGTGAGTGCAAGGCCAGTCTGGTCTACAGAGTGAGTTCTAAGACAGCCAGGGCTACAGAGAAAGAAAAAAAGAAAAAGAAAAAGAAATTGCCTGTCTTTCTCTACATTTGAGTCTTACATTAAAATCTTTGATTTCTTCTTTGCTCTATGTTGTTGTTGCTGCTGTTTTAAATTTTATGTGAATTGGCTTTTTCCTGCATATGGCTGTATACCATGTGTGTGTATCTGATGTCTGTGAAGGCCAGGGAGGCTGTTAGATGCCTCAGGACTGGAGGCAATTGTGAGATGCCATGCTGGAAATTGCACCCAAACCTGCTGAAGAGCCACTGCTCTTAAACTCTCAGTTGTCCTTTAGACCCTTAGCCAATTTTTGACAAAAAGAGTTCAGTGAAGGAAATGCCTTCAAGTACTGGTACTGGAGCAATGGGACATCTCCAGATGAAGCAAAAACATGACCTCACTTTAAGTCACCTACTTTACGCAAAATTGAGTTAGAATAGATTATTAACTTAAATGGAACATAAGGTTTTTTGTGGGGGTGGGGAAAAGAAATCTTTTAAGAGAAAAATAAAACAAATGATTCCAAAAGAAAAATTGAACCCAACAAAATAAAGTACCTTACCCCTGAAAAAGACCATGCTGAAAAATTTAAAAAACAGCAGGTGGGACATAGGGTCAGATGATTCAGTGGGATAAAGGTCCTTGTCATGCAAGCCTATTGCCCTGGGTTCAGTCCCCATGGTAAGAGGAAACTGCCCCCTACACTGTGTTCACTAATTCCACAATTACACAGACCATGGAACACATGCATACTTGCTTAAACACGCATATGCGCGCGCGCGCACACACACACACAAACATACATGTACACACATTAAAAGAAGAAATTTAAAAGATGATCTACAGACTAGGAGAAAATGGTTAAAAATCTCTTATGCTATAATGACATATCTTAAGTAGACACCGAACTTTCAAAAATCGAAAATTCTAAACTTTCCATCTAAATATGGACAAAACTCATTAATAGACTTCAATAGATATTTCATCAAGAAATGTACACAGATGGTAAATAAACACACAAAAAGATTTTTTAGCATAGTTAGTCACTAGAAGTACAAACAAACAGCATACTGAGATATTCTTAACACCTGCCAAAGTGGCACAATAAAAATAGTGATGAAGCCAAATGCTTGAAAGGAAGAAAAACAAACATTTTTTTCATGCATTATTAAATATATAAAACCCAAATATGTATCCTCTTGATTAATGCTTATTTATCTACTAAATCATAAGACACATGAGCAGAGATCATATTTAATCTTATCACTCAGTGTACTGAGCATTCATTGACTCCATGATGGCTGCATCTTGCCTGAACTGACATCTGTGAGATCGATTGCTCTTCCTCTTACTCATTCATTCATGGCTTTGACTAGCCCTACTATGCAGTAGACATTGGTGCTATTGGGACAGTAGGGAGAAAAACAAAGGGCTTCATGGAGTATGTTGTCTAGTTAGAGAGAAAGGTCAACAAAGCACAGCTATAAAGTATGATCGTCCTGTCCCTACAGATGTATTGGTGTGTAGAGTTGTTTAAATGGGTCTTTGCATCTTTGTGTGCATTGGATGCTGCCCACTTGGAAGGAAGGGATCATCCCTGTCTTCCCCATCAAAGATCCTAAATTAGAGAAACTAACTGGAACATCACAGTGTTTGAGTAAAAGCTGATGCAAATGTCACTATGTCACAGCTTGCCCCAATGCCATTACTTTTATCACTTGAAGTGCACCATCTCTAACAGAATATAAATTGCACAAAAACAGGACTTGAAGTTTTTACACCATGTCTCTTTAATACCGAAGGATAAGATTAGCATAAAGTAGGTGCTCAGTAAATATTTGCTGAGTAAGTGGATGAAAGTACATCTTAGAAAAGCAAGGCTTAGTGGAGTAAGGGGCTTTTCTCAGGGCCACATGGTAAACAGGTGTCAAATCTCAGCCTACTAGCTCAAATGCTATGAAAGGAACCTTCGTGCTGTATTGCTTAAAGATACAGAGTCAGATAATCCCAAAGAGGGATTAAGAACAGGGGAAATGTGCCCAAGCGCTGGGTCACACTGACGAAATTTCAACCTTATTCCCCCCAGTTCCTGTGGAAGACACATCCCTGTGTCTGCACAGAGCATCATTCTTATTCTGATTCATCACTGCAAATTTCTTCTCTCCTAGCTTTGAAGAAGGGGTCAGATCTGGAAAAAGCCATTGCTACTATTGCTCTGGTTTTCAGAAATGCTTCTGACCCTGATGGTAAACTTGGGAAAGCCACTGCCAAGAAACTGCTACAAACCCAATTTAAAAAATTCACAGAGGTAAGAGAACTAACTGCATGAATAAACAAGCCTCACACCAAACAGCAAGGAACTCCAGCTCTAGGATGTCATCGTATTATTTCAATCAACAAATGTTTATATGAGTATTTATCCTGTATCTAAGCTAACATGTGGCTCAGAGTTGGAATTCCAGTTGCATAGTTAAATGGCAAAATACTGAAACCATCTTGCTCTGATAATAAACCAAAGAAGGGATTCTGAACATTAAAAATATAGTGTTTGAAGTATGAGCAAAAATTACCTGCTATATTATTTAATTTTTCTGACACCTTTCACCATTGAATTACATGATGTCATATACATAAGTTCATACTTTGGGGCTATGCTGACTTATGGAACTCTTACAAGAAAGAATAAAGGATATACCCAAGCCTAAACCACCAAGATTTACTCTGCCCTCTGATGAACAAGAGTCTGGTCTAACAAAATATATAAAAGTTGTCTATAAATTCCTAGTATGCTCTGAGATATTAAAAAGATAGCAATTGTCTTTGTGTGTGTGTGTATGGTTTTTAGTGTACTAAATTATATAAAATATCACTTGGGGGAAGAGCCAGATTAATATTATAGCTTCCAGTGAGCCAGTAGTTCCGACAGTGTGTGTGTGTATACATATGCATGGTATAACATATATGAAAATGACTACAGGGATCTGGCGAGATGGCTCAATAAGTAAAACATTTGCTACACAAGCATGAGAACATGAGTATGAACCCTCAGCACCCATCATAGCAAGCATACTCAGTGGTCCTAGAATAGGATAGGAGTTGGAGTCAGGAGAAACCTTGTAAGCAATCTGGCCACCTATGTGGGTGTATTGAAAGGTAACCAACAGAGAGCCTAATTTTAAAAAGGCAGAAGATGGGGATGAACACCTGAGGTTGTCTTCTGACTTCCAAATGCACACCTACGTGCATTATACATCCAGCACACATATCATACATAACACACTCACACCCCTCTTTCTACACAGACACACACACAAGTAGAAAGTAATGGTAATGAGAGTTCTTTAGCATTCTCTGAGAGTTATGCTTACATTTTTCTTGTTAAAATATTTTTCTAAATATTCTGTATTATACCTTGTGTGTTTTTTAAGGAAAAACTATTTTTAAGCAGAAATACTTGGTAGAACTTCAGATAAACTGGAGGGGGGCTTTTAAATAAAGGGGTGGGAAATGATCCTGTTGTCATATTTGCCTGTATCTGTTGCCAAAATAAATTATGTACACCAGAGAGAACAAAAGCCCCTCATCTGGAGGTCAGATCTCTGGAGGGTATTTAAGAAGCATAAGGAGAAGTGAGTGGGAATATCATCTTGATATAAACTGTCATATTTCTAAAAATATCTTTCATTAGGGAAGATGCTCTCAGCTTCATGTCCTACAGTGTCAGTAAAACCAAATGATAGCTAGTTTCTCAGCAGACACACCCTTGCCCAAATGAAATCCATCCCTGTGGTATAGATCCAGGAAGCCAAGCCTTATTTCAGGACAACAGAGGGGATGGTTCATGCAAGGGCATCTCTGGCTCAATGGTGCTGGTTAAACTTTGTCAATCATGTGAAATGAAAACCCTGCCTTAGCCCAACAGTGAAGTTCTCTGTCTCTAAGGTGGGTGTGTGAGCACTAGTGGCCATCAAATAGTTTGTGTTGTGGTGACCTTCAACCATAAAATTATTCTCCTTGCTACTTCATAACTGTAATTTTGCTACTGTTATGAATCATAATGTAACTACCTCTTTTCGATCCCTGTAAAATGCTCATAGGACTCTGAATGGTTTGCGACCCACAGGTTGAGAACCACTGTTTTAAACCTCCTGCAAAGGGGGTGAGAAGTCCTCTGGTAAAATGTGTGGCACCATTTTGCTAAGCCTAGGTCCTAAAGAGAATGTTACCTTTCTCATAAGCCTAAGCACAATTTCTAGTCTTAAAACATAATCACCAGTAAAATACAATAAAACTAGCACCTGTGAGCATTGCCTAGAAGATATTAAAACAGAATGACTGGTTAATCCTTCAGTGACTAGAGCTTAGCAGCTCTCTGATCCTTCCATATGCAGAACAGAGGGAGCAGAAAGACTTACACTTCCATTATCTTTGGGAAAACTGGGCAGTCACACCAAAAGAGTCCTATCTTTTATTGAACTCTTGACCCTTTCCAAGAACTGTTCAGCTATCTTGTAGCAAATGGTCAAGAGCTCCTTTGACTCTGGCTAAAGATGTGGCCTGGACAGCCAACCTAGAGAGACAAGGATGGGTTTAGACTGTAACAGAATGCACCATCATTCCAAAAATGTCTCAAGCATTCCTGGAACTTTTACAGCCAGTGCACAGATGAGCATTTGTGGTTAAACTGAATCCACAATCAGCTATGCACCAGAGTGACTCAGATGACATTTCTGTGCTTAATGTCAAAGTTTCCAGCTGTTGTTTGAAATGTTTGAAACTGAAAGGGTTCCCCATTTATTTGCTGATCAGATGTTTTCCTGCAGTCTATGTATGACATCTATGTGCCTGGGTATAATTGACAATCAGATTAATTGTTGAACAATCACACAAAGCAATGTACATTCTTCTAGCACAGTTTATTCTGTGGCTCTGAATAATCACACAGTCCAGGGAGCACATAAGTTATATATCCTATAGTGAAGAGATTATATATTTAAAATTTGAAAACAGAAAATTCTGTGTCTGAAGAAAGGCAAAATAACTTACTAGTTAAGAGTATAGTTCTGGAATCAGGCAGATAAGGCCACAATCTTAGCACCACAGGAAAAGCTGCTTACTTTGAAGCAAGTTACTTAATTCTCTGGTAGTTCACCACAGCTCAGGTATAATGGAAGTACCAGGAAGATCAATGTAAGAATTTTCAGAGACAAGCCATGGAAGGATTTCCCCAGTGATGGCACTGGCCGTGCTAGATTGTTAGTAACATATATAGTTTTCTTTACCACCTCTAAATATGAAGTTTATATACAAGAGAGGTCCACTTATTCTTTATTTTCAGAGAGAAGAAACCAAACCAAAATACCAAGACATCCTTTCTGAGCTTGATGAGCACACAGAAAATAAGCTGGACTTTGAGGACTTCGTGATCTTGCTCCTGAGCCTTGCCATCATGTCAGATCTGCTACAAAATATGTGGAATGAAAATACTATGAAATAAACAAATTTAAACATGTGATGGGCAAAATAATGGCCAAGGCTGTGCCACATCATTAAATGTGTCTCTATCTGGTTTGTAATAAGTGTGGGACTGCAACTCTCTTCAGAAATGTTTGAATGATATGATTTGTGACACGATAAACTGGATACCACTTTTGATGAGTAATGAGCAACTTAAAGGCATTTCCTACTGAGTGTGGAATCACATTTATTCATTGATCATGAAATCAAATTTGTGAGCATCTTCCCAGTAACATTATTTTAAAACTGCAGTGATGAATGGCCAGGTAACTCCTTCCCTTTCTCATGTTTACACAATTCCAGAAAAAAAATAAGGCATACAACAATATTTTCTGTGTCTATGTTTATGCAACATTGTGCATGTATTTGTGTGATGGTAACTATACATGTACATATGGCAACCAGCAGTCAATCTCCAGTGTTCTTTTTTCTTGTGATCTCTACCTTAATTTTTTAGTTCTCATTGCCCTGAGGCTCACTGAAAGGCTAAACTGGTGGATCAGTGATCCCCAGAAATTCACCTTTTCTACCTCCCCAGTGCTGGTACTTTCCCCATGCCCAGCTTTTTTGTAAGTGAGTTCTAGGGATCAAACTCAGATCCTCATGATTGCATTAGTGAGTAATTTAAAATATGACCCATCTCCCTAGCTCTGACCAACTATTTAATAAGTTTAAAACACACTGCAATTATAAATAAAATGAGGGCTACAGAATGATAAACATAGTTTATTACAAGAACATTTGTTCAAATATCAGACCCTTGCTGACCTGTAAAAGGAAAGAAAAAAGAAAAACAAAACAAAACAAAACAACAACAAAAAAAAACACTGTGGTCAGCAGTTGCCAGAGTCTGAGTTGAAAGTGAGATTGTCTACAAAGGTACACATGGGAGTTCTTAAGGGCATGACAGTGTTTTTGTTACCCAAGTAAATGCATTTATCATACTCTTAAAACTTTACACTAAAATAGATAAATTATATGTATGTAAATTATGAATTGTATCTAAATAAACATGAGTTTTAAGAACCTTCCAGGTTTGGTATTGCATACCTGTGATCCTAGCACTTGAGCACAGAAGGATCAAGAGTTCAAGACAAATCTTGACTGTGATACATGAGACTAAAGATATGCATGTACATGCACACACACATACACACACATGCACACCACAAACATGTGTACACATATACGCATGTGCACACACACACATACACATGCACATGCATACACACATATACACAGACATACACACATACATACACACACATGCACACTCATGCACACACAAACACACATGTGCATGCACACATACACATGTCATATGATAATCTCTAAGATAGAGTCTCATAAAAGCTTTTATTCATGCCTGAAGAGTGCAGGCCTTCAGGTGGTCAGCACAATAGATGGTGACAAATATTCAAGTTCCTTCAGAAAGGTTACTAGACACCAGGTAGAACACAAGCCTTCCTTGACCAAGTGCCTTTTCTTCAGTCTTTAGAGAAGACTATGAATTTATCTGCCAGCCTCATGATGACTGAGATTCATCCAAGTGATCCATCCAGGGTCAGGATCTTATCTTAGTGTAGGGAAGGAAAGAGAAGTCCTTGTGTTCTCATCACAGCTACATTCCACAGTGCCCAACACCTGACATTTATCTCACTTCTCCAGCCAGTTCACTCTTAAAGGAAGGCACAGGGTAAGAGTCACAATATATACCTTCCAGAAGTTAGGAGCCAGCAAGTCCCTTAGGGAGATGCTACAGTTTTTGAGTGTATTTGCAAAACACCTGGTAGTACCGTGTCTCTCTGCTCCCTTACAGGTGTGTATGCCTAGGATTTGGCCAGCATCACCCAAGATGAAGAGAAATACTCCAGTTCCAGGTAAAAGTATTTCAACCCAAGCTCTTCCCATTTCTCTGGGTCCCTGGGCTACAACAACTAGGAAAAAGTACCATGGAAGCCACTCCAACCACCAGCCTGGGTCTTGAGATGACCTGAGTGAGAAAAGAACCCTAAACATGTCATTAAGTGTAAAATAAATCCTTTTTTAGATATAGATAGATAGATAGATAGATAGATAGATAGATAGATAGATAGATAGATAGATGATAAAGAATACTCTCATTCATGGTAAAGTTAATCTAACACCCAAGTCCCTTTCTCATGTTCTATATTATCCTTAGATAAACACTGCCAGGATCATACACATAGAAAGTGTGGGTACTTCAGTCCTTCTTAGAGGGGGGAACAAAATGCCCATGGCAGGAGATACAGAGACAAAGTGTGGAGCAGAGTCTGAAGGAAAGGCCATCCAAAGACTGCCCTACCTGGGAATTCATCCCAAACCCAGACACTATTGTGGATGCCAAAAGTGCTTGCTGACAGGAGCCTGATAGAGCTGTCTCCTGAGAGGCTCTGCCAGTACCTGATAAATACAGAGGTGGATGCTCACAACCAACCATTAGACTGAGCACAGGGCCCCCAATGGAAGAGATAAAGGACTGAAGGAGCTGAAAATATTTACAGCCCCATAGGAGGAACAACAATATGAACCATCCAGTACCCCCAGAGCTCCCAAGGATTAAACCACCAACCAAAGAGTACACATGGAGGGACTCATGGCTCCAGCTTCATGTGTAACAGAGAATGGCCTTGCCCAGCATCAATGGGAGCAGAGGCCCTTGGTCTATGAAGGCTTGATGCCCCAGTGTGGAGGAATACCAAGACAGGGAAGCAGGAGTGGGTAGATTGGTGAACAGGAGAAGGGAGGATGAGATAGGGGTTTTTTGGAGGGGAGACCAGGAAGGGTGAAATGTAAATAAACAAAATATCTAATAATAATTTTTTAAAAAACATGAAAATCCTTTCAAAAGAGATAACACCCTTACCACCCTTGAGTTCAGTGGACTGCAGGTTGGCTCTCTCCTTGCCAAACCTCCCATTTCAGTCCAAGACTTTAACCTACATAAACAAAATCCCAAACTTGTCCATTCTCCCAAGACTTTAACAGGAAGTAGGTGCGTTCAACCAGAACATTCAAATTCAGTTAGCTAACAAAAGAAGAAAAGAAAATCCACTTCTTTTGTGTTCAGCTTTCAAATGCTTCCTGTTTTTAAGCTATTTGTTTAGAATCTAGTAGAAGAGAAAAATAAAAAACAGTTTTTTTTTTAACCAGATTATTTTCACATATAAAAGGTTTTCTGGGGTTTTTTTGTTTGTTTGATTTGGTTTGTTTTTTTGTTTGTTTGTTTGTTTTTTCTTTAATTTAGTGTCTACATTTTGGTGCTTCAACTGGAATACAGTTTGGTTTAAAAATTCTATTCATTTATTTTTTTACTTTTTGAGAATGTCACATATAAATACTATATCATTTATATTCCTCCTTCTCACCCACAACAATTTCTTCCGTACCCCACTCCCTCTCAAATTATTGATCAATTCTATTGTAGTTATTATTGTTACACACACAAACACAAATCTTTGTGTGCTAAGTCCATTTAGAATTGCTCATATATGTGTTCAGGGCTGACTACTTGTGATTGCATAACCTATTGGGGATTCGTTCCTGGAGAAAAAAATGATTCTCCATATCTCAGCAGCACTTAACTGCCTATAGCACTTCATCTAAAAGTGTGGTCTTGTAAGATTTCGCTCATCCACACTAACATGTCAACTGGTGTTATTGTTGGAATCTTGTTTTACTACCATATTCTTGAGTTTTCCTGGGTGCAGATTCTCTGTCACACATAGAAGACTATCTCACAACAGACATCCTTGTCCTTTGTCCCTTACAATCTCTCTTCCCCTTCTCTGCAATACTCCAGAATGGTGTAAAGATTGGGGACCAAATGTTTCAGTTGGGGTTGGGCACCCCATGGTCTACTGATCTTTGTATTTTAACCAGTAATAGAACTTTTAAACAGCCTCCATCTGTCTTTTAAAAAACTGCTTTTTTGATGACAGGTGAGAACTACACTTCTCTGTGGGTATAAAATATGTATTTAGAATGCAGATAAAATTATATTGGTTAGGAAAATGGCAGTAGTATCTTCTCTTCTAGGGTCCATAATCTCACCAGCACAGTTCTTGGATTAGAGAACCAGGCAAAAATTCCTTCCTAACTCAAATTAAACAGCTAAATGGTTATCCCCCAAGGCATAAATGCCACTTTTGCTTCAGCTATCTGCTGGCCTTGTCACTTCTGTGGTTTGTAGGCTTTGCAGCTGGATAAGACTATTGGTTGCCTTTATTAGCTTATGTAAAATGGGTTTTTGGACATGTACATAATAGCCCTGCAAAAAGCTGGTGGTATGGATACTATTACTATCACCTCACAGATGAGGAAATGGAAACACAGGAGTTTTCATCTTTCCCAAAACCACACAAGTAGCAGGCATGAGAGTCTTCTGCTTTAATATTAGATTTCATTGTGAGCAATAATATAATAACTCAACAAAAATAGCTGTGCACACTTCAGGCACCATGCAAGAGACCAAGGAACCAGCTGGGCTCTGAAAAACCATTTGGCATTCCTCAAATAGAATCCTGTGGGCTGTCCTGCCACCCCCCAAGGCCGTTTTTGTCTCAGTCAACAGTAGCTGAATATGGCAATCTTGATGACCAATCAAAAGGTCAAAGTCACACCTTTCATGGAAGGAAGTGTGAGAACCTGGTGAGTGATGAGGAATCTTGGGGTCATTCAAGCAGTCTGGGTTCCCAGTCAGACTTTTAAGATCTCAAACTCAGATGGAAAGTCACATTCCTCTGAGGGGACTATCAATTATAGAATCTATTTTTGTCTGATGGAAAGATTAAAAACAGAGCAAAAGCATGTGTATGCTGAAACATTTGTGACAGATAAACCAAGAGAAATGATGCCTAGATAATAGAAATAGTTCCACTTCTAGTCCAGGAACAAGAGTTCTGTTCTGTTTGAAAGGTGCCATATTGAAAATGTGGCTGAGCATCATGGATGGGTCTGTGACACAGATCACTCTTGGAGTCTTTTAGTTGCAAGAAACATGCCCACTGTGAACATCCATATAAACAAAGCAAAAAAATAGAATGAGTGAATTTATAAAGGAACAAGAACTTGTAACGAAATGGAAAGAAAGAGAGTACAATAAAATCTCATGAAATACTGGAATCAGAAATTGAAAAGAGAGTTGAGGTTTCCCTTTATCCACATTTTCCACCATCTGTGTCTCCTCCATCTATCTATCTATCTATCTATCTATCTATCTATCTATCTATCTATCTATCTATCTATCATCTATTTTCTATTTATCTCAATCTCTTGACCAGTTTTTTCTTGTTCTTCATACAACAGCCAAGTAATAAATTATTACTGACTTTAATTTTTTTCTTGAAATGATCACTTCTCAGTAGCATATCTGAAAGAGAATTTAATTAACTAATGATAAGTAGGGAGTGTTCCTGATCCTGTTGTTGTGTGGAGTCAAGGAGACAAGACACATGCCCACTGAGCAGGACCTTAGGAGTCAACTTCTTAGAGCAGATCTTCAAGGAGGATCTCAAAAAAGGAAGAGAGAAAGTGAGAAGAAAAAAATTGACTGAGTACTTAAAGAATTTCTCAAAGAAAATCCATATCTTGCACTAGAAAGACTACAGTGTTCATTTCCCAGCAATGACCTCAACAAAGTTTCTTGATGAAACAATTTTATTCATTCCTAGAAGTGAAATTTTCTGTTCTTCACTATTGTAGAAAGGAAACCAACTACAATCTCTCTGGTAAGATTTCCCATGATTAATTATAGCCAAGATATTCCTATACAAGGGCTGTGACACCCTTGCAATTTTCTAAGCATGACATGAATAATCCTGGAACCCCTAATTTTCTTTATTTTAACATCTAAAAGGGTGATCAAATTTAAGATTAAGACTGTGCCTTAAATAGTCGTTTATAAGGGGAGAAAGCTTGAAAGGAACCAATGGGAGCCCTGAGAACCAACTGAACTTTTGCACTGGTAGAGCTAATGAGACATCTTATGAAGACCAATTTGCTGAATACAATGAAGGAGATGGGACCGTATGGAATTTGTCTGAGGCATTTGTTGCATGCATCCTCTTTTCTGAATTTCAATCTGATGACTATAAATTAATATTTCTCTTATAACTACAAAGGGATAACGTGTTTTTTAAAATAATTGGATTTGGACAGTCCATGCAGAGTTCTAAACATGGTTTCTGGAGTTTTCTGAGATACTGAGTATTTTCTATCATCGTCATATTTTATACAAGTCCTTTTCATGAAAACACCATGCATTCCTATTACAAAAGCACAAACCTTTAACCACAACTCTTGACCTAAAGACTGGTTGCCATTGAAATATTTGTGTGCTTATGCAATGACAAAATAAAAAATATAACTAGCTAGAAGCTACTTATGATCTTTATTTCTCCTACTTGGAATGAGTTCTTAGAATGTATATAACTATGCCTCCCAAGAAGAGGGCAGAGGAGGAGAGGTAGTTTCTGCTCCCAGCTCTGCCACCCAGAGTTATGTGGCTCAAAATTTTCCATTCTTTAAATGAGCCTCACCTTTTTACAAATAAAAATTTACTGTTGAAACAAAATGAATTTACTTTGAAAGTTGCTGGAGATTGCAAGGGACAAATTTGTTTAATTGCCTAAATTATTATTATTTTAATTAACAGACACTCCTTATGAACACCTAGTTTACTCAAGTATTGCTGTGTGGTCTTTTGCTTGATTTCAAACACATCTTCAGATGACTCATATTGCCCACTCTTCTTCACCGGGGAAGCATAAATGGATTCCTTTGGGCCACAGCACAGTAGTCAGTGGTTCAAAGCCAGGACTGCAATCCAGGCTTATTGTGTGTCACTTACTGCATGTCTCTTATTGCATGTCACTGCATGTCACTTACTGCACATCATTTATTGCATGTCATATCATTTGTTGCATGCCACTTACTACAGGTCTTGTTACTTATTGCATGTCACTTATTGCATATCTCTTGTTGCATGTCACTTACTTCATGTTATTTATTGCATGTCATTTACTGTGTGTCACTTACTGCACATCACATCACTTATTGAACGTCAGTTATTGCATGTTTCTTATTGCATGTCAGTTACTGCATGTGACTTACCACATGTCAGTTATCACATATCACTTCTTTCTATGGCACCATAAGTAAAAATAAGAAATCTGCTCATTATTTATAATCCAATCTGAACTACAAGTAATTGTTCTCTAAACTAAAGAGGAGAACAGTATTTCACATGTCCAGAAACCAAAAGAATCTCACAGAGAATTTTTTTATTGTTCACTGCAATAAGAAGGTAACATTCTTTGTCTAGCCTCCTTCTGTGGCATTTCATTTAGCTTCCTAGAGATTCATTCCTATGAGGAGGTGGTGGAATTTTGAAATCTATGTCATCTGTTGGCATGGCCTTTTTCTTTTAAGAAAATGCAAATGGTATGAAGAAGGCCCACTGCTATGGGAAGAATGAGCCACAGAATTCTTGGAAAAGGAAAGCATTTACAGGATGATGGATGGTGTGTGCAAGACGGTGGTATGGAAAGGCTTATGTGTAGAGAAGGCTAGAAAGTCATTCCCAGCTCAGAATTAGTGTCTGGATCAAATATTCTCAAAATCATACACAGAGAAACTAGGGATGGTGGTGCATACTACAATCCAGAACTGAGGCTGAAACAGGAGGATTGGGCGTTCTAGACCAGCCAGGGTATAGATTAAGAGAGAATTAAAAAAAAAAAATCCTTGGCCTAATAAGATGGCTCAGAAGTTAAAGGCACTTGCTGCAAAGCGTGATGGCCTGAGTTCAATTCCTAGGATCTACAGAGTAAAAGGAAAGACCTGACTCCCACAAGTGGTCCTCTGACCTCCAAGTGTTTGCCCTGGCACCTGAATGCATATAACTTTAAACACACACACATGTGAATGTGATAAAATACTTTTTTAAAAAGAGACCCACAGAATAAATCCTCTGGATGGTTAAGAGAATCAATGAAGTCCTCACAGAGTAGGAAATCTCCCAGGCTAAGTTGCCCAGAACCCAGAGCCAACTGCCAACAGGGAACCTCTAAAAAAAAAGTCACATGATTATTTTGGATGGGGCTTCTGTTGCTAATACCTTGAGTTGTTCAGCCAGCCCAACCTGTTCTCAGTAATGTTTTTATTTAAAAGAAAATGCCATTTCACAATCTGACTATCGATGTTTATACTGAGCAGCCTTACATGCTGCTCAATCCAGTGGCTTGGCCTTTTACCCAAGGTAACTTTCAACATCTCTGCATCCCATTGTAAGGATAGGTTGTTCCCAGGAAATCTGCAGACCTTCCACCATCAGGGACAAGATGGTGCTAGTTTGTTTGTGTGACTGCCATGCCTTTAATCATCTGTAAATATCTGAAATTAGTTTCTCTTTCCAAGTCTCTTTTTGAAGGAGAAAGCTGTGGGTACACATGGGGCCTCTGACAGGCTTAATGGGAATCAATAATGAAATTAAAAGTGTGAATAGAAGAACCAGAGGATTTCTTAAGGATCTTTGATTTCTCCCCATACTTTATTCTTCAAAGTAAGAGTCTGATCCCTCCCTCAAAAGCAGGAATGATGGTGAAGACATTAAACCACACAGTAACAGGGCTCATCACTCAAGAGTGGGCCTTTCTACATTTTTCTCCACTTAGCATTTCACTGAACTCTTGAAGGAAAGAGAGGTTAAAAAAATGGAAGTTGTTTCTAATCTCCAGAGTCACCATCCAGAAATGAACTGGGATTTCTTGGCCCTCAGAACCTTTTGAAGCTAAGCTCGGAGAAACAGCTGACTTTGACTTTGTTCTGAGGTCATACACAAAGCCAACTTGATGGTGATATTTTGTCAGACCTCTAACTATTCAAAGCAGATTTGGATATAATTCAAAAGCTATGACATAGTGGGTAAACTTACAAATGATATGGTTCTAGGCGGATCCCAACTTGAAGACTGAGATTTTGATTCTGTTCTGTGTCTTCACTCTGAAAGCGTATATTCCCTGGCATCTCTATACCATATGCTTACAGTTGATACCTATTCAGATTGATCTGTATTCAAACCATGGAAGCTGTTAGATATTTTGAATATCACTGGGCAATGGAATGATGGAAATGCCCAGCCCACAAATTCTCAACACACTTGAACTATGGTAGGTTATTTTTAGCACATTAACAACTTACTTCAATACAGGTATCTGCTCTTCTTCTTGCCTTCATACCTTATAATTATGTGGTGATGCCCTCATAACTCCTCAGACTACGAGGCTGAGTTCCAGTTGCCCATAGTGACAACCTGCTCCCTGAGACATCAGGACTGCTGTTTCTCCTTTTCTTGATTCAGTTTCCCAAATTCTTCAGTTTTTTTATTTCTAATATTGTCTTCTAATACACTTGCTATACCTATATTCTGTGAGATAGATAGAAGGGCAAACTGAGAAAACTCTTCTACTGACACTGAGGCCTGCAAACAGTATTTTAGACAACAGATAAACTCATAAACTACTCCTGACATCTAGGAAAATATGCTTAGTGGAAATTCCAGATAATCTTTGGGGAGCTATACAATCAGAGACCATACACTGAGAAGACAGAACAATCATCCCTCAAAGAAGGAAGAACCACCATGGGAATGCATGAACAGGAATGGAGAGAGCAGGAAGGCTGTGTTACTGTGTGATAGAGCATCTAATGGGTTTGAAAGTGAGTGCTAAGGAATTGGTTATAAAATGCTCGTGTGCCACATTTCTGTCCTTCTGACTCAATGCAGTGAGAGCAACTATTAGGCTGAGGTGTAGCTTTTGGCCATTCAGAATCTTCATTTTGCACTGCACTGTTCAAGATTAAATTGCAGGAACAGGCCCATGATGGTGCAGTATTTCTACTAAACACCTGATAAAATAGGCAAAACAGTTTTCTGTTTCCACTGATATGGGAACGAACTGTTTGCATTATGAAGTTAAGATCAATGCCAAATTCAACAAGGATTTGCTCATACCCACCATAACACTCTGGAGATATTGAGCTCAATTCTAGACAGAATGGAGACAAGCGAAGATTTGCAGATAGTAAGGAAAAGAAAATTGCTAAGAGGAACTGGTATTAAGAGCTGGAGAAGGAATGATTTCTTAGATATGAAAAATGAGTGGTGATGATAAATTGGGCTTCACATTGTAGAGCAAAAACTTGACAGAAAAAAAAGACTATAGAAAATTGGCTTCAGTTTAGTCAAGGACTTCATACAGAAACTCTGTGATACCTGTAGTTCCACACTACTGGTAAGCACAACTGGAGAATGTAATCTTCCATTTTCATAGCCAACAACTATCCTTCATGATTCAAAAAGAAATGAGTAGATCCACACTGGAAATTATGTCATGGAAGATGTGCTATGAAGGGAGATACAATCCATGTTTATTGCTCTCTAATCATGATATCTAAAATGATTGACCAACCTAGAAATTTACCAGCATACACATATATTAAGAAATTGTACATATACAAAATAGAATTTTATTGGCCTTAAAGAAAAATAAAACAATGGCATTTCATGGAGTGAATAAGCTTGGAAATCATGTTAAATATATTAAGACATAGTCAGAAAGACAAAGTGACCGATTTTCTCAAACATACAGAATGTAGATATAGATTGTGCTCACACATTCTCTCTCTCTCTCTCTCTCTCTCTCTCTCTCTCTCTCTCTCTCTCTCTCTCTCTCTGTGTGTGTGTGTGTGTGTGTGTGTGTGTGTGTGTGTGTATGTGTGTGTGTGTAGATGCATGCAGTTCATGAAAGAAGAAAGGGGACTCTTGTGTTCTAAATGATATGTGTCCCGCATAGACTCATGGATTTGAATACTTGATTCCAGAGTGGTGTCAATATTCTGATAGGTTATAGAACTTTTAACAGATAGAGTCTTGCTGGAGGATGGGTGTCACTTGGCTCCAGATTCATGGGTTTGGCAGGTGAGAGGGCAGACTGCAAAAGTGACACAGCTTCTGGGACAGACCCCTTTTCGGGCTCCAGACATCCAGGCACCTTCTCTGCCAGAGGAGAAGAGAGGTGGCCACCCGGGAGGGCTCTGACCACCAGAGCAGGAGAGGGAACCATCTTGTGTCGCAGGTCCCTCTGAGACCAGTTTGTGCAGGAGAACGCACAGACTGCAGAGGAAACACATGTTCTGGGACAGGCCCTGTTTAGGGCTTTCATCTTCAGACAAGAGGCAGGTCTGAACACCAAAACTCTGTGCACCTTCTGTGCAAGAGGAGAGATTGTCTGCAGAGGGTACTCTGTCCACTGGGACTCAGGAAAGTGATGGGCTCACAGGACTGCTGACAGAGGCTAATAGAATCACAGGAGAAACAGGCTACAGCCAGAGACAACTATAACAAATAACACCAGAGACTACCAGATAGCAAAAGGCAAACTTAAGAATCTTATCAACAGAAACCAAGACTGCTCACCATCATTAGAACCCAGCACTCACAACTCAGCCAGTCCTGGATACCCCAACACACTCAAAAAGAAAGATTAAGATTCCAAATCATGCTCTTCCGGTCAGAAAAGCACCGGGGTAGCTAGGGCGCAGGGTCGGCTGACACTCGCCAGCTACCCACAACACCCGCCACAGGATCTTAAGACTTCTGGTGAGTGGAACACAGCTTCTGCTCCAATCCAATTGCGTGAGGAACCTGAGACTGCATTAGTTAGGGAAGCAGAAAACCGGCCTGAGTAGGGCCACAGGCCTCTTCCGGCCTGACCAGCACCGGGATAGCTAGAGCGCAGGGTCTGCTGACACCCGCCAGCTAACCACGACACCCGCCACAGGATTTTGAGACTTCAGGTGAGTGGAACACAGAGTCTGCTCCAATCTTTAAACAGTGACAACGATAAAAACTAACCCCAGAGATTACCAGATGGCGAAAGGTAAATGTAATAATCTTACTAACAGAAACCAAGACCACTCACCATCATCACAACCCAGCACTCCCACTTCGCCCAGTCCAGGGCACCCCAACACACCGGAAAAGCTAGACACGGATCTAAAAGCATATCTCATGATGATGGTAGAGGACATCAAGAAGGACTTTAATAACTCACTTAAAGAATTACAGGAGAACATGGCTAAAGAGTTACAAGTGCTTAAAGAAAAACAGGATAACACAATCAAACAGGTAGAAGTCCTTAAAGAAAAACAGGATAACACAATAAAACAGGTAGAAGTCCTTAAAGAAAAACAGATAAACACATCCAAACAGATGATGGAAATGAACAAAACCATACTAGACCTAAAAAGGGAAGTAGACACAATAAAGAAAACCCAAAATGAGGCAACACTGGAGATAGAAACCCTAGGAAAGAAATCTGGAACAATAGATACGAGCATCAGCAACAGAATACAAGAGATGGAAGAGAGAATCTCAGGTGCAGAAGATTCCATAGAGAACATCGGCACAATAATCAAGGAAAATGTAAAACGCAAAAAGATCCTAACTCAAAACATCCAAGAAATACAGGACACAATGAGAAGACCAAACCTACGGATAATAGGAGTGGATGAGAATGAAGATTTTTCAACTCAAAGGACCAGCAAACATCTTCAACAAAATTATAGAAGAAAATTTCCCAAATATAAAGAAAGAGATGCCCATGAACATACAAGAAGCCTACAGAACTCCAAATAGACTGGACCAGAAAAGAAATACCTCCCGACACATAATAATCAGAACAACAAATGCTCTAAATAAAGACAGAATACTAAAAGCAGTAAGAGAAAAAGGCCAAGTAACATATAAAGGCAAGCCTATCAGAATTACACCAGATTTCTCACCAGAGACTAAGAAAGCCAGAAGATCCTGGACGGATGTTATACAGACACTAAAAGAACACAAACTCCAGCCCAGGCTACTATACCCAGACAAACTCTCAATTAACATAGATGGAGAAACCAAAGTATTCCACGACAAAACCAAATTCACACATTATCTCTCCACGAATCCAGCCCTTCAAAGGATAATAACAGAAAAAAAACAATACAAGGACAGGAAACACGCCCTAGAAACAACAAGAAGGTAATCCATCAACAAACATAAAAGAAGACAGCCACAAGAACAGAATGCCAACTTTAACAACAAAAATAACAGGAAACAACAATTACTTTTCCTTAATATCTCTTAATATCAATGGACTCAACTCCCCAATAAAAAGACATAGACTAACAAACTGGCTACACAAACAAGACCCAACATTTTGCTGCTTACAGGAAACTCATCTCAGAGAAAAAGATAGACACTACCTCAGAATGAAAGGCTGGAAAACAATTTTCCAAGCAAATGGTATGAAGAAACAAGCTGGAGTAGCCATTCTAATATCTGATAAGATTGACTTCCAACCGAAAGTCATTAAAAAAGACAGGGAGGGACACTTCATACTCATCAAAGGTAAAATCCTCCAAGAGGAACTATCAATCCTGAATATCTATGCTCCAAATACAAAGGCAGCCACATTCATTAAAGAAACTTTAGTAAATCACAAAGCACACATTGCACCTCATACAATAATAGTGGGAGACTTCAACATACCACTTTCACCAATGGACAGATCATGGAAACAGAAACTAAACAGGGACACAGTGAAACTAACAGAAATTATGAATCAAATGGATCTGGCAGATATCTACAGAACATTCTATCCTAAAGCAAAAGGATATAACTTCTTTTCAGCACCTCATGGTACCTTCTCCAAAATTGACCACATAATTGGTCACAAAACAGGCCTCAACAGATACAAAAATATTGAAATTGTCCCATGCATCCTATCAGATCACCATGGGTTAAGGCTGATCTTCAATAACAAAATAAATAATAGAAATCCAACCTTCACGTGGAAACTGAACAACACTCTTCTCAATGATACCTTGGTCAAGGAAGGAATAAAGAAGGAAATTAAGGACTTTTTAGAGTTCAATGAAAATGAAGCCACAACATACCCAAACTTATGGGACGCAATGAAAGCATTTCTAAGAGGAAAACTCATAGCTCTGAGTGCCTCCAAAAGGAAACTAGAGAGAGCACACATTAGCATCTTGACAACATACCTAAAAGCACTAGAACAAAAGGAAGCAAATTCACCCAAGAGGAGGAGACAGCAGGAAATAATCAAACTCGGGCGAAATCAACCAAGTGGAAACAAGAAGAACTATTCAAAGAATCTACCAATCAAGGAGCTTGTTCTTTGAGAAAATCAACAAGATAGATAAACCCTTAGCCAGACTCACTAGAGGGCACAGGGAAAGCACCCTAATTAACAAAATCAGAAATGAAAAAGGAGACATAACAACAGATCCTGAAGACATCCAAAACACCATCAGATCCTTCTACCAAAGGCTATACTCAACAAAACTGGAGAACCTGGATGAAATGGAGAAGTTCCTAGACAGATACCAGGTACCAAAGTTGAATCAAGATCAGGTTAATGATCTAAACAGCCCTATATCCCCCAAAGAAATAGAAGCAGTCATTAATAGTCTCCCAACTAAAAAAAAGCCCAGGACCAGATGGTTTTAGTGCAGAGTTCTATCAGACCTTCAAAGAAGATCTAATCCCAGTTCTTCACAAACTATTCCACAAAATAGAAACAGAAGGTACTCTACCCAACTCATTCTATGAAGCCACAATTACTCTGATACCTAAACCACAAAAAGACCCAACAAAGATAGAAAACTTCAGACCAATATCCCTTATGAATATTGATGCAAAAATCCTCAATAAAGTTCTTGCTAACCGAATCCAAGAAAACATCAAAACAATCATCCATCCTGACCAAGTGGGTTTCATCCCAGGGATGCAGGGATGGTTCAATATACGGAAATCCATCAATGTAATCCAGTATATAAACAAACTCAAAGACAAAAACCACATGGTCATCTCGTTAGATGCGGAAAAAGCATTTGACAAGATCCAACACCCATTCATGATAAAAGTCTTGGAAAGATCAGGAATTCAAGGCCCATACCTAAACATGATAAAAGCAATCTACAGCAAACCAGTAGCCAACATCAAAGTAAATGGTGAGAAGCTTGAAGCAATCCCTCTAAAATCAGGGACTAGACAAGGCTGTCCACTTTCTCCATACCTATTCAACATTGTACTTGAAGTCCTAGCCAGAGCAATTCGACAACAAAGGAGATCAAAGGGATACAAATTGGAAAAGATGAAGTCAAAATATCACTTTTTGCAGATGATATGATAGTATATATAAGTGACCCTAAAAATTCCACCAGAGAACTCCTAAGCCTGATAAACACCTTCGGTGAAGTAGCTGGATATAAAATTAACTAAAACAAATTAATGGCCTTTCTCTACACAAAGAATAAACAGGCTGAGAAAGAAATTAGGGAAACAACACCCTTCTCAATAGTCACAAATAATATAAAATATCTTGGCGTGACTCTAACTAAGGAAGTGAAAGATCTGTATAATAAAATCTTGAAGTCTCTGAAGAAAGAAATTATAGAAGATCTCAGAAGATGGAAAGATCTCCCATGCTCATGGATTGGCAGGATCAACATTGTAAAAATGGCTATCTTGCCAAAAACAATCTACAGATTCAATGCAATCCCCATCAAAATTCCAACTCAATTCTTCAACGAATTAGAAAGTGCAATCTGCAAATTCATCTGGAATAACAAAAAACCTAGGATAGCAAAAAATCTTCTCAAGGATAAAAGAACCTCTGGGTGAATCACCATGCCAGACCTAAAGCTTTACTACAGAACAAATGTGATAAAAACTGCATGGTACTGGTATAGTGACAGACAAATAGACCAATGGAATAGAATTGAAGACCCAGAAATGAACCCACACACCTATGGTCACTTGATCTTCGACAAGGGAGCTAAAAACATCCAGTGGAAGAAAGACAGCATTTTCAACAAATGGTGCTGGCACAACTGGTTGTTAACATGTAGAAGAATGCGAATCGATCCATTCCTATCTCCTTGTACTAAGGTCAAGTCTAAGTGGATCAAGGAACTACACATAAAACCAGAGACACTGAAACTTATAGAGGAGAAAGTGGGGAAAAGCCTTGAAGATATTGGCACTGGGGAAAAATTCCTGAATAGAACAGTAATGGCTTGTGATGTAAGATCGAGAATTGACAAGTGGGACCTCATGAAACTGCAAAGCTTCTGCAAGGCTAAAGACACCATCAATAAGACAAAAAAAAAACACCAACAGATTGGGAAAGGATCTTCACCTATCCTAAATCAGATAAGGGACTAATATCCAATATATATAAAGAACTCAAGAAGGTGGACTCTACTAAGTCAAATAACCCCATTAAAAAATGGGGCTCAGAACTGAACAAAGAATTCTCACCTGAGGAATACCGAATGGAAGAGAAGCACCTGGAAAAATGTTCAACATCCTTAATCATCAGGGAAATGCAAATCAAAACAACCCTGAGATTCCACCTCACACCAGTCAGAATGGCTAAGATCAAAAATTCAGGTGACAGCAGATGCTGGCCAGGATGTGGAGAAAGAGGAACACTCCTCCATTGTTGGTGGGATTGCAAGCTTGTACAACCACTCTGGAAATCAGTCTGGCGGTTCCTCAGAAAATTGGACATAGTACTACCGGAGGATCCAGCAATACCTCTCCTGAGCATATATCCAGAAGATGTCCCAACTGGTAAAAAAGGACAAATGCTCCACTATGTTCATAGCAGCCCTATTTATAATAGCCAGAAGCTGGAAAGAACCCAGATGTCCCTCAACAGAGGAATGGATACAGAAATTATGGTACATTTACACAATGGAGTACTACTCAGCTATTAAAAAGAATGAATTTATGAAATTCCTAGCCTAATGGATGAACCTGGAGGGCATCATCTTGAGTGAAGTAACACAATCACAAAAGAACTCACACAATATGTATTCACTGATAAGTGGATATTAGCCCAAAACTTAGGATAGCCAAGATATAAGATACAATTTGCTAAACGCATGAAACTCAAGAAGAATGAAGACCAAAGTGTGGACACTGTGCCCCTTCATAGAATTGGGAACAAAACACCCAGGGAAGGAGTTACAGAGACAAAGTTCATAGCTGTGATGAAAGGATGGACCATTTAGAGACTGCTGTATGCAGGGATCCATCCCATAAGCAGCTTCTAAACGCTGACACCATTGCATACACTAGCAAGATTTTGCTGAAAGGACCCAAATATAGCTGTCTCTTGTGAGACGATGCTGGGGCTTAGCAAACACAGGAGTGGATGTTCACAGTCAGCTATTGGATGTATCACAGGGCTCACAATGGAGAAGCTAGAGGAAGTACCCAAGGAGCTAAAGGGATCTGCAACCCTATTGTAGGAACAACATGATGTACTAACCAGAACCCTGGAGCTCTTGTCTCTAGCTGCATATGTATCGAAAGATGGCCTAGTCGGCCATCACTGGAAAGAGAGGCCCATTGGAATTCCAAACTTTATATGCCCCAATATAGGGGAATGCCAGGGCCAAAAGAATGGGAGTGGGTGGGTAGGGAAGTGGGGGGCGCTAAGGGGGACTTTTGGGATAGCATTGGAAATGTAACTGAGGAAAATATGTAATAAAAATATTAAAAATTTAAAAAAAACAACAAAAATAACAGGAAACAACAATTACTTTTCCTTAATATCTCTTAATATCAATGGACTCAACTCCCCAATAAAAAGACATAGACTAACAAACTGGCTACACAAACAAGACCCAACATTTTGCTGCTTACAGGAAACTCATCTCAGAGAAAAAGATAGACACTACCTCAGAATGAAAGGCTGGAAAACAATTTTCCAAGCAAATGGTATGAAGAAGCAAGCTGGAGTAGCCATTCTAATATCTGATAAGATTGACTTCCAACCGAAAGTCATTAAAAAAGACAGGGAGGGACACTTCATACTCATCAAAGGTAAAATCCTCCAAGAAGAACTATCAATCCTGAATATCTATGCTCCAAATACAAAGGCAGCCACATTCATTAAAGAAACTTTAGTAAATCTCAAAGCACACATTGCACCTCATACAATAATAGTGGGAGACTTCAACACACCACTTTCACCAATGGACAGATCATGGAAACAGAAACTAAACAGGGACACAGTTAAACTAACAGAAGTTATGAATCAAATGGATCTGGCGGATATCTACAGAACATTCTATCCTAAAGGAAAAGGATATACCTGCTTTTCAGCACCTCATGGTACCTTCTCCAAAACTGACCACATAATTGGTCACAAAACAGGCCTCAACAGATACAAAAATATTGAAATTGTCCCATGCATCCTATCAGATCACCATGGACTAAGGGTGATCTTCAATAACAAAATAAAAAATAGAAAGCCAACCTTCACATGGAAACTAAACAACACTCTTCTCAATGATACCTTGGTCAAGGAAGGAATAAAGAAAGAAATTAAGGAAATTTTAGAGTTCAATGAAAATGAAGCCACAACATACCCAAACTTATGGCACCCAATGAAAGCATTTCTAAGAGGAAAACTCATAGCTCTGAGTGCCTCCAAAAAGAAACTAGAGAGAGCACACATTAGCAGCTTGACAACATACCTAAAAGCACTAGAACAAAAGGAAGCCAATTCACCCAAGAGGAGTAGACAGCAGGAAATAATCAAACTCAGGGGCGAAATCAACCAAGTGGAAACAAGAACTATTCAAACAATCAACCAATCAAGGAGCTGGTTCTTTGAGAAAATCAACAAGATAGATAAACCCTTAGCCAGACTCACTAGAGGGCACAGGGAAAGCATCCTAATTTAAAAAATCAGAAATGAAAAAGGAGACATAACAACAGATCCTGAAGACATCCAAAACACCATCAGATCCTTCTACCAAAGGCCATACTCAACAAAAATGGAGAACCTGGATGAAATGGAGAAGTTCCTACAAAGATACCAGGTACCAAAGTTGAATCAAGATCAGGTTAATGATCTAAACAGCCCTATATTCCCCAAAGAAATAGAAGCAGTCATTAACAGTCTCCCAACCAAAAAAAGCCCAGGACCAGATTGGTTTAGTGCAGAGTTCTATCAGACCTTCAAAGAAGATCTAATCCCAGTTCTTCACAAACTATTCCACAAAAGAGAAACAGAAGGTACTCTACCCAACTCATTCTATGAAGCCACAATTACTCTGATACCTAAACCACAAAAAGACCCAACAAAGATAGAAAACTTCAGACCAATAACCCTTATGAATATTGATGCAAAAATCCTCAATAAAGTCCTTGCTAACCGAATCCAAGAACACATCAAAACAATCATCCGTCCTGACCATGTAGGTTCCATTCCAGGGATGCAGGGATGGTTCAATATACGGAAATCCATCAACGTAATCCAGTATATAAACAAACTCAAAGACAAAAACCACATGGTCATCTCGTTAGATGCCGAAAAAGCATTTGACAAGATCCAACACCCATTCATGATAAAAGTCTTGGAAAGATCAGGAATTCAAGGTCCATACCTAAACATGATAAAAGCAATCTACAGCAAACCAGTAGCCAACATCAAAGTAAATGGTGAGAAGCTCGAAGCCATCCCTCTAAAATCAGGGACTAGACAAGGCTGTCCACTTTCTCCATACCTATTCAACATTGTACTTGTAGTCTTAGCCAGAGCAATTCGACATCAAAGGAGATCAAAGGGATACAAATTGGAAAAGATGAAGTCAAAATATCACTTTTTGCAGATGATATGATAGTATATATAAGTGACCCTAAAAATTCCACCAGAGAACTCCTAAACCTGATAAACAGCTTCGGTGAAGTAGCTGGATATAAAATTAACTAAAACAAATCAATGGCCTTTCTCTACACAAAGAATAAACAGGCTGAGAAAGAAATTAGGGAAACAACACCCTTCTCAGTAGTCACAAATAACATAAAATATCTTGGCGTGACTCTAACTAAGGAAGTGAAAGATCTGTATAATAAAAACTTCATGTCTCTGAAGAAAGAAATTATAGAAGATCTCAGAAGATGGAAAGATCTCCCATGCTCATGGATTGGCAGGATCAACATTGTAAAAATGGCTATCTTGCCAAAAGCAATCTACAGATTCAATGCAATCCCCATCAAAATTCCAACTCAATTCTTCAACGAATTAGAAAGTGCAATCTGCAAATTCATCTGGAATAACAAAAAACCTAGGAGAGCAAAAACTCTTCTCAAGGATAAAAGAACCTCTGGTGGAATCACCATGCCGGACCTAAAGCTTTACTATGAGCAATTGTGATATAAACTGCATGGTACTGGTATAGTGACAGACAAATAGACCAATGGAATAGAATTGAAGACCCAGAAATGAACCCACACACCTATGGTCACTTGATCTTCGACAAGGGAGCTAAAAACATCCAGTGGAAGGAAGACAGAATTTTCAACAAATGGTGCTGGCACAACTGGTTGTTAACATGTAAAAGAATGCGAATCGATCCATTCCTATCTCCTTGTACTAAGGTCAAGTCTAAGAGTATCAAGGAACTTCACATAAAACCAGAGACACTGAAACTTATAGAGGAGAAAGTGGGGAAAAGCCTTGAAGATATGGGCACAGGGGAAAAATTCTTGAATAGAACAGCAATGGCTTGTGCTGTAAGATCGAGAATTGACAAGTGGGACCTCATGAAACTGCAAAGGTTCTGCAAGGCAAAAGACACCATCAATAAGACAAAAAAAACACCAACAGATTAGGAAAGGATCTTCACCTATCCTAAATCAGATAAGGGACTAATATCCAATATATATAAAGAACTCAAGAAGGTGGACTCCAGAAAGTCAAATAACCCCATTAAAAAATGGGGCTCAGAACTGAACAAAGAATTCTCACCTGAAGAATACCAAATGGCAGAGAAGCACCTGAAAAAATGTTCAACATCCTTAATCATCAGGGAAATGCAAATCAAAACAACCCTGAGATTCCACCTCACACCTGTTAGAATGGCTAAGTTCAAAAATTCAGGTGACAGCAGATGCTGGCGAGGATGTGGAGAAAGAGGAACACTCCTCCATTGTTGGTGGGATTGCAAGCTTGTAGATCCACTCTGGAAATCAGTCTGGCGTTTCCTCAGAAAATTGGACATAGTACTACTGGAGGATCCAGCAATACCTCTCCTGGGCATATATCCAGAAGATGTCCCAACAGGTAAGAAGGACACATGCTCCACTATGTTCATAGCAGCCCTATTTATAATAGCCAGAAGCTGGAAAGAACCCAGATGTCCCTCAACAGAGGAATGGATACAGAAATTATGGTACATTTACACAATGGAGTACTACTCAGCTATTAAAAAGAATGAATTTATGAAATTCCTAGCCAAATGGAGTGACCTGGAGGGCATCATCTTGAGTGAGATAACACAATCACAAAGGAACTCACACAATATGTATTCACTGATAAGTGGATATTAGCCCAAAACTTAGGATAGCCAAGATATAAGATACAATTTGCTAAACGCATGAAACTCAAGAAGAATGAAGACCAAAATGTGGACACTGTGCCCCTTCTTAGAATTTGGTACAAAACACGCATGGAAGGAGTTACAGACACAAAGTTTGGAGCTGTGATGAAAGGATGGACCATCTAGAGACTGCCGTATCCAGGGATCCATCCCATAATCAGCTTCTAAACGCTGACACCATTGCATACACTAGCAAGATTTTGCTGAAAGGACCCAAATATAGCTGTCTCTTGTGAGACAATGCCGGGGCCTAGCAAACACAGGAGTGGATGCTCACAGTCAGCTATTGGATGGATCACAGGGCTCCCAATGGAGAAGCTAGAGAAAGTACCCAAGGAGCTAAAGGGATCTGCAACCCTATAGTTGGAACAACATGATGAACTAACCAGTACCCCGGAGCTCTTGTCTCTAGCTGCACATGTATCGAAAGATGGCCTAGTCGGCCATCACTGGAAAGAGAGGCCCATTGGACTTGCAAACTTTATATGCCCCAATATAGGGGAATGCCAGGGCCAAAAGAATGGGAATGGATGGGTAGGGAAGTGGGGGTGGGGCGCTATGGGGGGCTTTTGGGATAGCATTGGAAATGTAATTGAGGAAAATATGTAATAAAAATATTAAAAATTAAAAAAAAGATTCCAAATCATATCTCATGATGATGGTAGAGGACCTTAAGAAGGGCATTAATAACTCACTTAAAGAAATACAGGAGAACACTGCTAAATAGGTAGGAGCCCTTAAAGAATTACAGAAAAAAAATTGCTAAGCAGGTAGAAGTCCTTAAAGAGAGACCACAAAAATTTCTTAAAGAATTACAGGAAAACCCAAACAGTTGATGGAATTGAACAAAACCATCCAAGACCTAAAAAGGGAAGCAGAAACATTAAAGAAAATCCAAAATGAGACAACTCTGGAGATAGAAACCCTAGGAAAAAAAAATCAGGAACCATAGATGCAAGAATCAGCAACCGAAAACTCACAGTGCCCAACATTTTGCTGTGTACAGGAAAACCATCTCAGGGAAAAAGACAGACAGGACCTCAGTGTGAAAGGTTGGAAAACAATTTTCCAAGCAAATGGTCAAAGAAACAAGCTGAAGTAACCATTCTAATACCGAATATAATCGACTTCCAACCCAAAGTTATCAAAAAAGACAAGAAGGGGCACTTCATACACATCAAAGGTAAATTCTTCCAAGAGGAACTCTCAATTCTGAATATCTATGCTCCTAATGCAAGGGCAGCCACATTCATTAAGAACACAATAGTAAAGCTCAATGCACACATTTCACCTCACACAATAATAGTGGGAAACTTCAACACCCCACTCTCATCAATGGACAGAACCTGGAAACAGAAACAAAACAGAGACATAGGGACACTAGCAGAAGTTATGAAACAAATGGATCTAATAGATATCTTCATAACATTTTATCTTAAGACAAAAGGATATACCTTCTTCTCAGCACCATATGGTACCTCCTTCAAAATTGACCATATAATTGGTCACAAAACAGGTCAACAGATAAAAAATATTGAAATTATCCCATGCATCCTATCAGATCACCACAGACTAATGCTGATGTTCAATAACAGCATAAATAATAGAAACCCAACATTCATGTGGAAACTGAACAGCACTCTACTCAATGATACCTTGGTCAAGAATGAAATAAAGAAAGAAATTAAAGACTTTTTAGAGTTTAATGAAAATGAAGCCACAACATACCCAGACTTGTGGTACAAAATGAAGGCAGTCCTTAGAGGAAAATGTCTAACCCTGAGGGCCTCCAAAATGAAACTACAGAGAGCATACACTAGCAGCCTGACAGCACACCTAGAAGCTCTAAACTAAGGGATGCAATTTCACCCAAGAGGAGGAGACAGCAGGAAATAATTAAATGCAGGGCTGAAATCAACCAAGCAGAAAAAAAAAAAAAAAAGAGAGAGAGAGAGAGAGAGAGAACTATCCAAAGAATCAACCAAACCAGGAGCTGGTTCTTTGAGAAAATCAACAAGATAGATAAACCCTTAGCCAGACTCACTAGAGGGCACAGACGCAGCATCCTAATTAACAAAATCAGAAATGAAAAAGGAGACCTAACATAAGAACCTGAGGAAATCCAAACCATCATCAGATCCTACTACAAAAGGCTATACTCAACAAAACTGAAAAACCTGGATGAAATGGACAGCTTCCTAGACAGATACCAGGTACCAAAGTTAAATCAGGATCAGATTAATGATCTAAACAGTCCCATTTCCCTTTAAAAAAAAAAATAGAAACAGTCATCAATAGTCTCCCAAACAAAAAAAGCCCAGGACCATGGGTTTAGTGCAGAGTTCTATCAGACCTTCAAAGAAGACCTAATTCCAACTCTTCTCAAATTATTCCACAAAATATAAACAGAAGATATTCTACCCAATTCATTCTATGAAGCCACAATTACTCTGATACCTAAACCACACAAAGACCCAACAAAGAAAGAAAATTTCAGACCAATTTCCCTTATGAATATCGATGCAAAAATACTCAATAAAATCCTCGCAGACCGAGTCCAAGAACACATCAAAACAATCATCCATCAAGACCAAGTAGGCTTTATCCCAGGGATGCAGGGATGGTTTAATATATGGAAATCCATCAATATAATTCACAATATAATCTAACTCAAGGACAAAAAAAAACATGATCATCTCATTAAATGCTGAGAAAGCATTTGACAAAATCCAGCACCCTATCATGATAAAAGTCTTGGAAAGATCAGGAATTCAAGATCCATACCTAAACATAATAAAAGCAATCTATGGCAAACCCATAGCCAACATCAAAGTAAATGGAGAGAAACTCAAAGCAATCCCATTAAAATCAGGGACTATACAAGGCTGCCCACTTTCTCCCTATCTATTCAATATAGTACTTGAAGTCCTAGCCAGAGTAATTCGAAAACAAAAGGAGATCAAGGGGATACAAATTAGAAAGGAAGAAATCAAAATATCACTATTTGCAGATGATACGATAATATATATAAGCGAATCTAAAAATTCCACCAGAGAACACCTAAATCTTATAAACAGCTTCAGTGCAGTAGCTAGAAATAAAATTAACTCAAACAAATCAATTGCCTTTCTCTACACAAAGGATAAACGGGATGAGAAAAAAAATTAAGGAAACAACACCCTTCAAAATATTCACAAATAATATAAAATACCTTGTTGTGACTCTAACTAAGGAAGTGAAAGATCTGTATGATAAGAACTTCAAGTCTCTGAAGAAAGAAATTTAATAAGACCTCAGAAGATTGAAAGATCTTTCATGCTCATGGATTGGCAGGATTAATATAGTCAAAATGGCTATCCTGCCAAAGGCAATCTACAGACTCAATGCAATCCCCATCAAACTTCCAACTCAATTCTTCACTGTTATAAAGGCCAATTTCCAAAATCATCTGGAATAATAAAAATCCTAGGATAGCAAAAACTATTTTCAACAATAAAAGAACCTTTGGTGGAATCACCATGCCTGACCTCAATCTGTACTACAGAGCAATCGTGATTAAAAACTGCATGGTACTGGTACAACGACAGACAGGTTAGATCAATGGAATAGAAGTGAAGACCCAGAAAAGAATCCACACACCTATGGTCACTTGATCTTTGAAAGGGAAGCTAAAACCATCCAGTGGAAAAAAGACAGCATTTTCAACAAATGTTGCTGGCACACCTGGTGGTTATCATGTAGAAGAATGCAAATTGATCCATTCTTATCTCCTTGTACAAAGCTCAAGTCTAAGTGGATCAAAGAACTCCACATAAAACCAGAGACACTGAAATTTATAGAGGAGAAAGTGGGGAAAGGCCTCGAAGATATGGGCACAGGGGAGAAATTCCTAAAAAGAACTCCAATGGCTTGTGCTTTAAAATCAAAATCTACCAATGGGACCTCATAGCATTACAAAGATTCTGTAAGGCAAAGGACACTGTCAATAAGACAAAAAAGCCACCAACAGATTGGGAAAGGATTTTTTACCAATCCTAAAACAGATAAGGGACTAATATCCAATATATATAAAGAACTCAAGAAGGTAGACTCCAGAAAATCAAATAACCTTATTAAAAAATTGGGTCCAATGCCGGGGCCTAGCAAACACAGAAGTGGATGCTCACAGTCAGCTATTGGATGGATCACAGGGCCCCCAATGGAGGAGCTAGAGAAAGTAGTCAAGGAGCTAAAGGGATCTGCAACCCTATAGGTGGAACAATAATATTAACTAACCAGTACTCCACGGAGCTCGTGTCTCTAGCTGCATATGGAGCAGAAGATGGCCTAGTCGGACGTCAGTGGAAAGAGAGGCCCATTCGTCATGCAAACTTTATATGCCTCAGTACAGGGGAACGCCAGGGCCAAGAAGTGGGAGTGGGTGGGTAGGGGAGTGGGGGGGGGGGGTATGGGGGACTTGAAACGTAAATGAAGAAAATACCTAATTAAAAAAAAAATTTGGGTCCAGAGCTAAACAAAGAATTCTCAACTGAGGAATACCAATGGCTGTCGAGCACCTGAAAAAATGTTCAACATCCTTAATCATCAGAGAAATGCAAATCAAAACCACCCTGAGATTCCATCTCACACCAGTCAGAATGGCTAAAATCAAAAATTCAGGTGACAGCAGATGCTGCTGAGGATGTGGACAAAGAGGAACACTCCTCCATTGCTGGTGGGATGCAAGCTGGTGCAACCACTCTGGAAATCAGTCTGGTGGTTCCTCAGAAATTTGGACATAGTACTGCCAGAAGATTCAGCAATTCCTCTCCTGGGCATGTACCCAGAAGATACTCCAACTTGTTATAAGGACACATGCTCCACTATGTTCATAGCAGCCTCGTTTATAAAAGTCAGAAGCTGGAAAGAACCCAGATGTCCCTCAACAGAGGAATGAATAGAGAAAATGTAGTACATTTACACAATGAAGTACTACTCAGCAATTAAAAACAATGAATTTATGAAATTCTTAGGCAAATGGATGGATCTAGAGGATATCATCCTGAGTGAGGTAAACCAGTCACAAAAGAACACACATGATATGCACTCACTGATAAGTGGATATTAACCCAGAATCTTAGACTACCCAAGATACATTTTACAAAACACATGAAACTCAAGAAGAAGGAAGACCTAAGTGTGGATACTTTGTTCATTCTTAGAATGGGGAACAAAACACCCATGGAAGGAATTACAGAGACAAAGATCAGAACTGAAGCAGAAGAACGTTCCATTCACAGACTGCCCTACCAGGGGATCCATCCCATATACAAGTACCAAACCCAGACACTATTGCATATGCCAGCAAGTTTTTGCTGACAGGACCCTGACATAGCTATCTCTTGTGAGGCTATGCCAGTGCCTGGCAAATACAGAAGTAGATGCTCACAGTCACCTATTGGATGGAACACAGGGCCCCTAATGAAAGCTAGATAAAGTACCCAAGGAGCTAAAGGGGTCTACAACTATATAGGAAGATCAACAATATGAACTAACCAGTACCCCCCAGAACTTTTTCTCTAGTTGCATATGTAGCAGAGGATGGCCTAGTTGGCCATCTATGGGAGGAGAGGCCCTTGGTCTTGCGAAGATCATTTGCCCCAATATAGGGGGAATGCTAGGGCCAGGAAGTGGGAGTAGGTGGGTTGGGGAGCAGGGCGGGGGGAGGATATAGGGGTCTTTCAGAATAGCATTTGAAATGTAAATGAAGAAAATACCTAATAAAAAAAGAATGAAGAATATTGACTTATGTTTCTTTATACCTTAATGAAAACTATTGCTACATAAGAAGCATAAGAAAAAAGATTTTTTTGTGGCAGGAACATAACATGCTTTTCTCAGCCTGACTTTCAGAGGTTTTTCTTTCTTTCTCCATACCCAAATTCCTTCCGGAGAGATCTAGTCTTCTAGGAGTACTGACACACAGGCTTGGAGGAGGGACAAGACACAGTTAGAAACAGCAATAACAGCTAACACCTGAGATAACCAGATGGCAAGAAGCAAGGGCAAGAACATAAGCAGCAGAAACCAAAGCTAACTGGCATCATCAGAACCCAGTTCTCTACAACAGGGAACCCTGGATACCCCAACACACCAGAAAAGGGTCTCTGATTTAAAATTCCATATTATGATGTTGATAGAGGACTTTAATAAGGACATAAATAACTCCCATAAAGAAATACAGGAGAACACAAGGAAACAAATAGAAGTACTTAAAGAGGAAACACAAAAATCTCTTAAAGAATTGCAGGAAAACACAACCAAACAGGTGAAGGAATTGAATAAAACCATGCAGGATGTAAAAATGGAATTATAAACAATAAAAAAAATCACAAAGGAAGACAACTCTAGCAATAGAAAACCTAGGAAAGAAGTCAGGAGCCATTGATGCAAGCATCAGCAACAGAATACAAGAGATAGAAGAGAGAATCTCTGATGCAGAAGATACCATAGAAAGCATTGACACGACAATGAAAGAAAATGAAAAAAAGCTCTTAACCCAAAATATCCAGGAAATCAAGGACACAATGAGAATACCAAATCTAAGGATAGTAGGTATAGAAGAGAGTGAAGATTCCCAACTTAAAGGGCCAGCAAATATCTTCAACAAAATTATAGAAGAAAACTTCCATAACCTAAAATGAGAGATGCCCATCATCATACAAGAAGTCTACAGAACTCCAAATAGACTGGACCCAAAAAGAAATTCCTCCCATCACATAATAATCAAAACACCAATGTACAAAACAAAGAAATAATTTTAAAAACAGTAAGAGGAAATACATAGGTAGACCTATTAGAATTACACCAGACTACTCAACAGAGACTATGAAAGCTAGAAGATCCTGGGCAGATGTCATACAGACCTAAGAGAACAGAAATGCCAGCCCAGGCTACTATACCCAGCAAAACTCTCAATTACCATTACCATGGACAGAGAAACCAAGATATTCCATGACAAAACCAAATTTACACAATATCTCTTCACAAATACAGTCCTACTAAGAATAATAGATGGAAAACTTCCACACAAGGAGGGAAACTACACCCTAGAAAAAGCAAGAAAGTAATCATATTGCAACAAAACCAAAAGAAGATAGCCACACAAACATAATACCACCTCTAACAACAAAAGTAAGAGGAAGTAACAATCACTTTTCCTTAATATCTCTTAACACCAATGGATCAATTCCCCCCAAAAAGACATAGACTAACAGACTGGCTACATAAACAGGACCCAGCATCTTGCTGCATACAGGAAAAGCACCTCAGTGACAAAGACAGACACTACCTCAGAGTAAAATGCTGGAAAACAATTTTCCATGCAAATGGTCCCAAGAAACAACCTGGAGTAGCTATTCTAACATCAAATAAAATCAATTTTCAACCAAAAGTTATCATAAAGGATAAGGAACTACACTTCATATTCATCAAAGGAAAAAATCTACCAGGAAGAACTCTCAGTTCTGAACATCTATGCTCCAAATGGCAAGGGCATCCACATTCATAAAAAAAAACTTTACTAAAGCTCAAAACACACATTGAACCTCACACAATAATAGTGGGAGACTTCAACACCCCAATTTCATAAGTGGACAAATCTTAGAAACAGAAACTAAACAGAGACACAGTGAAACTAACAGAAGTTATGAACTAAATGGATTTAACAGATATCTATAGAACATTTCATCCTAAAACAAAAAAATATATATAACATAGGCCAAGTGAGGATGTCTACTCTTCCTGTGTACACTTATTATAATACAGAATATTACAACTATAAACTTAAGGTTAAAACTAGAAAAAAAAGTTATACATATTTGCAGGAAGACATGAGACCCTATATGGGGAAGGTGTGACTGACACTGTGGAAGAATATAATATTATTTGTGACTATTGTGAGGGGTGTCATTTCCCTAATTTCCTTCTCAGCCTGTTTATCCTTTGAGAAGAGGAAGGCTACTGATTTGTTTGACTTAATTTTATATCCAGCCACTTTGCTGAAGTTGTTTGTCAGGTTTAGGATCATCCTTAGTGAGGTAACCCAATCACAAAAGAAGTCACTTGATATGTACTCACTGATAAGTGGATATTAGCCCAGAAATTTAGAATACCCAAGGTACAATTTGTAAAACACAAGAAAATCAAAAAAATGAAGACCAAAGTGTGGATACTTCATTCCTCGTTAGAATAGGGAACAAAACACCCATGGAAGGAGTTACAGAGACAAAGTTTGGAGCTAAGACGAAAGGATGGACCATCCAGAGACTACCTCACCCAGGGGTCCATCCCATAATCTGCCACCAAACCCAGACACTGTTGTATATGCCAGAAAGATTTTGCTGAAAGGACCCTGATATAGCTGTCTCGAGTGAGGCTATGCCAGTGCCTGGCAAATATAGAAGTGGATGCTCACAGTCATCTGTAGGATGGAACACAAGGTCCCCAATGGAGGAGCTAGAGAAAGTACCTGAGGAGCTGAAGAGGTCTGCAACCCTATAGGTGGAACAACAATATGAACTAACCAGTACCCCCAGAGCTTGTGTCTCTAGCTGCATATGTATCAGAAGATTGCCTAGTCGGCCATTACTGGGAAGAGAGGCCCCTTGGTACTGCAAACTTTATATGCCCCAATACAGGGGAATTCCAGGGCCAAGAAGTGGGAGTGGGTGGGTAGGGAAGAAGTGCGGAGGGGGAGGGGGTATAGGGAACTTTCTGGATAGCATTTGAAATGTAAATAAAGAAAATATATATATATTTTTAAACGGAGTTATTTGCTGGAATTTTTGAGGTCACTTACGTATATGATCATATCGTCTACAAAAAGTGAATCATTTGACTTCTTCCTTTGCAATTTTCGGCCCTTTGACCTCCTTTTGTTGTCTAATTGCTCTGGCTAGAACTTCAAGTACTATATTGGATAGGTAGAGAGAGAGTGAGCAGCCTTGTCAAGTCCCTGATTTTAGTGGGATTGCTTCAAGTTTCTCTCCATTTAGTTTGATGTTGGCTACTCGTTTGCAATATATTGCTTTTACTATGGTTCGGTATGGGTCTTGAGTTCCTGATCTTCCTGAGACTTTGAACATGAAAGGATGTTGAACTTTGTCAAATGCTTTTTCTGCATTTAATGAAATGATCATGTAGCTTTTTTCTTTGTGTTTGTTTGTGTAGTGGATTACATTGATGGATTTCGGTATATTGAACTATCCTTGCATCCCTGAGATGAAACCTACTTGATCATGATAGATGATCATTTTGATTTGTTCTTGGATTTGGTTGGCAAGAATTGTAATTAAGTATTTTTGCATCAATAATCATGAAGGAAATTGATCTGAAGTTCTCTTTCTTCCTTGGGTTTTGTGTGGTTTCAGTATCAGTGTAATTGTGGCTTCATAGAACAAATTAGGTGGTGTTCCTTATGTTTCTATTTTGTGGACTAGTTTGAAGAGTATTGGTATTAGGTGTTCTTTGAAGGTCTGATAGAATTCTGTACTAATCCCATCTGGTCGTGGGCTCTTTTTGGTTGGGAGACTATTAATGACTGCTTCTATTTCTTTCAGGGTTATGAGCCTGCTTAGATGGTTTGCCTGCTCCTGATTTAAGTTTGGTATTTGGTATCTGTCTTAAAAATTGTCCATTTCATCCAGATTTTCCAACTGAGTTGAGTATAGGCTTTTGAGTAGGATGATTTTTTCAATTTCCATCTTTTCTGTTGTTGTGTCTCCCTTTTTGTTTCTGATTCTATTAATTTGTATACTGACTTTGTGCCCTCTCATTAGTCTGGCTAGGGATTTATCAATCTTGATGATTTTCTCTTTTTCTTTTTCTTTTTTTCTTTTTTCTTTTTTTTTTTTTTTTTTTTTTTTGGTTTTTCGAGACAGGGTTTCTCTGAAAGAACCAGCTCCTGGTTTTGTTGATTCTTTGTATAATTATTTTTATTTCTACTTGGTTGATTTCAGGCCTGAGTTTGATTATTTTCTGCTGTCTACTCCTCTTGGTTGTTATTTGCTTCTTTTTGTTCTAGCACTTTCAAGTGTGCTGTCAAGCTGCTAGTGTAAGCTCTCTCCAGTTTCTTTTTGGTAGCATTTAGAGCTATGAGTTTTCTTCTTACCACTGCTTTCATTGTATCCCATAAGCTTTGGTTTGATGTGTCTTCATTTTCATTAAATGCTATAAGTCTTTCATTTCTTTCATTATTTTTCCTTGACTAAGTTAACATTTGAGTACAGCGCTGTTCAGCTTCAGTGTGTGTGTGTGTATCTGTGTGTGTGTGCACGTGTGTGTTTCCATTGTTTTTATAGGTATTAAGACCACCCTTATTTTGTGGTGATATGATAGGGTGCATGGGATTATTTCAATCTTTTTCGATCTTTTTTGTGACCCATTATATGGTCAATTTTGGAGAAGGTACCATGAGGTGCTGAGAAGATGGTATATTCTTTTGCTTTAGGATGAAATGTTCTATAAATATCTGTTAGATCCATGTGTTTCATAACTTCTGTTAGTTTCGCTGTGTATCTGTTAAGTTTCTGTTTCCATGATTTACACATTGATGAGAGTGGGGTGTTGAAGTCTCCCACTATTATTTTGTGAGGTGCAATGTGTACATTGAACTTTAGTAAAATTTCTTTTATGAATGTGGTTGCCCTTGCATTTGGAGCATAGATATTCAGAATAGAGAGTTCTTCTTGGTAGATTTTTTTCTTTGACCAGCATGAAGTGTCCTTCTTAACTTTTTTTTTTTTGATAACTTTTGGTTGAGAGTTGATTTTATTTGATATTAACTAGAATGACTACTCCAGCTTGTTCTTGGGACCATTTTCTTGGAAAGTAGAAAGTTGTTTTCCGACCTTTTACTCTGTGGTAGTGTTTGCCTTTGTCACTGAGGTGCATTTCCTGTATGCAGCAAAATTCTGGGTCCTGTTTAAGTATCCAGTCTATTATATGTCTTTTTATTGGAAAATTGAGTCCATTGATGTTAAGAGATATTAAGGAAAAGTGGTTGTTACTTCCTGTTATTTTTGTTGTTAGAGGTGGAATAATGTTTCTGTGGCTATCTTCTTTTGGCCTTGTTGAAAGATTACCTTCTTGCTTTATCAAGGGTGTAGCTTTCCTCCTTGTGTTGGTGTTTTCCAACTATTATCCTTTGTAGGGCTGGATTTGTGGAAAGATATTGTGTAAATTTGGTTTTGTCATGGAATATCTTGTTTTTCCTGTCTCAGGTAATTGAGAGTTTTACTGGGTATAATAGCCTGGGCTGGCATTTGTGTTCTTTTAGGGTCTCTATGCCATCTGTCCTGGATCTTCTAGCTTTCATAGTATCTAGTGAGAAGTCTGTTGTAATTCACATAGGTCTGCCTTTATATGTTACTTGACCTTTTTCCCTTACTGCTTTTAATATTCTTTCTTTGTTTAGTGCATATGGTGTTTTAATTCCTATGTGATCAGAGGAATTTCTTTTCTAGTCCAATCTATTTGGAGTTCTGTAGCTTTCTTGTATGTTCATGAGCATCTCTTTCTTTAGGTTAGGGAAGTTTTCTTCTATAATTTTTTTGAATATTTACTGGCCCTTTAAGTTGGGAATCTTTACTCTCTTCTATACCTATTATCCTTAGGTTTGGTCTTCTCATTGTATCCTGGATGTCCTAGATGTTTTGGGTTGGATCTTCTTGCATTTTGTATTTTCTTTGCCTGTTGTGTCAATGTTTTCTATAGTATCTCCTGCTCCTTAGATTCTCACTTCCATTTCTTGTATTCTGTTGGTGATGTTTACATCTATGGCTCCTGATCTCTTTCCTAGGTTTCTAGCTCCAGAGTTCTGTCTTCCTTTGTGATTTATATATTGTTTCTAGTTTCATTTTTATTTCCTGGATGATTTTGCTCTATTCCTTCACCTGTTTGGTTGTGTTTTCCTGTAATTCTTTAAGGGATTTTTGTGTTTCCTCTTAAAGGCTTCTACATGCTTACCTGTGTTCTCCTATATTTCTTTAAGGGGGTTTTGTTATGTCCTTTTTAAAGTTCTCTATTATCATCTTTAGAAGTGATTTTAGACCTGAGTCTTGCTTTTCCAGTGTGGTGGTCTATCCAGGATTCCTATGTTGGGATAATTGGGTTTCTGGTGATGCCAAGTAACCTTGGTTTCTGTTGCTTATGTTTTATACTTGTTTCCCACCATCTGGTTATCTCTTGTGCTATAGTCCTCACTATATCTGACTGCAGCCTGTCCTTCCAGTGATCCTGATTGTGTCAGAGCTCAGCTGTCTCTCTGATCCTGTGATTCTGAGATCCTGTGGTCCTGTGATCCTGGGCTTGTTAGAGTGCCTGGGAATGGAGCTTCTTCTGGGTTTTGTGGGACTGGCTGCAGTTTTTGCTCAGAGTCTGCTCAGGATACTGGCCCAGACTGAAAGGAACCCATGCCACTTGTTGGGTGGAGTTTCTGGGTGCCTGGGTCCTGCTAGTCCCAGTTAATCCTGATGTTGAGACAGATGTTTTGTCCTCCTCACTTCTAATCCTATGATCCTGAGCGTGTTAGAGTGCCTGGGATTGGAGCTTCCTCTGGGTGTTTTGGGACTGGCTGGGGAGTTCATGCCCAAGGTCTACTCAGGGCACTGACCCAGACCAGAAGGAACCCATGCCACAATGTTTGCACATTCATTTAGAAGAGGAACCTCTTGGTTCTGTAAGGTATCATCTATGCTGAAAGCCCTTTCTTCATCCCCCAAAGCCTGGATTTTCCAGCCTGGGTTCAATCCTGGGGTAGAAGTGAGTATGATCAGCTGTGGTTTAGTTATGAGATGAATCATTATAGGAACACTTACTGTTTTCTGATTTAAACTTTGGAACCTATATCACATTTTACTGTGTACTAGGGCAGTCTATTGGGATGGTAATTGGAACATTTTCTCCTGTTCCCTGCTTTGAGTTGAGGTGAAGGGAATGGACTTCAAGCCAAGAATATGAGATGTAGGGGGAAAGTATTCACTTCTCTGGAGAATGTACCAGTATCAAAAAGCAAAGCCTTTAGTGTTCAGTTTTATCCCCAAACTTTTGTTACCTGGCATCCAATGAGCCTAGTTCACTTACTACTTTCTGTCCTTAGTTCCAAAATCCCACATCCTGGGAAACTCTCCAGAAGTCTGGAATAGAAAGTGGTCATGCTCTGAGGATAGAAAGTGGTCATGCTCTGAGGATATGTTTAACCAGTGAATGAATGAAGGCTTTTATCCTTCACGTGAGGTTTCTCTAAGGCCACAGATGGAACACAGGTTTTTCAGCTCCTATATATGTAAGAACCACTCTCTATGGCCTGTGCATTAAGATGTATGTTGAAAAGTTAAATAAATAATATTCAGAAATGTGAAATTTTTTATAAAAGTTGATTTTAGAACCTATAAATAGAGTGTCATTGTAACATAGCTACACTCATTTTGTGCATTGTCTGTGACTGCTTTTCAACATGGGGGCTCAGCTAGAGGGTTAGGGGTGGCAGGACCATAGCATGCAGCAGCAAAATCACAAGTGAACTCCGGATACTGGCTTTCTGCCTTTCAGCTGAGCCCAGAGGTTACTGTGACATGTGCAGCCATAGGCCTAGGAATGAGCAGTCAGGGGACTGTTTGCTGTCTTCTGAGTATATAGAGGATGATTCTCATGCTAAAGTCCTGTTCTTCAATTGGTTTGTGATTGATCAATAAAGAAGCCAGTGGCTATTTGCTGGGCCAAAGAAAAGAGGCAGAACTTCCAGGTCCCTGGAGACAGGCTAAGAGATTTAGAGGAGGAAAAGAGAATTTCACCATGCTTTGGAGGAAGAAAAGGAGACCTGACATGTGACATCTCAGGCAGAGCATCCATAGGCCACTTCTCCAGGTTAGAAACATAACTAAGCTGAGGGCAGACTTAGCGTATTAAGCTGAGACTTAAGGTTACAGCAACTGAAACTGAGGACAGATTAAGAGTTGCTGAGCTAAAAGTATTGCAAAGGGCACTCTAACCATGGGAGATTAGAAGTGCCCAGCAATTGAGCCAGTAAGGCAGATGGAAAATAAGTGTGCGTTTGTGTGTGTGTGTGTGTGTGTGTGTGTGTGTGTGTGTGTCTTTCATCTGCAGATTTAAGAGAACCAGGGCAGGGCTGGAAGCTTGCTCTGCCTGGAGCTTAAAGCAAAGTAACAAAAAATTGTATGTACTTGAGTACTTTGAAATTTTCCTGGATTGTAAAGGGACTCAGAGGGACATGAGAAAAATAGTGGTCAAGGTCTTCCCAGCCTAGGAATATATTTAGATTTGTAAACACACAGAGTTTAATGGAAACAAATAAATGACAATTCCTTATGCATCTGCTTACTGGTGATTCTATCATCACAGGAAGTACATACATACTGCAGGAAGTGCTGTACCGGCCCTAAGAACTGCTAGCCAGGTGGTTCACTTCACCCTATAGTGTAGCCTCCCCCAGCCTGAAGCGGGCTGGTACAGACCTTGTGGACACACTGAGGTGGGGTCACCTGCGGTGCAGCTTTCTGACTTGGTTGGCTTCTTTTGAAGTGTCAACTGCCCTGAGATTCTGTTACAGACCTGGCCACCACGTGCTGACAGAATGGCTCCAGGCACCAAGAATGGACTGGCAGGGGGATGGGCCTTCCCCCTTATAAGCACAGTCTCTTAATAACTCGTGGGCCTTGATCAGAAAATTTTGTCTTGGCTTTATTATCTTTTCTCCAAGTCTAAGTCTCTTTCAGCCCCAGCCTGCCTTCCAGAAATACCTGGTTCATGTAGGCCGTGGGCTGGCTTACAACACTATAGGAGGAACAGTTACATACTATAGGCTTGTCTCTCCTGCACTCCCAGGAAACTACAGTAAACCTGAAACCTGAATAAATGTTTAATGTGGATAACAGGCAAATCTTGCTTTCACTCTTCTAGCCCTTTAGAAACTGTGATAGTCTGACTAATCTAAATAATTTATAGGCTTCTGTAGATGTTTGTTACTAACCCTTAACTTTAGCAGCCAAATGGAAACATACTCTTCAATTAAAGGGATTCAGATACTGTATTAGTCTGTGTCCAAATTTTAATGAAGCTTCTAAAATCAGTACCTCACTAAAATGCTAAAAGCAACTGTGTATATTCTCACAGAAATACTGCAAAGGACACTACTGGATGGATGGGTAAAGTGAAGTTCCAAGATGTCAAGAAATAGACTCAAGTGATGTAACTATTGTTTTATCTTCCTCAGCCTTCTGTGTCCTCAGAAGGATGCAAGTGCCTGGAAATATTTTTCAATGTGATGAGTCAGAATTGAGGACAACGAAAGGGTTGACTAAAGTCAGATCAGAGTAGAGAAAGGCAGTTGGTTGAACATACTGGAGAGGAATAGTAAGCAAGGTTGGTAAAGGAAGCATGAACTTCCCCAAGACAGTGAACTATGATAGGTTCAGGAGCTGCAAGCTTTTCAGTGTCAGTGCCTGTCATGCAACAATGACAGCTTTGATTGGTCAGATAGTGGCCTGGTACTAGCTTTGTAGAGCAACAGCACTGTTGTATAAAGTTGTGGTTAATTTGGATTGTTCAAACTCAATCAGAAGCGCTGCTGAAGTACCTCTCATGCTTCAGGTGGACTTGAAAGCCCAGATAGTTGGATGCTTCTAAAAGCTTGTTCAAATGGAAGTCTTCATTTTTATGCTATTGTTAAGGATAATCTCAGACTGTCTTTCACTGTGGAAGGTCCTTGATAGAAACCTGCCCTTTGGGTCTCTTGATCCAGGTCTTCTCTCCACATCTACTCTGACAGAACCAAGCTCAATCTGAGGAATTTGGTTGGAGGTGTCTTCTATCATAGCTTTTATAGTGGTGAAGGGGCACAGCATCAGCCCTGCTATATTGAATTATTCTGGAGGTAGGTATTGGAGTTTTCACAGCCTTTTTAAAATTATCCTGGCTGGCCACCGCTGGAGCAGCTCAATTGGAGTCATTAAGTGCCATGGGAGGAGACATCACTTGACAATCCAAGATGGAGGGTAGAGATACATGGAGCACCTGGCAGTATCATCACAGCCAAGAGCACCCCAGCATGGGCATGGCAGCAGCCATGTTATAGAATTCTTTCATATCACACTCCTGTCTCTCCTTTGGCTTCTCTGGTTCTTCTTGGCTATTGAATATCGAAGTTCATATGTAATTCACCTTACTACATTCATTTTCTTTTATAGAAGAAGCTTACAGTTCTTTGTCTGATTTTGAATATTTTGTCTGAGGAGACCTAGCGAGTAACAGTGAGCCTCCAAGATGGGGAAAGCCTTTTGAATTCTCTGGTTCTAGTTTCTATATTTGTTTATGCGTATCTTTGGCCAAACTGGAGTAAACAGGGCAGGAAGTTCAGTGGGGTTCAAGGTACTCTCTATAAGTTTGACATCATTAACAAGTTTCATTGGTGTCTTTTTTTATACCATCTATTAATATTTATTAATACTTGTTACTATAAAATACATATTTGAATATGTAATTATGGAACTCCCCACATAAATCTGTATTTTATTGTGTTCCCCTATGGACTGTTCTGGGAGTAGCATAATACCCAAGAGAGGCCTTATTAAAAAGTGAGAAATGGAACTCAAGAAGGTGGACTCCAGAAAATCAAATAACCCCGTTAAAAAATGGGGCTCAGAACTGAACAAAGAATTCTCACCTGAGGAATACCGAATGGCAGAGAAGCACCTGAAAAAATGTTCAACATCCTTAATCATCAGGGAAATGCAAATCAAAACAACCCTGAGATTCCACCTCACACCAGTCAGAATGGCTAAGATCAAAAATTCAGGTGACAGCAGATGCTGGCCAGGATGTGGAGAAAGAGGAACACTCCTCCATTGTTGGTGGGATTGCAAGCTGGTACAACCACTCTGGAAATCAATCTGGCGGTTCCTCAGAAAATTGGACATAATACTACCAGAGGATCCAGCAATACCTCTCCTGGGCATATATCCAGATGATGTTCCAACCGGTAAGAAGGACACATGCTCCACTATGTTCATAGCAGCCTTATTTATAATAGCCAGAAGCTGGAAAGAACCCAGAAGCCCCTCAACAGAGGAATGGATACAGAAAATGTGGTACATTTACACAATGGAGTACTACTCAGCTATTAAAAGGAATGAATTTATGAAATTCCTAGGCAAATGGATGGATCTGGAGGGCATCATTCTGAGTGAGGTAACATATTCACAAAGGAACTCACACAATATGTACTCACTGATAAGTGGATATTAGCCCAAAAACTTAGGATACCCAAGATATAAGATACAATTTGTTAAACGCATGAAACTCAAGAAGAACGAAGACCAAAGTGTGGACACTGTGCCCCTTCTTGGAATTGGGAACAAAACACCCATGGAAAGAGTTACAGAGATAAAGTTTGGAGCTGTGAAGAAAGGATGGACCATCTAAAGACTGCCATATCCAGGGATCCATCCCATAATCAGCTTCTAAACGCTGACACCATTGCATACACTAGCAAGATTTTGCTGAAATGACCCAGATATAGCTGTCTCTTATGAGACAATGCCGGGGCCTAGCAAACACAGAAGTGGATGCTCACAGTCAGCTATTGGATGGATCACAGGGCCCCCAATGGAGGAGCTAGAGAAAGTACCCAAGGAGCTAAAGGGAACTGCAACCCCATAGGTGGATCATTATTATGAACTAACCAGTACCCGGAGCTCTTGTCTCTAGCCGCATATGTATCAAAGGATGGCCTAGTAGGCCATCACTGGAGAGGCCCATTGGACTTGCCAACTTTATATGCCCCAGTACAGGGGAATGCCAGGGCCAAGGGGTGGGGGTGGGTGGGTGGGGGACTGGGGGGGGAGTGTATTGGGGACTTTTTGGATAGCACTGGAAATGTAATTGAGGAAATTACCTAAAAAAAAAAAAACGTGAGAAATGAGTATAGGAAGTAATATATTAAGGTAATGATGGTAAGGACTTGGAGTGCTTTATGAGGGGGAATGGTTTGGGTAAAACAGCTGTTTGTCAGCTGTCTAGGTACAAACAGACATGGAGGAGGAATTTTGTACTTTGAGAGTGTCCAGTTTTCTACTGGCTACCTCACAGAGGGAATATAGGCCCTCTTAGGCAGGCAGATCTATTTGTTCTTTGTAATTATTCACTGATTGTGTGTGATAGGGGTTAGTGGTGGTTAGACTACTGTCTTAGTCAGGGTTTCTATTCCTGCACAAACTTTGACCAAGAAGCAAGTTGGGGAGGAAAGGGTTTATTCGGCTTACACTTCCATGCTGCTGTTCATCACCAAAGGAAGTCAGGACTGGAACTCAAACAGGTCAGGGAGCAGGAGCTGATGCAGAGGCCATGGAGGGATGTTCTTTATGCCTCCCCTGGCTTGCTCAGCCTACTCTCTTATAGAACCCAAGACTACCAGCCCAGGGATGGTCCCACCCACAAGGGGCCTTTCCCGCTTGATCACTAATTGAGACAATGCCTTACAGTTGGATCTCATGGAGGCATTTCCTCAACTGAAGCTCCTTTCTCTGTGATAACTCCAGCTGTGTCAAGTTGACACAAAAATAGCCAGTACAATTGAACCCTTGTCAACTTGACACACAAACACATCACTAGTAAGCCTCAACTCTTACATTCTTATTCATCTCCAAGATCTAAATAACTTTAAAAGTCCCACAGTCTTTACATATTCTTAAAATTTCCATCTCTTTTAAAATCCAAAGTCTTTTTACAATTAAAAGTCTCTTAACTGTGGGCTCCACTAAAACAGTTTCTTCCTTCAAGAGGGAAAATATCAGGGCACAGTCACAATCAAAGCAAAAATCAATCTCTAACCGTCCAACGTCTGGGATCCAACTCACGATCTTCTGGGCTCCTCCAAGGGCTTGGGTCACTTCTCCAGCCATGCCCTTTGTAGCACACACGTCGTCCTCTGGGCTCCAGATGCCTGTACTCCACTGCTGCTGCTGCTCTTGGTGGTCATCTCGTGGTACTGGCATCTCCAAAACACTGCATGACCCCTTCAGTCCTGGGCCTTCAATTACAACTGGGGCTGCACCTTCACCAATGGCCGTCCATGGCCTCTCACAGTGCCGAGCCTCAGCTACTCTGCGTGACCCCTTCATGCCTTCAAAACCAGTACCACCTGGGTGACCCTTACACATTACCAAGTCCCGCTGCAGAAGGAGTACAACCTTGCCTATCTCTGGAACACAGCCTCTTTGTGCTTTCAGAAAACACTTCCCAGAAGATGTCACCTTAACAATGCTGGTCTCTTCTTAATCACCTCTAATTTCTTAGCTCCGGCTAACCAGCATCAATAGTCCCAGTAATGCAAAGTTTTTGCTTTAGTAGTTCTGGTATCTTGTTAATCACAGCTGATTCTTCAGCCCCAGCTAACCAGAACTACAAAATCTTCACAATAAAAACAGCAATGGCCCTGAAGAGAGTCTTTAATTTTCCCTCTGAAATTTCACAAACCAGGCCTCCATCTTCTGCACTGTTCTCAGCATTATCTTCCAAGCTCCTACACAACATCTGACAGAGCTCTTAACAACGAATGGATCTTCAAGCCCAAAGTTCCAAAGTCCTTCCACAGTCCTCCCCAAAACATGGTCAGGTTGTCACAGGAATACCCCACTCTGCTGGTACCAATTTGTCTTAGTCAGGGTTTCTATTCCTGCACAAACATCATGACCAAGAAGCAAGTTGGGGAGGAAAGGGTTTATTCGGCTTACACTTCCATGCTGCTGTTCATCACAAAAGGAAGTCAGGACTAGAACTCAAACAGGTCAGGGAGCAGGAGCTGATGCAGAGGCCATGGAGGGATGTTCTTTACTGGCTTGCCTCCCTGGCTTGCTCAGCCTACTCTCTTATAGAACCCAAGACTACCAGCCCAGGGATGGTCCCACCCACAAGGGGCCTTTCCCCCTTGATCACTAATTGAGAAAATGCCTTACAGTTGGATCTCATGGAGGCATTTCCTCAACTGAAGCTCCTTTCTCTGTGATAACTCCAGCTGTGTCAAGTTGACACAAAAATAGCCAGTACAGCTACAGAGGAGTTGGCTTCTTCTACTGGAAGATTTTTTTTAATTTTTAATATTTTTATTACATATTTTCCTCAATTACATTTCCAATGCTATCCCAAAAGTCCCCCATAGCACCCCCCACTTCCCTACCCACCCATTCCCATTCTTTTGGCCCTGGCATTCCCCTATATTGGGGCATATAAAGTTTGCAAGTCCAATGGGCCTCTCTTTCCATTGATGGCCGACTAGGCCATCTTTCGATACATATGCAGCTAGAGACAAGAGCTCCGGGGTTCTGGTTAGTATATCTTGTTGTTCCAAAAATAGGGTTGCAGATCCCTTTAGCTCCTTGGGTACTTTCTCTAGCTTCTCCATTGGGAGTCCTGTGATACATCCAATAGCTGACTGTGAGCATCCACTCCTGTGTTTGCTAGGCCCTGGCATCGTCTCACAAGAGACAGCTATATTTGAGTCCTTTCAGCAAAATCTTGCTAGTGTATGCAATGGTGTCAGCGTTTACAAACTGCTTATGGGATGGATCCCTGGATACGGCAGTCTCTAAATGGTCCATCCTTTCATCACAGCTACGAACTTTGTCTCTGTAACTCCTTCCCTGGGTGTTTTGTTCCCAATTCAAAAAGGGGTACAGTGTCCACACTTTGGTCTTCATTCTTCTTGAGTTTCATGCGTTTAGCAAATTGTATCTTATATCTTGGGTATCCTAAGTTTTGGGCTAATGTCCACTTATCAGTGAATACATATTGTGTGAGTTCTTTTGTGATGGTGTTACTTCACTCAAGATGATGCCCTCCAGGTCCATCCATTTGGCTAGGAATTTCATAAATTCATTCTTTTTAATATCTGAGTAGTACTCCATTGTGTAAATGTACCATAATTTCTGTATCCATTCCTCTATTGAGGGACATCTGGGTTCTTTCCAGCTTCTGGCTATTATAAATAGGGCTGCTATGAACATAGTGGAGCATGTGTCCTTTTTACCGGTTGGGACATCTTCTGGATATATGCCCAGGAGAGGTATTGCTGGATCCTCCGGTAGTACTATGTCCAATTTTCTGAGGAACCGCCAGACTGATTTCCAGAGTGGTTGTACAAGCTTGCAATCCCACCAACAATGGAGGAGTGTTCCTATTTCTCCACATCCTGGCCAGCATCTGCTGTCACCTGAATTTTTGATCTTAGCCATTCTGACTGGTGTGAGGTGGAATCTCAGGGTTGTTTTGATTTGCATTTCCCTGATGATTAAGGATGTTGAACATTTTTTCAGGTGCTTCTCTGCCATTCGGTATTCCTCAGGTGAGAATTCTTTGTTCATTTCTGAGCCCCATTTTTTAATGGGGTTATTTGACTTTCTGGAGTCCACCTTCTTGAGTTCTTTATATATATTGGATATTAGTCCCTTATCTGATTTAGGATAGGTGAAGATCCTTTCCCAATCTGTTGGTGGTTTTTTTGTCTTATTGATGGTGTCTTTAGCCTTGCAGAAGCTTTGCAGTTTCATGAGGTCCCACTTGTCAATTCTCAATCTTACAGCACAAGTCATTACTGTTCTATTCAGGAATTTTTCCCCTGTGCCCATATCTTCAAGGCTTTTCCCCACTTTCTCCTCTATAAGTTTCAGTGTCTCTGGTTTTATGTGTAGTTCCTTGATCCACTTAGACTTGACCTTAGTACAAGGAGATAGGAATGGATCGATTCGCATTCTTCTACATGTTAACAACCAGTTGTGCCAGCACCATTTGTTGAAAATGCTGTCTTTCTTCCACTGGATGTTTTTAGCTCCCTTGTCGAAGATCAAGTGACCATAGGTGTGTGGGTTCATTTCTGGGTCTTCAATTCTATTCCATTGGTATATTTGTCTGTCACTATACCAGTACCATGCAGTTTTTATCACAATTGCTCTGTAGTAAAACTTTAGGTCCTGCATGGTCATTCCACCAGAGTTTCTTTTATCCTTGAGAAGAGTTTTTGCTATCCTAGGTTTTTTGTTATTCCAGATGAATTTGCAGATTGCCCTTTCTAATTCATTGAAGAATTTATTTGGAATTTTGATGGGGATTGCATTGAATCTGTAGATTGCTTTTGGCAAGGTAGCCATTTTTACAATGTTGATCCTGCCAATCCATGAGCATGGGAGATCTTTCCATCTTCTGAGATCTTCTATAATTTCTTTCTTCAGAGATTGAAGTTTTTATTATACAGATCTTTCACTTCCTTAGTTAGAGTCACGCCAAGATATTTTATATAATTTGTGACTATTGAGAAGGGTGTTGTTTCCCTAATTTCTTTCTCAGCCTGTTTATTCTTTGTGTAGAGAAAGGCCATTGATTTGTTTTAGTTAATTTTATATCCAGCTACTTCACCGAAGCTGTTTATCAGGTTTAGGAGTTCTCTGGTGGAATTTTTAGGGTCACTTATATATACTATCATATCATCTGCAAAAAGTGATATTTTGACTTCATCTTTTCCAATTTGTATCCCTTTGATCTCCTTTTGTTGTCGACTTGCTCTGGCTAGGACTTCAAGTACAATGTTGAATAGGTATGGAGAAAGTGGACAGCCTTGTCTAGTCCCTGATTTTAGAGGGATTGCTTCAAGCTTCTCACCATTTACTTTGATGTTGGCTACTGGTTTGCTGTAGATTGCTTTTATCATGTTTAGGTATGGGCCTTGAATTCCTGATCTTTCCAAGACTTTTATCATGAATGGGTGTTGGATCTTGTCAAATGCTTTTTCCGCATCTAACGAGATGACCATGTGGTTTTTGTCTTTGAGTTTGTTTATATACTGAATTACGTTGATGGATTTCCGTATATTGAACCATCCCTGCATCCCTGGGATGAAACCTACTTGGTCAGGATGGATGATTGTTTTGATGTTTTCTTGGATTCGGTTAGCAAGAACTTTATTGAGGATTTTTGCATCAATATTCATAAGGGATATTGGTCTGAAGTTTTCTATCTTTGTTGGGTCTTTTTGTGGTTTAGGTATCAGAGTAATTGTGGCTTCATAGAATGAGTTGGGTAGAGTACCTTCTGTTTCTATTTTGTGGAATAGTTTGTCAAGAACTAGGATTAGATCTTCTTTGAAGGTCTGATAGAACTCTGCACTAAACCCATCTGGTCCTGGGCTTTTTTTAGTTGGGAGACTATTAATGACTGCTTCTATTTCTTTGGGGGATATAGGGCTGTTTAGATCATTAACCTGTTCTTGATTCAACTTTGGTACCTGGTATCTGTCTAGGAACGTCTCCATTTCATCCAGGTTCTCCAGTTTTGTTGAGTATAGCCTTTGGTAGAAGGATCTGATGGTGTTTTGGATGTCTTCAGGATCTGTTGTTATGTCTCCTTTTTCATTTCTGATTTTGTTAATTGGGATGCTTTCCCTGTGCCCTCTAGTGAGTCTGGCTAAGGGTTTATCTATCTTGTTGATTTTCTCAAAGAACCAGCTCCTTTTTGGTTGATTCTTTGAATAGTTCTTCTTGTTTCCACTTGGTAGATTTCGCCCCTGAGTTTGATTATTTCCTGCCGTCTACTCCTCTTGGGTGAATTTGCTTCTTTTTCTTCTAGTGCTTTTAGGTATGTTGTCAAGCTGCTAATGTGTGCTCTCTCTAGTTTCCTTTTGGAGGCACACAGAGCTATGAGTTTTCCTCTTAGAAATGCTTTCATTGCGTCCCATAAGTTTGGGTATGTTGTGGCTTCATTTTCATTGAACTCTAAAAAGTCCTTAATTTCTTTCTTTATTCCTTCCTTGACCAAGGTATCATTGAGAAGAGTGTTGTTCAGTTTCCACGTGAAGGTTGGCTCTCTATTATTTATTTTGTTATTGAAGATCAGCCTTAACCCATGGTGATCTGATAGGATGCATGGGACATTTTCAATATTTTTGTATCTGTTGAGGCCTGTTTTGTGACCAATTATGTGGTCAATTTTGGAGAATGTACTATGAGGTGCTGAGAAGAAGGTATATCCTTTTGTTTTAGGATAGAATGTTCTGTAGATATCTGCCAGATCCATTTGATTCATAACTTCTGTTAGTTTCACTGTGTCCCTGTTTAGTTTCTGTTTCCACAATCTGTCCATTGGTGAAAGTGGTGTGTTGAAGTCTCCCACTCTTATTGTATGAGGTGCAATGTGTGCTTTGAGATTTACTAAAGTTTCTTTAATGAATGTGGCTGCCTTTGTATTTGGAGCATAGATATTCAGGATTGATAGTTCCTCTTGGAGGATTTTACCTTTGATGAGTATGAAGTGTCCCTCCCTGTCTTTTTTAATGACTTTGGGTTGGAAGTCAATCTTATCAGATATTAGAATGGTTACTCCAGCTTGTTTCTTCATACCATTTGCTTGGAAAATTGTTTTCCAGCCTTTCATTCGGAGGTAGTGTCTATCTTTTTCTCTGAGATGAGTTTCCTGTAAGCAGCAAAATCTTGGGTCTTGTTTGTGTAGCCAGTTTGTTAGTCTATGTCTTTTTATCGGGGAGGTGAGTCCATTGATATTAAGAGATATTAAGGAAAAGTAATTGTTATTTCCTGTTATTTTTGTTGTTAAAGTTGGCATTCTGTTCTTGTGGCTGTCTTCTTTTAGGTTTGTTGAGGGATTACCTTCTTGTTGTTTCTAGGGAGTGGTTCCTGTCCTTGTATTGTTTTTTTTCTGTTATTATCCTTTGAAGGGCTGGATTCGTGGAGAGATAATGTGTGAATTTGTTTTTGTCGTGGAATACTTTGGTTTCTCCATCTATGTTAATTGAGAGTTTGGCTGGGTATAGTAGCCTGGGCTGGAATTTGTGTTCTTTTAGTGTCTGTATAACATCCGTCCAGGATCTTCTGGCTTTCATAGTCTCTGGTGAAAAAATCTGGTGTAATTCTGATAGACTTGCCTTTATATGTTACTTGGCCTTTTTCTCTTACTGCTTTTAGTATTCTATCTTTATTTAGAGCATTTGTTGTTCTGATTATTATGTGTCAGGAGGTATTTCTTTTCTGGTCCAGTCTATTTGGAGTTCTGTAGGCTTCTTGTATGTTCATGGGCATCTCTTTCTTTAGATTTGGGAAGTTTTCTTCTATAATTTTGTTGAAGATGTTTGCTGGTCCTTTGAGTTGAAAATCTTCATTCTCATCCACTCCTATTATCCGTAGGTTTGGTCTTCTCATTGTGTCCTGTATTTCTTGGATGTTTTGAGTTAGGATCTTTTTGCATTTTACATTTTCCTTGATTGTTGTGCCGATGTTCTCTATGGAATCTTCTGCACCTGAGATTCTCTCTTCCATCTCTTGTATTCTGTTGCTGATGCTGGTATCTATGGTTCCAGATTTCTTTCCTAGGGTTTCTATCTCCAGTGTTGCCTCATTTTGGGTTTTCTTTATTGTTTCTACTTCCCTTTTTAGGTCTAGTATTGTTATGTTCATTTCCATCATCTGTTTGGATGTGTTTTCCTGTTTTTCATTAAGGACTTCTACCTGTTTGATTATGTTATCCTGTTTTTCTTTAAGGATTTGTAACTCTTTAGCAGTGTTCTCCTGCAATTCTTTAAGGGATTTTTGTGCTTCCTCTGTAATGTCTTCTACCTGTTTAGCAGTGTTCTCCTGTATTTCTTTAAGTGTGTTATTAAAGTCCTTCTTGAAGTCCTCTACCATCATCAGGAGATATGCTTTTAGATCCGTGTCTAGCTTTTCCGGTGTGTTGGGGTGCCCTGGACTGGGCGAAGTGGGAGTGCTGGGTTCTGATGATGGTGAGTGGTCTTGGTTTCTGTTAGTAAGATTATTAAGTTTACCTTTCGCCATCTGGTAATCTCTGGGGTTAGTTGTTGTCGTTGTCACTGTTTAAAGATTGGAGCAGAAGCTGTGTTCCACTCACCAGCAGTCTCAAAATCCTGTGGCGGGGGTTGTGGGTAGCTGGCAGGTGTCAGCTGACCCTGAGCTCTAGCTACCCCGGTGCTGGTCCGGCCGGATGAGGCCTGTGGCCCTACTCAGGCCGGTTTCTGCTTCCCTAACTCGTTGCAGGATTTTTTGATCACACTGAGAACCCCAAGATTGTGTGATTTACTGAAAAGCCCTGTTTCTAGTTGTGATGTGGTTCAGTCCTTAGCACAGACCTTAATCCCTCTGGCTGGAATATAGACATGTCCTTAGCACACACCTTTCATCCCCAAAAAGCAAAGGTAAAGTTAGTTTGTAGAAGGAAGCCGGAAGATTTTTAAAGAGCCCAGGTTCTCTATCTTTGAGAGCCTAGGGAGACATTAAGATTCAACCAGAGAGTAATCATTCCAGGAACCTGGAAGTATCTCTGGTTCTCAATGGACTCTTTTGAGGATGCAAATGTACAGAGAAAAAGTTGTTATAAGGGGTCAGGCTTCTCAGTTTTAAGCATAGGCATGAATATGTCATGCACCAGAAAACAGAGAATGTGCTGTCACCCTAGCCAGGTATTATTGACTCCGAGCCTCTACATGGAAGAGGAGAGTGGAATCTCCCTGGTCACTCTAAGTGTCACCAATTATGGTGACTGAGAGCCATGAGCAATGGAAGAGTTAAGCCTCGAAGATCAGAGTAGATACGAGATACTTCAAGGAAGCCTCAGCAGGGCAGCAACAAGAACTGCCAGGCCTAAAATGGTAGGTAGACTGCTGTGGATTCTATTTGGATTCTACATTCTTTTGGCTTTGGTTTCTGTTGCGAGCTGGCCCACGGCTCACAAGAAATGGGGGTATACCTGGGAGGCAGACTGAAGCTGAAAGAGAGAGAACTAGACTGTTGAGAGAAATAATGGAAGCCAAGACAATCCACTTTCAAGGCTCCCATGTTTATTAGAAATCTGGGCTTAGCTGGGTAGGGCGTGTTGGCGCATGCCTTTAATCCCAGCATTCGGGAGGCAGAGGCAGGCGGATTTCTGAGTTCGAGGCCAACCTGGTCTACAAAGTGAGTTCCAGGACAGCCAGGGCTATACAGAGAAACCCTGTCTTGGAAAAAAAAAAAAAGAAGAAGAAGAAGTCTGGGCTTATAAAGGGGGGAAACCCATCCCCTGCCACTCCCAAGTTTCTTGATGCTGTGATGCCAAGTTGTTAGCACAGCCTTTTAGCAGTAAATTGCCAAATGCACAGGTTGTAGTTAACTCAGGAAAATCTCAGAGGACTGGTTCAGCCTCTAGGCAGGTGGTAGGCAGTGTCACATCAAAGGAAACCAGTGTAGTCTAGTCTGAAGAGCTGCACCGCAGGTGGCCCCGCCTCAGTGGTGCAAGGTCTGAACCAGACTGCTTTAGGCTGGGGGAGGTTACAGGTTTCTGTCATGCAAAAGAGGGCAGCTCTGATGGTGTAGTGTTTGACTCTGCTGGGGCTGAGTACATGGGGTAGCAATTCTGAGGTACAAGACTATGGTTAAATTTGATTGACTTTGTTCAACCTTACAATTGCTACAATGCTTCTCAGACTAAAGCTAACTTGACACTTTTGGACAGCCTGGAAAGAGATCATAATTTTTCCTTTGAAGACTCTGTTTTCCCTGTGTTATTAGGGCCAGTTCCTGGACAAGGCTTGCATTGTGGAAAGTCTCCGGTAGGAACTTGTTTTGGTTACTCAATCTCCATCTCCCTATAGCTCTATGACCCTTGCTTTTCCTTCCTTGCATTATATCTCGAACACCAACAGTTACATGAGTGTGGCAGGCTCTTGCCTAAGAAATGTAGTGGGCGTTCCTCCTAGTTCCTCACCTAGTTAAACACAGCTGGAGTTTTCATCCATTTTCTTTGAAGGAACACAGATATGTCCTGCATCATTAATTTGATTGGAGCCTTGGGAAGTTTAGCAACAGAAATGCACCATTTTGAATAATAAACTTTCTAACTTGACATTTCCTCACACATAAGAAAGTACCCGCGTCTCAGGTCCCTGAGTACCTCACTAATTTATACACATGAAAGTCTGTGTCATGAAGATTCCATTTGGCAACATTCCCAGCGATGTACGGAGCTGTGAGCCGAGGATTAATTTCTAGCCCTGTTTCTAGGCCTATTACTGAACAGACTTCAAAATCCAATTAGAAATTATAATGCAATTTAACATATCCCCAGCTCTCGCACCCTCCAGGGACTTGGTAAGACGATTTACCTGGAAGGTATTTATATTTATTGCCTCTTGTATTATAAGGCCAAACATTTCTAATTTGTTATTTAACGATTCTTCCATTGAATTCTTATTCTGCTGTCCTATAAATTCTCATTGAATAGAAATGAGAGGCTGGTTTTGTATGGAGGAGAGAGAAGACTTCTCCAAGCCCCTGCAGCAATGTTCAAGCTGCTGATGGCTGGGTGTGGACATTGGTGGAGCAGTTAAGACTCAGACTTTTGAAAATTTAACTACTTTCCACTCTGCCTATGAAATCAAACAACATAAATAAATGTTATTTGAAAATTATTTGATAAATGTAATTTGAAAATTTTTAATTTAAACATTTTAGTGCAAAATAATTTTTAATAATTCCACCAAGCATTTACTATAATCTGTAATATATTTGACATATTTATTAAATGTAATGCTTGTATGAATTTGTGCATATATGTGCACAAAGGCACTGAAGTGTTATCCCTGATTGTAGACTGTTTTATTTAAATCATTCAGAGACCTTAGGAGATAAACATTACTATTGGCCACATTTTCTAAAAAATATGGAATTCTAGACCCATCTAAGCAATCTGAATAAATATTTTTTATCTCAAACTCTTTCACAACCTTGGGATTATGTTTCCATCTGGGAAACATAGCAGGGTGTAAGTATTAACATGATGTCATGTTGATGACTATACATTTTATACTGAACTTAGTTACGGTGTATTCTTTGGTTCCTACTTTAAAATTTTTACACATGCTTATTACTGTTTCTAAATTATTTTAATATCTGGACACTTTGCTGAAGTTGTTTATCGGCTGGAGAAGTTCTCTGGTAGAATTTTTAGGATCACTTATGTATACTATCATATCATTTGCAAAAAGTAATACCTTTATTTCTTCTTTACCAATTTGTATCCCCTTGATCTCTGTTTATTGTCTTATTTTTCTAGCTAACACTTCAAGTACAATACTGAATAGATATGGGGAGAGTGGGCATCCTTGTTTTGTCCCCAATTTCAATGGGATTGCTTCAAGTATGACTCCATTTAATTTGATATTGGCTGTTGGTTTGCAGTAAGTTACTTTTATTATGTTTAGGTGTGGGCCTTGGATTCCTGATCTCTCTAATACTTTTAACATGAAAGGGGTGTTCTATTTTGTCAAATGCTTTTTTTGCATGTAAGGAGATGATCATGTGATTTTTTTTTCTTTGACTTTGTTTATATAGTGGATTACATTAATGGATTTTCATGCACTAAACCAACTTTGCATCCCTAGGATGAAGCCTACTTGATCGTGGTTAATGATGATTTTGATTTGTTCTTGGATTCAGTTTGCAAAATTTTTATTGAGTATTTTTGCATTGATATTCATAAGCGAGATTGATCTGAAGTTTTCTTTTTTGGTTGGGTCCTTGTGTGATTTATGTATCACAGTAATTCTGGCTTCATAGAATGAGTTAGGTAGTGTTCCTTCTGTTTCTCTCTTATGGAATAGTTTGAGGAAAATTGGTATCATGTCTTCTTTGAAGGTCTGGTAGCATTCTTCAATAAAACCATCTGGCCCTGGGCTTTTAGTTGGGAGGTTTTTAATAACTTCTATTTCCTTGTGTGATGTGGGCCTGTTTAGATCGTTTATCTACTCTTGATTTATCTTTGGTATTATCTTTCTAGAAAACCATCCATTTCATCTAGATTTTCCAGTTTTGTTGCGTATAGGCTTTTATAATAGGATCTGATTTTTTTTAATTTCCTCCATTTCTGTTGTTATATATGTCTCCCTTTCCATTTCTGATTTTATTAATTTGGATACTTCCTCTTGGCCCTTTAGTTAGTTTGCCTAGGGATTTATCTATCTTGTTGATTCTTTTAAAGAACCAGATTTTAGTATTGCTGATTCTTTTTATTGTTTTCTTTGTTTCTATTTGGTTGATTTTATCCCTGAATTTGATTATTTCCTATTCTACTCCAGGAAGTCTTTAATTTCTTTCTTTATTTCTTCCCTGATCAAGTTATCATTGAGTAAAGAGTTGTTCAGTTTCCAAGTGTATGTGGGCTTTCTGTAGTTTTTGATGTTATTGAAGACCAGCCTTAGGCCATGATGATCTGATTTCAATCTTCTTGTATCTGTTGGGGATTGTTTTATGACCAATTATATGATCAGTTTTGGAGAAGGTACCTTGAGGTGCTGAGCAGAAGGTGTATTCTTTTGTTTTAGGGTGAAATGTTCTGTAGATATCTGTTAAATCCATTTGGTTCATAACCTCTCTTAGTACCACTGTGTCTCTGTTTAGTTTCTGTTTCAATGATCTTCATTGGTGAGAGTGGGGTGTTGAAATTTGAACCCGACTATTATTGTGTGGGGTTCAATGTGTGTTTTGAGTTTTAGTAAAGTTTCTTTTATGAATTTGGGTGCTCTTACATTTAGGGAATAAATGTTCAGAATTGAGCTTTTCTCTTGGTGGATTTTCCCCTTGATGAATATGAAGTGTTTTTCATCACACTTGATAACTTTTGGTTGAAAGTCTATTTTTATTGGATATTAGCATGGCAACTCCTGCTTGTTTCCTGGGACCATTTTCTTGGAAGATTTTTTCCATCATTTTACTCTGAGACAGTGCCTATATTTGTTGTTGAGGTGCGTTTCTTATATGCAGCAAAATGCTGGATCTTGTTTGTGTATCCAGTCTGTTAGCTTCTATCTTTTTATAGGTGAGTTGAGTTCATTAATATTGAGAAATAATAAAGAGAGATGCCTGTTGGTTCCTGACTTGTTTGTTTTCATTTGTTTTATGTGCTTCTTGCTCTCTGCTTTTGACTTTGCTGTTAGGTGCTTAATATCTTGTCCTTTCTTTGGTGCAGGTATCTTCCTTGTGTTGGAGTTTTCCTTCCAGGATCCTCTGTAAGCCTGGGTTGGTAGATAGATGCTGTTTGACTTTGGTGTTGTCCTGGAATATTTTGGTTTCTCCATCTATGTTGATTGAGAGTTTTGTTGGGTATAGTATACTGTACTGCCATTTGTGTTCTTGTATCATCTGCATGACCTCTGACCAGGCTCTTCTGGCTTTCATAGTCTCTGTTCAGAAATCAGTATAATTTTAATAGGTCTACCTTTGTATGTCACTTGGTCTTTGTATGTCACTTGCAGCTTTCAATATTCTTTTTTGCTCTGTGCATTTAGTGTTTTGATAATTATGTGATGAGTTTTTTTTTTCTGGTCCCATTTATTTGGTGTTCTATACACTTCTTGTACCTTTATGGCAATCCCTTTCCTTAGGTAGGGAAAGTTTTCTTCTGTGATTTCGTTGAAGACATTTTCAGGTCCTTTTTGCTGGGAATCTCCATTCTCCTCTATTCCTGTTATCCTTAGATTTGGTCTATTCATTGTGCCCTGAATTTCCTGGATGCTTTGGATTAGGAGATTTTTATGTTTTGAATTTTCTTTGACAGTTGTATCAATCTCTTCTACAGTATCTTCTATACCCGAGATTCTCTGTTCTATCTCTTGTATTCTGTTGGTGATACTTACATCTGTAATTCCTGACCTTTCCTAGGTTTTCCATTTTTAGGTTTGCCTCCATTAGTGTTTTCTACTTCCACTTTTAGGTCTTAGACTGCTTTATTCAATTCCTTCACTTGTTTACTTGTGCCTTCCTGTATTTCTTTCAGTGAGTTATTGATATCCTTCTTAAAGGGCTCTATTATCTTCATGAGATAGGATTTTAGGAGAGATTCCTGATTTTCAGGTGTGTTAGTGTATTCAGGGATTGCTGTGGTGGGAGAAAAGGATTCTGATGATGCCCACATATTTTGGCTTCTGTTGCTTATGTTCTTGTGCTTGCCTTTTGCCATCTGGATATCCCTGGTGTTTGTTGATGTGAGTGACTGTATGGAGTCTGCCTCTTTTGTACCTGGGTTGCTTCATGTCTCCTGGTAGTCTTGTGGCCCTGGCTGTATCAGTTCACCTATTAGGCCTTCCAACTGGGGGCTCCTCTCAGGGGCAGAGAAACTGCTAATCTATTGCCCTGGCTTCAATAGATCTCCTGGGAGGCCTTCAGAATGTTGGGTCTTCAGTGGAGTTGTCAAGCTGTTGTCCAACTGCCCTTAGTTCAGCCAAATTCCAACTGCTCTGAGAGGAGCAGATCCTCAATTGCTCTGAGTGCAGAGGGTCCTTAATTGTTCAACTGCTCTGAGTGCAGTGGGTCCAACTGCTCTGAGTGCAACATGTCCTCTAGGATGAATCAGGATATGGTGTCTTCACAGGAGCAGACCAACTAGGAGTCTGCCCCAGCAGAAAGGACCAGGCAGAAGGGGTGGAAGGGACAGAAGGGGACCCTCTAACCCATAATTGTTTCTGTCTGAAAGAATTAAAGGGATGGAAATGGATAGGAGCCTGAAGAAAAGAAGGGCCAGTGACAGATACAAACTAGGATCCAACTCAAGGGGAGGTCCCAAGGCCTGACACTATTACTGAGACTATGGAGAGCTCACAAAAAGACACCTATCATGACTGCTCTCTGAAAGACCCAACAAGCAGCTGAAAGAGTCAGATACAGATATTTGCACTCAACCAATGGACAGAAGCAGCTGACCCCTGTTGTTGAATTAGGGAAGGATGAAAGAAGCTGAGAAGGACGATCCTGTAGGAGGACCAGCAGTCTCAATTAATCAGAACCCCCAAAATCTCTCAAACACTGAGCCACCAAACAGACAGCATACACCAGCTGATATGAGGCTCCCAACACAGATAAAGTAGAGGACTTCCGGGTCTGTGTCCATTCAGAGATGATGTACCTAACCCTCAAGAGACTAGAGGTCCCAGGGAGTTTAGAGGTCAGGTGGAGTAGGGTGGGGAGAAGGTATGGGATGTGGAGCAGAAGGGTGGATGGAGAGAATGGAATATGGAATGTAAAAATAAATTGAAAATAAAATAAAATTTAAAAAATAATAAATTATTTTAAACACAACATTTAACTTGTGGCTGAAAAATTGGTTGTACTTTTAGAAAATAGAGTATTTATGTCTCAAAAACTTAAAACTTCAAGATGGAATAATTTTTTTAATTATAATAAAGAATTCAAAAGACTTAGGACATCAACATTTTACTGAGGATGAGAGGGACACTTAAGGCCTTTGCTGAGGGGCATGGCAGTTAGTTAATAGTTGCTGTGAGGTGGATATCATTTTCTTTAATGGTATAACAACTGAAAAGTAACCTGTATGTCAGTAAATAAGTTCCCACCCATGCTTATGCTGGCAAACCCAACCAAACTAATTGAATCACACAAGAAAAAGACAATAAAGTAGGAGGAAAACTCCTTGGGGACAAGGAAGGGTTTCAATAAAAGGGGGAGGAGGGTTCAGGATAATGGGATAAAATGGCTAACATTTACTATGAGAATATGGAATTTTTTAAAAAGAAAATACATGGGAACTACTCCACTGGAGTACAGTATTGTCCTCTTGGTCCAATGAAGTCAGATATGACGATTGGTCACCATGAAACAGAAATTATTTTGGCCCTGTAGTCACAGCAATGAAATAAGAGGCACAATCTTAGGTTCTTAGGTCTAGGATAGTGAGAAGGGGGTGCAAGTATTGGAAGGTGCGAGAGGACATAGGAGATGGAAGGTTCATTAGAGGTGGGTCTCCAAGATGAAAATTCCCTGACTTCATTATCCATGATGATGCGGGATTTTTCCAGTGATGCCACTTATCTTGAGCCCCCCTCCAAAAACAAAACAAAACAAAACAACTCCTGGAAATATCAATTCATATACATGCTCCTGTGTGAAAACCAAATAAAATAAACTCATTGGTTTGCCAAGTTGATCTTAGAAGGAATCCTTTCTTAGGTGTCTCATTAGGATTTTGTCTGGAATGAGTAAATATTAAATCACATCCCCAACTCTGAGTTTGAACCCTATTCTAGCTATTTAGAACTCTGTCACCTGAAGCAATTATTTAACCTCTTGGAGACTATAAAACAGACATTGTGTTGGCGTTCTGACTCAGGATTTCCACTTGCTTGGCAAGGCTCGTCCCCCCATCGCCTTGCATCACTAAGCTGCATTTCCACTCACAGAGATCTGTTTTAAGTTGAGGGTTGTTAAAGGATTAAATGGTAGGATTGTCATAGCATGTATAGTAAATGCCAAGAAAATGTAAGCTATTGTTAGAGAAAAAGGAATAGAAAAATAATTTTAATACATGCAACACCAAACTCTGACTATAAGCAATCCATGTATTTCCACATTCGAACCTCCACCCTCAGCCTTGTCTCTCTCAGAAAAGTTTATTCTAACTGGCATCTAATGAGGAATTGCTTTTATTCTTACAAATGGCTCAGGGTGAATTAAACCATTTTTAAATTAAGCACAGAAATGAAAATGTCTGCTTTCCTGTCAGCCTTTTTACTCCTTGTTATTCAATCACTAACAAGAGGTTTGGAGTGTGAGTCTGATTATTTGAAGAGGCAGAAATCTGATTTCCATAACTAGTTTCAGTCTCAAAGGAAAAGAGTCAGGAAGTAAAGTAACTGCTAAACAGAAATTCTACTCAAGAGTTCAGGCAGCTGAAGCTACCACCCAGATGAAGCCAGAGTTTTGGAGAGTCAGCAGGGAATTTGTCAAATGTACTTGATTGCAAATCTGCATGCAGGGTTTTCAGGTTGTTGAGGTCTGAGGGAAAGCACCAGACCATATAGCTTTTAGTCAGAAGGAATGAAAAGGGAAAGGAGCCCCTCACCCAGAGCTCTGACTAGAGACTTTACTGACAGATAACTCCAGCACAACTACCAGCTCCTTAAGGCCTTTCTTCCAGTCCAGCTACAAACCTATAATTTTCCAGGAATCTCACAAGAATCTGCATTTACAAGAAGAAGACATGCACCTATTGTGCAACCCTAGTGGTTCCTGGAAACAATCATTAAGACTATGATTCCATGCAAGGCATCTCGAGAGAGATACCTCACTGTACTGGCTAGTTTTGTGTCAACTTGACACAGCTGGAGTTATCACAGAGAAAGGAGCTTCAGTTGAGGAAAGTTGGAGAAGGAGCAGGTTGATACAGATGTTCCTTCTGTGACTGAACACTCACAGCTGCTTATTCTCAGCACTTTGCCTTAACCACTACCTACGACAATAAAAAGCTTTCAGAGCAAGGTTGAGAGCACCACAGATCTGTGGATATAAACATAAATACATAGAACACAGTTTGATGACATGACTATTTAGAATTACCTAGATCTTCTCCTAGGGACCAGGATCTCCTAAGCTTTTGGCTTTGACCATTTTTCAGTACCAGAAGGAATTCCCACATACAGAGCAGTCTTGGCACTATTGCATGTTGCCCTGCTGGTAGTATCATGGCATGAAGATCCCAGTGCTGTATAAAATTGTTGTCTTTTCTCACTCAGAAACATGAATAGAGCCTTCCAAAACTAAGAAAACCAGCCCCTGGGAAGACAGTTTCTGTTTTTGTTGTTGGCAGTGGTAGTTTATTTAGGAACCCTCTGACATGCAGCTTGATAGCCTCCACATTGGTGTCTATGGCTAATGCTAAGGCAGTGTTGCTCTCCTTTGAGAAGAGTATGCCCACACTTGATTCCATCTTACTTTTTTCAAACCACCCTTCTTCCTTTGAGTATTCATTCTTATGTAAGCCTTCAATAAGACAATTTTAATAAAAATGCTGAACTCTTCTGTGTCAAAGCCATGCTCTCCATTTTTGACTCAGTTGAGGTCCCATAACGTCTGGGGAACCCTCTCAATCTGCCACGGATGATGACAGGAAGCTCGTCCCTTACCACTGACAGGTGAGTAATGATGAGCAATGCAGTTGCATTTCCATGAAGTTCTACAGCAGCAACCCCAGAAAATGTAGGCATAGTATTCCAGGTTTGAAGATGAGATATATTTTCCCATACTTTGAAATGGCTAAGAACAGCAAGCATCTCTTTATATGCTTATGTTCTATTTCTGTATCTTGTGTGCCCCAGTGTACCATTTTCCAGTTAGATAGCTGTGGTCTTACTACCAACTTTCTGGGGCTTCTTCAGTTATTCTAATTACAAGTTCTATGTCAGGCTGTGCTGTGAGTACTCTCTGTAGCTTGCAGTATTGCCTTCCTACTGTAGTTTTCAACAAGCAAGACTATTAAATTATGAGGGAGTTCAATTTATTAATTTTGAAAAAATATACCTCCAAGAAACACAATTTGAAGAACAGACTCTTCAACAATCTGTGGATAATCTAATAAAGTGCTGTAATTTGAACATATCCCCTAAGAGTTAAGATGTTTGGAAGTTAATAGTATTTTGAGGTAGGGATATGAGGAACAACTACAAGGAAATGAACTCATGAGAGTAGAGGAAGGATGGAAAGATTTGTGCTAGCATTTTTCCTTTACCTCTTCTGTGATGGCCTCTGCTATGTTACCATGTGATGAAGCCAGTGCCAAGCAGATGATGATACTGTTCTTGGATTTGCAAGTCTTCAGAACCAGGAGCAAAGTAAATCATCATTCTTTATAAAGTATCCAGTGTCAGGTATTTAGTTATAGCAACAGAAAGTGGACAGAGACACTGAGTTTGAAGAGGCTGAAAATCATCAAGCAATAAGTGGGCTTCTTATTTAGTAATAAGATATGCTATATATTGGCATAATAACATTAATCCATCTTTTTCTCCTCCACTTTAACCAGGTATGGTTTCCATTTTAACCAGATAAGGAAACTTAGGTACAAAGAGGGTAAGTGATTTGTTCAATGTGCTGGTTTGAGTAAGAATGCCCACCCAAGGAGTCATATATTTGAATGCCTAGTCACCAAGGGTGGAGCTATTCAGAAGGATTAGTTGATATCTTCTTGGAATATGTGCCACTGGGGTTGGGATTTGAGGTTCCAAAAGCCCATTCTGGGACCAGTGCATTCCTCTCTGCCTGTGGATCTGATGTAGAGCTCTCAGCTACTTCTCTAGCACCATGTCTGCCTGTCTGCCACCATGTTCCCTGCTATATGACAATGGATGAAATCCTGGAAATTGTAAGCAAGCCCCCCCCCCAAAATTTTTTTTTCCTTTATAAGAGTTCCTGTCATCATGGTGTCTTTTCACAGCAATAGAACACAGACTAAGATACCCAGACAGTTGTTTAATGATTGAATCAGAATCAAATGTGGATTGTCTGATTCACAGCTATTGCTTAATGTGATAGCTATTCATTGTCTCTCTGTCTCTTTGTCTTCCTGCCCCCATCTCACTGTGTGTGTTTTCAAAACCAGTTTCTCTCTGCAGATGTTAAAATGTTGTGATGGAATGTTTCACACATGTGAAATAATCAAGAACTGCAGAGATGTTTCTTTCATGCTTGTATCACCTAGTGTCAGCAACTCCTGTTGAATTTTGTTGTTATTTACATCTCTGTTCCTTTTATTATTCTGAAGCAAATCCTAGACATCACGTTATTTCTTTCCTAATTATTTCAGTCATATCCCAAAAGATAAAAACCCTTAAAAACTTATCGCAATGCCATTACTGCCCCATACAAAATTCCCCTGAGTTCTGTAGTATCCGAGGGTTTTAGAGAGATCTTCTGAATCATGTGTGACGATGCTCCACCTCTGGCCTTGTAAATGCTACTCAGAAGAGTTGTAGTGCACTATTGACAGAATGCACCAAGGTTGCCAGATAAAATAATGCTTTGTTAATGAAATTTGAATTTTAGATAAACAGTTATTTTTGGTATAATGGTATTCAAAATATTTTGTGGGACATATTTGGACTATAATAAGTATTTGTTGTACATTAATTATTCAAGTTTTACTGAGTAACCTATATTTCTATTTAATAATAAGGGCTAGTCTTAACACTACCAGGGAAGAAGGATCAAAATCCCTCTTAGAGAAGATATACCTATAAAAAGATGTAGACATGCTTCCGGTTTCTATCGGCACCCAGGAGCTAAGGCTGTTCCAAGGCCCTCTGCACACAAATCCCATCAGGAGAGAGCTGGTCTCCCAGGAGTGCTCTCACTCTTAAGCTCAGAGGTGAGAGTGCCACTTTCACTCCAATAACTGTCCTAAGCAGGACAGACCAGGGGTGCACAGGACACAGGAACAGTGAAGCAGCTGGGACAGGATCTTTTCAGTCTGCACCTGCACCTGGAAGCTAAGGTTATCCCACAGCCCTCTGCACCAAACGCTGCCCAGGAGAGAGCTGCTCTTGCCAGGAGTGCTGACACACTTAAGATCACAGGCTTACTGGCTCACAGGAGATACAAGATCCAGTCAGAGACAGCAAGAATATCTAACACTAGAGATAACCAAATGAGAGAGGAATGTGAAAAACTCTTACAAACAAAAACCAAGGATATTTGACAACATCAGAACCCAATTCTCCCACCACAGCAAGTCCTGGATACTTCAACACACAGGAAAAGCAGGGTTTGGATTTCAAATCTTATCTCATGATGCTGATAGAGGACTTTAGGAAGGACATAAATAACTCCCTGAAAGAAGTACAGGAGAACATAGGTAAACAGGTAGAAGCCTGTAAAGAGGAAACACAAAAATCCCTTAAAGAATTATAGGAAAACACATCCAAACAGGTGAAGGAATTGAACAAAACTATCCAGGATATAAAGATAGAAAGAGAAACAATAAAGAAATCACAAAGAGAGACAACTCTAGAGATAGAAAACTTAGGAAAGAGATCAGGAGTCATAGATGCAAGCATCAACAACATAATACAAGAGATAGAAGACAGAAACTCCATTATGTGAATGTACCACATTTTCTGTATCCATTCCTCTGTTGAGGGACATCTGGGTTCTTTCCAGCTTTTGGCTATTATGAATAAGTCTGCTATGAACATAGTGGAACATGTGTCCTTATTACATGTTGGAGCATCTTTTGAGTATATGCCCAGGAGTGGTATAGCTGGGTCCTCAGGTAGTACTATATCCAATTTTCTGAGAAACCATCAGACTAATTTCCAGAGTGGTTGTACCAGCTTGCAACTTCACCAGCAATGAAGGAGTGTTCCTCTTTTTCCACATCCTTATCCACACCCCAACACTGTTTTATCTCATGTTTTGTCTTAATAGGAATTTTTTCTTTTGTTTTATCCCTTTTCTGTTAACAATTTTAAAATTTATATTCTTGTAAGAAATTAGCCATGGCTTCCTCCTGAATCCTGTCCTTGTTTTCTTTCTTAAGAATGTTAATAACAGTCCTAATTATTGCCTGTGTGGCCCAAAATTGAATGGAGATGGTTTCTCTTCATTTATATGCTTTTTCAATGTTCTTTCAGACTGCATTGCATACATCTTCTTTTAAAGTTTCTTCATTTGGAAACCTGGAATTATAACCAAGCAGCAAGCAATGTAATAGTTGTGATTTTTAATACTCATGCTTCTCTTTTCTTTATCAAATGATGTATGAGCTTGACATAAAGCAAAGCCTTAACTGGGTTCTGCCCTCATGATTTTCACTCACCTCCTTTTTCAAGGGCAGCACTCTCTCATCTCATAGACAACTTTAGAATTCTAATTTGTGTTGCCACTTGATTACTGCGCTAGAGGTGTTGGGACCTGGGGGAACGGGGTCAGGAAATGAGGCAGACTGAAGTTACATTTAATAACCATCTATATTCAGATAATCTGACAATTTAAAAAGAGTGACATTTGTAAAGTGTGTAATAACAAAGGCAAGACAAATGGGACAAACAAGCCACAAATGGGAAAAACATGTTTTACATATAGGTATATAAGCAAATAACAATAGACAGTTGTAATGAATATATTGAAGTAAACTCAATCCTATCCAATTTCCCTGGAAGAGACAGAAAGCATAATCTAAGAACTATTGCATATGTTTGAGGAAACCAAAGTTATAAGACTCTTGTCTTTATTTATTGGACTGTTCATTTAATTCCACTTTATGGACCTTGTTCTGACATTTATATGCTTGTACTTGAGTTTTTCTCTGTATACCTTTTTAAAATTAGATATTTATTTTAGTTACATTTCAAATGGTGTCCCCTTTCCTGGTTTCCCCTCTAAAAAATCCTATCTCCTTCCCCCTTTCCCCTGCTTACCAACCCACCCACACACACTTCCTGGCCCTGGCGTTCCCCTACACTGGGACATACGACCTTCACAAGACCAAGGGTCTCTCCTCCTATTGATGACTGACTAGGCCATCATCTGCCACATTTGCAGCTGGAGCCATGAGTCCCACCAGTCTTTGGTTGGTGATTTAGTCCCTGGAAGCTCTGGGGTTACAGGTTAGTTCATATTGTTGTTCCTCCTATGGGGCTGCTAACCCATACAGCTCCCTGGGTCCTGTCTCTAGCTCCAACATTGGAGACCCTGTGCTCAGTCCAATGGTAGGATGTGATGATCCACCTATGTATTTGTCAGGCAATGGTGGAGACTCTCCAGAGACAGCTATAGCAGGCTCCTGTCAGTAAGCATTTGTTGACATCCACAAAAGTGTCTGGGATTGATGATTGTATATGGGATGAATCCCCAGGTGGGACAGTCTGTGGATGGTCATTCCTTCAGTGTCTGTTCCACACTTTGTCTCTGTAACTACTTCCATGGATATATTGTTGCCCAGTCTAAGAAGAACTGAAATATCCACACTTTAGTCTTCCTTCTTCTTGAGTTTCATGTGTTTTGCAAACTGTATCTTGGGTATTCTGTGCTTCTGTGCTAATATCTGCTTATTAGTGAGTGCATACAACGTGTGTTCTTTTGTGATTGGGTTAGCACACTCAGGATGATATTTTCTAGATCCATCAATTTGCATAAGAATTTCATTAATTCATTGTTTTTAATAGTTGAGTAGAACTCCATTGTGTAAATGCACCACATTTCTGTATCATTTCCTCTGTTGAGGTACATTCCAACTCCTGGCTATTATAATTATGGATGCTATGAACATAGTGGAGCATGTGTCCTTATTACATGTTGGAGCATCTTCTGGGTATATATGAAGGAGTGCTATTAGTGTGTCCTCAGGTAGTATTATGTTAAATTTTCTGAGGAACCATCCAGACTGATTTCTAGAGCAGTTGTACCAGTGTGTATTCCCACCAGCAATGGAAGAGTGTTCCTCTTTCTCAACAACCTCCCCAGCATCACCTGAGTTTTGATCTTAGCCATTCTGACTGGTGTGAGGTGGAATCTCAGGGTGTTTTGATTTGCATTTCCCTGATAACTAAGGATGTTGAATATTTCTTTAGGTGCTTCTCAGCCATTCAGTATACCTTAATTGAAAATACTCTGTTTAACCCTGTACCCCATTTTTAATAGGGTTATTTGTCTCTCTGGAGTCTAACTTCTTAAGTTCTTTGTATATATTGGATATTACCCTCTATAGGATATAGGCATGGTAAAGATCTCTTCCCAATCTGTTGGTTGCCTTTTTATCTTATTGACACTGTTCTTTGCCTTACAAAATTTTGCAATTTTGTTACATCCCATTTGTCAATTCTTGATCTTACAGCACAAGCCATTGCTGTTCTGTTCAGGAATTTTTCCCCTGTACCCATATGTTCAAGGCTCTTCCCCACTTTCTCCACCATAAGTTTCAGTGAAACTGGCTTTATGTGGATGTCCTTAATCCACTTGGAGTTGAGCTTTATACAAGGAGATAAAAATGGATCAATTCACATTCAACTGACTAAACCACCAGTTGAATCAGCACCATTTGTTGAAAATGCTGTCTGTTTTCCACTGGATGGTTTTAGTCCCTTTGTCAAAGATCAAGTGACCATAGGTGTATCGGTTCGTTTCTCAGGCTTCAATTATATTCCATTGATCTACCAGCCTGTCAATGTACCAATACCATGTTTTGTTTTGGTTTGGTTTGGTTTGGTTTTTGTTGTTGTTGTTTTAAATCAAGATTGCTCTGTAGTACAGCGTGAAGTCAGGGATGGTGATTCCACCAGAAATTCTTTGATTATTGAGAATAGTTTCTGCTACCCTAGGCTTTATTTTTATTCCAGATGAATTTGCAAATAGCACTTTCTAACTCAGTGAAGAATTGAGTTGGAATTGTGATGGGGATTGCATTGAATCTGCAGACTGCTTTCGGCAAGATGGCCATTTTACTATATTAATTCTGCCAATCCATGAGCATGGAAGATCTTTCCATCTTCTGAAATCTACTTTGATTTATTTCTTCAGACTTAAAGTTCTTATCATACAGACCTTTCACTTGCTTAGAGACATGCCAAGATATTTTGTATTATTTGTGACTATTTTGAAGGTTGGTTTTCCCTATTTTTTTCCCAGCCTGTTTATCTTTTCTGTAGAGGAAGGCCACTGATTTATTTGAGTTAATTTATATTCAGCTACTTTGCTGAAGTTGCTTATCAGGTTTAGGAGTTCTCTGGTGGAATTTTTGGTGTCAATTAATTGTACAATCATATCATCAGCAAATAGTGATAGAATGACTTCTTCCTTTTGAATTTGTATTGGTTTGATCTCTTTTTGTTGTCTAATTGCTCCTGCTATGACTTCAAGTAGTATATTGAATAGGTAGGGAGAAGGTGGGCAGCCTTGTCTAATCCCTGATTTTAGTGGGATTGATTCAAGTTTCTCTCCATTTAGTTTGATTTTGGCTACTGTTTTGCTGTATATTGCTTTTACTATGTTAGGTATGGGCTTTGAATTCCTAACTTTCCAAGGCTTTCATCATGAAGAGGTATTGGATTTGATCAAATGCTTTCTCAGCATCTAATGAGATGATCATGTGTTTTTTTGTCTTTGAGTTTGTTTATGTAGTGGATTACATTGATGAATTTCCCTATATTGAACCATCCCTGAATCCCTGAGATGAAGCCTACTTGATCATGATGGATGATCATTTTGGTGTGTTCTTGGATTCAGCTGGCAAGAATTTTATTGTGTATTTTTGCATCCATGTTCATAAGGGAAATTGGTCTGAAGTTCCCTTTCTCTGTTGGGTTTTTGTGTGGTTTAGGTATCAGAGTAATTGTAGCTTCCTAAAACAAATTGGGTATAGTACCTTCTGGTTTTTGTTTTGTTTTGTTTTGTTTTGTTTTTTTTGTGTGTGTGGAATAATTTGAGGAGTATTGCAATTAGGTCCTCTTCGAAGGTCTGATAGAATTCTGCACTGAACCCTTCTGGTCCTGGACTTTTTTTTTGGCTGAGAGACTTTTAATGACTGTTTCTGTTTCTTTAGGGAATATGGGACTGTTTAGATTGTTTAGCAGATCCAGATTTAACTTTGGTACCTGGTATCTGTCTAAAAATTGTCCATTTCATCCACATTGTCCAGTTTTGTTGAGTATAAGCTTTTGTAGTAGGATCTGAATATCTTTTTGGATTTCCTCAGTTTCTGTTGTTATGTCTTCCTTTTCATTTCTGATTTTGTTAATTAGGATACTGTCTCTGTGCCCTGTAGTTAATATGGCTAAGGGTTTATCTATTTTGTTGATTTTCTCAAAGAAGCAGCTTCTGGTTTGGTTGATTCTTTGTATAGTTCTTTTTGTTTCCAGTTGGTTTATTTCAGCCCTGAATTTGATCATTTCCTGCCATCTACTTCTCTTGGGTGTATTTGCTTCTTTTTGTTCTAGTGCTTCAGGTGTGCTGTCAAGCTGTTAGTGTATGCTCTCTCCAGTTTCTTTTTGGAGGCACTCAGAGTAATGATTGTGTCTCATAAGTTTGAGCATGTTGTGGCTTCATTTTCATTAAACTCTAAAAAGTCTTTAATTTCTTTCTTTATTTCTCCCTTGACAAAATTATCATTGAGTATTGTTCAGCTTCCACGTATACATGGGCTTTCTATTGTTTATGTTGTTATTAAAGACTAGCCTTAGACCATGGTGATCTGATAGGATGCATGGTATTATTTCAATTTTCTTGTATCTGTTTGAGGCCTGTTTTATGACCAATTACATGGTCAGTTTTGGAGAAGGTACCTTGAGATTCTGAAAAGGTATATTCTTTTTCTTTTTCTTTTTCTTTTTTTTCTTTTTGGATAAAATGTTCTATAAGTATCTCTTAAACCCATTTGATTCATAACTTCTCTTACTTTCACTGTGTCTTTCTTTAGTTTCTGTTTCATCTGTCCATTGATGAGAATGGGGTGTTGATGTCTCCCACTATTATTGTGTGCAGTGCAGTGTGTGCTTTGAGCTTTAGTAAAGTTTCTTTTATGAATATGGATGCCCTTGCATTAGGAGCATAAATATTCAGAATAGAGAATTCTTCTTGGTAGATTTTTCCTATGTCAAGTATGAAGTGTCCTTCCTTATCTTTATGGATAACTTTAGAATGGAAGTTGATTTCATTCGATATTAGAATGTCTACTCCAGCTTGTTTCTTGGGACCATTTGCTTGGAGAATTGTTTTCCAACCGTTTCCTCTAAGGTAGTGTCTGTCTCTGTCACTGACATAGGTTTCCTGTATGCAGCAAAATGTTGTGTCCTGTTTATGTATCCAGTCTGTTAGTCTATGTTTTTTATTGGGGAATTGAGTTCATTTATATAAGAGATATTAAGGAAAAAAGATTGTTACTTCCTATTATTTTTGTTGTTAGAGGTGGAATTATATTTTTTGTGGTTATCTTCTTTTTGGTGTGTTAAAAGAATATTATTTTCTTGCCTTTTCTAGGGTGTAGTTTCCCTCCTTGTGTTGAAGTTTTCCATCTATTATCCTTTGAAGGGCTGTATTTGTGGAGAGATATCATGTAAGTTTGTTTTTGTCATGAGATATCTTGGTTTCTCCATCTATCGTTATTGAGAGTTTTGCTGAGTATAGTATCCTGGGCAGGCATTTGTGTTCTCATAGGGTCTGTATGATGTCTGGCCAGTATCTTCTGACGTTCATAGTTTCTCACAAGACGTCTGTTGTAATTCTGATATGTCTGCCTTTATATGTTATGTGACCTTTTCCCCTTACTGCTTTTAATAATCTTTCTTTGTTTCCTGCATTTGGTGGTTTGATTATTATGTGACAGGAAAAATTTCTTTTCTGATCCAATATATTTGGTGTTCTATAGAATTCTTGTATGTTCATGGGCATCTCTTTCTTTAGGTTAGGGAAGTGTTCTTCTATAATTTTGTTGAAGATATTTACTGTCCCTTTAACTTGGGAATCTTCACTCTCTTCTATACCTATTACCCTTATGTTTGGTCTTCCCATTGTGTCCTGGATTTCCTGGATGTTTTGAGTTAGGATCTTTTTGCATTTTGCATTTTCTTTGATTGTTGTGTAAATGTTTTCTATAGTATCTTCTGTACCTGAGATTCTCTTATCTGCATCTTGTATTCTGTTGTTGATTCTTGCATCTATGGCTCCTGATCTCTTTCTTAGGTTTTCTATCTCCAGAGTTGTCTCCCTTTGTGATTTCTTTATTGTTTCTATTTCCATCTTTAGATCCTGGGTGGTTTTGTTCAATAACTTCACCTGTTTGGATGTGTTTTCCTGTAATTCTTTAAGGGATTTTTGTGTTTCGTCTTTAAGGGGTTCTGCCTGTTTACCTGTGTTCTCCTGTAATTTTTAAGGGAGTTATTTATGCCCATTTAAAATGCTATATCAGGCTGGAGCACCTGGGGGAGCCATCTTGGTTCCCAGAACCCTCATAGACTAGTCTGCGCAGGTGAGAGTGTGGACTACAGAAGCTAACAGCTTCTAGGAGAGGTGGAAGCCACACAGCTTCTGGAGCAGGCCCCGTTTCAGGCTCCAGACATCCGGGCACCTTCCCTGCGAGAGGAGAGGTGTCCGTCCTGCAATACCTCTCCTGGGCATATATCCAGAAGATGTTCCAACTGATAAGAAGGACACATGCTCCACTATGTTCATAGAAGCATTATTTATAATAGCCAGAAGTTGGAAAGAATCCAGATGTCCCTCAACAGAGGAATGGATACAGAAAATGTGGTACATTTACACAATGGAGTACTACTCAGCTATTAAAAAGAATGAATTTATGAAATTCTTAGGCAAATGGATGGACCTGGAGGGCATCATCCTGAGTGAGGTATCCCAATCACAAAAGAACTCACATGATATGTACTCACTGATAAGTGGATATCAGCCCAGAAACTTAGAATGCCCAAGATACAAGATACAATTTCCAAAACACATGAAACTCAAGAAGAAAGAAGACCAAAGTGTGAATACTTTGCCCCTTCTTAGAATTGGGAATAAAACACCCATGGAAGGAGTTACAGAGACAAAGTTTGGAGCTGAGAAGAAAGGATGGACCATCTAGAGACTGTCATACCTGGGGACCCATCCCATAATCAGCCTCCAAAAGCTGACACCATTGCCTACACCAGCAAGATTTTGCTGAAAGGATCCTGATATAGCTGTCTCTTGTGAGGCTATGCCATGGCCTGGCAAACACAGAAGTGTATGCTCACAGTCAGCTATTAGATGGAACATGGACCCCCAATGGAGGAGCTAGAGAAAATACCCAAGGAGCTAAAGGGATCTGCAAACCTATAGGTTGAACAACAATATGAACTAACCAGTACCCCACTGAGCTCATGTCTGTAGCTGCATATGTATCAGAACATGGCCTAGTTGGCCATTATTGGGAAGAGAGGCCCGTTGGTCTTGCAAACTTTATATGCCTCAGTACAGAGGAATTCCAGGGCCAAGAAGTGGGAATGGGTGGGTAGGGGAGTGGGGGGTGGGAGGGTCTGGGGGACTTTTAGGATAGCATTTGAAATGTAAATGAAGAAAATTCCTAATTAAAAAAATAAATTAAAATTTAAAAATCCTATATCAGCATCATAAGATATAATTTTAACTCCTCATCTTGCTTTTCCTGTGTGTTGGGGAATCCTGGACTTGCTGTGGTGGAAGAACTGTGTTCTGGTGTTGCCAAGTAATTTTGGTTTCTGTTGGTAAGATTCTTGTGTTTGCCTTTTGTCATCTAGTAATCTCTGGTGTTAGATGTTCTTGCTGACTCTGGCTGGAACTTCTTCCTCCTGTGGGTCTGTAAGCCTATGTCAGCTGCATTACTAGGTGCCCAGCTCTCTCCTGACAGAACTTTTGTACCAAGTGCTCTGGAACAGACCAATCTTTGGGTGCAGATGGCAGAGTGGAAGGATCCTGTCCCAACTGCTCCACTGATCTTGCGCCCCGTGTGCTCCTGGCTGGCCCCACTCCACACAGCTATTGGAGAGAAAGTGTCTTTCTCACCTCTATCTCCTAGCCTGGGAGTAAAAACACTCCTGAGAGGACAGGTCTCTCCTTGGCGGTACATGTGCACAGCAGGCTGTGGAACAGCTTTAGCTCATGAGTGTAGATGGTGGACCCTCTAGATACTTTTTAATATGAATGTTAATGACTGCTGATTCCTTTATCCCTGAGGTAACCAGATCTTGGGGGCCAGTATTTAGCATTACTGTACTTAGCAAGAGATCAAACTTCAACACTTCTCTGTGTTTTCCTTTATAGGTATGCTCTCCATATACCGTATGCTATGGAACTATGCTGCCCGGACATTACATTGTTGATTCTGTCTCATTGTTTTATGTCTTCCCTGAGGAAGAAATGACTTTAACTGGCACTGTCTGATTACAACAAATAAGGAAAAAAATAACCCCAGACCTGTGTTATTGTGTGTTCATTATAGGTCCTAGATTTTGCCTCTCTTAACCTGTGATGTCTGGGTGCTGCCAATTCATTGGCTCAGAGAGCAGAAGGTAGTGTCTGCAACATCTGTTTCCCTTCAGGGCTTCAGATGCTACCACATGCCAGACTGGAAGGAAAAACGTGATTTGAGATGAACACTGTGGTTCCTGGTCTCCTCTCGGGGTACTTAGATGCTTCCAGTTTACTTCCTGGAAAGGAAGTCAGGAACAAGGATCCAATGCCAAGCGCAAGCCTCGGCTTGGGGAGGGTTTCTAAGAGAAGTGGTGTTTGCAAACAGCGAAACAGATGACTTGAAGTCAAATAGTGGGTCCAAGTTGGCAGCCTATGTTCTGCTGCAATCGTTTTCCAGACTGGTCTCTCTCAGTACTCTGCTTTGCTCTAGACAGCTTTCTCTTACTATTCTAAAAACTCTCTGGTTGAGATTGCTAGCTTTCTGCTCAAGACAGCTCTCTCTGCTAGTAAAAACTCTAAATGCTCTCTGGATAGCTCATGGGTTTTCTGACCAAAGTCAAAAAGAAAAACCTTGGGTTTTCTAACCAACTCAGAAATACTATACGAAAAATTCTAAAAGTAACTCTTGGATTTTCTGAGCAAAATCAGAAAGCCAGAAAAAAATTCTAAAAGAACTGTGTTCACTCTTCAGACAGCCTTCTCTGGATCACTGCTACAAAACATTCTAAAAGAGCTGGGTCAGCTCTAAGTAATTCTTGGTCAGAAATCCTGTTAGAAAAATTCTAAAAGAGCTATGAAAATTCTTACAAAGCTGTGCTTTTTCTCCATGAATTTTCCAACTAAAATCAGAAAATTGTTAGGAAAAAAATCTTGAAGAGTCATTTTCGATCTCTAGAGATCTCCGGATGTTCTTGCTAGAAAAAAATTTCTAATGAAAAATTGCTATTGTTTTCTGCTAGCTCATCTCATGAAGACCAAATTCACAGGTTTTTATTTACATATCAATTCAGTTATTTATTCCAGGTTCCCTACTGACCATCCCATGAATCATTTCATGACATTATCCCCTTGACTCTTTGGGACAGCAAGCACATTTTTTCTAACATTGCAAAAGAATTCAGAGATCTGCCTGCCTCTTTTAAGCATAGACAGTAAGATGGCTGGGTGGCACCCAGCTCTGAAATTACCACTTATACCATGCCTGGGTCTACCCTTGCTTTTTCCTAAACTGAACTTGAACTCGTGAATCTGCCTGTCTTTATATCTTTCTGCCTTTGTATCTTTCTGACAAACTGCCTCTGTTCCTTTAGCTCTGTAAAGCTCTAAATTCATATTGCATTCTTATATTTTTGTGTAGTTGAGAAATTTTATATATATATATATATATATATATATATATATATATATATATACACAGCTCGTTTAAGTGAAGACCTTCCCCATGGCAGTCTTTAATGAAGCAGCTCTCTGAGTTGATTCTTGCAAAAGCAAGCATCATATTGTTTTATTGGGGATGCATATGGATGTATATACTTTATTTGTGTATTATATATGGGGGATTATATATGGGGGGTGCACAAGACTACACAGAAAGGGACAATCACTGGCTGAAGGCTAATGTAGATACATCATTAGCATGGAGAAGAACTCCCGGTGCTATGCTATGTGACTGAGTGCCAGTGGTCCTCTCAGTTGTTTCACACAATGATTTGTTCCAGAACAGGCATTAGAGACTGGGAGGGGGCAACTCTACTCCTGCCATATCAGATCTCTGAGATTCCTGGTGTTTGAGCACTATCAACTTCACCAGTTCTTATGCCCATCCAGGAGCATCATCCCACATTTCCTATACACCTCTAACTGATTTGCACCACCACACTTGGGGATTTGGGGGAATTTGCAAGGTTACTTTTATTGACAGAGGTGCCTCAGTGACTCATTTTATCATAAGTGATACCCATGAAAGCTACATTGATATGATAACTTAAGTGAAGTCTCTTTATCAGAGATTGTTTAAGCTCTGTGATCTTGTGTAGAGAGTCACAAGTTTTGTAAATTCTTGTGAGATCTTGTAATTTTCTAATGAGTTTTATGAGTCTCCCTGTCTTCTCTACATAAGAGAATATTTCCATCTGGAGGAAATAGCTACCTGGAACCCCACCTCTTCCTCAATCTCTTGCATTATTTTCAGCCCCTCTTCTGTATCATCCTTGAGCCAAAAATAAGTGAGACAGGTATCTAATTCTCTTTCCTTTCTAGATAAGTAATGGCATACTATACCACACCAAAAATCACCTACTCTGAACAGTCTGATCAGTAATGAGTTGCAGCAACCACCAACCACTACACAAATAAGTTTCCCTCTGGGGTGATGCTGACAGCATCCATGGTTTATGACTATGAACAGAAGCACTTAGCAGATATTTATCAGGCATATCCTCTGAATTTGACAAAATAAAGCATCCTCACTTAGATATTTTAAGTTGTGTAATTGCCATTGATGATTCAATTTTTTGAGAATTTTCTGTTCATTTCATCATCACACATGTTGATTGGATTATTTGAAATTTTGTTATTTAGGGGCTTAAATTCTTTATTAGGCTAGATATGAAATCTCTGACAATTATTCAGTTAGTGAACAATTTATTCCACTCTGTGATTCTTCTTTCTTTCCTTTAGTCATTTGTGTTTGAAAAAATTTTAAAACCATCACACTACCAATGTCTCATTTTATTTCTAGAGCTATTGGACTCCTTCTCAGACAAACTCTATCTATGCTCATCTGTGCCTTTGGGTTTCAGTGTCTATTTTAAGGCATTTGATGCAATTGGAATGAGTTTTGAACAGACAGAGATGGATACACAGTGTCCTTCTATACTTGTGGACATCTACTGCCTAGAAACACATGATAATGAGGCTGTCTTTTCTCCAGTGTAGCTTTATAACATCTTTATCATACATCATAGGGTTGTCATAATGTACTTGTTTTCAATTTTATCTCAGTGACATGGAGGTCTTCCTTTGTCAATGCAATTAATCTGAGTCTCTTCACTTTAGGCTCAGGTGGACTCTTCAGACAAAGCCAAAAACCAGCCACATTCTTCACCAAAATACTACATAATAAACAGTCTCTCTAAGCCACACACTGAAGTTCTTCTCCACTGAAACCTCTTGGGCCAGGTCTGCATAGTTCAAATCACACAAAGCAACAAAGTCTTCCCTATTCCTACTAGCCCCACGTAAAATATTTTATGGCTTTGTAAATCCAAAGTTCCAAAATCCACATTCTTCGACAAAACAAACAAACAAAAACAAACAAACAAACAAAAAGACAAAGAAAACATTGTCAAGTGTTCACAGCAATATCCCAGTACTCCCAGAAGTACCAACTTCTGTATGAGTTACGGATTTACTGCTGTGAACAGACACCATGACCAAGGAAAATCTTATAAATGACAATATTTAATTGGGGCTGGCTTACAGGTTCAGAGGTTGAGTCCATTATTCTCAAGGCAAGAACATGGCAGCATCTAGGCGGGCATGGTGCAGGAGGAGATATGAGTCCTACATATTCATCTGAAGGCTGCTAGCAGAATACTGGCTTCCAGGCAGCTAGGATAAGGGTCTTAAAACCCACACCCACAAGACCACACCTACTCCAACAAGGCCACAACTCCCAACAGTGCCACTCCCTAGGTCAAGCATATACAAACCATCACAGTTCTCTACTCCATTTTTAAAATATTTTTGTTATTATTTATTTTCCTCAATTACATTTCCAATGCTATCCAAAAAGTCCCCCATACTCTCCCCCCACTCCCCTACCCACCCATTCCCACTTTTTGGCCCTGGAGTTCCCCTGTACCGGGGCATATAAAGTTTGCAAGTCCAATGGGCCTCTCTTTCCAGTGATGGCCGACTAGGCCATCTTTTGATACATAGCAGCTAGAGTCAAGAGCTCCGGGGTACTGGTTAGTTCACAATGTTGTTCAACCTATAGGGTTGCAGATCCCTTTAGCTCCTTGGATATTTTCTCTAGCTCCTCCATTGGGGGCCCTGTGATCCATCCAATACTGACTGTGAGCTTCCACTTATGTGTTTGCTAGGCCCCGGCATTGTCTCACTAGAGACTGCTATATCAGGGTCCTATCAGCACAATCTTGCTAGTGTATGCAATGGTGTCAGCGTTTGGAGGCTGATTATGGGATGGATCCCCGGATATGCCAGTCTCTAGATGGTCCATCCTTTTGTCTCAGCTCCAAACTTTGTCTCTGTAACTCCTTCCATGGGTATTTTGTTCCCAATTCTAGGAAGGGGCAAAGTGTCCACACTTTGATCTTCGTTCTTGAGTTTCATGTGTTTTGCAAATTGTAACTTATATCTTGGGTATCCTAAGTTTCTGGGATAATATCCACTTATCAGTGAGTACATATCATTTGAGTGCTTTTGTGATTGGGTTACCTCAGGATAATGCCCTCCAGGTCCAACCATTTGCCTAGGAATTTCATAAATTCATACTTTTTAGTATATGTGATGCCAAAGTGAGCACAAATTCATTCTTTTTAATAGCTGAGTAGTACTCCATTGTGTTAATGTACCAATTTTTGTATCCATTTCTCTGTTGAGGGGCATCTGAGTTCTTTCCAGCTTCTGGCTATTATAAATAAGGCTGCTATGAACATAGTGGAGCATTTTTCTTTCTTACTAGTTGGAATATCTTCTGGATATATGCCCAGGAGAGGTATTGCTGGATCCTCCAGTAGTACCATGTCCAATTTTCTGAGAAACTGCCAGACTGATTTCCAGAGTGGTTGTACAAGTTTGCAATCCCACCAACAGTGGAGGAGTGTTCCTCTTTCTCCACAGCCTCGCCAGCATCTGCTGTCACCTGAATTTTTGATCTTAGCCATTCTGACTGGTGTGAGATGGAATCTCAGGGTTGTTTTGATTTGCATTTCTCTGATGATTAAGGATGCTGAACATTTTTTCAGGTGTTTCTCAGCCATTCAGTATTCCTCAGATGAGAATTCTTTGTTTAGCTCTGAGCCCCATTTTTGAATGGGGTTATTTGATTTCTGGAGTCCACCTTCTTGAGTTCTTTATATATATTGGATATTAGTCCTCTATCTGATTTAGGATAGGTAAAGATCCTTTCCCAATCTGTTGGTGGCCTTTTTGTCTTATTGACAGTGTCTTTTGCCTTACAGAAGCTTTGCAGTTTCATGAGGTCCCATTTGTCAATTCTCATTCTTACAGCACAAGCCATTAGTGTTCTATTTAGGAATTTTCCCCCTATGCCAATATCTTCGAGGCTTCTCCCCACTTTCTCCTCTATAAGTTTCAGTGTCTATGGTTTTATGTGGAGCTCCTTGATCCATTTAGATTTGACCATAGTACAAGGAGATAGGAATGGATCAATTCGCATTTTTCTACATGATAACCACCAATTGTGCCAGCACCATTTGTTGAAAATGCTGTCTTTTTTCCACTGGATAGTTTTAGATCCCTTCTCAAAGATCAAGTGACCATAGGTGTGTGGATTCATTTCTGGGTCTTCAATTCTATTTCATTGGTCTACTTTTCTGTGGTTATATCAGTACCATGCAGTTTTTATCTGTAGTAAAACTTTAGGTCAGGCATGGTGATTCCAACAGAGGTTCTTTTATCCTTGAGAAGAGTTTTTGCAATCCTAGGTTTTTAGTTATTCCAGATGAATTTGCAGATTGCTCTTTCTAATTCGTTGAAAAATTGAGTTGGAATTTTGATGGGGATTGCATTGAATCTGTAGATTGCTTTTGGCAAGATAGCCATTATTACAATGTGGATCCTGCCAATCCATGAGCATGGGAGATCTTTCCATCTTCTGAGATCTTCTTTAATATCTTTCTTCAGAGACTTGAAGTTCTTATCATACAGATCTTTCACTTCCTTAGTTAGAGTCACGCCAAGGTATTTTATAATATGTGTGCCTATTGTGAAGGGTATTGTTTCCTTAATTTATTTCTCAGCTTGTTTAATCTTTCTGTAGAGAAAGGCCATTGATTTGTTTGATTTAATTTTATATCCAGCTAATTCACTGAAGCTGTTTATCAGGTTTAGGAGTTCTCTGGTGGAATTTTTAGGGTAACTTATATATACTATCATATCATCTGCAAAAAGTGATATTTTGACTTCTTCTTTTCCAATTGGTATCCCCTTGATCTCTTTTTGTTGTCAAATTGCTCTGGCTAGGACTTCAAGTACAATGTTTAATAGGTAGGGAGAAAGTGGGCAGCCTTGTCTAGTCCCTGATTTTAGTGGGATTGCTCCCAGCTTCTCACCATTTACTTTGATGTTGGCTACTGGTTAGCTGTAGATTGCTTTTATAATGTTTAGGTATTGGCCTTGAATTCCTGATCTTTCCAAGACTTTTATCATGAATGGGTGTCGGATTATGTCAAATGCTTTCTCTGCATCTAAGGAGATGATCATGTGGTTTTTGTCTTTGAGTTTGTTTATATAATGGATTATGTTGATGGATATTCGTATATTAAACCATCCCTGCATTCCTAGAATAAAACCTAATTGGTCAGGATGGATGATTGTTTTGATGTGTTCTTGGATTCGGTTAGCAAGAATTTTATTGAGTGTTTTTGCATCTATATTCATAAGGGAAATTGGTCTGAAGTTCTCTATTTTTGTTGGATCTTTCCATGGTTTAGGTATCAGAGTAATTGTGGCTTCATAGAATGAGTTGGGTAGAGTACCTTCTACTTATATTTAGTGGAATAGTTTGTGCAGAATACGAATTAGATCTTCTATGAAGGTCTGATAGAACTCTGCACTAAACCCATCTGGTCCTGGACTTTTTTTGGTTGGGACACCATTGATGACTGCTTCTATTTCTTTGGGGGATATGGGACTGTTTAGATCATTAACATGATCCTGGTTTAACTTTGGTACCTGGTATCTGTCTAGAAATTTGGCCATTTCATCCAGGTATTCCAGTTTTGTTGAGTATAGCCTTTTGTAGAAGGATCTGATGGTATTTTGGATTTCTTCAGGGTTTGTTGTTATGTCTCCCTTTTCATTTCTGATTTTGTTAATCAGGATGCTGTCTCTGTGCCCTCTACTGAGTCTGGCTAAGGGTTTATCTATCTTGTTGATTTTCTCAAAAGAACCAGCTCCTCGTTTGGTTGATTCTTTGAATAGTTCGTCTTGTTTCCACTTGGTTGATTTCGCCCCTGAGTTTGATTATTTCCTGTCATCTACTCCTCTTGGGTGAATTTGCTTCCTTTTTTTCTAGAGCTTTTAGGTGTGTTGTCAAGCTGCTAGTGTGTGCTCTCTCTAGTTTCTTTTTGGAGGCACTCAGAGCTATGAGTTTCCCTCTTAAAATGCTTTCATAGTGTCCCATAAGTTTGGGTATGCTGTGGCTTCATTTTCATTAAACTCTAAAAAGTCCTTAATTTCTTTCTTTATTCCTTCCTTGACCATGGTATCATTGAGAAGCATGTTGTTCATTTTCCATGTGAATGTTGGCTTTCCATTATTTACGTTGTTATTGAAGATCAGCCTTAGTCCATGGTGGTCTGATAGGATGCATGGGAGGATTTCAATATTTTTGTATCTTTTGAGGCCTGTTTTGTGACCAATTATATGGTGAATTTTGGAGAAGTTACCATGAGGTGCTGAGAAGAAGGTATATCCTTTTGTTTTAGGATAGAATGTTCTGTAGATATCTGCCAGATCCATTTGATTCATAACTTCTGTTACTGTGTCCCTCTTTAGTTTCTGTTTCCATGATCAGTCCATTGGTGAAAGTGGTGTGTTGAAGTCTCCCACTATTATTGTGTGAGGTTCAATATGTGTTTTGAGCTTTACTAAAGTTTCTTTAATGAATGTGGCTGCCCTTGCATTTGGAGCATAGTTATTCAGAATTGAGAGTTCCTCTTGGAGGATTTTACCTTTGATGAGTATCAAGTGTCCGTCCTTGTATTTTTTGATAGCTTTGGGTTGGAAGTTGATATTATTTGATATTAGAATGGCTACTCCAGCTTGTTTCTTCCGACCATTTGCTTGGAAACTTGTTTTCCAGCCTTTCACTCTGAGGTAGTGTCTGTCTTTTTCCCTGAGATGGGTTTCTTGTAAGCAGCAGAAAGTTGGGTCCTGCTTTTGTAGCCAGTCTTTTAGTCTATGTCTTTTTATTGGGGAATTGAGTCCATTGATATTAAGAGATATTAAGGAAAAGTAATTGTTGCTTCCTATTATTTTTGTTTTTAGAGTTGGCATTCTGTTTTTGTGGCTGTCTTCTTTTTGGTTGGTTTGTTGAGGGATTACTTTCTTTCTTTTTCTAGGGCATAGTTTCAGTCCTTGTATTGTTTTTTTTCTGTTATTATCCTTTGAAGGGCTGGATTCGTGGAAAGATAATGTGTGAATTTGGTTTTGTCGTGGAAAACTTTGGTTTCTCCATCTATGGTAATTGAGAAGTTGGCTGGGTATAGTAGCCTGGGCTGGCATTTGTGTTCTCTTAGGGTCTGTATAACATCTGTCCAGGATCTTCTGACTTTCATAGTCTCTGGTGAAAAGTCTGGTGTAATTCTGATAGACCTGCCTTTATATGTTTTTTGACCTTTTTCCCTTACTGCTTTTAATATTCTATCTTTATTTAGTGCATTTGGTGTTCTGATTATTATGTGTCGTGAGGTATTTCTTTTCTGGTCCAGTCTATTTGGAGTTCTGTAGGCTTCTTGTATGTTCATGGGCATCTCTTTCTTTAGGTTTGGGAAGTTTTCTTCTATAATTTTGTTGAAGATATTTTCTGGCCCTTTAAGTTGAAAATCTTCATTCTCATCTACTCCTATTATCCGTAGGTTTGGTCTTCTCATTGTGTCCTGGATTTCCTGGATTTTTTGAGTTAGGATCTTTTTGGGTTTTGTATTTTCTTTGATTGTTGTGCAGATGTTCTCTATGGAATCTTCTGCACCTGAGATTCTCTCTTCCATCTCTTGTATTCTGTTCCTGATGCTTGCATCTATATTTCCAGATTTCTTTCCAAGGTTTCTATCTCCAGCATTGCCTCACTTTGGGTTTTCTTTATAGTGTCTACCTCCCTTTTTAGGTCTTGGATTGTTTTATTCAATTCCATGACCTCTTTGGTCGTGTTTTCTTGCAATACTTTAAGGGAATTTTGCGCTTCCCCTTTAAGGTCTTCTACCTGTTTAGCAGTGTTCTCCTGTATTTCTTTAAGTGAGTTATTAAAGTCCTTCTTGATGTCCTCTGCCATCATCATGAGATATGCTTTTAAATCCGGGTCTAGTTTTTCGGGTATTTTGAGGTGCCCAGGACTGGGTGGGGTGGGAGTGTTGTGCTCTGATGATGGTGAGTGGTCTTGGTTTCTGTTAGTAAGATTCTTACATTTGCCTTTCGCCATCTGGTAATCTCTGGAGTTAGTTGTAGTTGTCTCTGGTTAGATATTGTTCCACAGGTGTTTATGCTAGCCTCTATCAGCAGACTTGCGAGACTAGCTTTTTCCTGAGTTTCAATGCTCAGAGTACTCTCTGCAGGTAGGCTGTCCTCTTGAAGGGAAGATGCCTAGATATTTGGTGTTCCAACCTGCTTCCTGGCAGAAGTTGTGATCCACTCACAGAGGTCTTAAGATCCCGTGGAGGGTCCTGTGTATACCTTACAGGTTTCCGTAAACTCCACGCCCAAGGTACCCCTGTGCTGGCATAGACCAGAAGGGACTTGTGTCCCTGATCAGGCCAGCTTTTCTGCTTCCCTAATTAATGCAGTCTCAGGTTCCCGAGTGATTGGATTGGAGCAGACGCTGTGTTCCACTCATCAGAGGTCTTAAGATTCCTTGGGGGGTCTTGTGGGTAGATGGCGGGTGTCTGCTGACTCTGCACCCTAGCTTACCCCGCGCTGGCCAGACTGGAAGGGACTTGTGCCCCTAATCAGGCCGGGTTTTCTGCTTCTCTAACTAATGCAGTCTCAGGTCCCGCACGATTGGATTGGAGCAGAAGCTGTGTTCCACTCACCAGAGGTCTTAAGATCCCGTGGCAGGTGTTGTGTGTAGCTGACGGGTGTCAGCTGACTCTGCGCCCTAGCTACCCTGGTGCTGGCCAGACTGGAAGGGCTCTACCCCATTTTTAATTGAGTTATTTGGTTTGTTGGTCTCTAAGTCCTTGAGTTCTTTATATATTTTGGATAACAGCCTTGAATTGAGTGCAGGGTTAAGGAAGATCTTTTCCCAACCTGTACCCTGCCATTTTGTCCTATTGATAGTGTCCTTAGCCATGCAGAACCTTTTCAATTTTATATGGTCAATTGTTGTTGATCTTACATCCTGAGCCATTGGTGTTCTGTTCAAAGAACTTGTCTCCTGTACTAATATGTTCAAAACTATCTCATGGTGGCTGTAGTCAGTTTGGGTGTTCCAACCCCTGTCCCAATCCACACCCAAGAGAGCTTGACCCCCAGGAGGTCCATCGTAACCAGGTTTACAGATGCGACATCTTCCTAATACCTGGCCTAACTGGGATTCCCACAGAGCCAGAAGGCACAGGATCTATCCACTCTGCCAGAGACACAACTTCCTTCCTGTCCACACCTGCTCCTAGAGGCAGTTTGGGTGCGCCAGCCCTCTCCCGCCACACTCCCAAAAGATCCATAGCAACCACACTCACAGGCTCACAGACCAAGCAATCCAGAAAGCCTCCCACAAGCAAAGACAGCAATAACTCCAGAAGGTCCATCATAACCAGGCTTACTGGAGGGACTGGCTCCAGCCATAGAAAGCAAGGTCAGTTAATACCAGAGATAATGAAATATTGAGAGGAAAGCTTAAGAAATTAAGCAACAGAAACCACTGCCACTTGGCACCATCACAACCCAGCATTTTCCACCACAGCAAGCTCTTGATAGCCTACCACAACTGAAAAGCAAGATTCTGAGCAAAAATCCTAACTCATGAAGATAATAGAGGACCTTAAAGAGGAGAACACAGGCCCTTCTGTCAGTGCCACCTCCAGGCCACCTTTGGTGCGAATTTGGTGGATGGTCCCAAGGTCCTCAGAGGACTCTCCATGACACAGGCTCCCTAGCACGTCCAGGATCTTAGGATCACTGGTAAGTGGAACACAACATCTGTTCCAAAACAATCATGGCAGGCCTGTGCCAGCAGCATGGACTAAATAAACCCACCTGACTAGGGGCACAGGTCCCTTCCAGTCGGCACCAGCTCTGGGCTACCTTGGGCACAAACTCGGCCAACTGTCCCAGTGTCCCCAGAGGACTCTCCATACTGCAGGCACCCTAGCACACCCAGGATCTTAGGATCACTGGTGAGTGGAACACAACATCTATTCCAAACCAATAATGATGGGCCTGTGACATAGAAGCAAGGACACAGGAGTCCTGCCTAACAATTGTCATGGGTTCTTTCTGATCAGTGCTGGTATACCTTGGTTTCAAACACACCAGACAGTCCCACAGTCCCCAGAAGAGACACTATTTCCAGGAGCTGTAACATGCCCAGGATCTTAGGATCCCAGGATCCCAGGATCCCAGGAACCCAGGAGCTTGGTAACACTAGGATCTCAGGGTCTCAGAGGAAGCTTGACTGCCAAGAACTCTGACACACCCAGAATCTCATGTTCACAGGACCCCGGAATCACAGGATCACAGAGAAAGCTGGACTCTGAGGAGTCCTGAATCAATTGGATTATAGGAAGGACAGGCTCCAATCAGATATATTGAGGGCAGCAAGTACCTGAGATAATCAGATGGCAGGAGGCAAGCATAAGAACTGAAGAAACAGAAACCAAGGTTACTTGGCATCATCAGAACCAAACTCTCCCACCATTGTAAGTCCTGGATACACAATCAAACCAGAAAAGAAAGATATGAATCTAAAGTCACTTCTCGTGATGATGATGGAAGACTTTAAGAAGGAAATACATAACTCCCTTAAAGAAATAAAGGAGAACACAGGTAAAGAGCTAGAAGACCTTAAAGAGGAAACACAAAAACCCCTTAGAGTTACAGGAAAACACTACCAAACAGGTGAAAGAATTGAACAAAACCATCCAGGACCTAAAAATGGAAGTAGAAACAATAAAGAAAACCCAAAGAGAGAGAACTCTGAAGATAGAAATCCTAGGAAAGAAATCAGGAACCATAGATGTGAGCATCAGCAACAGAATACAAGAAATGAAAGAGATAATCTCAGGTGAAGAAGATTCCATAGAGAACATGAACACAACAATCAAAGAAAATGCAAAATGCAAAAAGATCCTAACTCAAAACATCCAGGAAATCCAGGACACAATGAGAAGACCAAACCTAAGGATAATGGGTATAGATGAGAATGAAGACTTTCAACTTAAAGGGCCAGTAAATATCTTCAACAAAAGTATAGAAGAAAACTTCCCTAACCTAAAGAAAGAGATGCCCATGAACATACAAGAAGCCTAAAGAACACCAAATAGACTGAACCAGAAAAGAAATTCCTTCTGACACATAATAATCAAAAAACAAATGCACTAAATAAAGATAAAATATTAAAAGCAGTAAGGGAAAAAGGTCAAGTAACATATAAAGGCAGACCATCTCTTTCTTTAGATTATGGAAGTTTTCATCTATTATTTTGTTGAAGATGTTTATATTCTTAGGTTTGGTCTTTTCATTTTGTCCCAAATTTCCTGGAACTTTTTACCCTTTGTATTTTCTTTGACCGATGTATCAATATCTTCTATGGCATCTTCTACACCTGAGATTCCCTCTTACATCACTTATATTCTGTAGGTGATACATGCATATGTAACTCCTGATCTCTTTCCTAGGGTTTCCATCTCCAGATTTGCCTCTATCTGTGATTTCTTTATTGTTTCAATTTGATTTTTACATCTTGGACCACTTTGTTCAATTACTTCACCTCCTTGTCTTCATTTCTTTAAATGATTATTTATATTCTCATTAAAGGCCTATATCATCTACATTAGAGGTAATTTTAGGTCAAAATCTTGTTCTTTGGGTGTTTTAGGGTATTTAGGGCTTGCTGTTGTTAAGAACTGGGTTCTGATAGTGCCAGATTACATTGGGTTCTGTTGCTTAGATTTTTGAGCTTGCCTTTTTGCCATTTGGTTATCTCTTATGTTAAGTGGCCTGGGTATCTCAGACTGGAACAAACCTCCTTGGAGGCAGGTAGAGAGAACTATGTGACCTGGGTTAGATCAGGCCTCCTGCGAGGCAGGCAGTGATGTTTCTGGTTAGGGCAGGCCTCCTGTGTCCCTGGTTAGAACAACCCTCTTGTGTCCCTGTGTCTCTGGTGAGAGCAGACCTCCTGGGAGACAGGCTGGCTTTGAGGTCTGAAGGCAGGTATATCGATCTGTGTTCCTGGTTATGGCAGACCTTCTGGGTGACAGGTAGGCTGTGGGATCCCAAAGCAGGAGTCTGATCTGCAACAAGTTAAGTTGGAGGATCAAACCAAGAGGAAGATTGATGCTTGGGCAGTGTAGTGACTATTCCTGGTTGTCAACTTGACTATATCTGGAATGATCTAGTCAAGTTGTTCAGTCCCACATATCGGCTTGCTGTATGGGACTGAACAACTGCTAGATCCCTGGACTTCCATTCACAGCTGCTGCTGACCATTGTTGGGAGTTGGACTGCAGACTGTAAGTCATCAACAAATTCCTTTACTATATAGTAAAGACTATATAGACTACTCATAAGTTCTGTGACTCTAGAGAACCCTGACCAGTACAGGCAGAGAGACATAGTTCCACTTCTGTTGGGCTCTGTGGGGTCCCAGCTGCTGTGGATATTGGGTGTCTGTCCTGGGAGACAGAAAGACTGTGGGCTTTGGGTTAGAGGCAGGCTTGCAGTTCAGAATTGGAAGGCTCATCAGTGATCCTAATCTGGAGGCTGGGAGATAGAAGTTTCTGACATGGATCTTGGTATGGAGATCTTGAGGCATAGTGGCTATGAATTCCAGAAGATTAAGACAAGGAGATCTCTGAGTTCAATGTCATCTGGGATTAAACGTGTGGTGTTACACACCTTTAATCTGGGCTACACCTTCTGCTGGAGGCCTACATAAGGACATTGGAAGAAGAGATTCTCTCTCTTCTCTCCTTCATCTGCTTGCTGTGTGGGACTGAACAACTGCTAGATCCTTGGACTTCCATTCACAGCTACTGCTGACCATTGTTGGGAGTTGGACTGCAGACTGTAAGTCATCAACAAATTCCTTTACTATATAGTAAAGACTATATAGATTACCCATAAATTCTGTGACCGGGAGACAGAAAGGCTGTGGGCTTTGGGTTAGAGGCAGGCTTGCAGTTCTGCCATGAGTGATGTTTTTGATGTGTTCTTAAATTTGGTTTTCAGGTAATTTACTGAGTATTTTTTACATCCAGGTTCATTAGCAAAATTTGTTTGAAAACATCTTCCTTTGTTGAGCCTTTTATGTAGTTTAGGATCAGGGTGACTTTGGCCTCATAGAATCAGGTTGACAGTGTTCCTTCAGTATTTTGTGTATTATGTTGAGGAGTATTGATATTCACTCTTCTTTGAAAGTCTGATAGAATTCTGTGGAAAAACTATCTGACACTCAGCCTTCTTTTTTTGGCTTGGATGGCTTTTAAAGTCTGCTTCTCTTTCCTTACAGGTTATAGAACTGTTTGTATAGTTTACTTGATTTTGATTGAACTTTGGTAAGTTGTATCTGTCTAGAAAATCAACCATTCATTTAGATTTTCGAATTTTGTGGAAGACAGGTTTTTGAATTAAGACCTAATGATTTTTTTATTTCTTCGGTTTCTGTTGTTATGTCTCCCTTTTCTGATTTTGTTATTTTGGATACTGTTTGGATAACTTTTTTTTTCTGTCTTGTTGATTTTTTTCAAAGAACTTAGTTTTGTTGATTCATTGTATTGTTCTTTTTCTTTCGAGTTGATTCATTCCAGCACTGAGTTTGACTGTTTCCTGCCTTTTACTCCTCTTGGGTGTGTTTGCTTCTTTTTATTCTAGAACTTTCAGGTGTGCTGTTAAGTTGCTAGTATGAGTTTTCTTCAGTTTCTTACGAAGGCACTTAGTGCTATGAACTTTCCACTTAGCACTGCTTTCATTGTTTGCTTATGTTATGCCTTCATTTTCATTTAATTCTAGAAAGTCTTTATTTTTTCATTCTTCATTTCTCTCCTGACCAAGTGATCATTGAGTAGAGAATTGTTCCATTTCCATGAATATGTGGGCTTTCTCATATTTCTGGTGTTGTTGAAGTCTAGCTTTAATCCATGGTGATCTGATAGCATGTAAGGGCTATTTCAGTCTTTCTGTATCTGTTGAGACCTCCTTTGTGAGTGATTATATGTTCAATTTTGGAGAAGGTTCCATGAGGTGCTCTTAAGGAAATATATTCTTTTGTGTTTAGGTAATAGTTTCTATAGATATCTATTACATTCATGTGGTTTTATAACATCTGTTACTTTACTTCCCTGTTTAGTTTCTGTTTCCATGACCTGACCATTGGTGAGAGTCAGATGTTGAAGTCCCCCATTATTATTATTCTGTGTGAATTAAGCTTTAGTAAATGTTTGCTTTACAAATGTGGGTGCCATTGCACTTTGGACAGAGATGTTCATAGATGTGAAGTCATCTTGGTGGAATTACCCTTTGATGTATATGAAATGTCCTTCCCCATTTCATTTTATTACTTTTGGTTGAAAGTCTGTTTTATTAGATATTAGATGAATACTGTAGCTTGTTTCTTGGGTCCACTTGCTTGGAAAATATTTTTCTAGCCCTTTATTATGAAATAGTGTTTATCTCTGTTGCTAAGTAGTGTTCAACAAGTGTGGCAGAATGAAGGATCCTGTTTACATATTCATTCTTTTACCCTGTGTCTTTTTACTGGTGAATTGAGTCCATTGATGTATAGATATGTTGATTACCAAAGATAGTTAGTTCCTGTTATTTTGATGTTGGTGGTGGTAGTGTGTGTGTGAGTGTGTGTGAGTGTGTGTGTGTGTCTATGTCTCCCAGCACTTGGGAGGCAGAGGCAGGCAGATTTTTGAATTCAAGGCCATCCTGGTCTACAGAGTGAGTTTCAGGACAGCCAGGACTATACAGAGAAACCCTGTTTCTACAGCTAAGAGCTACTCAGGCAGAACCAGGCAAAGAGTAAACAAAACCTCGAAAAAAATACAACAACAAAACTTCTATTTTGTTAGACATTATACAGCTGTTTAAATAGTTTACCTCATCGTGATTTAACTTTGGTAAATGTCTAGAAAATCATCCATTTTGTTAAGATTTTCTAATTTTTTGGAGTACAGGCTTTTGAAGTAAGACCTAATGATTCTTTGGAGGAAGGAAGGAAGGAAGGAAGGAAGGAAGGAAGGAAGGAAGGAAGGAAGGAAGGAAGGAATCCATCTTTTGTAACAACTGTGTGCCCAGACCTTCGACAAAGAAATCAGAACCTTTTACTAAAGTTGGAGCAATAAAAAAGGGAGAGTGAATGCATTGTGTCAGAGAGGTAAGACCCTGCACCTCCTTACATCCCAAAGACTTCTCTCTGGCCCCAGGTTTACTCACTGAGAAGCAACTTCTGTCTCTCAGTCACAGTGGATCTGACAACTGCTGTTCTGTTGCATCTCTCTAGTCCCTGTACAAGGGCATCCTTGGGAAGCTCTTGGAAAGCAGTCAGATGGACACCTGAAGGCAAACTGTCTTCAAGCAGATGCCACTCAGCACCTTGGAGATAAGCAGCTGGTAGAGCCAGGGAGTAAAAGAGCAAACCCTAAGCCCATCTTTAAAAAGGGGCTTGTCTAGACAGGGTGTACTAAAGACTCCCATAGAATCTAGTGATTTTATACACCCACCCCTGTCTCCCTCCCTGCTCTGCTGAGAATTGTTAATTAGGTACAGGTGGTAAAAGTCTCTTCACTGTGCAGCCTGACTGCCTTGCAGACAGCTGGTAGTCAGGTTGTCATGTCAACAAGAGCCCTCTATTGAGGTTTTGTTTACTCTTTGCCTGGTTCTGTCTGAGTAGCTCTTAGCTGTAGAAACAGCTGCAAAACTTGAGCTGTGACTCCCAGACAGCTGCTCTGGGCATGGGAATTCTTTTGACCCCAGGAAAGAAGCCTGTGAACCTGTGAGGAACCCAGAGCCAAGGAGAAGTGGGGAAGGAGGACCTTTAGCTGGAGCATCCTAATTGATGGCAGTGTTAAGATTGTACAGTTCTACCTTGTGTCTAGAATTCTGTGAGAATACACAAAGCTGTTTTCATTTTATTCTTAAAATTACTTGTAGAGCCTAGTATATCCATTTTATAGATGAGCAAAGAAGCTGAAGCACTAAACATCAGGGCAACAGCTAATGAGGTGATGGCTTGTACATAAGACAATGCTAGGCAGCCACATAAGCTATATCCTGACACATTTGTCTTAGTGTATTGCTGAGGAAAAGAGAATCGAAGCTAAAACTACAGACTGCAGAACATCCAGATGGTAAAACATGCAAAGTGAATTGAGCTACAGAAAGAGAGGCATGAAGCACAGTATGTGGGAAGAATTGAAGGCCACCCTAATGCGAGCACACAAAGACTACTGGGAGTGTGCTGAACAAGAGTTAGCAGCCACCTCTTGCTCTTGATAGATGGAACTGTGGCAGGGCAGTACAGTGAAAAAGCCAAAGCCTCAGGTGTGTGCTGACAAGAGACTTTTAGTAGGAACACCACAGGTGATTGTCTGGAAGAGGAACATCTGTGTGATTGATGAGGAGTGCATACTGGCTCTCTCTGATGTTACAAACTTAGAAATGAGGCAAAAACCTGAGCCATTGGCAGTAACTGACTAACTCTCAATCATTTGGGGCCAAGTACTACAAAGGCAAACATAGCTTTGTTTGCCCATGGGCCTGTATGTTGTGGAAAAGGGGTTTCTACCCAGTGTTAGATCATTCAGTTCACAGATAAAAGACACACAACCCTTATATTTATAATAAGCCTTAATCAGCACTAGAGATGGGCAGATATCTACCCTCTATATTATTATGTTTACTTCCCTATCAATAATTCAAAGTTATAATTTGTTATGTTCCATCTGGGCCACTCTTAACTCCAGTTAGTCAAGCTTCATGGTCATGTTTTCATAACCCCATGGTGTTTCTCCTCTCTCAACCTTCTTTTCCTCTCCTCCTAGTGGTCTCTCCTCTGACCCCAAGCTGGGGAACCCAAATTCTGCCTGATATGTTAATAAATATCAGATAATATTAATCTATATATTTTAAAGAGATAAACCAAACAGCAGACCAGGCCAAGGTGGTTCCACGTGGGAGGGGTTTACTGTGCGGGGATAGGGGGTTAGCGAAGCAGGTAGAAGGGCAGAGAAGAGGAAAAAGAGAGAAGGGGGAAGAAGAAAGAGAGAGAGAGAGAGAGAGAGAGAGAGAGAGAGAGAGAGAGAGGAGGGGTAATCTCCTTATACGGAAAATGATGTCACACCAGTGTGGGTGGGAACTGAGCCAAGTGGATTGTGGGATTGAGGATCGTTGTCCTGGCAACACAGGTCAAGGGTCACATACTTAGGCCAGGGCTTGGAGTGTCCTGGTGCTAAATAAACTGCCTATCTCTCTTTTGCCCAGTTGTAGGCTATAGGCATCTTTATTCACCAATCACTGATAACTTGGGGGACAGGTTACATAGCACACTTGTATATGTGAGTATTTTCTTGTCCCTGGGGACAACCTTGAGGGCTAGTATTTAGCATTAAATTACGTAGAAAAAGACCAAACCTCAACACCTGTTATGAAGGCATTAAGTTAGAAATATATTATATATAGTATAACTATATATAATATATTAGTGTTCCCAAAACATAAGACAATAACCATAATTATCACTAGGGTTAAAACTACAACTGAACTTATGTTTATTTTCTAACTTCATATTTCCTATAGGTTTTCCAATAAAAAATATTACAAAAAATGGACAAACCATTATTTGTATGGAGAAAAGTTGAGATCAGAAAGTTTAGGTAATTTTCCTGAAGGAGCACAGCTAAGACCCAGCATGAACTTGCACATAGAACTTTTAAATATTAATAACTAGTATTTCATCATATATATTCTAGAGATTTTTCAAAGCTTAGTTACTGAGAGGATTGAGAAACCATGTTTTTATTTAGAACCCTGTACAAATTATCTTTTTCTAGGGCATCTGTTTAAAACTATGTGGTTAAGTCTCATCACTGAGACTAGATGGCAAGGTTTGACCCCAATGAAATTTGGATGTAAACTAAAGTTAATGATATTCACTAATTTGTTGGGACTGGAAAACATTGCCAGATATGTTCAGCGAACTGATAAGCACTTCAGACTACTTTCCTAGTAACATGGTAAATATTATTTAGGGGTTTCTGACCTCACTTAGACCATATAATTCCCAAATAAAAGACACAAAATCTTTAGATTTATAATAAGCTTAAAGCATTAAAACTGGACGGATATCAACCCTCTATACTATTTTGTCTACTTTCCAGTCAATAACCCCAAGATATCACTTGCCATGCTCTACCTGGGCTACTGCTCCAACAGGGTGGACCTCATGGCCATACACTCATGCTACACTGTGGTGGCTTCTTCCTCTCTCCATGTCTTTTTCTCCTTCTCCATAATGGTACCTGCCTAAGACCCCAAGCTCAGAGCCTGAAGTCCCACCAATCTCCCTTGTGCCCTGCTCTAGGGTATAGACATCGTTATTAACCAATCAGGAATAACTTGAGGTAGGGGGCAAGGTTGCACAACAAAAGCTGGTATATGTGAGGATATGCTCATCTTGGAGCAATCAGGTCTTGGGATACAGTGTTTAGCCTTTTAATACATAGCAGCACCAGGCCAACCCACTACGTTCCAGAAATAAACAAACAAACACATTCTTATGAGACCAAAGGGACAAAGCATTTTTGCAAAGATGGATGTGTGCCATCACTTATAGAGATACGAAGATGTCTGCGATAATTCTATTTTGTGTGTAAATGGTTTACATATAATGAAGTCTGACTAGTCAACAAAACAACTGACTTATCGGTAGTTAATAGAAGATATGGCTTCTACAAATCTATAGATACCAGGGTGCCCTATAAAATTCAGACTCCTGCGAAAGTCTCTTTTTTTTTGATTTTTAATATTTTTATTGCATATTTTCCTCAATTACATTTCCAATGCTATCCCAAAAGTCCCACATAGCGCCCCCCACTTCCCTACCCACCCATTCCCATTCTTTTGGCCCTGGCATTCCCCTATATGGGGCATATAAAGTTTGCAAGTCCAATGGGCCTCTCTTTCGAGTGATGGCCGACTAGGCCATCTTTCGATACATATGCAGCTAGAGACAAGAGCTCCGGGGTTCTGGTTAGTATATCATGTTCTTCCAACAATAGGGTTGCAGATCCCTTTAGCTCCTTGGGTACTTTCTCTAGCTTCTCCATTGGGAGCCCTGTGATACCTCCAATAGCTGACTGTGAACATCCACTCCTGTGTTTGCTAGGCCCCAGCATCGTCTCACAAGAGACAGCTATATTTGGGTCCTTTCAGCAAAATCTTGCTAGTGTATGCAATGGTGTCAGCGTTTAGAAGCTGATTATGGGATGGATCCCTGGATATGGCAGTCTCTAAATGGTCCATCCTTTCATCACAGCTACGAACTTTGTCTCTGTAACTCCTTCCCTGGGTGTTTTGTTCCCAATTCTAAGAAGGGGCACAGTGTCCACACTTTGGTCTTCATTCTTCTTGAGTTTCATGCGTTTATCAAATTGTATCTTATATCTTGGGTATCCTAAGTTTTGGGCTAATATCCACTTAGCAGTGAATACATATTGTGTGAGTTCTTTTATGATTGTGTTATTTCCCTCAAGATGATGCCCTCCAGGTCCATCCATTTGGCTAGGAATTTCATAAATTCATTCTTTTTAATAGCTGAGTAGTACTCCATTGTGTAAATGTACCATAATTTCTGTATCCATTCCTCTGTTGAGGGACATCTGGGTTCTTTCCAGCTTCTGGCTATTATAAATAGGGCTGCTATGAACATAGTGGAGCATGTGTCCTTTTTACCGGTTGGGACATCTTCTGGATATATGCCCAGGAGAGGTATTGCTGGATCCTCCGGTAGTACTATGTCCAATTTTCTGAGGAACCGCCAGATTGATTTCCAGAGTGGTTGTACAAGCTTGCAATCCCACCAACAATGGAGGAGTGTTCCTCTTTCTCTACATCCTCGCCAGCATCTGCTGTCACCTGAATTTTTGATCTTAGATATTCTGACTGGTGTGAGGTGGAATCTCAGGGTTGTTTTGACTTGCATTTCCCTGATGATTAAGGATGTTGAACATTTTTTCAGGTGCTTCTCTGCCATTCGGTATTCCTCAGGTGAGAATTCTTTGTTCAGTTCTGAGCCCCATTTTTTAATGGGGTTATTTGACTTTCTGGAGTCCACCTTCTTGAGTTCTTTATATATATTGGATATTAGTCCCTTATCTGATTTAGGATAGGTGAAGATCCTTTCCCAAACTGTTGGTGTTTTTTTTGTCTTATTGATGGTGTCTTTACCTTGCAGAAGCTTTGTAGTTTCATGAGGTCCCACTTGTCAATTCTCGATTTTACAGCACAAGCCATTACTGTTCTATTCAGGAATTTTTCCCCTGTGCCCATATCTTCAAGGCTTTTCCCCACTTTCTCCTCTATAAGTTTCAGTGTCTCTGGTTTTATGTGAAGTTCCTTGATCCACTTAGATTTGACCTTAGTACAAGGAGATAGGAATGGATCGATTCGCATTCTTCTACATGTTAACAACCAGTTGTGCCAGCACCATTTGTTGAAAATGCTGTCTTTCTTCCACTGGATGTTTTTAGCTCCCTTGTCGAAGATCAAGTGACCATAGGTGTGTGGGTTCATTTCTGGGTCTTCAATTCTATTCCATTGGTCTATTTGTCTGTCACTATACCAGTACCATGCAGTTTTTATCACAATTGCTCTGTAGTAGAGCTTTAGGTCCGGCATGGTGATTCCACCAGAGGTTCTTTTATCCTTGAGAAGAGTTTTTGCTATCCTAGGTTTTTTGTTATTCCAGATGAATTTGCAGATTGCACTTTCTAATTCGTTGAAGAATTGATTTGGAATTTTGATGGGGATTGCATTGAATCTGTAGATTGCTTTTGGCAAGATAGCCATTTTTACAATGTTGATCCTGCCAATCCATGAGCATGGGAGATTTTTCCATCTTCTGAGATCTTCTATAATTTCTTTCTTCAGAGACTTGAAGTTTTTATTATACAGATCTTTCACTTCCTTAGTTAGAGTCACGCCAAGATATTTTATATTATTTGTGACTATTGAGAAGGGTGTTGTTTCCCTAATTTCTTTCTCAGCCTGTTTATTCTTTGTGTAGAGAAAGGCCATTGATTTGTTTGAGTTAATTTTATATCCAGCTACTTCACCGGAGCTGTTTATCAGGCTTAGGAATTCTCTGGTGGAATTTTTAGGGTCACTTATATATACTATCATATCATCTGCAAAAAGTGATATTTTGACTTCATCTTTTCCAATTTGTATCCCTTTGATCTCCTTTGTTGTCGAATTGCTCTGGCTAGGACTTCAAGTACAGTGTTGAATAGGTATGGAGAAAGTGGACAGCCTTGTCTAGTCCCTGATTTTAGAGGGATTGCTTCAAGCTTCTCACCATTTACTTTGATGTTGGCTACTGGTTTGCTGTAGATTGCTTTTATCATGTTTAGGTATGGGCCTTGAATTCCTGATCTTTCCAAGACTTTTATCATGAATGGGTGTTGGATCTTGTCAAATGCTTTTTCCGCATCTAACGAGATGACCATGTGGTTTTTGTCTTTGAGTTTGTTTATATACTGGATTACGTTGATGGATTTCCTTATATTTAACCATCCCTGCATCCCTGGGATGAAACCTACTTGGTCAGGATGGATGATTGTTTTGATGTGTTCTTGGATTCGGTTAGCAAGAACTTTATTGAGGATTTTTGCATCAATATTCATAAGGGATATTGGTCTGAAGTTTTCTATCTTTGTTGGGTCTTTTTGTGGTTTAGGTATCAGAGTAATTGTGGCTTCATAGAATGAGTTGGGTAGAGTACCTTCTGTTTCTATTTTGTGGAATAGTTTGTGAAGAACTGGGATTAGATCTTCTTTGAAGGTCTGATAGAACTCTGCACTAAACCCATCTGGTCCTGGGCTTTTTTTAGTTGGGAGACTATTAATGACTGCTTCTATTTCTTTGGGGGATATAGGGCTGTTTAGATCATTAACCTGATCTTGATTCAACTTTGGTACCTGGTATCTGTCTAGGAACTTCTCCATTTCATCCAGGTTCTCCAGTTTTGTTGAGTATAGCCTTTGGTAGAAGGATCTGATGGTGTTTTGGATGTCTTCAGGATCTGTTGTTATGTCTCCTTTTTCATTTCTGATTTTGTTAATTAGGATGCTTTCCCTGTGCCCTCTAGTGAGTCTGGCTAAGGGTTTATCTATCTTGTTGATTTTCTCAAAGAACCAGCTCCTTGATTGGTTGATTCTTTGAATAGTTTTTCTTGTTTCCACTTGGTTGATTTCACCCCTGAGTTTGATTATTTCCTGCCGTCTACTCCTCTTGGGTGAATTTGCTTCCTTTTGTTCTAGTGCTTTTAGTTGTGTTGTCAAGCTGCTAATGTGTGCTCTCTCTAGTTTTCTTTTGGAGGCACTCAGAGCTATGAGTTTTCCTCTTAGAAATGCTTTCATTGCGTCCCATAAGTTTGGGTATGTTGTGGCTTCATTTTCATTGAACTCTAAAAAGTCCTTAATTTCTTTCTTTATTCCTTCCTTGACCAAGGTATCATTGAGAAGAGTGTTGTTCAGTTTCCACGTGAAGGTTGGCTTTCTATTATTTATTTTGTTATTGAAGATCAGCCTTAGTCCATGGTGATCTGATAGGATGCATGGGACAATTTCAATATTTTTGTATCTGTTGAGGCCTGTTTTGTGACCAGTTATGTGGTCAATTTTGGAGAAGGTACCATGAGGTGCTGAGAAGAAGGTATATCCTTTTGTTTTAGGATAGAATGTTCTGTAGATATCTGCCAGATCCATTTGATTCATAATTTCTCTTAGTTTCTCTGTGTCCCTGTTTAGTTTCTGTTTCCATGATCTGTCCATTGGTGAAAGTGGTGTGTTGAAGTCTCCCACTATTATTGTATGAGGTGCAATGTGTGCTTTGAGATTTACTAAAGTTTCTTTAATGAATGTGGCTGCCTTTGTATTTGGAGCATAGACATTCAGGATTGATAGTTCCTCTTGGAGGATTTTACCTTTGATGAGTATGAAGTGTCCCTCCCTGTCTTTTTTAATGACTTTGGGTTGGAAGTCAATCTTATCAGATATTAGAATGGCTACTCCAGCTTGTTTCTTCATGCCATTTGCTTGGAAAATTGTTTTCCAGCCTTTCATTCTGAGGTAGTGTCTATCCTTTTCTCTGAGATGAGTTTCCTGTAAGCAGCAAAATGTTGGGTCTTGTTTGTGTAGCCAGTTTGTTAGTCTATGTCTTTTTATCGGGGAGTTGATTCCATTGATATTAAGAGATATTAAGGAAAAGTAATTGTTGTTTCCTGTTATTTTTGTTGTTAAAGTTGGCATTTTTTCTTGTGGCTGTCTTCTTTTAGGTTTTTGAGGGATTACCTTCTTGTTGTTTCTAGGGCGTGGTTCCTGTCCTTGTATTGTTTTTTTTTCTGTTATTATCCTTTGAAGGGCTGGATTCGTGGAGAGATAATGTGTGAATTTGGTTTTGTCGTGGAATACTTTGGTTTCTCCATCTATGTTAATTGAGAGTTTGGCTGGGTATAGTAGCCTGGGCTGGAATTTGTGTTCTTTTAGTGTCTGTATAACATCCGTCCAGGATCTTCTGGCTTTCATAGTCTCTGGTGAAAAATCTGGTGTAATTTTGATAGGCTTGCCTTTATATGTTACTTGGCCTTTTTCTCTTACTGCTTTTAGTATTCTATCTTTATTTAGAGCATTTGTTGTTCTGATTATTATGTGTCGGGAGGTATTTCTTTTCTGGTCCAGTCTATTTGGAGTTCTGTAGGCTTCTTGTATGTTCATGGGCATCTCTTTCTTTAGATTTGGGAAGTTTTCTTCTATAATTTTGTTGAAGATGTTTGCTGGTCCTTTGAGTTGAAAATCTTCATTCTCATCCACTCCTATTATCCGTAGGTTTGGTCTTCTCATTGTGTCCTGTATTTCTTGGATGTTTTGAGTTAGGATCTTTTTGCATTTTACATTTTCCTTGATTGTTGTGCCGATGTTCTCTATGGAATCTTCTGCACCTGAGATTCTCTCTTCCATCTCTTGTATTCTGTTGCTGATGCTCGTATCTATGGTTCCAGATTTCTTTCCTAGGGTTTCTATCTCCAGTGTTGCCTCATTTTGGGTTTTCTTTATTGTGTCTACTTCCCTTTTTAGGTCTAGTATGGTTTTGTTCATTTCCATCATCTGTTTGGATGTGTTTTCCTGTTTTTCTTTAAGGACTTCTACCTGTTTGATTTTGTTATCCTGTTTTTCTTTAAGGATTTGTAACTTTTTAGTAGTGTTCTCCTGCAATTCTTTAAGGGATTTTTGTGCTTCCTCTTTAGTGTCTTCTGCCTGTTTAGCATTGTTCTCCTGTATTTCTTTAAGTGTGTTATTAAAGTCCTTCTTGAACTCCTCTACCATCATCAGGAGATATGCTTTTAGATCCGTGTCTAGCTTTTCCGGTGTGTTGGGGTGTCCTGGACTGGGCGAAGTGGGGGTGCTGGGTTCTGATGATGGTGAGTGGTCTTGGTTTCTGTTAGTAAGATTATTACGTTTACCTTTCGCCATCTGGTAATCTCTGGGGTTAGTTGTTATCGTTGTCACTGTTTAAAGATTGGAGCAGAAGCTGTGTTCCACTCACCAGCAGTCTCAAAATCCTGTGGCGGGGGTCGTGGGTAGCTGACGGTACCCCAGTGCTGGTCCAGCCGGAAGAGGCCTGTGGTCCTACTCAGGCCGGTTTTCTGCTTCCCTAACTATTGCAGTCTCTGGTCCCGCGTGCAATTGGATTGGAGCAGAAGCTGTGTTCCACTCACCAGAAGTCTTAAGATCTTGTGGTGGGTGTTGTGGGTAGCTGGCGAGTGTCAGCCGACCCTGCGCCCCAGTTGCCCTGGTGCTTTTCTGACTGGAAGAGGCTTGTGGCCCTATGTAGGCCGGATTTCTCTCTCCCCAACCAGAGCAGTCTCAGGTCCCGCGTGATTGGACTGGAGCAGAAGCTGTGTTCCACTCACCAGCAGTCCCAAAATCCTGCGGCAGCGGTGGTCGTGGGTAGCTGGTGGGTGTCAGGCAACCCTGCGCTCCAGCTACCCCAGCGCTGATCCGGCTGGATGAGGCCTGTGGCCCTACTCAGGCCAGTTTCTGCTTCCCTAACTAATGCAGTCTCAGGTCCTGCGCGCAATTGGATTGGAGCAGAAGCTGTGTTCCACTCTCCAGAAGTCTTAAGATCCTGTGGCGGGTGTTGTGGGTAGCTGGCGAGTGTCAGCCGACCCTGTGCCCCAGCTGCCCCGGTGCTTTTCTGACCGGAAGAGGCTTGTGGCCCTATCGAAAGTCTCTTGACACTAGGAAAATTGGCTTACCTGCATGTGAAATAAAAAAATATTTGAATGGAAAAGAAAAACCACATTTCATACAGTGAACTGAAATAAAGAGCTACAAGATCGTGGTATGCAGAACTAGAGGGACCAGGAAAGAATGGAATATTTTAAGGGTTGAAAGGAGAAGGCTGAAGACCCAGTTTCTGCATGAAAAGGGTATTCTAATAGAATGAAGGCCAAAGCAATGTCTTTGGATTTTAGAAAAGAAATCTTTAATAAGATTTACTGCTAACATAGACCAAAAAAGTACTGGAGTTGAAAGGAAAGACAGAGGAAGCTTCAGAGAAGAAGGAAGATCATCAGGTGAGCAACACCTCAGCACTGGGGATGGATGCAATAGTAGTAACTATGCTCGTAAGTACTAGTAGTAGTAAGTAGTAGGTGGATTCCTGAAGCTCAGAGGCCAGCCATCTAGCCAGTCTACAGCAAATATCATGATAAATGGAGGAAAACAAAGCACATATCAACAATTGCTGACAAGAATGTCTGCTCTCCATTCTATTTACTATAGTGCTTACAGCTTAGCTATAAGACAAGAGAATGAGATAAATGGATTACAAATAGAAAAAGAGTCAGGGCATTCTTACTTGCAGATGATATGGTTCCATACATAAAAAGCCCTAAAGATGTCTCCAGAAATCTCATACTGGTAAACACCTTCAGCACAGAAGCAGAATCAAAACTTAATCCACAAAATTAGTTACCTTTTATATACCAATAACAAACATGCCAGATGTTTATTTTCACTATGTATAAGTTCATTTAGTTGTATATGCTTTAGATATGGTTAATCTGAGAGTGTGATATTTAAATATATGTTCACGTTTTTATAATATTTTTTTAAAAGGGATGAAATCATTGAACCAATCATTTACCCACAACAGCCTCAAGAAATATCTTTGAATAAATTTAACTAAGAAAACAAAAGGCTTAGGCAAAATAACTTAAGACACTGAAGAAAGAAATTCAAAAACATAAAAGTAGAGACCTCGTGAGCTCAGGAGCTGATAGGATTAGTGCTGTGAAAATGGCCATTCTACCAAAAGAACAGCCTACAGATTCAGAGCAATCCGCCATCAAAATTCCAATGCAGTCAAATTGAAAACTAAGCTCACAAAGTTTGTATGGAACATAAAAGACACAGGAGAGCCCAAACAACCCATAGAATAAAGACACTGGAGGAGGCATCACCATCCCTAGTTGCAAGTTATGCTGCGGGATTTCAAGGCTGTCAAATAATCGGTTGTTGTTTTCATGGACCTGCTTTATAAGCTGGAGAAGCTGGGAGGTGTAGAAGGCCCCTGCACCTGCTGTTAACAACCCAGGTTTACATCTGGTCCCTACCCAGAAACCACAGCTTTCCTGAAACTGCGACAACATGTGAAACTCCCCATGTATCAAGAGCTAGGACTGGCCTGTCCCTGCTTCAGTCACATTGTTTGTGATTAATCTGATTACATTTTTATCTCTTCTTGGTTCAACTTTGGCAGGTCATATGAATTAAGAAATGCATCCATCTCTTTTAGATTTTTCCAATTTAGTGGAATAAGATGTTGAAGTGTACAGCCGGGCGTGGTGGCGCACGCCTTTAATCCCAGCACTCGGGAGGCAGAGGCAGGCAGATTTCTGAGTTCGAGGCCAGCCTGGTCTACAAAGTGAGTGCCAGGACAGCCAGGGCTACACAGAGAAACCCTGTCTCGAAAAACCAAAAAAAAAAAAAAAAAAAAAAAAAAAAAAAAAAAAAAAAAAAAGATGTTGAAGTGTGTCCTTACAGTAGACCCACCCTGACATCTCACTGGTACAATCTCACTTTTCAGCTCTGATTTTATGAATATGAGCCTTTTGTCTCTTTTATTTGGTTAATCTGGCTAAAAGTTTATCAATTCTGAATCTCCTACCAGCTTACAAGCAATTAGACCAAACCCCATTTAAAAAAAAAAAAAACTTGCTCCTTGCAACTCCCCAAGAAAAAAGCCCAAGCCCTAGTGGATATACCACTAGAGAATTTACTAGGCCTTTGGAGATCAAAAACCAATGAGTCTCAAAGAGAAGAAGAATTGATGTTTTCAGACACTTCTTATGGAGCTAGCACTACACTGATACCCAAAGCAGACAGAGACACAACAAAAAAGAAAGTTATAGATTCTCTATTTAAATATTAACCTCCATGGAGTGGACTAGTGTGTTCTCCTGTGTTTGCTTTTTCTTTTTGATAGGCTTCCCCAGAGAACACAGGCTAGGCTACCTTTATAGGTCTCTCTGTCTCAGGCTCCAGAGTGTAGGGATTGTTTTGTATTGTCTATTGTATTTCTTTACCTTGTTTTCTTTATATTCTGCCTTTAGTCAGTGAGCTCCCCTCCCTTGTGTTCACTGTTCCCTCTTCAATTCACTGTGCCTTGCTCTGTTTTTTCCTCCATTATCCTCATGCCAATTCTCCATTTATCCCTCAGCAAGTGACATCTTAGTGCATCACAGTGGCATCTATGTTCTTATATCATTCTACCTCCAAAACTTTGGAGGTTAAGATTCAATTGTTTCGACTAATACTGTATTTTCATAATGAGTACATTGATATTGCTTCTACAGCTAGTAATCTACTCTTAGAGTAGTACTTCAGACCAAGCTTGATACTCTGAGCATGTGGGTGGAAGATCTTACTGTTGAATTATACCAGAGAAAAATGACGTCTTAACAGTACTCTCACTTAGTCTCGCTGGAGCATTGCAATGGTAGAGTTTTATAAACCTAGTCAGTGACCTAATCCTATACGCACAAGTCCTGTCAATGCACACACTACAATTTGAGCTTCACCTTCTGCCTTGAGAGTAAGCAACAGAAGTAAGGGGTTATGGAATTTCCCTCCATGACTAAGGACAGCCTCTGATGCCAGGTGTGTGGCTGGAGTGACCCTGCATGGAGGCCTGAGAGGCTGTTGTGTGAGGTTGTGAAGGTGAAGCGCAAATTATAGTGTGTACCCTGTTGATATTTCATCTTCCTTCCTTTGGTCCATTATTTCCTCACTATGGTCCCTTTCCTCCACCATGGAATGAAAATGGCCATAAGTCTCAGAAAAAAACTTCAAACTTTGGACTTTTAAAGACTTTAAACTTTTAATTTTTAAACATTGCTGAAACTGTGATAGACTGTGTAATAAATGTATTTTGCATTATGTTATGGCTACAAGCCTATAAAGGACAGGGAGTATGGCTGCCAGACTCGTGTGTTTGAGTACTTGTCCCATAGGGAATGGCACTATAACTTAGGTGTTACCTTGTTGAAGTAGGTGTGGCCTTGTTGAAGAAAGTACGTTACTGTGGGGTGGGGCACAGGCTTTGAGGACTCCTGTACGAAAGCCACACTCAGGAGCCCAGTTCATTTGAACAATCACAATTGCCTGTTGAATATTGCTAAACACATGTGCTTTTCCTTACTCAGATGAGTGGAGAAGCTTAGGGAAGAAAGGTTTCTCATTATAATCCGGGCTTTCTTGTTGAGGTTTTGTCTTTTACTGTGTATTGTAATGCTAAATGTGCCTCCTATCCCCTGGGACCCTGCCCCTAAATTAATTCTGATTGGTGAATAAAGATGCCAACAGCCAATAGCTGGGCAGGAGAGATATAGGTGGGGTTGAGATTTCCAGGGCTTGGAGAGAGGACCACTAGGTGGGAGAAGCCACCATGTAATATTAGAAAATGAGCATATCATTCTTACAGTGCGGATATGAGGCATTAACCCACATACACACATACCAAGGCTTATATATTGATGACTTAATCTTTTATTTTTTAAGGCTTGTTTTATTTTAATGACTGATCCACGTGAGGCCACAGCCAGGCCGCTATGTACAGACACGAGGGAAGCTTTATTTCTTGGTCTCCTCCTCCTTGGACAGAGCGTTGATGATCTCTTCCTTCTTGGCCTGGAGGCGCTCCTCCCGGCGCTTTCGTGCTTCCTTGGTCTTAGACCTGCGAGCTTCAGCCTGGTCAGCCAGGAGCTTCTTGCCGGCCTTGTCTGCCTTCAGCTTGTGGATGTGCTCCACGAGGATGCGCTTGTTTTTGAACACATTCCCTTTGACCTCCAGGTACAGGCTGTGATACATATGGCGGTCAGTCTTCTTGGATTCCTGGTATCTCCTGAGAAGCTGGCGCAGGATCCTCGTCCTTCTCATCCAGGTCACCTTCTCGGGCATCCGAGCATTGGCAGTACCCTTCCTCTTCCCTAAGCCCATATGCCTGCCCTTTCGTCGGGCCAGAGTGTTTTTCCAGCAACGAGCCTGGGGATGGACAGTCGCAGGCTTGCTGATGATCAGTCCATCTTTGATCAGCTTCCTGATCTGCTGACGGGAGTTGGCATTGGCGATTTCATTAGTCTCACTGGGATCCAACTAGACCTTCTTCTCCAACCCCGCCCCCCGCCCCCCGCAACGGAGGACACTTGAGGCAAGCCTCTTCTGTAGCCTGAGCGCACTCATGGCTGTAGCCGCAGCAGCGAAAGGAAAGAGCTTGTCGATGACTTAATCTTGAACTGCTACTATTGGATTAATCCACTGATGGTTTTGTAAGATGAATAGACTGTTAAGTGGGTCCTTATTGGAGGAAGTAGTTCACTAGGGATATAGCTTGTGTTTCTCTATCTCTTATCAGTCTCATCACAGCATACAGCTATGGACCCAAACACACACTGTACTCTCTGATACCATGAGCCTAAATAAATATTCACTTTTGGGGGTTCAAATGTTTGTCACAGAGACGAAAATCTAAGTAGCACAATCACATATCCATCTCTGGCTTTGGCTTTCCTGTCTCCCTCTCATACTACTTAAGTACCCTTGTAATTGTACCTGGTCCTCTAGACCATCAAAAATTATCTATACTCCTCAAGGCCCAGTGTAGAAAATATACAATGTAGCCGTAATATATGCAGATAACATCTGCATAAATACTTTTACTACATAATAGTGTATTCACAAACCAGGAATAAGGACATTGATATCATTGAATGACCACTATTCTGTATCACATAGCCAGGATCTAAGCTCTGAAGAACATGCCATTATTTCTGATTGACAAGCCTTGGGATGGGATAAAGAACTGACAATAGAAATAACTTCCAAAACATCCTGTATCAGAGGCATTTCCAGTTTCAAGGGTATCAGCTCCAGTTAGACCTCTAGTGTCAAGACAAGGCTTGCCTTTTTCCCTGTCCTTGCCTGTTAAGAGCTACTTCACCAACTGAAGACTAAGAAGCTGTTTGGGTGGGATCCCTTGAAGTAGCTCAGGAATATGTATAAAATGGAACTGCACAGCCAAGAATAATCACACAATTGAGTTTCTGGGTTCATCTGTCCTCAGAGAAAAGCAGACTTGTTTTGAAGGTTTGTCTGCCCCACTGAAAGAGAGTTCTTTGAGGTTTTCTATGTGGGCTCCTCCCAGTCTGCTCCTGAAAGGCCATCACTCTGTTTCTAACCAATGATGTAATAGGTGTTAACAATAATTGAGGGTACAACCCATGGTCAGCTGGCTCTGCTGTTTCTCAGCCTATGGTGGAAGGCATGGAAGGGCAGAGATGTGTGTTGTGGAAGCTGGCTATTTGATGATGTAATGGCTGAGGCCCACATCGGGAATCTGAGTGTGAAGATGATAAAGCTGATGGAGAGATAGGCCCAGTTACAGATCTTGTCTTGTACTGCCTTTTGCAGGCTGATAATTACTGCTACCGAGAGTCAGTAGTCCTTCACCTTCCACTGGGTATCCATGTTCAGGTGTCTTTTCTCCTCATGAGGAACAAGTGGCATCAATTTGGAGTCACCTTATTAGTACTCCCCATTGACTCACTGGAGACAGCCAGTGTTTGGTCTTTGCTCCATCCCTCATAATACTGCAAATGTGACATGAAGACATAACATGTCTCAGTCAGGAGAGAAGTACAAGTGTTATCCACAGCAGACACAAGCTCCGGGTGAAGGTGAGGGGCAAGGAACAGGGGGGTGGGGGGGTGGATTGTAAATGATCACCAGCCAGTCCTTAGGCTGAAACTTGGCAATGATCACAAGCCCATGTACTCTATCAGCAGGCCCTTGTGTAACCTATGCACTTTGTTTCTAGGTTCCTGATTTCTCACCCTCTAATATAAAAACAAGCACTCACTAGGGAGTTTGAATGTCCCAGAGAGCTTAGATTATCTACTGCTTAACCTCTCTTAAACCTCAAAATATGAAGGTTGGTACTTTTCATCCCTATTTTACAGGGGATAGAAAATATTGTTAAGAGATAACTAAAAAAAGGCAAGAAAAGTGATAGCCAGGTGCTGAAGGGCCAGAAAAACAAGCAGGCAAAGATGAATTGAAAGTTTATAACCTATGCAATGTATACGTTTGTGACTATTACAAACCTGAAGGTCAAAGACTATTTAGTTTATAGTGTTCATATAATGTTTAGAATATTGAAAGAATGCAGGAAGTCTATAAAATGTTGATTCAATAAAAATATGAATAAATATGTATGGTGTTCTTTGCAGGAAAGAATTGAAACAGTGGTGGCTTGACTTTATCATGGACTGCCTAGTGTCTGAATATGTATATCTCTGCATGCTATTAAAACTCAAAGCTGGGACCAGCACCAGGGTAGCTAGAGCGCAGGGTTGGCTGACACCCGCCAGCTACCCACGACCCCCGCCACAGGATTTTGAGACTGCTGGTGAGTGGAACACAGCTTCTGCTCCAGTCCAATCACGCGGGACCTGAGACTGCTTTGGTTGGGGAGGCAGAAATCCGGCCTGAGTAGGGCCACAAGCCTCTTCCAGTCAGAACAGCACCGGGGTAGCTAGGGCGCAGGGTCGGCTGACACTCGCCAGCTACCCACAACACCCGCCACAGGATCTTGAGACTTCTGGTGAGTGGAACACGGCTTCTGCTCCAATCCAATTGCCCACGGGACCTGAGACTGCATTAGTTAGGGAAGCAGAAAACCGGCCTGAGTAGGGCCACAGGCCTCTTCCGGCCGGACCAGCACCAGAGTAGCTAGAGCGCAGTGTCTGCTGACACCCGGCAGCTACCCACGACACCTGCCACAGGATTTTGAGACTTCGGGTGAATGGAACACAGAGTCTGCTCCAATCTTTAAACAGTGACAACGATAACAACTAACCCCAGAGATTACCAGATGGCGAAAGGTAAACGTAATAATCTTACTAACAGAAACCAAGACCACTCACCATCATCAGAACCCAGCACTCCAACTTCGCCCAGTCCAGGGCACCCCAACACACCGGAAAAGCTAGACACGGATCTAAAAGCATATCTCATGATGATGGTAGAGAACATTAAGAAGGACTTTAATAACACACTTAAAGAAATACAAAGGAACACTGGTAAACAGGTAGAAGACATTAAAGAGGAAGCACAAAAATCCCTTAAAGAATTGCAGGAGAACACTGCTAAAGAGTTACAAATCCTTAAAGAAAAACAGGAGAACACAATCAAACAGGTAGAAGTCCTTAAAGAAAAACAGGAAAACACATCCAAACAGATGATGGAAATGAACAAAACCATACTAGACCTAAAAAGGGAAGAAGACACAATAAAGAAAACCCAAAATGAGGCAACACTGGAGATAGAAACCCAAGGAAAGAAATCTGCGACCATAGATAAGAGCATCAGCAACAGAATACAAGAGATGGAAGAGAGAATCTCAGGTGCAGAAGATTCCATAGAGAACATCAGCACAACAATCAAGGAAAATGTAAAACGCAAAAAGATCCTAACTCAAAACATCCAAGAAATACAGGACACAATGAGAAGACCAAACCTACGGATAATAGGAGTGGATGAGAATGAAGATTTTCAACTCAAAGGACCAGCAAACATCTTCAACAAAATTATAGAAGAAAACTTCCCAAATCTAAAGAAAGAGATGCCCATGAACATACAAGAAGCCTACAGAACTCCAAATAGACTGGACAAGAAAAGAAATACCTCCTGACACATAATAATCAGAACAACAAATGCTCTAAATAAAGATAGAATACTAAAAGCAGTAAGAGAAAAAGGCCAAGTAACATATAAATGCAAGCCTATCAGAATTACACCAGATTTTTCACCAGAGACTATGAAAGCCAGAAGATCCTGGACAGATGTTATACAGACACTAAAAGAACACAAATTCCAGCCCAGGCTACTATACCCAGCCAAACTCTCAATTAACATAGATGGAGAAACCAAAGTATTCCACGACAAAACCAAATTCACACATTATATCTCCACGAATCCAGCCCTTCAAAGGATAATAACAGGAAAAAAACAATACAAGGACAGGAACCATGCCCTAGAAACAACAAGAAGGTAATCCCTCAACAAACCTAAAAGAAGACAGCCACAAGAAAAGAATGCCAACTTTAACAACAAAAATAACAGGAAACAACAATTACTTTTCCTTAATATCTCTTAATATCAATGGACTCAACTCCCCGATAAAAAGACATAGACTAACAAACTGGCTACACAAACAAGACCCAACATTTTGCTGCTTACAGGAAACTCATCTCAGAGAAAAAGATAGACACTACCTCAGAATGAAAGGCTGGAAAACAATTTTCCAAGCAAATGGTATGAAGAAACAAGCTGGAGTAGCCATTCTAATATCTGATAAGATTGACTTCCAACCCAAAGTCATCAAAAAAGACAGGGAGGGGCACTTCATACTAATCAAAGGTAAAATCCTCCAAGAGGAACTATCAATCCTGAATATCTATGCTCCAAATACAAAGGCAGCCACATTCATTAAAGAAACTTTAGTAAATCTCAAAGCACACATTGCACCTCATACAATAATAGTGGGAGACTTCAACACACCACTTTCACCAATGGACAGATCATGGAAACAGAAACTAAACAGGGACAAAGTGAAACTAACAGAAGTTATGAATCAAATGGATCTGGCAGATATCTACAGAACATTCTATCCTAAAACAAAAGGATATACCTTCTTCTCAGCACCTCATGGTACCTTCTCCAAAATTGACCACATAATTGGTCACAAAACAGGCCTCAACAGATACAAAAATATTGAAATTGTCCCATGCATCCTATCAGATCACCATGGACTAAGGCTGATCTTCAATAACAAAATAAATAATAGAAAGCCAACATTCACGTGGAAACTGAACGACACTCTTCTCAATGAAACCTTGGTCAAGGAAGGAATAAAGAAAGAAATTAAGGACTTTTTAGAGTTCAATGAAAATGAAGCCACAACATACCCAAACTTATGGGACGCAATGAAAGCATTTCTAAGAGGAAAACTCATAACTCTGAGTGCCTCCAAAAAGAAACTAGAGAGAGCACACATTAGCAACTTGACAACACACCTAAAAGCACTAGAACAAAAGGAAGCAAACTCACCCAAGAGGAGTAGACGGCAGGAAATAATCAAACTCAGGGGCACAATCAACCAAGTGGAAACAAGAAGAACTATTCAAAGAATCAACCAATCAAGGAGCTGGTTCTTTGAGAAAATCAACCAACAAGATAGATAAACCTTTAGCCAGACTCACTAGAAGGCACATGGAAAGCACCCTAATTAACAAAATCAGAAATGAGAAAGGAGACATAACAACAGATCCTGAAGACATCCAAAATACCATCAGATCCTTCTACCAAAGGCTATACTCAACAAAACTGGAGAACCTGGATGTAATGGAGAAGTTCCTAGACAGATACCAGGTACCAAAGTTGAATCAAGATCAGGTTAATGATCTAAATAGCCCTATATCCCCCAAAGAAATAGAAGCAGTCATTAATAGGTCCCAACCAAGAAAAGCCCAGGACCAGATGGGTTTAGTGCAGAGTTCTATCAGACCTTCAAAGAAGAACTAATCCCAGTTCTTCACAAACTATTCCACAAAATAGAAACAGAAGGTACTCTACCCAACTCATTCTATGAAGCCACAATTACTCTGATACCTAAACCACAAAAAGACCCAACAAAGATAGAAAACTTCAGACCAATATCCCTTATGAATATTGATGCAAAAATCCTCAATAAAGTTCTTGCTAACCGAATCCAAGAACACATCAAAACAATCATCCATCCTGACCAAGTAGGGTTTCATCCCAGGGATGCAGGGATGATTCAATATACGGAAATCCATCAACGTAATCCAGTATATAAACAAACTCAAAGACAAAAACCACATGGTCATCTCGTTAGATGCGGAAAAAGCATTTGACAAGATCCAACACCCATTCATGATAAAAGTCTTGGAAAGATCAGGAATTCAAGGCCCATACCTAAACATGATAAAAGCAATCTACAGCAAACCAGTAGCCAACGTCAAAGTAAATGGTGAGAAGCTTGAAGCAATCCCTCTAAAATCAGGGACTAGACAAGGCTGTCCACTTTCTCCATACCTATTCAACATTGTACTTGAAGTCCTAGCCAGAGCAATTCGACAACAAAAGGAGATCAAAGGGATACAAATTGGAAAAGATGAAGTCAAAATATCACTTTTTGCAGATGATATGATAGTATATATAAGTGACCCTAAAAATTCCACCAGAGAACTCCTAAACCTGATAAACAGCTTCGGTGAAGTAGCTGGATATAAAATTAACTCAAACAAATCAATGGCCTTTCTCTACACAAAGAATAAACAGGCTGAGAAAGAAATTAGGGAAACAACACCCTTCTCAATAGTCACAAATAATATAAAATATCTTGGCGTGACTCTAACTAAGGAAGTGAAAGATCTGTATAATAAAAACTTCAAGTCTCTGAGGAAAGAAATTATAGAAGATCTCAGAAGATGGAAAAATCTCCCATGCTCATGGATTGGCAGGATCAACATTGTAAAAATGACTATCTTGCCAAAAGCAATCTACAGATTCAATACAATCCCTTCAAAATTCCAACTCAATTCTTCAACGAATTAGAAAGTGCAATCTGCAAATACATCTGGAATAACAAAAAACCTAGAATAGCAAAAATTCTCCTCAAGGATAAAAGAACCTCTGGTGGAATCACCATGCCGGACCTAAAGCTTTACTATAGAGCAATTGTGATAAAAACTTCATGGTACTGGTATAGTGACAGACAAATAGACCAATGGAATAGAATTGAAGACCCAGAAATGAACCCACACCCCTATGGTCACTTGATCTTCGACAAGAGTGCTAAAAACATCCAGTGGAAGAAAGACAGCATTTTCAACAAATGGTGCTGGCATAACTGGTTATTAACATGTAGAAGAATGCGAATCGATCCATTCCTATCTCCTTGTACTAAGGTCAAGTCTAAGTGGATCAAGGAACTTCACATAAAACCAGAGACACTGAAACTTATAGAGGAGAAAGTGGGGAAAAGCCTTGAAGATATGGGCACAGGGGAAAAATTCTTGAATAGAACAGCAATGGCTTGTGCTGCAAGATCGAGAATTGACAAGTGGGACCTCATGAAACTGCAAAGCTTCTGCAAGGCAAAAGACACCATCAATAAGACAAAAAAACCACCAACAGATTGGGAAAGGATCTTTACCTATCCTAAATCAGATAAGGGACTAATATCCAATATATATAAAGAACTCAAGAAGGTGGACTCCAGAAAGTCAAATAACCCCATTAAAAAATGGGGCTCAGAAATGAACAAAGAATTCTCACCTGAAGAATACCGAATGGCAGAGAAGCACCTGAAAAAATGTTCAACATCCTTAATCATCAGGGAAATGCAAATCAAAACAACCCTGAGATTCCACCTCACACAAGTCAGAATGTCTAAGATCAAAAATTCAGGTGACAGCAGATGCTGGCAAGGATGTGGAGAAAGAGGAACACTCCTCCATTGTTGGTGGGATTGCAAGCTTGTACAACCACTCTGGAAATCTGTCTGGCGGTTCCTCAGAAAATTGGACATAGTACTACTGGAGGATCCAGCAATACCTCTCCTGGGCATATATCCAGAAGATGTCCCAACCGGTAAGAAGGACACATGCTCCACTATGTTCATAGCAGTCCTATTTATAATAGCCAGAAGCTGGAAAGAACCCAGATGTCCCTCAACAGAGGAATGGATACAGAAATTATGGTACATTTACACAATGGAGTACTACTCAGCTATTAAAAAGAATGAATTTATGAAATTCCTAGCCAAATGGATGGACCTGGAGGGCATCATCTTGAGTGAGGTAACACAATCACAAAGGAACTCACACAACATGTATTCACTGATAAGTGGATATTAGCCCAAAACTTAGGATACCCAAGATATAAGATACAATTTGCTAAATGCATGAAACTCAAGAAGAATGAAGACCAAAATGTGGACACTGTGCCCCTTCTTAGAATTGGGAACAAATACCCATGGAAGGAGTTACAGAGACAAAGTTTTGAGCTGTGATGAAAGGATGGACCATCTAGAGACTGCCGTTTCCAGGGATCCATCCCATAATCAGCTTCTAAACGCTGACACCATTGCACACACTAGCAAGATTTTGCTGAAAGGACCCAAATATAGCTGTCTCTTGTGAGACTATGCAGGGGCCTAGCAAACACAGGAGTGGATGCTCACAGTCAGCTATTGGATGTATCACAGGGCTCCCAATGGAGAAACTAGAGAAAGTACCCAAGGAGCTAAAGGGATCTGCAACCCTATAGTTGGAACAACATGATGAACTAACCAGTACCCCGGAGCTCTTGTCTCTAGCTGCATATGTATCGAAAGATGGCCTAGTCGGCCATCAATGGAAAGAGAGGCCCATTGGACTTGCAAACTTTATATGCCCCAATATAGGGGAATGCCAGGGCCAAAAGAATGGGAATGGGTGGGTAGGGAAGTGGGGGGCCCTATGGGGGACTTTTGGGATAGCATTGGTAATGTAATTGAGGAAAATATGTAATAAAAAATATTAAAAATTAAAAAAAAAACTCAAAGCTATGTCAGTATGTGGAAGATGAATTTCAGGATTGTGCGATACCCTTATTTGCTTCTAGTGTGGCCACAATGAGCAAACGTTTTCATTATTCATCACATTGATTGGCAGAATGAGGAGACAGTCAATGCTAACTTGTTGGAATGTCAGAGCCCAGACTTTTACCCTAAAACCTCAGGTCATGTAATGCAACTTATCATAGTTGTTGCATTGTTAAATATGGTAAATAAATAATAAAGCCTCTGATATAGGATTTGGCTTGTATGGCACCTGAAATAATGTGACTGGACATGTGCATTGCAGGTGGGCCTACTTTTACTAAAGCATCCGAAGCAGGTGCGCCTGACCCACCCACCAGCTGTATTCTCTCTGTCATTTCTCCACAGCTAAACACAGGCTTGCGAGTGAAGGGAAAGGGCTTCCTAAAGTGGATGTTCCTGAATATGAAGGAGAGGGGACTGAAAGGCTCTGAAATAAGCAAACATCAATACAAACAATGCCAACCCAATCATTCAGTGGCCTTGTTGCTGGCTTCACATCCCTGGCCTTCATCTCCCTCATGTGTAAAACAGAGCAGCAATAGTGACTGTCCAGTATTATTCTAAGAAGTGAAGGAGTTAGTGAAATACACCATGCTATGTTCTGATGAAAAAGGTTGGCATGTTATTTTTGTCTGACTCTTAATGCCTTTGAGCTTTTCCTCTGTCCAGTCTGCTCTCCTCTGTCCAGTCTGCTCTTGTACTCACTTGTTATATCTAAGAGCACGCCATGCACCAGGGTAAATTCAGGAACTACCATAGAAAGCCAGATAAATATGTTCTCGTCTAACACAGTTAATGTGGGTGACAGTGAAAGCATGTTCTGAGCATTTACCGTAGATAAGATTCACTCCACATGGTTACATACCTTTAGTGTTTGCACAGTAAACAAGGATTCACACCAAATATTTACATACCTTGAATGTTTGCACACTATAATGGTTCTGACAGGAGAGGAGATAATGTAAACAGATGATTGAACCCTGTGACAATCAAACTATCAAAAAACATGGACACCAAAGAATAAATTTCTCCATGCTGGGATAAGGAAAAGATCGAACCCCCGTGCCTTCTGGAGGAAGTCTCATCTCACAGAAGAAAGCTCACACATATTTGACAATTTTTCAGACTACCCTACAACAGAGACTGGAGTCTAGACAATGATGGCCCAATGATGGACAGGGATCCTCGGTTGTGCATACCTTCTGTCCTTTACTACTTAAACCTCATGTCAGAATCTAAAAAATGGGCTTGCTTGAAAATCAGGGGTCATAGTGGAAACTGACCAAGGTCACAATGCTATGTGGCCTCCCCAGAGAGAAACCTGAGCACTCTGTGTGTAGGAAGCCTCTGATTAATCACAAAGAGATTGAAAGGATCATGGCTTCCTCTGGGCTCTGCTGGGGTGTTCAGCTGTGTTCCCCTTAGAAATGATGCTGCCAAGCAGTCTCCCAGCCTGAGATTCAGGAAAGACACTCAGCACTGAACAAGTCAGAAAAATAAGAAATTCCTTTGCTAGATCAAAGTGGTGGCAAATCTAATTGAATGCTGTAAGCAGCATGATTGCTTGTGAGTCACTGGGGATGAATGGCTCCACTTGTCTTCATTTCAAAAGCATGCCTTCTTGACTGCAACACAGCCCTAGAGAATAGCCATCCTCTTCCCAGAAAATTAGCCAAAAAGTAATTTCCAAAGTACTTCCTGCCATCCTCTAACAGATCATCCAAGCAAACGAAATTAAATCCCACCTTTCTTGAAGGTGAGTCTTTTTTTTTAATATGCGAACTATAGGCCAATCTCATTTTGGATCCCTAACTGTTGAGTCTATTGATCTTGGTGAGCATAGAAATGATTGTTTTTTTGGAAAGGCTAGACAGAGGAAAATGTCCATGCAATCACAAGTAATATCACTAAAGAAGCACAATAGAGATGTAATGAGTTGAACATAGCAGTAATAAAGCAGCAGCTGAGAAGCATTTGAAAGCTTGGGATGTGTGTGTATACACATATTTGTGCAAGCATGAGGGATAGGGCAAGGAGGGAGAGAGGCAGAGACAGGAGGATTTATCCCAAACACTTCAGTTGAGGTCTCCTGGACTAACAATTACCCGAACCCATAAGGCTATTACCTTAGATAGAAAGAATCTGATTCAGTATCTAACTGTTCCTTCTACAAAGGAAGAGATTTTATCATTCCTAGAAATACCTAGTTTTTTAAGTTCATGGCTTCCTTCCTTTTCCCTCCTTTCTTGTCCCTTATATGAAGCAGTGTTAGGGTCCACCCACAAACCTATTCTCAAACCTATTACCAAGCCCTTTCAAACGCTCCACCAGGCTCTCGTTATGGCCCCAGCTTTACATCTCTCTAATGTGACTCATCCTTTTTCCCTCGACATAACTGAAAAAGAGGGATTTGCCCTTGGAGTCTTAGGTCATCAACTGGGCCCCTCTTTTGCATCTGTAGCATACTTGTCAAAAAAACTAGATCTAACAATCCAGGAATGGGCATATTGTATCCATACCTTTGCAGCCACTGAACTCCTTATTGGAGACTCAAAAAAACCTAAACTTTGGATATCCTATAACTGTCTTCTCTTCTCATAACCTGTCACAGCTCCTAAAGGCTTATAGACTCTACCTCCCTCCAGGATTCTTTCTCTTCAGGTAACGCTATTTTTTTTTTTTTGCTTTTTATTAGGCATTTTCCTCATTTACATTTCCAATGCTATCCCAAAAGTCCCCCATACCCTCCCACCCACTCCCCTACCCACCCACTCCCACTTTTTGGCCCTGGCGTTCCCCTGTACTGGGGCATATAAAGTTTGCATGTCCAATGGACCTCTCTTTCCAGTGATGGCCGACTTTTGATACATATGCAGCTAGAGTCAAGAGCTCCGGGGTACTGGTTAGTTCATGAAGTTGCACCTACAGGGTTGCAGATCTCTTTAGCTCCTTCGATACTTTCTCTAGCTCCTCCGTTGGGGGCCCTGTGATCCATCCAATAGCTGACTGTGAGCATCCACTTATGTGTTTGCTAGGCCCCGGCCTAGTCTCACAAGAGACAGCTATATCAGGGTCCTTTCAGCCAACACTTGCTAGTGTATGCAATGGTGTCATCGTTTGGACGCTAATTATGGGATGGATCCCTGGATATGGCAGTCTCTAGATGGTCCATCCTTTTGTCTCAGCTCCAAACTGTGTCTCTGTAACTCCCTCCATGGGTGATTGTTTCCAATTCTAAGAAGGGGCAAAGTGTCCACACTTTGGTCTTCGTTCTTCTTCAGTTTCATGTATTTTGCAAATTGTATCTTATATCTCGCTATACTAAGTTTCTGGGCTAATATCCACTTATCAGTGAGTACATATCATTTGAGTTCTTTTGTGATTGTGTTACCTCACTCAGGATGATGCCCTTCAGGTCCAACCATTTGCCTAGGAATTTCATAAATTCATTCTTTTTAATAGCTGAGTAGTACTCCATTGTGTAAATGTACCACATTTTTTGTATCCATTCCTCTGTTGAGGGGCATATGGGTTCTTTCCAGCTTCTGGCTATTATAAATAAGACTGCTATGAACATAGTGGACCATGTGTCCTTCTTACTGGTTGGGACATCTTCTGGATATATGCCCAGAAGAGGTATTGCGGGGTCCTCTGGTAGTACTATGTCCAATTTTCTGAGGAACCGCCAGACTGATTTCCAGAGTGGTTGTACCAGCTTGCAATCCCACAAACAATGGAGGAGTGTTCCTCTTTCTCCACATCCTCGCCAGCATCTGCTGTCACTCTTCAGGTAACTCTTAACAGAAGATGCCACACTCACTTTCCAATCATGTCTGCCTCTTAATATTTCCAACCTTTTTCCTTGACCAAATACTGGCCACTTGCTTTCTCACTCCTGCACTGAAACTTTAGAGGAACTATTACCTCATCCTTCACACATATAGGAGGGCAAATTGCCTCAGGCCATCTATACCTGGTATACAGATGGCAGCTCCTTTTTCAATGAAGGGGGCAGAAGAGCCAGCTATACCATCATATCAGACACCAAAGTGGTGGAAGCACAGCCCCTTCCTGCTCATACCACCAATCAACATGCTTAACTAATAGCCCTTACCCATGCCTTTCAACTGGCACAGGGAAAATCCATCAACATCTACACAGATTCCAAATATGCTTTCAATATCTTCCTGTCCCATGCTGCTATATGGAATGAGCATAGATTACTTACCACAAAAGGAGGGTCATAACTAGTGCAAACCAAATTATGGCCATGCTAAAGGCCTCCCATCTCCCCATAGCTTTTGGGATTGTCCACTGTAGATATCACCAGATGGATGACTCTATTGTCTCCAAGAGAAACAACAGAGCGACAAGGCAGCTAGAGCTGTGGCCCTTAGGGGTCTAGACTTGTCTCATCCTCCCCAGAACATTCTTATACTATAACCTACATTTGTACCTTCATGCCCTGATACCCACCAAACTCTGTCCTATCTTCACCAACTCTTTCATCCTAACAGCCAACCATTGTCTTCTTTTGTCAAGACCCACCTACAGCCTACTCTTGAGGACTTATGCTTTTTAAAATATATCACTGCTTCTTGCAAAATCTGTCAGATGTCTGACTCCAACTCATGGTGTCGTAGCACCTCTTTTCCTACCCATCAGGCTAGATGTTCCCTTCTTGGAACTGACTGGCAACTTGACTTTACCCACATACCCACTGTCAGATGTGCCAAGTACCTCCTAGTCTCAGTGGACACCTTCTTGGGGTGGGTGGAGGCATTTCCCACAAATAACAAAAGGGCTCAGATGGTCTCTGATCTCCTCTTCTGAGAGATTATTCCCAGGTTTGGTGTCCCAGCCTCTCTCCAATCAGACAAGAGTCCAGAGTTTACTTCCCAAGTTTCTCAAATTCTATATAAAGCCCTAGACATCCCCTGGCATTTTCATATTCCCTACCCCCCCCCCCCACAATCTTCAGGTAAGGTAGAAATAACTAACCACTCTTTAAAAACCACTCTTGCTAAGCTGTCACAGGAACTTCACCTTGATTGAGTAAAACTCCTACCTCTGGCTCTTTTCAGGCTATGAGCTGGCATCAAGCAACCTCTCCTCATCTTGCCCTTTGAACTCATATATAGATATCCAGTCCTAACTCCTGGTCTTTCACTAAATGGTCTCCCCTCCAGACCATTGGCCCTTACCCCTTTCTCCTAAATGGCAGGGCCCTTTTAAGGTAATCCTCATGACCCCTACAGCTGCTAAATTTGAGGGACTCTCTCATTTGGGTCCCTCTGTCTCACCTCAAACCTTTCATTTCTTCACCAAAAAATGACTCTTCTTCATACACATCAACCCTACCTGTTAAACTCCAGAGGACATCAAGACCACTACCTTGTTCCCCCAGAAAATAAGACTCCACTCTGGAAGCTGTGTTTGACCTCACCAGATTAGACATGGGTTTCTTATATCCCCCCTGATGTTCATTTCCATCCAGGGTAGCCCTTACCTTTACAGATTCGAGGTCCAAGAAACCCCCACAGAAAACAGTCTTTCCAAATAGGGTCAGGAAACTGTTCCATACCCAGATGCCAGGAACCGATCCAAATTGCTGTCATCCCTGTATCTATTATCCCATCTTAATATTATGATCCCTATACTTGCTTTCTCTTTGATCAGACAAGAGATTATTGTAGGAAATGGCCAGACAAATATGGGGGCTACCCATATTGGTCTTATCAGATACAATGCTAGGATCACAGACCAATCATTTCTTCTATCAACACCACAAGACACTCTTTTTCTACATACAAGACTCATGGGATTCCAGGTGGGAGACAGGAGTTGTTGGTAAGCTCTACCATAAAATCCAACTACGGTCCCCAGTAGGTACCATCCATATCCAGAGAAAATATGTCTCAATTGCCCAACCCCTGGATATTGGAAAAGTAGGAGAGAGAATAAACACTCCTCCGAGGTCCTTACCTCTTTGATATCACCCCTCATAAATGGCACTAACTTGTCATTTGCCTTTTGCTTCAGACCTTGACCTCAGAATACCAACTCCTTAATGTCACCAGGCCTATATGCTTTAAAGATTGCTGGTTATGTGTACCCCCTGGAATTAACTCGCAATTGTCACTTACAGCATCTCCAGTGATACTGCCAAGTAACCTAACCTCACCCTTTGTCAGCTGCCCTGACTCCGATGTTGCCATGACTCTTTATCTTACCTCTATCCCTCTCTTTGGCATGGCAAACTGTTTTAAGACCTCCATGACATGTTCTATAGGAATGCTAAGTTCCCTAGACTGCAACAGAACCATACCCTCGATATCATCTCTGCCACAATGCCCTGCAGTCTAGAACACAACAATTCTCTGTGGCACTCAGGCATATCATCGCCTACCTACCAGCTGGTCAGGAGTTTGCACTTTGGTACTCCTTTTCCTTGAACTAGGAGTAATCCGGGGAAATGAGCCCCTGCAAATCCCAGTTGTAGATATGATAGTTGTTCAGCATAAGAGGTCACTTGCTGTTCAGGTCATGCCACTCTTGGTCATTACGGGAATAGCCATAGGTGCTGGTACTGGAATTTCAGGGATAACTACTTCCATGACCCATTATTATGCATTCACTTCCCAGTTTAAAAGCAATCTTCAAGAAATGACTGAAACTGTGCTTGCTATCCAGAAACAGATCGATTCTTTGGCAGCTGTGGTGCTTCTGAACCGATGGGGGCTAAATGTCCTGACAGCTAAAGAAGGTGGTCTTTGCCTGTTCCTCCAAGAAGAATGCTGTTTCTATGTCAACCAATCCAGGATAGTGAGTGATGTGTTAGAGTAGCAGGTAGCACCAAGCAGCATGCTAGACCAAAGTGGTTCGACATGAAGAGGTTCTATTGAAAGGGAGAGACGAAGGAGTGGCAGAGAGAAAAGAAAGAGCGAGCAGAGCAAGGAGGGGGCATTCTCCTTATTTATAAGGAAAATGGGGGAACACAAGTAAGGGTGGGAGGTAAGTCAAATGGGTTCTGGGATATGGTGGCTGTTGGCTTGGCAAATGGTCTTCAGGTCTCAGGTCAGGCCGCAGGCCTTGTTGCCTCATAGCTTTGGAATGCCCTCATGCCAACAGTGAGAATAAAATCCAGGAGGTAGAGTCAGATATAAAGAATTCCAGGTCATGGAAACAGAAACTAAACAGGGACACAGTGAAACTAAGAGAAATTATGAATCAAATGGATCTGGCAGATATCTACAGAACATTCTATCCTAAAACAAAAGGATATACCTTCTTCTCAGCACCTCATGGTACCTTCTCCAAAATTGACCACATAATTGGTCACAAAGCAGGCCTCAACAGATACAAAAATATTGAAATTGTCCCATGCATCCTATCAGATCACCATGGACTAAGGCTGATCTTCAATAACAAAATAAATAATAGAAAGCCAACCTTCACGTGGAAACTGAACAACACTCTTCTCAATGATAACTTGGTCAAGGAAGGAATAAAGAAAGAAATTAAGGACTTTTTAGAGTTCAATGAAAATGAAGCCACAACATACCCAAACTTATGGGACGCAATGAAAGCATTTCTAAGAGGAAAACTCATAGCTCTGAGTGCCTCCAAAAGGAAACTAGAGAGAGCACACATTAGCAGCTTGACAACACACCTAAAAGCACTAGAACAAAAGGAAGCAAATTCACCCAAGAGGAGTAGATGGCAGGAAATAATCAAACTCAGGGGTGAAATCAACCAAGTGGAAACAAGAAAAACTATTCAAAGAATCAACCAATCAAGGAGCTGGTTCTTTGAGAAAATCAACAAAATAGATAAACCCTTAGCCAGACTCACTAGAGGGCACAGGGAAAGCATCCTAATTAACAAAATCAGAAATGAAAAAGGAGACATACCAACAGATCCTGAAGACATCCAAAACACCATCAGATCCTTCTACCAAAGGCTATACTCAACAAAACTGGAGAACCTGGATGAAATGGAGAAGTTCCTAGACAGATACCAGGTACCAAAGTTGAATCAAGATCAGGTTAATGATCTAAACAGCCCTATATCCCCCAAAGAAATAGAAGCAGTCATTAATAGTCTCCCAACTAAAAAAAGCCCAGGACCAGATGGGTTTAGTGCAGAGTTCTATCAGACCTTCAAAGAAGATCTAATCCCAGTTCTTCACAAACTATTCCACAAAATAGAAACAGACAGTACTCTACCCAACTCATTCTATGAAGCCACAATTACTCTGATACCTAAACCACAAAAAGACCCAACAAAGATAGAAAACTTCAGACCAATATCCCTTATGAATATTGATGCAAAAATCCTCAATAAAGTTCTTGCTAACCGAATCCAAGAACACATCAAAACAATCATCCATCCTGACCAAGTAGGTTTCATCCCAGGGATGCAGGGATGGTTCAATATACGGAAATCCATCAACGTAATCCAGTATATAAACAAACTCAAAGACAAAAACCACATGGTCATCTCGTTAGATGCGGAAAAAGCATTTGACAAGATCCAACACCCATTCATGATAAAAGTCTTGGAAAGATCAGGAATTCAAGGCCCATACCTAAACATGATAAAAGCAATCTACAGCAAACCAGTAGCCAACATCAAAGTAAATGGTGAGAAGCTTGAAGCAATCCCTCTAAAATCAGGGACTAGACAAGGCTGTCCACTTTCTCCATACCTATTCAACATTGTACTTGAAGTCCTAGCCAGAGCAATTCGACAACAAAAGGAGATCAAAGGGATACAAATTGGAAAAGATGAAGTCAAAATATCACTTTTTGCAGATGATATGATAGTATATATAAGTGACCCTAAAAATTCCACCAGAGAACTCCTAAACCTGATAAACAGCTTCGGTGAAGTAGCTGGATATAAAATTAACTCAAACAAATCAATGGCCTTTCTCTACACAAAGAATAAACAGGCTGAGAAAGAAATTAGGGAAACAACACCCTTCTCAATAGTCACAAATAATATAAAATACCTTGGCATGACTCTAACTAAGGAAGTGAAAGATCTGTATAATAAAAACTTCAAGTCTCTGAAGAAAGAAATTATAGAAGATCTCAGAAGATGGAAAGATCTCCCATGCTCATGGATTGGCAGGATCAACACTGTAAAAATGGCTATCTTGCCAAAAGCAATCTACAGATTCAATGCAATCCCCATCAAAATTCCAAATCAATTCTTCAACGAATTAGAAAGTGCAATCTGCAAATTCATCTGGAATAACAAAAAACCTAGGATAGCAAAAACTCTTCTCAAGGATAAAAGAACCTCTGGTGGAATCACCATGCCGGACCTAAAGCTCTACTACAGAGCAATTGTGATAAAAACTGCATGGTACTGGTATAGTGACAGACAAATAGACCAATGGAATAGAATTGAAGACCCAGAAATGAACCCACACACCTATGGTCACTTGATCTTCGACAAGGGAGCTAAAAACATCCAGTGGAAGAAAGACAGCATTTTCAACAAATGGTGCTGGCACAACTGGTTGTTAACATGTAGAAGAATGCAAATCGATCCATTCCTATCTCCTTGTACTAAGGTCAAGTCTAAGTGGATCAAGGAACTTCACATAAAACCAGAGACACTGAAACTTATAGAGGAGAAAGTGGGGAAAAGCCTTGAAGATATGGGCACAGGGGAAAAATTCCTGAATAGAACAGTAATGGCTTGTGCTGTAAGATCGAGAATTGACAAGTGGGACCTCATGAAACTGCAAAGCTTCTGCAAGGCTAAAGACACCATCAATAAGACAAAAAAACCACCAACAGATTGGGAAAGGATCTTCACCTATCCTAAATCAGATAAGGGACTAATATCCAATATATATAAAGAACTCAAGAAGGTGGACTCCAGAAAGTCAAATAACCCCATTAAAAAATGGGGCTCAGAACTGAACAAAGAATTCTCACCTGAGGAATACCGAATGGCAGAGAAGCACATGAAAAAATGTTCAACATCCTTAATCATCAGGGAAATGCAAATCAAAACAACCCTGAGATTCCACCTCACACCAGTCAGAATGGCTAAGATCAAAAATTCAGGTGGCAGCAGATGCTGGCGAGGATGTGGAGAAAGAGGACCACTCCTCCATTGTTGGTGGGATTGCAAGCTTGTACAACCACTCTGGAAATCAGTCTGGTGGTTCCTCAGAAAATTGGACATAGTACTACCGGAGGATCCAGCAATACCTCTCCTGGGCATATATCCAGAAGATGTCCCAACCGGTAAAAAGGACACATGCTCCACTATGTTCATAGCAGCCCTATTTATAATAGCCAGAAGCTGGAAAGAACCCAGATGTCCCTCAACAGAGGAATGGATACAGAAATTATGGTACATTTACACAATGGAGTACTACTCAGCTATTAAAAAGAATGAATTTATGAAATTCCTAGCCAAATGGATGGACCTGGAGGGCATCATCTTGAGTGAAGTAACACAATCACAAAAGAACTCACACAATATGTATTCATTGATAAGTGGATATTAGCCCAAAACTTAGGATACCCAAGATATAAGATACAATTTAATAAACGCATGAAACTCAAGAAGAATGAAGACCAAAGTGTGGACACTGTGCACGTTCTTAGAATTGGGAACAAAACACCCAGGGAAGGAGTTACAGAGACAAAGTTCGTAGCTGTGATGAAAGGATGGACCATTTAGAGACTGCCGTATCCAGGGATCCATCCCATAATCAGCTTCTAAACGCTGACACCATTGCATACACTAGCAAGATTTTGCTGAAAGGACCCAAATATAGCTGTCTCTTGTGAGACTATGCCGGGGCCTAGCAAACACAGGAGTGGATGTTCACAGTCAGCTATTGGATGTATCACAGGGCTCCCAATGGAGAAGCTAGAGAAAGTACCCAAGGAGCTAAAGGGATCTGCAACCCTATTGTTGGAACAACATGATGTACTAACCAGAACCCCGGAGCTCTTGTCTCTAGCTGCATATGTATCGAAAGATGGCCTAGTCGGCCATCAATGGAAAGAGAGCCCCATTGGACTTGCAAACTTTATATGCCCCAATATAGGGGAATGCCAGGGCCAAAAGAATGGGAATGGGTGGGTAGGGAAGTGGGGGGCGCTATGGGGGACTTTTGGGATAGCATTGGAAATGTAATTGAGAAAATATGTAATAAAAATATTAAAAATCAAAAAAAAAAAAAAGAATTCCAGGGAACATAAGACCTCCAGTTCTCTGATTTTTTAAAAATCCTATATGGAAGTGGATATTCCCTTTTGTAATGTCTTTTCTAGTCATCCTCCTGGTGTTATTATTCTCTCCCTGCCTCATTAATCTTGTTTCTACATTCCTTCAATGACAAATACAAAAAATTTCTAACCAAACTATTTATCAGCTCCTGTTATAGGATCACCAGCTGCTGCCCACAGAGGAGTCACTGTCCACAGAGGAACCTGATGCAAACGTTTACCAAGTAGATCCCAATGATGAAAGTCAGCTATACCCCAAAATTGATGACACCTCTAGACAGCAGGAAGCAGCTTAAGAGACACCCTCGTTTCCTTTTCACCATCAGCTACCCCTCCCTTTTTTCCCTTTCTCTTTATAATAAAAAGAAGGGAGGTATTTCGGTATCAGGACCTCCTAAACCCGTGACATCACATAGTCGTTGCCAAGGCAAGAGCCACCATTTTCCCAGAATCCACTTGGCTCACCTCCCACTTTTACCTGTGATTAAATCATCACCCATATATAAAGGCCCCCTGATCTCTCTCTCTCTCTCTCTCTCTCTCTCTCTCTCTCTCTCTCTCTCTCTCTCTCTCCCTCTCTTCTCTTTCTTCTCTTTCTTCTCTTTACCACCTTGCCCCTCTCTCTCCCAATAAACTTCACGTGGAACTGGTTGGCCTGGTGTGGTCTTTCTGAAGCTCCGTGGCATTCAAGATCATAACAATTTCCAAACATGCTCTGGAGGTTTCCCTCTGTTGTATTTATAAAAAGATAAAGAAAAATAAAATATATCTTGGTAAATGTGTGATAAGTTATAGGGGAAAGGGGTGCCTCGGTGGGCCCTTGCTGAGGCATCCCACACAATGGTATAATATAGAATAGAGTTTATTCAGTGCATGGGAAGGGGAGTTAAGAGGTAGTAGAGACAGAGAAAGGCAGACAGAGAGAGCGAGAGAGAGAGAGAGAGAGAGAGAGAGAGAGAGAGAGAGAGAGAGAGAGAGAGAGAGAGAAAAGTAGTGGAATAGAGGAGTAGAGGCTGGCCATGTGCATGTGGAGAGAGATGGGGAAAGGTAATGGGGAAAGAGGAAGGGGCAAGAGAGAGAGGAGGGGGCAAGCAGGACCTTTTATAGTGAGTCAGGTTGCTGCCATGTGACGGTAGGGTGGAGCTTAGAAAATATGCTAACATCCTCCTTACAAAAACACACGAACTTCATGACTATGTTGAAGTTTCCTTCCTGTTTCATCTGTGAAGAAATGAGACCTTGTTTCCTTGGTCTTACTTCTGGGCTCTCAGGTTTCCTGTACCGCACAATCAGGTCTCTGCCTCTCCTTAAGCAACGGAACAAATATGACTCCCAGCTGGCAGAGTAGTGTGGCTTTAGTGAGAGCAGATATGCAGAATTCTTTGCATGAGCCTTGGGCAAGCTAAGTGCTCCAGGTGTGTGAGCTATGGCTAATAGCATAGTAATTGTTTTTCTGTTCAATTCTAGCCCATACTCTCTGTGAGAACTCATCTTACACCCTCCTCACAGATCCCCAGTATTTGTAGAACAAGGCTACTCACTGTCCATTAGCAGCCTCTTCCAGCTCTTTTAAATATTTACTAATGAAAGAATCTATTAGAATAAAAAGAAAAGAAATCCCAGAGTCTCAAAAGATCCTTCTGATCAGGGATATAGACAAAGTGAAAGGCAGGTGGAAGATTGTTTCCATTGAGAGAATTATATATTTATTTATGCTACCAGAACATGAACCTTAGTTCAAAAATTCCAGTAATGGTGTTCTGCGACTTTTCTAGGAAAGTATCAACAGACATCATCCCAAACAGACTCATCCCAGACTGGAACAAGGGTGTTCCTAAAGCAGCTACATCATCAAAAAGTCATCACAGGGTGGAGGAAGACTCACAAAAGCTGGATCCCCAAAGCTCCCAGAATAACTTGCTGGCAGCAGGGTCCCAGGGTGAGCTTTTCTACTTTCAGGGGGGTGGAGGGGGGGGGATCCTAGGGTTCTGTTTCCTTCCCCAGGTTCCCTCCAACAGGAATGTTTCAATTCAGAGAAAATAGCTCCAAGCGGAATTGCACAGCAGGAGAGAGGGTGGAGGTTGGTTTTTTGTTTTCTTTTACACCTTCCCCCAACTGCTTGCATAAGTCACTTAGCAAGAGCAGCTAACAAAGTTCAAGCCACAAAACTTTCCACATACCAGAAATGAGAGATGCATACGAGGGTATTAAAACAACATGATTTGTTTTGTAGGTTGTATTTTAAATTAAAATAATATGATGAAAAAAGACCAGAAATATTTGATCAGGCACAAAAGTTTCTGTTGAAAGAAAATGGAAAAGTTCATTCAGATAAAAGGACATCTCCTTCCTGCTATAGATTATAAGTGTTCTTACATGTAGCTCTATATGCTGGCAGTCAGGAAGCAAGGAATACCACAGATTTTGATTGCTGGACTTGAATACCTTGATAGCTGGACCTTGGTAGTCAGTCTCAGGAAGATGAATTGACCAAATAAGGAAATTGGCCTTGGGGACTAGCTATAGGAGTATAATCTAATGGATTTTAGCAACGCAGAGGGAATGGGGAAGAAGGACAAGGCCTGCAAAAGCCATTTCTGCCTTGTTCATGCTCAATACAATCCCTTCAGAACTATCAGGAGACAGGCTTATACAGCGCTTTCTTGAGGGAAGAGATCTCCAGAGAGGGGACTAGTGTGCCTTCCCTTCTGTTCACAAGAATGTCAATTAAAGGAGGCACTTTGAAACTCAAAGACAGAGCTCCTGAGACAAATTACGTCCCTCACATGAAAAACCTGCACATAGAGCAAACACACACATGTCCTTGCACATGTGTATCTTCATTGTCATCAACAATTACATAAAACAAGCCTTTTTTTTAGAGAATTTCTTATAAAGCCTACAACTTTCCACTATATGTGTGGCAAAAGAATCATTGTGTGACTCTCTGTTGACAAAGTTTTTCGTTATTTGCTTTAATTTTCTTTTCAAACCCAGAATCCAAGATACAGTCCTCATCAATAAGCAGACACTCTAGGTTTTGTACATAACCCTTAGGGTGTTCTGCATGTTGTTCAGGGGCAGCCAGATTGCACGGGGGATGTTGATTCCATCTGCAAGCATCTCTGCTTTAGCAGCCCTCTTACTGATGTTCATGATGAGTTCTATGTGTGAACAAGGTGTGTCATTAGCAGCTTGAGAATGCAAAGGTCTGTATGGCCACTTCTCTGGGGGGTTACAGTCAGGATAGCTGTCACATTCCTGTGCAGGAACTTTTAGCTTAATCATATAGATTAGAAAAGTGAGTTAAGGTTTGCCACTCTCTGTTCTGCACTTGATAGATTCCTGCCTCCCAAAATAGCCTGATACTTTTGTCCTAGATTTTGGTCATGTTCTTGGAGACTTTTATAGCCATCAAAGTGTTTTCCTTGATGAGATTAGACAGGGTGACAAATGAGGTGTCCTCAAAAACACCTGTCAGTCCTTGGGGCAGCCTGGACACAACATTGTCCTCTCCTTTCTCGGCTGCTGGCTTTGCACACTGCCTCCTGTTTCCTCAGGGGACTCAGGGCTTTCTTTGGGTTTTTCTATTTTAATATCACACCCTATGTCATTTGTCATTTTTCTCTTTAAAACAGGAGGCTGTGGCACCACTTTGACATTGATCAACATGGTAGATGGGGGTGGAAGGATGTCTTTAACTTTCTTATTTCCCTCTGTCTCTTCAGATATGTTCCCACTTTGAGCTTCCATGGAGCTCCCATTAACAGAACGTTTGAGTATTTTTCCCCATTTTTTATTGTTAAATTGAGCACATCTCCATTTTGAGGTAGAAGGCATGCACATTTCACCTGAGTCTCATCTGCAAGTGTGACAGGTTGTCACACTGCTACTTTCACTCCTGAGTTTTTCATTATAGAAAGAAACAAGAACAAGAAAACACACACAAATGAACACACAGGAAGAAGACTGGTAAAGAAAGCTACCAGACAAATGAAGAAGGACAACAGACTAAAGGAAAAATGTCATCATCATTGTGGTGGTTTAAATGAGGAATGTCTCATATAGGCACGTGTATTTGAAAACCTGGTCCCTAGTTTATGGCACTATTTGGAGCCATTTAAGAGATACAACTTGCTCGAGGACACATGCCCCTGAGAGAAGGCTTTGAGAGTTGATAGCTCACCCTGCTTCCAGTTTGCTGTCTCTGCATTGTGTTTTGAGTACAAGGTATGATCTTCCAGCTTCCTGTTCCCGCCACAGTGCTTGCAGACTCTCTTTCCTCTGGAACCATCAATCCAAATAATACTTCATTCTCTGAGGTGCATTGATCATAGAGTTTCATCAGAGCAATAGAAAAGGTATACAGCCATTGATTTAAAAAAAAAAAAAAAAAAGACTGTTGCTGTGAAGAACTGACCATGTTGGGTTTTGAAGGGATGTGAAAGAAAAGTGAAGGTAAAGGACATGAGGGGATTTGCTCAGTGTACAAGGTACACTTATATGAAAATATCCTGTGATATGTACAACAAATATACACAATCAATTTTTTTTACTAGATATTTTCTTCACTTACATTTCAAATGCTATCCTCAAAGCCCCCATTTCCCTCCATCTGCCCTGCTCCCCAAACCACCCACTCCCAATTCCTGGCCCTGACATTTCCCTGTACTGGGGCATATGATCTTCACAAGACCAAGGGCCTCTCCTCCCATTGATTGCCGATTAGGCCATCCTCTGCTACAAATACAACTAGAGACACAGCTCTGGGGTGTACTGGTTAGTTCACATTGTTGTTCCTCCTATAAGGTTGAAAACCCCTTCAGCTACTTTAGTACTTTCTCTAGCTCCTTCATTAGGGGCCCTGTGTTCCATCAAATAGATGACTGTGAGCATCCACTTCTGTATTTGTCAGGCACTGGCATAGCCTCACAAGAGAGAGCTATATCAGGGTCCTGTCAGCAAAACCTTTATGGCATATGCAATAGTGTCTGGGTTTGGTGGTTGTATATGGGATGGATCCCCATGTGGGGCAGTCTCTGGGTACCTTCCTTCCATCTCATCTCCAAACTTTGTCTCTGTAACTCCTTGCATGGGTATTTTGTTCCCTATTCTAAGAAGGAGCAGTGTATCTTCACTTTGGTCTTCCTTCTTCATGAGTTTCATGAGTTATACAAATTGTATCTTGGGTGTTCTAAGTTTCTGAGCTAATATCTGTTCATCAGTGAGTACAAATCATGTGTTCTTTTGTGATTGGGTTACCTCACTCATGATTATCTCCACCAGATCCATCTATTTGCCTAAGAATTTCATGAATTCATTGTTTTTAATTGCTGACTAGTACTCCACTGTGTAAATGTACCACATTTTCTGTCACCATTCCTCTGCTGGGGGACATGTGGGTTCTTTCCAACTTCTGGTTGCTATGAACATAGTAGAGCATAAGTCCTTACTACAAGTTGGAGCATCTTCTGGGTACATATTCAGGAGAGGTATTGCTGAATCTTCCGGTAGTACTATGCCCAATTTTCTGAGTAACCACCACACTGATTTCTAGAGTAGTTGTACCAACTTGCAGTTCTACCAACATTGGATTCTTTCTCCACATACTCGCGAGCATCTGCGGTCACCTGAATTTTTGAGTATGAGGTGGAATCTCAGGGTTGTTTTCATTTGCATTTCCCTGGTGATTAATAACGTTGAACATTTTTTCAGATGCTTCTCAGCCATTCGGTATTCCTCAGTTGAGAATTCTTTGTTTAGCACTGTACCCCAATTTTTAATAGGATTATTTGACTTTTCTGGGGTCCATCTTCTTGAGTTCTTTATATATATTGGATATTAGCCCCCTATGTAAAGAACCTTTCCCAATCTGTTGGTGGCCTTTTTGTCTTATTGACAGTGTCTTTTGCCTTACAGAAGCTTTGCAATTTTATGAGGTCCCATTTGTCCATTCTCTATCTTACAGCACAAGCCATTACTGTTCTGTTCAGGAATTTTTCCCCTGTGCCCATATATTTGAGGATTTTCCCCGCTTTATCCTCTCTAAGTTTCAGTGTCTCTGGTTTTATGTGAAGTTTCTTGATCCACTTAGACTTTACCTTAGTACAAGGAGATAGGAACGAATCAATTCGCATTCTTCTACATGATCACCACCAGTTGTGCCAGCACCATTTGTTGAAAATGCTATCTTTTTGTCCAAAGGATGGTTTTAGCATCCTTCTCAAAGATCAAGTGACCATAGGTGTGTGGCTTCATTTCTGGGTCTTCAATTCTATTCCATTGGTCTACATGTATGTCGCTGTACCAGTATCATACAGTTTTCATTACAATTGCTCTGCAGTAGTTTGAGGTTAGGCATGGTGATTCCAGGAGAGGTTCTTTTGTCATTGAAAACACTGTTTTCTATCCTAGGTTTTTTTGTTATTCTACATGAATTTGAAAATTGTCCTTTCTAACTCTGTGAATAATTGAGTTGGAATTTGGATGGGGATTGCATTGAATCTGTTGATTGCTTTCGGCAAGATAGCTATTTTTACTATATTGATCCTGCCAATCCATCATGAGCATGAGAGATCTTTCCATCTTCTGAGATTTTCTTTGATTTCTTCAGAGATTTGAAGTCCTTATCATACAGATCTTTCACTTCCTTAGTAAGAGTCACACCGAGGTATCTTATATTATTTGTGACTACTGTGAAGGGTGCTGTTTCCCTAATTGCTTTCTCAGCCTGACTATCCTTTGTGTAGAGAAAGCCCATTGATTTGTTTGAGTTAATTTTATATCCAGCTACTTCACTGAAGTTATTTTTTTCAGGTTTAGGAGTTCTCTGGTGGAATTTTTTGAGTTGCTCATTGTGGCCTCCCTTTCCCCAGCCTGGAACCTGCCTGCTCTAGGGTGGAGCTACCGGCTCATTCGTCCTGCCACGCCCACTGCTGGAACCTGACCTTGCTGCCTGGAGGCACACACGTGTTCGTCCTGCTACTGGACCCTGAGTTACTTGGCGGGAAATTGGGTTCCCTCCCCCTTCCTTTATAAACTGAGTGTCTGGAAATATTAAATTGAGTCTTGATCCGAATGTTGTCTTGACTCCATTGTTTCTTCCGCCCTATCTAGTTACCTCTCTTTGCAGGGAACTGCCATTCTCAGTTGAACCGTTCGTGTTGTGGACCGCGGGCGGGCCGCAACAGTTGGCGCCAGAACTGGGACCTGAAGAATGGCAGAGAGATGCTAAGAGAAACGATTGCTGTGTGGAGCTCCACAAGAAAGGAAAGAATCGTCGTATCGGAGGAGCATCGGAGCAACGGACAGGTACACATGCTAGCGCTAGCCTAAAAAATTTCAGTTTTGAAAGTGTTGCGGGGATGCAGTAGGATACGAAGCAAGTTTGAAGCAGTGCTGACCCAACACTGGTTCTACTTGGGGTCAGCAGTTCGTAAATCGGAACTAGATACGGAGACAGGCGGTGTGCCGCAGTTTTTTTTAGAAAACTGCTTAGGTGGAAGAAAGAAGGGTTCTAAAACATGGATCAGGCAATTGTTTTTAGTTTTCAGGAGTTGCTTAAGGAAAAAGGAGTAAGGCTTGAAGTACAATTAGTAAGAAATCTTTTAGATAAGATAGATAGCTGTTGTCCATGGTTCAAAGAAGAAGAAACGATAGATTGTGGAACCTGGGAGAAAGTTGGTGAGGCCCTGAAGCGAGTTAAAGTTTGAGATTAAGCTTCAGAGGCTGAGTCTCTTAAGATATTTCTAGTTTAGATAATGATTAATGTGGTTCCTATCTAAATAGTAAAATTTAAGATAAGATATAAAGCAATGCCTCTTTATTAAAGCGTTAAAGCTTGCTTTAATAGGTATTCATAGGTATTAATTGATATCCAAACTTCGTAATATGATAATAATGCTTCTAATATTGATTTTAACAGTGATAAATTGCTTTAAACATAGGTTTTGCTTTCCCAAAGTTATAGGTATTATCCTAACCTTGCACAAAAACTTAAAAATTATGGTTAAAACTGCCATTGTTCCATTGACTGCAGCTTGCAGTTTGATTGCAAATTTAAGATTGATGCTCAAATTAAAAAGTATTTTACCTTTGAGTCAATACAGGGCTCTGGGCAGCCCCAGAGCAGCTTGTGGCCTTTTCTTTTGTTTTGCAAACAATGCCTAAAAAAGTTTTTCCCTGTGTTCAAGAAAATTTCTTTTTAACAGTGTTACAGATCTATTCAGATGTTTAAAATAATGCTTAAATTCAAAGATTTTTGCTTCTAGTAAACTGGTAATCACTAGAAAATTTTGCCTCTATGTATGGCTAATATAGCTTTACATTATGTAAGAAAAATGTTTATTGTTTCTGCTTCTTTACGAGAAGCCAAAAGTTTTAATCTTTCAGTATATATTGTTTCCTAAGTGGAAAGTATTTTATTAACTAATGCTTCTCAAGGGAAGTTTATCTTAAATCCTTGCTCTCACCCAAAAGATTCAGAGACAGTATCCTTTTGTTATTTGGTGTTTTGATTTGCTGCAAAAGGTTTTACAAAAAATAAAGAAAGCTTTTATAATTGTTGTTAATTGGTAATTGAAAATTAGTTGTGCCCAAGACAATTCTTTGGCCAGAAAAAACATTATTGTAAAGTCATTTTTCTCATCCTCCCAGCCGATCGTTGGCCACGTGGGCCCAACTAGCTGCTGTGGAGCGGAGTCTTAAGACACACAGTTGCCCCTATTCCAGCACAAATAATCTGGTTGTGTGCTGTAGATGGTGTTTTAAAATGCTGAACAATCAAACCTTAATTTATATATTAATAGTCAATGCTATATCTCTGAGCTCATAATTACTTAAAATTGTTCGTCCCTCAGATACTATTAATTCTCAAATTTACAATTGCTTATACATATTTTTAGTTAATAAATAAATAAATTATGCACGTGTGACTCTTAATAACTTTTCTAGCCTTCTAGTTACAACCGTTCCTTAAGAAAAATGATTGAAAGTGCAATCAGTCACTGCCCCTTTACAGCCAAATATTTAAAATGTTTTGTCCAAAAAGTTATTAATTCAAAAGGTTAGATATTGTAAAATTTTAAACTTTAACCTCTTAAAAGACAAAAGAGAGAAATTGTATTCCCATATATACTATTTAGTGCATTTCCATGCACACTATTTAAAACATACCTTTATTTTCAAAATTTGAGATTAAAATGTCAAATTTAATAAATGCTTTTTAGTATCTTAAAAGGATCTACTTATTGGCTTATAAATTGATCCTAAAACAGCTACCTTATTAGGAAAGGGAAAAACAGGTTCTCTCCACAGAACTCTACAGAAGCATATTGGTAATTCGTGTGCTGAGCTGACAGGTAAGTTAACTCAGTGTCCTGATTAAAAGGACTAAAAGATTAAATTCATGTTTTAGATCCATCCTTGCTTGTCATTTTTCCAGTTTGGACTAGCTTCTAGCCTTTTAACTTTATGGCAATAGTACATCAGAGACTGTATATTCAGACTTAGTAAAATTAGTCATTTAATAGAGTCATAATGATTTTTCACTCTTCTTCAGTGTGACCAGCCATTCTAACTCAATCTTAGACTGGTCTAATATTCAGTTCAATTATTAGAGATTCCTATATTCTAAATTACCTAGCAAAGTTAATTCAGAGCAAAGGCTCATCTTGCCTTTACCTTATTTGTCCTAAACTTTTTGCAAACTGACATTAAAGGTCAGTCTGCAGCGGAACGCCGCTGGCACCCAGTTACTTCTAATTCTTATGCATTGGTAAAATGGAAGGACGCCCTGACTAATAAATGGAAGGGTCCAGATCCAGTTCTAATCTGGGAAAAGGGCTCGGTTTGTGTTTTTTTGAGAGATTAATTAGTCAGATGAACGCACATTCCAAATCTTATAAGTATCACCTTGAGGACTAAAATTCCTCTTTTGCTTAAAATTCAGCTGGAAACTGAAGCTCCTAAAAAAAAAAAAAAAAAAAAAAAAAAGCTGTTTTCCTGCTACTCTCTGAGCCGGCTCCCCCTACAAAAGGCCGGAGATAAACTTTAGCTTTACAATTTGCATCCAAATAAAGTACCTTGACTTCTCCAAACAGAAAATTTACATTACTACACTCTAATTGTTTAGTATTCTTCCTTCTCTCAAGCAGGTCAATCTACATTCTCCGCCCCGCCCCTAAGAGCAAACAGGTGGTTCTGCTAATCTCCCTTCCAGGGACATCCCAGCATGTGGCTTTTCAGTCTAAGATAAGATTTAGATTTACCAGGAGAGCTAGGGAAGTAGAAATTTCATATATATTTACAAAGATTAGTTCTTATTTTGATAGATATAGGCTTAGTCCCTTAACTGGCCTCTGGCTTTTCACCCTTGCTGTTACTGCAAGGTGTCCTTAGTTCCTCAGGCTACTGGGAATAACAGAGATGAAGAGAAAAGACTTTCAGCTCCTATTTTAACCAAAATTAATGGTGTTAATACTGACATAATTCTTGTCTAGGCCTTGCTAAATCTGAGGTTGACAAGTCTCACATAGAGACCTCGCAATAACTCAGAATTGCGATACTGATTCATAATCATATGAATACGGTATGGGTACCGCTTGGCGCAGGAGATCACTGCGGAGGGAAGGTCCAGTTTGACCGTTTCTGAGTTCCCTGTGCGACACACCTGATTTGAAAGAGGTTGGTATCTGACTCCAGCTAAAAACCAAAATACTTACGGCTCTGCCTCCCCTCCCCAAAAGATACCAAGAGCCACAGATGTGAGTTGTTACGATACTCACGGGAGGAATCAGGTTAATGTCCACCCAAGTCAAGGTTAAAGGCCCACTCATCTACGGATGAGAAAATCTTTTGATCACCTCTGTTAAGCATTGCCTATTTAAACTTAATTAACAGGGGGGAGAGAGATTGGAGACCTTGCTGTTGTAAGAGCAAGCCCTTCACTGCCTCCCACCCAAAAAAATAAAAAAGCCAATTGGCCTTGTACTAGGAGCCAGCCAGTCTTAATCGCTTCTCACTGTTTCCCCTGCCTGTCACCCAAAATTGTGGATAATTATCAGTTCAGTGTTATTCTAAAATTGTTTAGCTAAACTCAGCCAGGGTTCCAACGCCCTACTTAAAAGGCAAACAGGTAGCTACCTATTCAGCACTAATTAGCATTATAAAGTCAGAGCCTACAGCCTTAGCCAGATACAGTTTACCATTAGAAAAGTTAGGGAATCCCACGGAAATAGGTTTTTCTTTAGCCCTAGGAACTTAGGCAGAACTATTGAACATAGATAATCTTTCTGCCACAGGCCACCCCTTTTTTATTTTTATTTTTGTTATCTAATGGGGGGAAATGTGGCCTCCCTTTCCCCAGCCTGGAACCTGCCTGCTCTAGGGTGGAGCTACCGGCTCATTCGTCCTGCCACGCCCACTGCTGGAACCTGACCTTGCTGCCTGGAGGCACACACGTGTTCGTCCTGCTACTGGACCCTGAGTTACTTGGCGGGAAATTGGGTTCCCTCCCCCTTCCTTTATAAACTGAGTGTCTGGAAATATTAAATTGAGTCTTGATCCGAATGTTGTCTTGACTCCATTGTTTCTTCCGCCCTATCTAGTTACCTCTCTTTGCAGGGAACTGCCATTCTCAGTTGAACCGTTCGTGTTGTGGACCGCGGGCGGGCCGCAACAGCTCATGTATACTATCATATCATCTACAAATAGTAATATTTTGACTTCTTCCTTTCCAACTTGTATCCCCTTGATCTCCTTTTATTATCTAATGGCCCTGGCTAGGACTTCAAGTACTATATTGAATAGGTAAGAAGAAAGTGGGCAGTCTGGTCTAGTCCCTGATTTTAGTGGGATTGTTTCAAGTATCTCTCCATTTATTTAGTTTGATGTTGGCTACTGGTTTGCTGTTTATTGCTTTTATTATGTTTAGGCCTTTAATTCCTGACCTTCCCAAGACTATTATGATGAATGGCTGTTGGATTTTGTCAAATGCTTTCTCAGCATCTCATAAGATGATCATGTGGTTTCTTTGTCTTTGAGTTTGTTTATATAGTGGATTGCATTGATGGATTTCCATATCTTAAACCATCCCTGCATCCCTGGAATGAAGCAAACTTAATCATGATGGATGATTGGTTTGATGTGTTCTTGGATTCAGTTTGTGAGGATTTTATTGAGTATTTTAGCATCAATATTCATAAGGGAAATTGGTCTGAAGTTCTCTTTCTTTGTTGGGTCTTTATGTGGTTTAGGTATCAGAGTAATTGTGGCTTCATAGAATGAATTGGGTAGAGTACCTTCTGTTTCTATTTTATGGAATAGTTTGAGGAGAATTGGATTTAGGTCTTCTTTGAGGGTCTGATAGAACTCTGCACTAAACTCATCTGGTCCTGGGCTTTTTTTGGTTGGGAGATTATTAATGACTACTTCTATTACTTTAGGGGATATAGGACTGTTTAGATCATTAATTGGATCCTGATTTAATTTTGGTACCAGGTATCTGTCTAGAAAATTGTCAATTTCTACCAGGTTTTCCAGTTTTGTTGAGTATACCCTTTTGTAATAGGAACTGATGATGTTTTGAATTTCCTCATGTTCTGTTGTTATGTCTCCCTTTTCATTTCTGGTTTTGTTAATTAGGATCCTGTCTCTGTGTCCTCTAGTTAATCTGGTTAAGGGGTTTATCTATCTTGTTGATTTTCTCAAAGAACCACTTCCTACTTTGGTTGATTCTTTTAATAGTTCTTTTTGATTCCACTTGGTTGATTTCACCCCTGAGTTTGATTATTTCCTGCCTTCTACTCATCTTGGGTGAATTTGCTTCCTTTTGTTCTAGAGCTTTTAAGTGTGCTGTCAAGCTCCTAGTGTATGCTCTCTCTAGGTTTTTTTGTTTGTTTGGTTGGTTGGTTTATTTTATTTTGTTTTTGTTTTTTGTTTTGTTTTGTTTTGTTTTGTTTTTTTTGAGGCACTCAGAGCTATGTGTTTTCCTCTTAGGACTGCTCTCATTGTGCCCCATAAGTTTGGGTATGTTGTGGCTTCATTTTCATTAAACTCTAAAACGTCATTAATTTCTTTCTTTATTTCTTCCTTGACCAATGTATCATTGAGTAGAGTGTTATTCAGTTTCCACATGAATGTTGGCTTTCTATTATTTATGTTGTTATTGAAGATCAGCCTTAACCCATGGTGATCTGATAGGATGCATGGGAAAATTTCAATATTTTTGTATCTGTTGAGGCCTGATTTGTGGTCAATTATATGGTTGATTTTGGGGAAGGTGCCATGAGATGCTAAGAAGAAGGTATGTCCTTTTGTTTTAGGATAAAATGTTCTTTAGATATCTGTTAAATCCATTTGTTTCATAACTTCTGTTAGTTTCACTGTGTCCCTGTTTAGTTTCTGTTTCCAGAATCTGTCCATTGGAGAGAGTAGGGTGTTGAAGTCTCACACTATTTTTGTGTGAGGTGCAATGTGTGCTTTGAGCTTTACTATAGTTTCTTTAATGAATGTGGCTGCCCTTGCATTTGGGGCATAGATATTTAGAATTGAGAGTTCCTCTTGGAGGATTTTACCTTTGATGAGTATGAAGTGTCCCTCCTTGTATTTTTTGATAACATTGGGTTGGAAGTCAATTTTATTTGATATTAGAAAGGCTACTTCAGCCTTTTTCTTGGGACCATTTGCTTGGAAAATTGTTTTCAAGCCTTTTACTCTGAGGTCCTGTCTGTCTTTTTCCCTGAGGTGGGTTTCCCATAAGCAGCAAAAAGTTGGGTCCTCTTTATATAGCCAGTCTATTAGTTTATATCTTTTTATTGGGGAATTAAGTCCACTGATATTAAGAGATATCAAGGAAAAGTAAATGTGGCTTCCTGTTATTTTTGTTGTTAGAGTTGGGATTCTGTTCTTGAGGCTGTCTTCTTGTAGGTTTGTTGAAGGATTACTTTCATGCTTTTTCTAGGGCATAATTTCTGTCCTTGTGTTGGTGTTTTTCTGCTCCATCCACTCCAGTAGTGTCATGTATGACAGGCCAAAAGCCTGGATGCAGTCCTGAGGTGAAGAATTTCACAGAAACTTAGTCTCCTGGAACTGTGGCATTCCATAGCACTTATGCTCAAATTTTGTCCTTGCAACCATTTGATCTGGGTGCTTCCTTTCAGTATTGTTTTGTTATAGGTGCCTCCAAGCAAATACCTAAGCAAAATTGAACTTTGCTTTCTAGCCTTCAGCAATGCTCTAGGTAGTCCTTGAGCCGACCCTGAGCTTGGAATTCAATAAGAATATTGCCTATTCAGTGGCACTCAGAATTGCCTTTAGTATTGTAAGAGAGATAGTGAAAGAAATCAGGCATTACTCTCTACTACATAGAGTTAGAATTCTCTGGGCAAGCTTAGCAATGCAAGTTTAGAATTCTTATTATAGTTATGTATGGCAGACTACATTACTTATTAGTAGAATGTCCCCCCACACTATCACTTAGAATAAAAGCCAAGTTGCTCCCATATACAGGAATTTACAATGGTTTAGAAAGTAGATCAGGCTGTGGTTTTAGAGTATTGCATTATTCATGAGATGGTTAGCTAGAGCTAGAGCGGAACTCCCTAATGAGAACCATGACTTGGGTGTGAAAGCCCTTGCCCTAGGAGTGTAAGGACCTCACACCTGGCTTCTAAGACTATAGCTGACCTTAGATAGAGCTGACTTTGTCTCAGTTGTTTTATTGCCCAGTTCCTGCCAGTCTTTGTGCTTATATTCCTCTGTTTTGTGTAAGAGTCATTAAGCATCAGGTAACCTCATTTGTACCTTGCCGATGTGTCACCTAATTTCCCTATTTTCTTCTGTATAAAAAGTTTGATGCTCCATTTGACAAATTACATTCAGATACAGCACACTCCCTTGTGTCCTGTCTCTGTTTGTCATTCATTCGCCCACCTGCAACCAGAGACCTGTTCTGCGGAGATAGAAAACCCAAAAATGAGGTTCGTCTGTGGCATATTCTCTTTATTATCCTTTGAAGGGCTGGATTCATGGAAAGATATTGTGTGAATTTGGTTTTGTCATGGAATACTTTGTTTTCTCCACCTATAGTGATTGAGAGTTTTGCTGGGTATAGTAGCTTGAGCTGGCATGTGTGTTCTCTTAAGGTCTGTATAACATCTGTCCCAGATCTTCAGCCTTTCATAGTCTCTGATGAGAAGTCTGGTTTAATTCTAATAGGTCTGCTTTTATTTATTACTTGACCTTTTTCCCTTACTGCTTTTAATATTCTATCTTTATTTAGTGCATTTGTTGTTCTGATTATTATGTGTTGGGAGGAATCTTTTTTCTGGTCCAGTCAATTTGGGGTTCTGTAGGTTTCTTGTATGTTCACGGTAATCTCTTTCTTTAGGTTAGGGAAGTTTTCTTCTATAATTTTGTTCCTGCTCTGTCAGCATTCCTGGGAGTCCAACTCTCTCCTGAGTCCCAGTAGTCAGAGCACTCTCTGCAGGCAAGCTTTCCTCTGGCAGGGAAGTTGTCCAGGTGTCTGGGTTACAGCTCTGTCTCCTGGCTGAGGATGAAGGCCCTAAGGGACCCTGTCCAAGAAGCTCTGTTGCTTCTGCCACCCATGTGCTCTCCTGTGTAGGCTGGTCTCAGTTATCCCAAGATTCTGGGTGTGCTATGGCCTGCCAAGTTTGTGCCCAAGATGGCATGTGGCTGGCACCAACCAGAATGAACCACAACCTCTGATCGGGTGGGTTTCCCTTGTCCCTGTTCCTGCTGGCACAAGATCCTTCAGGTTTTTTTGGAACAGATGTTGCATTCCACTCACCAGTGATCCCAAGATCCTGGGTGTACTAGGGCCCGCTGAGTTTGTGCCCAAGATTGTGCGGGGGTGGTGCCAACTGGAATGAACACACAATCAAATTCTTAAACATTCTCCTATAACACCTTGTCATTGGGAGATAGAGACTATAATGAAACCTCAAGTATAGATTTACTCTTGTAGCTGTGTTACTTTTTAAGTGACTTCATTTTCCTAATGAACTATTCATGGAAGTGCTTTGTATATTGAAAAGCTCTAAAATCAAATAGGTTTGTTCTTGCATATCTTCCTTGTCATCATCATCTCAGACACTCAACAGTGTTAGTTTCCTATTTGTCATATTGTTTCTATAGCAAAAAGAAGGCTCAAACTCAACATTTCCCCTGGTTTTGAATATAGACACATGTGTACGTGTGTGTGTGTGTGTGTGTGTGTGTGTGTGTGTATGTGCATACTCCAGTCTACATAACCTAAAGAACCTCATGAAAACTCGGTGAGAGTAACTGCCAGGCCCATTTGTTAATAGTGCTTGGTACAGCCTAAACTAGGAGCTGACAAACTATCTAGTGCGCTGGATCTGACCCACGAGCTACATATGGTATTCATATTTTGAAGTTGTTAAGAAAAAGAGTAATGCTATTCTATGACATGAAGTTCATTTGCCAGTATCCATGAGTGCAGCTTTAAAATACAGTCACTGGCCCTGGTTTATGCACTTCCTATGTCCTCCTCCAACCTATACTGACAAAGCTACTGAACTGAAGTGCTATAAAGATGACAGCTAAGCTTTGTGTGTACTACTTTGTCCATGACAGGAAAAGTCTGCAGGTCTCTAGGATAGACACCCAGTTAATGTGTGCAAAGAACAATGTCTTCATAATATATGAGCTTTGCAATAAGCCACACAAAGTTGCTTCATTTTCTGGTAGAGGATCAGGATTGGGACTGGTACCAAAATTACAGCTCTCTTTATTAGTTACTCTGGAGATGAATATATATATATTTCATTCTAACCTCAAATTTCCTCCACTTTGCTTTAAATGACTTCCTTAGTCAGTGTTAGAAAAGAGAAAGAGAGAGAGGACTAAGGATGAATGTTTAGGTGTCTGTGAGTGGTATGTCAGGATTTTGGGCTGTAAAGGATGAGCACACTTAACAAGAGGGATGGTGGAAGGGAGTACTTGGACTTATTCATAAGCATTATGATGTAAGACATGGAAATTGACTCACTGAATGAAGGCCAGTTACATAGATGAGTATTGCTTTCCAACCCCACCAATTGCTTTCTATTGCTAAAACATGATTACCAAAAGCAACTTAGGGGGGGGAAGGTTATTCCAGCTTACAGCTTACAGTCCACCATAAAGGGAAGTTAGAATAGAGACTCAAGGTAAAAACCAAAACAGAGGCCATGGAGGAATACTGCTTACTAGCTTGCTCTCCAAAGTGTGCTCAGCTACCTTTCTTATATAACCCAGAACCACATTCCCAGGGATAGCATTGCCTACAGTGTGCTGAGCCCTCCTATAGCCCTTATTAACAAAGGAAATACCCCAATGGTGTTACCTACAGATCAATCTGATGCTGACATTTTCTTAATTGATGTTCCTTCCTCCCAGATGACTCTGTCTGTTTCAAGTTGACCAAAACACAACAAAACTAGACAGCATACAATTCAGACAAGCACCACTGAGTACTTTAGTCACAAAGAACATGGCTTGCATCCTACAACTTTGCTATGTTCCAAATTGGAAATTTATCTTACTTTTTTGGAATTTCTTTAAAACAGTATATGACCCAAGTATAGTAGTGCCTACCTGTAATTGTCACATGCATGAGGCTGAGGCACAAATATCACAAGTTCAAGGCCATCTTGGGCTACACCGGGCAATTTTTTATAAATAAATAAATAAAACAATATTTGTATTAAGGAAAAATATGAAAGTATAAAGAAAGGAAACAACTGATTCAAGGTCACTTGAATAGATCACTTCTTGTTACTAACTGCCAGCATACAAATGGGGCATTATTGTCCTAGAACCATTCAAAACTTCCTTATAAGACTCCTGGTGGTCAATCTGCTGCTCTAAAGAAAAACATTCTTTCAAAGAGCAACCCAAATAATTTTTATTAAAAACTTACCTCTGTAGATAAAAATAAAAGTTTGATTTTTATGGGAAACATTTTCTATTACCTTGTAAATCCTGTACAATGATTGAAACGATGTAAGCAGCATTCACAGGCCAGAAGCCAACATCTGTAGATGCTATTTCAAGGATCTAAGCTCTACTGTAGCTATTATATGATCAGGAGAGATTTTTCTCCCAGGGCCACCTTCAAGTTTTCCAGAATAATCTGCAAAGATCGTTTTAGCTAACCTTCAATCCCCAACATGAGGGAGGATGACAGGGCTGCCAGCCAAGAATTTCAACAATAATTCATACTTTCTGAGACATCCCTTTCAGATATCTGAGTTCAGTTAGTCAGAGATGAGAGGGAGGGGTGGAAAAAGAGAGAGAATCTCAAGAATATTGCTAATTCTAATTTTCACAGAGAGCCAACTAAAACAGAATTGAAAGCTATCTCAATATGATCCAATTTATATCACAAATAATAATTTTAGCATATAGAACATAACTTTCAAAAATGTTACTTTTCAAAATATTGACTATATATTTAGCATTAAGTGGGAATAATACAAATAATTTTTAATTTCTCTAGTTCTAGTTGATTTATAGATCTTCTTTTTGTTATTATTTCCTTTTCATTTTTATTTCTTGGTTTGTTTTGTTTGGTTGGTTGTTTATTTGGTTGGTTGGTTGGTTGGTTGGTTGGTTCTTTGGGTTTTCAAGAGAGGGTTTCTCTGTGCCCTGGCTGTCCTGGAACTAACTCTGTAGACCAGGCTGGCCTTGAACTCAGAAATCCACCTGCCTCTGCCTCCCAAGTTCTGGGATTAAACGCATGCGCCACCACTGCCCAGGCTTTATTTTTATTTCTTATTGGGGGCTAGTGGTCAAACTTTGTGCCTTCCTCAAGCTATACAAATGAGCCATTATTAAACCACACCCTCAGGTCCTGACTTTTAAAAATTATTTACAGTGTGTATGTGTGCACACACTTCTTGTGCATGCCTGCATGTGCACACACACATGTGCACATCAGAGGAAATTTGTGGAATCAGTTCTATTTCTTCATCTTGTGATACCCAGGGTTTCATGTGTTCTAGACAGCACTCTTCCAACTGAGTAACTGTAACTGGGGCTACAGATCAGCCCCAGCCCTTGATTTTTTTTTAAAGACAGGGTTTCATATAGGCTAGAATGGCCTTTAACTAGAAACCTCTTGCCTCTGGGATTACCAGAGTGGCAAGTATCTAAGTAACCCAAGTACTGGGATTACCAGCATGCATTGCCACAGCCAGCCATCTGTTCTTCAGTGGATATGTATTATATGAAAACTTACTCAAGAAGGCCAGAGAGATAGCTTAGTGGATAAAAGCACTTGCTTTTAAGTTATACACTTATGTGTGATTCCTGGAATCTATGAGCTGGGAAGAGAGAACTCCCAAAAGTTGTCCTCTGACCTACACACATACACACCACACACAAATTAATAAATGCAATAAAAATTAAAAGTAAATAAAACAAGATGTCAAGAGAAAACTTTGAGTGACCAGACTATCAAGCACTTGCATTAATTCATCTGATTCTAAAGATTCCAAAACACTGTAAATGCTAATGCATTTGAAAGTTCCTGAGAAACTCACTGATTCTTTAGCTTGCACATGAAGGACTCCTTCAAGTTCAAATTAGTCCTGAACACAGAAAACCAGCTCCCAGTTCTCTCACCAGAATGAAAAATGTAGCTCTTCTAGTTGTAAAAGCAGAAGCCACCACCATCCTGCAGATTGTGTGGGAGTTAGATGCCCTTCCTAAGGACCCAATCATAGGCAAAAAGCAGGCCATGAGATTTCAGACACCTGCCAGCAGCCTCCTTAGAAATTTGACCTCTTAATTGGGAGATGTGTTCAAAGCAAAATCAAACTTTCTATCTGTTTGATAATTAATTCAAGGAGCTAATGTTCTTTTTTCCAAGAAAAGATCTCTGACTGGGATTTTAGCTTATGAAAAAAGGAATATTTCAAAACATTCTGAGAGTTTGGTTTTCTTTTCCTAGAAATTACGTCCCCAGGCAGAACACTTAATGCTGTGGTTCTCAAATGGGAAGATATATTTCCTCTTTGAGAGATATCTGGCAAGGTGGAGAGACATAGAGTATAGTTGGCATGTAGTAGGTAGATCCTAGGAATACTGGTAACTGTCTGATGATTCATAGAACAAAGCAAGTCTGCCCAATGTTTAGCACCAAGGTTTAAAAACCCTGTGTGTGTGATAATGGTGGAAATCCTTTAGAAGCTTTGAAGATGCTGTTTTGTTTTGTTTTGTTTTGTTTTAATTTTGTCCTTGTTATAGCAAACTAACACATGGCTGTATCGTCCACAACCAGCAGGCCAAAACAGTCTTTAAATGTTCTCCTTTCTTGGTTATACCATACAATACTAGAATCCACACTTGGATGGCATGGAAAGGAAGCTAATTCTATGAGCAAGCTCCAGTCTGCTATGATCAAGCATTGACTTCTAGTATGGGCTTTCTGAAAGCACCTGGAGTTGGAGGTTGAGGTATGAGGTGTTTATTATCACCACCTCAAAATAGAAGGGGGAGAGCTAGGACTAGACAGGGCTGGGGTGGAGAATGCAGTGCAAATCTGGTACAGCCTCCACCAACCTGGACAGTGCTGGAGTCAATGTTTCCCTAAAGAGCTGGCTCAGAGTGGCCTAGCACATCTGTGTCTTTACAAGTGCCCTCTCTTAGCTATCACCCTGGCTCAGCCTCTCCTGAGGAGAACTGGGCCAGAGAATGCATTGTGGAACTGTAATGGCCCAGAGTTACAGAGGAAGAGTCAAGGAAGCCTCAAACCCAGATACCTCAAACATGAAGATATCAGGAGTTGGCTACCTCCTCCATCTAAACCTGGTGCCAGAAAGACAACTGCCCTCAACCCTAATAAGAATTCATCACTAATTGTTTGACCTTATAAGATTTTTCTCCCCCTGAACCTACACCCTCTGAGTATGTACATGAAGCATTTTCCAACATTCCTACACTGGCCAATGGTATAGTCATACAAACCTTGTCTCAGAGATCCTGCTCACCTCACTAGGGACATAAATATCCCTTTCCACACCCACTCCCTGAGTAAATGAACAAGATCTTCAAGGCCATTCCCAGATGTGTTCACTGCCCAAGGACTCATCACCCACTGAGATCCTGACTTGCATCCACCCACCTAGGTCCTACTAAGCTTCCCTCCCTCCAATCAAGCTCAATGCACAATGAGCTTTGCTACCCAGAGTGGGAAGTGGACACAGCAAGGGATGAGATTCAGTTGGAGACTCCAGTGCAGCTAAAGTGTGGGAATGAAAAGGGGGCTGGGGAAGGAAGGAGGAGGGAGGATAGACTACATCCAGCCAGAGTTCCTCCTATGCTCTGGGCAAACAGATGCAGGAGGGCTGCCAGATGCTTTCCACCTGGCCCCGGGTGGGCATCTAAGCCACTGACCCCACTCAACTGGGGATGGACAAGGAGCAGCCCCTGACTGGGGAGCCCCCCGAGATGACACCCAGTAGCCCCAGGGTTATAGGAGAGAGGGCTGAGGGAGAGAGGTTCCCACATAGGCAAGAGGAAGTGCAGCGGGCCTTGATGAGCAGAGACAGTCTATGGTTTTAGAGCTTTATTGAAGAAAGGCAGGGGGAAAGAGAAAAGGTGAAAAGGGAGAGAGAGACCATCCATGGCCAAGAGGAGAGAAGTGGGAAAAGAGAGGGGGGAGGAGAGAAGAAAGGCTAGAGAATAAGAGGGAGAGAGAGGAAGAGAGGAGAGAAGAGGAGAAAGTAAGAAGAGTGTAAGGGGAGTAAGAGCAAGAGAGTGAGGAGGGGCCAAACAGCCCTTTATATGGTGTGGTGTTATTTTTACTGTTGCTAGGTAACTGGGGAGGAGTATAACCTGAAGATCAGAAGCTTGGGACATTGCCTACATGACTACTAGCCATGCTTCTCCTGTGGGGGCAATGGAAGCGGTAAGAGGAGCCAGAGTTCCAGGAGGACATGAGAGAACTCCTTCTGTCCCATGTAGATGAATTATCAACACCGGTTCCCAGGGTTCAGACCTCAGCTCGACAGGAGACCAGACTGTCTGTGTATAGCCCAATGCCCCATACTAAAGTTGATGTTCATGTGTTAATAGCTGGACTCTCAGCTCCCAACACTCCTTGAAAGCATTCTATAATATACATCTCCATGAGTACAATGGGTACTTCCATTCCCAGTGAAAGGGCGTGCAAGGATCCATTAGTAATGTCTGCTATGAAGCAGGTGCAGAGCATCTTTGCCAGGCATTTGTCAATTCTACCATAGAGACATGTGCCAATAAGTCAAGACTATACTTGCAGTATCATGGAGAGAGCTGAAAACTAATTGGGTCTTACAACCAAAAAGAGCACCCAAGCCATTGCTTTCCTCATAACTCTGACAAAAATACCTGATGGTAGTTTATTTACATCCCAGTTTCAGAGAATGTAAGGAAGGAGTGCTGGCTGGAATGGACTGATCTGTAGACAGGAACTTAGAGCAGCAGCATCTCTCAAAGCCACTGACTCCAGGAAGTTGGCTCAGTGGGTAAAACACCAGCTGCAGAAGTGGGAGGACTTGAGTTCAAATCCCCAGAACCCACATAAAAGTTAGTCATGGTAGTATGTCATAATCCCAACATTCCTACAGTAAGATAAGAGACAGAGACAAGAGTGCCCTTAAACACACCAGGCTAGCTAGCATGGCATATACAGCAGTGGACAACAAGAAAGAAGAGTAGACCAGAGACAACAGGCAATAAACTGAGGACTGAAATCAATAAACTAGGAACAACAACAACAAAAAAAAATACAAAGAATCAATAAACAGAATGTTTATTGAATCAATAAACAGAGACCTCAAACTGCTCCCTCTCCACCACCCCACCACCACCCCGAGGACTGGGGACTGTGGCTTCACACAGCCAGACACCCACCTGGGGCCGCAAGGAGAGTATGCTGCAGTCCTCCTCATCTACCCACCCAGAGCACCAGAACTCTGGCAGGATGCAGCTTTTCTCCCATCTCTTTTATTTCCCCACACCCACTGCTCCCAACATATACACATTGAATAAGTGGTGAGTGACAGTCCTTTGAAATAGGGTTTTACTCTGTAGCCTATGGTGATCCAGAAATCACTCTGTAGACAAGGCTGGCCTCAACATCATGGTGATCCTTCTGCTTTACCTTCCATATACTGGATTTGCTGGCATGAGACTAAGAATCACACATATTGAAGTATTTTAAAATTACCGTAGTAAATTTAATGTTGATTCTCTAAAGTGGTATGCTCCTGTCCTAACTCCTAGAATAGTGAACATGATCTCACAGTGAACAGTCTTTCATTCTGGTTATCCAGCTCACACCCAGAGGCAGATGCTCTATCAGGGAGAAGTAGAAAACAGCAAACTGAAACATAACATGAACTCAAAATAAAAATTAAAGCTGAACCCAGAACAATGTCAGGTAAATGTTAAGCAAAAGAAAATTTGACAGACACATAAAGCAAAAAGTCCTATGTAACTGACAGGGTTTAGAGAGATACCTAAAGTCCAAGAATGTAGCTATCAAAGTACGGCAGAGATAGGAATAATTGCTTCCCAGAAACTCCAATGAACATTTATTTCCCCTGTTAGCAGCCACATAGCATCTTAGATACCAAACAGTGCAGGTCTGTTGTGGGAAATATTTAAAAAGATCCTGTCAACTCTCCACTGGGCCAGATTATGCTCCTGCACTCCTGCTGCCATTGCCAACTCTCTGGAGCTATCCCTGACTACGCCTGATTGCTGTACCTGACCCCTCGCTGTGTACCCAGCTCTCCTTTGCTTGTCCCTGGTGCTGCTTGTTCTTCCTCAGCCATAAACTCATGTAGTTGTCGATCCCACATTCCAGTAACTAAATGGAACCACCAACATCATGGTTGCATATCACAAGACCCAGTAACCCTGTAGAATCAAGACTCTTAAAGCTTACTTAACCAATAAGATTTATGTATCAATAATATCCCAATTTACAAGATGCCAACACAATAATTTCAGAGCTAATTGATAATGATAAAAGCTTTATCCCTGAGGGCAGCTGTACCTCTTCTCTCCCAAACAAATCCTCACAGGGTTTCCATTCCAGGTCTTTTCTGCTGACAAGTCTGCAACTGAATCCCAAACTACCAAACAAGTTGAGACAAGCCTGTTTGTGTGGACAACAAACACCAACTTAACAGTTTGTTTTGTTTTGGCACAGGCATATCCAATACAAATGGATCCAAGCTAGATTTTGAAAAGAAAGTTTATACATGTTTGTGCTTTCCCCCTCAAAACCCAGCTGGCAACAGATGGAGACACTATTCATCAAATCCTAATTGATCCTAAGAGAGGAGAGCTGGAGAGTGAAGAGCCTTTCCCAGACATTCTTTGGTCTCTTCCCTGAAGGAAAATTTCACTGCCATCTGGAAAAAAGCAGGCTGCTCCTTTCACAGACATTGTTAAGCTAATTACCAACTGGTTCCAATCTATAAATCCCAAAACTGTACACACACACACACACACACACACACACACACACACTATCCCACACCACACCTGCTGTATTCCTGTGTCTCTAGCTTATAGGTTATGAAGTGCTGCCACCTAAAGACTTAGAGCTGTGTACTATTTCTTCTCATAACTCAGTATGAGACAGAGTGAAGTACTGAGGGCTTTAGTGTGCATCACAGGTCAGGTTGCCATGCAAATATGAAAATCTACAACAGTCACGTAAAACACTGAGCACAGCAGCACATGCCTGTCATCCTAGTGCCTAAGAGATGGAAGCACGAGGATCCAAGGCATTGCAGTCCACTCAACCCAGCCAAATCGTAATCAGGAATTCTGTGGTTCAGTTAGAGACGCTGTGTCAAAAACAAGTTGGGAAACCATACATAGTTCCATTTGCCCTTAATCCCCACACCCAGGAGACAGGAGCTGACTGATCTCTGTGAGTTCAAGCCCGGCCAGGCAGGCTATGTAGTGAATTTCAGGTCAGTTATAGATAAATAATGACCTCAAAAAACTTTTCTAAGTGAGAAATAGTGAAGAAGACACCTGACATTAACTTCTGGCCTCCACACATTTGCACACATATATGACATGCATCTGCACCTACATAATACACGTGAGCACACATAGATAGATAGATAGATAGATAGATAGATAGATAGATAGATAGATAGATAGATAGATCTGTGATTTAAAGCATACATCTTTTACAAGAAAACACATTGGACTTCAGAGAGACAAAAGGACTTGTCACACTTCAAAATCATTGATAGCCTCTGTGCTGTAATGCCTCTTGAGACTCAATCCCTCAAGCAGACATCAGTAAGAAATACCTGCTTAATTTCAGGTGTTTGATGTTGAGAGATCTGTTCTCCCAAACACTGAACTTCTGTAAGCAGAAATAAGTACTAAGGCATTTGTGGTCATTCAAGTCCCTGATATCTTCAGATTCAAATATTAGTTTAATATTGCTCATGGTGTATATCTTATCCTGATTATTATTAATTAAGAGAGTATATATCCCAAGCCAGTTTCATTGTGGAGTAAATGTTGGTTAAGGTTCTCAGCACTGCTTGTGGGCTCTTGCCTTCGTTTCTCCTGGTCTCCAGGTCACAGGTCATGAAAAAGGGGAAATGAATCTTAGAAATCTGTCTGTGTGCAGAGCTTTTGAAAAGCTTGACACTGATATCTCCTTAGCAAGTCATTAATAACTAAAGTCTTCAGGTGGTCATCCTCCAGAGACCTATAAAAAGAAAATTAAAAGCTTGATCAATTGTACTTCTGTAAGATACTACATTTTTTATGACTACAAGAAATGAAATCAAATAAAACAAACTACCTTTCCTGAAGATGATTCCCATTCCTGCTCTTTAAGTCACAGTGGAATAAGTGACCTGAATCAAAGGCAAGAAATGTACTTATATACTCAAATGCTTTTATTCGCCAAGTACGTATGGAGTCCTACTCTGTGCTAAGCATGGGCTGGACTACATCAGTGAGGAAAAAAGTGATGATTTAAAGGAGCTATATCCTCTGAGCTAAGGGGGGCACAGGAGGTAAACAAATTTAGTTTCTAGTTTTCAGCAAAACATAGCCAAAGACTTAAAGATGATATCCCTTGCTGACCTCCAGAAGAATTAGCTGATTCTAGAAAGCTATAAACATCCACCCCGCAGCTGAAATCAGGTATACAGATTAAATTTAGTTAGCTATGCTAGTAACACCCACAAAATGCCGTCATTCAGAAGAACTACTGTTGCAGGGGAGTTTTCAAGTGTTTTGATTCTTCCAAGGGACTGGATTCTGAGACGAAGTATATGCTCCCAAAGGACTCTTCCTGGTGTCCTACTGTCTTCCATTTTCTTGCACCTGTTCTGCTATTGTATGCATACATATTCCCAGAGACTGTGGAAAAGAAAACCATAGAGAAAGTGGATTATGAATGTCTCAGTTAGGGTCTTACTGCTGTGAACAGACACCATGACCAAGGCAAGTCTAATAAAAAACAACATTTAATTGGGGCTGGCTTACAGGTTCAGAGCTTCAGTCCATTACCATCAAGGTGGGAGCATGGCAGCATCCTGGCAGGCATGGTGCAGAAGGAGCTGAGAGTTCTACATCTTCATCCAAAGGCTGCTGGTGGAAGACTGACTTCCAGGCAACTAGGGTGAGGATCTTATGCCCACACCCACAGTGACACACCTACTCCAACCAGGTCACCCCTATTCCAACAAGGGCATACCTCCAAATGGTGCCACTCCCTGGTCCAAGAATATACAAACCATCACAATGACAAACTTGCACCCAGTATTTATTGAACATTTGCTGTGTAGTCCACAGACTGGCTGGCTTGGCTTCTCAAGTCTTAAATATTTACTAAGAGAAAAAGAATCAAATGGAGGCAGTTTGGATTTTCACATGCATTTGAAAACATGTGCCTTCTAGTAGATCCTTTGAAAGAAAGTCAGTACTGTGAATTGACACTTTCAGCAGCTATGTGAATCTCCCTAGATGATTAATCCTCCATAAAGAGATATATTTTTAGGACATGCAAGAATTGATGGAGTCTAAAGCCTCTGGTCTACTTGGTTGTTCTATTCCAATGTTAGTTTCTTACTTTGGAAAATATATTCTTGTTATGAAAGATAGTCCCTTTAGGACAATAGTTCTCAACCTGTGGGTCAGGGGCCTTTGGAGGGTCAAATGTCATATATGCATGTCATATATTTATATTATGATTCATGAAAGTACAAAATTACTGTTATGTAGTAACAACAAAATAACTTTATGGTTGGGGTGAGCACAACATGAAAATTATATTAAATGAGGATACTCACTGCATTAGAAAGGTAGAGAACCAACAACTTTAGGGCAGATATGCATCAACTCTGCACAGATTTAGTTTCTAGTTTTCAGCAAACATGGCCAAAGACTTAAAGATAATATCTCTTCAATGGAATCAAATTGAAGACCCAGAAATGAACCCACACACCTATGGTCACTTGATTTTTGACAAGGGAGCTAAAACCATCCAGTGAAAAAAGACAGCATTTTCAGCAAATGGTGCTGGCACAACTGGCAGATAGCATTTAGAAGAATGCAAATTGATCCATTCTTATCTCCTTGTGCAAAGCTCAAGTCCATATGGATCAAAGACTTCCACATAAAACCAGATACACTAGGGCTGGTGAGATGGCTCAGCAGGTAAGAGCACCCGACTGCTCTTCCAAAGGTCCTGAGTTCAAATTCCAGCAACAACATGGTGGCTTGCAACCATCCGTAATGAGATCTGACTCCCTCTTCTGGTGTGTCTGAAGACAGCTACAGTGTACTTAAATATAATAAATAAATAAATCTTAAAAAATAAAAATAAAAAACCAGATACACTGAAACTAATAGAAAAGAAACTGGGCAAAAGCCTCGAGGACATGGGCACAGGGGGAAGAACACCAATAGATTATGCTCTAAGATCAAGAATTAACAAATGGGACCTCATAAAATTGCAAAGCTTCTTTAAGGCAAAGGATACTGTCAATAGGAGAAAAAGGCAACCAACAGATTGGGAAAAGATCTTTACCAACCCTATATCCGATAAAGGGCTAATATCCAATATATACAAAGAACTCAAGAAGTTAGACTCCACAGAATTAAATAACCCTATTTAAAAATGGGGTACAGAGCTAAACAAAGAATTCTCAACTAAGGAATACCGAATGGCTGAGAAGCACCTAAACAAATGTTCAACATCCTTAGTCATCAGGGAAATGCAAATCAAAGCAGCCCTGAGATTCCACCTCACACCAATCAGAATGGCTAAAATCAAAAGGTCAAGTTACAGCAGATGCTGGAGAGGACAACACTCCTCCATTGCTGGTGGGATTGCAAGCTGGCACAACCACTGTGGAAATCAGTTTGGCAGTTCCTCAGAAAATTGGACATAACGCTATCTGAGGACCCAGTAATACCACTCCTGGGTATATATCCAGAAGATGCTCCAACATGTAACTAGAAAACATGCTTCAATATGTTCACAGCAGCCTTATTTATAATAGCCAGAAGATGGAAAGAACACAGATGTCCCTCAACAGAGTACTGGATACATTTATACATGTGGTACATTTATACAATGGAGTACTACTCAGCTATTAAAACAATGACTTTATGAAATTATTAGGCAAATGGATGGAACTAAAAAATAGCATCCTGAGTGAGGTATACCAATCACAAAAGAACATACATGGTATTCACTCACTGATAGCCCAGAAGCTCAGAATACCCAAGATACAATTCACAGACCACATGAAGCTCAAGAAGAAGGAAGAACAAAGTATGGATACTTTGGTCCTCCTTAGAAGGGAGAATGATGTATCCAATGGAGGAGTTACAGAAACATAGTGTGGAGCAGAGACTAAAGTAAAGGCCATCGAGAGACTGCACCACCTGGGGATCCATCCCATATACATTACCAAATCCAGACACTATTGTGGATGCCAAAAAGAGCTTGGTGACAGGAGTCTGATATAGCTGTCTCCTGAGAGGCTCTATGAGTTGCCTGACAAATACAGAGATGGATGCGCTCAGCCTACCATTTGACTGTGCACAGGTCCCCAATGGAGGAACTAGAGAAAGGACCCAAGGAGTTGAAGTGGTTTGCAGCCCCATAGAATATAAAGCAACCAGTACCCTCAGAGCTCCCAGGGACTAAACCACCAACCAAAGAGGGACCAATGGCTCCAGCTGCAAAAGTAGCAGAGGATGGCCTAGTCGGTCATCAATGGGACCCTTGGTCCTGTGAAGGGTGTATGCCCCAGTGTAGGGGAATGCCAAGGCCAGGAAGCAGAAGTGGGTGGGTTGGTGAGCAGGGGAAAGGAAGAGGGGATAGGGGTTTGTGGCAGGGAAACCAGGAAAGGGGATAACATTTAAAATGTAAATAAAGAAAATATGTAATAAAATTTAAAAAGTGACATCTCTTAACAATTTTTGTGAGCCTATAACTATTTTTGAGTTTAAAAAAGAATAACTCAAAACTTTACTGAACCTTCCCATGACTGCCACCCCCAAAACTATCTTAATTGATCTGAAGATTTTCCAATCAATCTCATAGATGAAATAATAAAATATTGGCGGAAGAACTGGGAATAAAACTCGGAAAGCAGGGTATCAAGCAAGCTATGACTGCTTATTATGTGGTTAGATAAAACCTTAACAATAGTAAAAATGATTCCTGCAGTGCTGATCAGTAGTAGAAGTTATATGCAGTGTTTTCATGCCAAGAACACCCAATATGCTGGAGAGAGGCTTACATATTAGAAATAAGGAAACTGAGGCACACCGATGTTAACCTACTTGAGTACATAGCTCTAATAGTAACAGCCAAAGGTAGGAAGGAGACTGTGTCATCATCTATTCATTTGAACCTACAAATAGTATTTATGGTTCACATTCTGGATCCTACCAAACATTTAGTAAATGACAATAAGAAACAGCACATACAGGTCAATACCAGAGTTTTGTAAATCTGTACTATGTAGAGCCAGTCCATTCACTGAAAGATAATTCATCTTCTAATGTGGATGTTAACACCATTATTCACTGAGAAACCCATTCTACACACAGACACAAATACTCACAAACATATACACAAATCTATAGCACCAAAACAAGCCTTATCCAATAGTTCACGCTGGAACTTGAAAATGATAGCTAAGCTGTCCATCGAACAGTCAGGTTCAAAACAAGCCAAATGGTTATGACTGCATGCACAAAGCCCATGCAAGGTCAAGTCAGTCAAAACCTCAGTCTATACATGGGAAGGTCGATCAGTAACTGATGGATACTGGTATCGGAACAGTCAGTCTTCTTAGGAATGTGACTTCGAAGAAGCTACCCAGGCTCCAGTGATGTCCTAGACACACAGAGGCAGCACTAAGTGCACTGAGTAGGTTTGTTATTTAAGAGCACATAAGTTGAAAAGAAAAATGTGTTAGAAGAGGGTAGAAACTGAAGAGGAAAAGGGGAGATGAAAGTGGTCAAAGTACATTACATCCATGAAATGTTTGCACTTTCCTTAGTAATAATCTAGGCATGGAGGTACATCTTAACTCCAGTGCTGGAGCAGTGGGATGAAGAGACAAGGTTCCTGGAGCCCACTGGATCCCCATTCTAGGCAAATTAGTGAGGTCCAGGTACAGTGGGAGCCCTTATCTCAAAAGTAAGGAAGAAAGCAACTGAGGAAAATACATAAATACAAACATATACTGGTTAAAATAATTTTTGGTAAAAAACATAATTTTGTATTGTATATATTTAACAAAATAAAAATTAAATAGATTAATGTTTATAAAGTACTTACAAGTCTGGTAATGGTGTTAACATGATGATTAAAGACATACATAGTTCTAATTTTACAGGAAACCAAGAAATGGCATAAAATAAACTTTAAATATCTCCAATAATAATGGTAACGGTCTGGGGTTGTATTTAGATAAGTCATGGAACACTTGCCCAGTACATGCAAGATTCCAGGTTCCAACCCAAGCAATGTAAAACAACAATAACAATAACACCAATAAAGAAGAGTTGCTGAGGGCCTGGGGTCACACCACTTCCCTTAAAAATGAAGTGCATAAAACTTGTGGAGTGTTCTGTAAAATGAAGGTATGATTTTCTTTGCAATGGTCGGACTCGTGAGAGATAAATGATAGATTAAGAGTTGTGAATCTGACCCAGGATGTATGGCATAGGCATTGATTGTTTACAGGCATGTAACACACACCTGCTGCTATTGTACCCAGAGATCGCTCTGCCTCATCTACCTGCACCTCACGACTCAAGACTCAGTCTCTCTCCCAAAGAGTCACATCAACTCTTTTCATCTCAGAGAGCCATATGACTGGGACCCATTCTCAAAGCCTGATTAAATACTCAATACTGATTAAGCATAAACAAGGATGGTATTTCAATCACAAGAACATGAAAATAAAATGCTTTATTGCTGTGAAGAATGAGAGCACCAAGTGACATTTGACATTGGTAAAGACTCTCTATTTGTCCTCATACACTTTTAATGAATTACTGAAACTTGAAATTCCTAAAACCTATTTAACATACAACAGGTTAGGATGAGAGATATATTTTCAATTTAATAAAATATCTTAAAAGGTGATGTTCTTTAGGGAAAAACTGGAAGCCAACAATAAAATATGGCTAACTTCATGCCAAGACATCTAGAGCGGACAGGAGCTAAGTTACAGAACATTATCACAACATTCCATAGTACTCCTGAGTCTGTTGCCTAATATTTGACAAAGTGATTCTCATCTTTATTGTAATGGTGTTTAAAATGCATAGACACCTCCACACAACAGGCAAAGTCTACATCATATCCACTTTTCAGCTGTGGAAATGGAGACCCTGAAATGCTAAATGCAAGATCACATGGAAAGGTGCCAGTTAAACCAACTTTCAAACCTCAGCCTGTTAATTCCAGATCTTTGGCTTATCCTAAGCCTCTAGCCATTCCCAAATCTCCTTTCTTCCCTTAAAAATGAAGTGCATAAAACTTGTGGAGTGTTCTGTAAAATGAAGGTATGATTTTCTTTGCAATGGTCGGACTCGTGAGAGATAAATGATAGATTAAGAGTTGTGAATCTGACCCAGCTGGCCTATAGAAATGGAAGCTGATAAAGATAGCTAAAGAATCTTTGAGCTTGACCCTTAAAGAAGTTTGAAATGCCACTTGCTTAGAATCTGGGTAGACACTGGTGGCTTAGCCAATAGAACAACAGAAGTGATGCCTTTCTTTCTTTCTTTCCTTCTTTCTTTCTTTCTTTCTTTCTTTCTTTCTTTCTTTCTTTCTTTCTTTCTTTCTTTCTTTCTTTCTAATTTAGTTTTATTTTTGATTTATTTTTATACTCCATATTCCATTCCCCACCCCTCCACACACACATCCTCCTTCTATCTGCTCCACATCCAACCCCTCCTCCCGATCCCACCCTTTCTCCAAGTGGATGCCCCCATCCCCCACCCCACCGGACCTCTAAACTCCCTGGGGCCTCTATTCTCTTGAGGGTTAGGTGCATCATCTGTGAATGAACACAGACATGGAAGTCCTCTACTATATGTGTGTTGGGGGCCTCATATCGGTTGGTGTATGCTGTCTGTTTGGTGGTTCAGTATTTGAGAGATCTTGGAGGTCCAGATTAATTGAGATTGCTTGCTACTCCTACAGGATCGCCCTTCTCCTCAGCTTCTTTCAGCCTTCCCTCATTCAACAACAGGCGTCAGCTACTTTTGTCTATTGGTTGGGTGCAAAAAACTGCATCTGACTCTTTCAGATGCTTGTTGGGTGTTTTCAGAGGGCAGTCATGATAGATCCCTTTCTATGAGCTCTCCATAGCCTCAGAAATAGTGTCAGGCTTTGGGACCTCCCATTGAGCTGGATCCCACTTTGGGCCTGCTGCTGGACCTTCTTTTTCTCAGGTTCCTCTCCATTTCCATCCCTGTAATTCCTTCAGACAGGAACAATTATGGGTCAGAGATGTGACTGTGAGATGACAACCCCATCCCTCACTTGATGTCTGGTCTTCCTGCTGGAGGTGGGCTCTATAAGTTACCTCTCCCTGCTGTCAGGAATTTCATCTAAGGTCTCTCCCTTTGAGTCCTGGGAGTCTCTCAACTCCCAGGTCTCTGGTGCATTCTGGGGTTTTCCCCCAACCTTCTATTTCCTGAGTGAAGATTTTTTCCCAATATGTAGGTGGCCAATTTGTCTTATTGACCATGTCCTTTGCCTTACAAGTAGCTTTCCAGTTTCATGAGGTCCCATTTATCAATTGTTTATCTTAGAGCATGAGCCATTCAAGTTCTATTTAGGAAATTTACCCCTGTGCCAAGGAGTTCAATGCCTTGTGATTTTCAAGCCTGGACCTCAAAAGGCTACAAATTCCCTGGAGAGAGCCAAACCACCATGAAGAGTGCTCAGCTAATCCTGACAGAGATATTGCAGAAAGAGGGCAGAGGATCCAACTATACCCAACCTACAAATGTCTTCCCATTTGGACCCACCATGTCAGACCAACTGGCAGAAGAATAGTACTGGAGGGACTCCACTGATCCTCATGAAGGTAAAAACTGCCCAAGCAACAGTTACTCGCATTGCTGGCACAGTAAAGTATCAGTTATAATAAGATGGCTAGTATTCCAAGTGAGTAACCTTTGGGGGCTACCAAGAAATATATAATCAGAAAGAAAAATGTGTCTTATTTACCCTTAAATGATGTTTAATTAAACTCATTACCCATATTTAAAAGATGCATATTTCATATATGCTAAGGTAGATGCCCAGCTCCTTTTGACTCATAAAATTCTAAATTCCTGGCCTTGTCTCCAGGTGGCAATACTTTGATGGAACTGAGAAAGGGTGATGTCTCCCATGCATTCAATGCCATTGAGGAATCAACTGATTCTTTTCATCTGACCTGTTTCAGTTACTCGTGGTGTCTGCTTAGCCCTAAAGTAGTTTTCTCTAGCATGCTTATTTTTGCAAAGCATAGTGAAAAATGAATCCATTAGTGGTTTTTTGGTATCTAAATCCACAAAATGAACTTAATTCAGAAGATACAGAAACATCATACCTGGATCAGTGGCTTCTCCATCAAACACAGTCTCATATACAGTGGTTTCCTTTAAGAAAGAAAGAAAGAAAGAGGGAGGGATGGAAGGAAGGAGGGAGGCAGAGAGAGAGAGAGAGAGAGAGAGAGAGAGAGAGAGAGTTCACATCAGTAATAAAGCCAACTTGATAAAATTATTTTTGCTGTGATTTTAAGCAAATGACTTTTGGTGGTTATTCCTAATTTTGTCAACTTGATATAACCTAGAATCACCCAGAATGATGCTCAGTATGGTGTTATCTAGATCAGGTTGGGCTGTGGGCATTTCTGGGAGGGGTGTCTTAATTATGTTCGTTGATGTAGGAAGACCCAGCCTGAAAATGGTTTGGGGCTCTCAACTGTTCAGAGAGGAGAAAACTAGCTGAACCCTAAGTCCCCATGCATTCCTTGCTGCTGACCATGGCTGTGATGTGACTGGCTACTTCAAACTCCTGCCACGCCAGAGTGTAAGATGGCCTCTTTGTCTCATAAGTTGATTTTTTGTCAGGATATTTTCATTCATACACAGAAATAAGACTAGGACACGATTACTTGCAAGTAATCTGTAGAAGGTTAGCAGTTTAGAGACTAAAACTTCCCATTAGTCTTACCTCCTCTCAAACACATCCCTCACATTTTTTTCTGCCTGCCATGGCCTCTGTTAACTCAGATTTCTCTCTTAATGGGAATCTTGTATGAGAGGCATTAAAGGTCACACTGTATGTGACTTCCTGACTTTCTAGGACATCAGAATGCCACTCTATTTGGGCCAGTATTATAAGAACAAATGAGGACACACACAACAGTGCCCTCGAGACCAAGCAGCCTTGGCACAGCCACGGGCATATCGCTTCTAGTACTCTGCCTAATAAATGTCTGTTGTGTTCTGTTATGGAAACACCAGAAAACTAACTTGGATGATCAAACAATTGTGTGGCACCAGCCTCCTTAAAGAAGGCCTGGGGCTAGGGGTGTTGAGCAGGAACCAGCCTGTGAAACAAGGCCATGGCCAGCCAACACGATAGCAGAAATGTCCAGAGTGCAAGGGAAAGAACTAGAGAAAGGTGAAAGATGAAAACTAAAGGTGCCCTTTCTCATTCTGTGCTGCATTACGGATCCAAGATGCAGCCCTCCGTAGCGTATTTATGTGCATTATTCAGTGATGACGCTTTGGCCAATTTGAATTGTTGTGCCTTCTCTGGGGCTATATTTACCATCTGCTAAAGACTCTAAGGTTGAGGATTTTACCCAGGTCTGTTACTTGTATAATGTATTTTCAAATATTGTCTTAAATTCTAAGTAGTATAAAATAATGTGAGGTTTACATTTACCTATTCATGTTTTTGCTATATGCACATATATTTTAGGTAAATTTTGACCTTACCAAGTTCCTAAAATTTAACTTGAAATCCCAGCTTTGTAACATACTCACTAATTCAGCTAAATAATGAACTGAAATTATTTTATTTCCTTCCTATAATGTTTGAATAGATTTTACCATATGTTTACAAGGAAAAGCTTCAATATGCAGAAAAAAATAGACAAAAATGCACTTACTGTTAACACTTCTAGGTTTTTGTTCCTGGTTTCTGTGATAACATTTTTTTCTCTTTGACTTCTATCTCCTGTTTAAAAGAATACACTAAATGAGTAAACAAATAAATAGTAGGTAAGTATGTCATGGGTGGCACTTTTAAATGACATGGGGGTGGGCTTGCAAGATGACTCAGAGTTGAGATAATTGTTGACAAGCATGACAACCTGAGGTTGGTGCCCACATGACAGAAAGGAACACCCTGACTCCCTTTGGTTGTTCTGTGACCTTCCACAAAATAAAAATTGAAATATAGGTGTGGTTACTTCAGCAATACACACACGGAAACTGAAGTGGTCAGCATGGCTCCCCTGTAAGGATAACATGCAAATTTGTGATACAGTTCATATTTTTTTTTAAATAAGACTAAGGATGTTCAAAACAGATTTATGGAAACTATTTTGTAAGGTTCATATATACTTGTGTGTGTATGTATTTAAGTATTTATATATGTATATGTGTATATACATATAAAAGAATATTTATATAAATATTATACACACACATAGTAGAGGTCAGGAAGAGGCTGGGCAAAGCAGTGTCTTCTAGACATGACAGGACCATTGTATGAGGTCACAGCAGCTGTGATGTCTGCACAAGACCTGTCTAAGAACAAACCCCTCAGTATTTGAGCATGGAGTAAGGAGAGACTCACAGGCCACACCTCTCTGAAAAGCCACACCTCTCACTGAAAAGCCACTGACAGTTGATGGCTCTGGCAAAAGGGTTATCAGCTGTTTTCTTTTTTATAAGAGTGTGGTTTCTGGTAGCTCAGCCATTCTCAGAAGACATGAAGTTGTGAAGTAGTGAACACTTAGGAAGGTGAATGTAGGAAAATTACAAGGTGGTATGGGAGTGACTATGGTCAAAATACATTTCAAGAAATTCTCAAAAAATCAACAAAATATTGTATTAATATAAGTGTATATAATTTTAAAATTATATAATCCAAGAATAATTAGCAAAGTATATCTTACCTACAACATATTTCATTCCTCTGTACAAAAAAAATTTGACAAAACATCAGTTAAATTATGATAATATATGTTGAAAATCATTTCATTCAATAATTAACATGTAACTGTATCACATCTAGTTTTTTTTTTTTTACAAAGAAGTAATAATATGGTTTTCATTAGCTGTTCCCATCTGCTTTACCACACCATAAAAAAAAGTCCTGTGTCTGTAATGGAAACACAGATCTAACTCTGACGTTTGTTACCCTGCATGGAAGTACAGTTATGTGATGGTGTCTGTGCATGCGTGCCTGTGTTACCGAGATTGAATCCAGAGCCTCTTCATGCTTTACATTACCTTTCTTCATTTTATTTTTTATTTTGATAAATGGTCTAACTCATGCTGCACTTGAATCTGCAAACCTCCAGCCTCAATCTCCCATGGATTTGGGATTATAGGCCTGTGTCCCTAGGCCAGGTTCCAACTTTACTTTTGAAGCTATGGCATTCTTTGCCCTGAAGCACTGTATTGACAAATGGCAACAAGAGCAGGTGTGTTTTCTATCCATTTCTTTAACCTCAATGAACTTTGAAACCAATCAATTGTGTGGAGAGAGAACTGTCACTTACTACTTACATGTCCCTAAATTAATTCCTAGTGAGTGTCAAACACCTGTCCATGAAACCACTTTGCCTCAAAATAATATGACTTTTTTTTTTTTTTTGCTGACAAATTTTTTTGTTTTAAAAGACTTCTCACAGACAGTACATTCTATCCCCAAGTCACGTAGTGCTGATCTTCCATTTGAGCAGGGCTTGGTTTTTATTTTATTTTATTTTTTGCTGTTCTTTTGTTGTTTGACAGGTTGGAGTTTTTAAAAGATATATTATTTTATTTTTAATTTGTGGGTAGGTTTCCATGGAGCCTACAAGTGAGATCCTTTGTAAGTGGAACTACAAGGGGTTTTCAGCCTCCCAGAGTTGGTGCTAAGAACTAAACTACTAAACTCCCATCCTCTGCAAGAGCAGTAACTGCTCCTAACTTTTAAGCCATGTCTATATCCGCGTATTTCTGTTTGTTTGATGTGTGTGTGTGTGTGTGTGTGTGTGTGTGTGTGTGTGTGTTTGACAAGGTCTCATATAGATAAATCTATCCTCAAATTTGCTGTGCAGTTATTGCCTCTGCCTCCTAAATGCCATCAAGCTAACCTCTGTTGCTGGTTTTTAATATTTTTTTAGAAATTACAATTACATAATATATCTTTTCTTTTCCTCCCTCCAATATATACTTCCTTGCTGTCTTTCAAATTCATAGCCCCTTTTTTCGTTAAATGTGTTGCATATGTGTGTGTGGCTGTGAGTATGTATATGCATGTGTGTTTATATTATATATAAACTGTTTAGTATGTGTAGTGATTCTGTATGTATGCATATGTTTTCAGGGTTGACCATTTGGTATTAGATAACCAGTTGGTGTGCTCTTCCCAGAGAAGACTCTGTCTCCTGCTTTTGACATTCCTTAGTTGTCTATAGTTCTTTGCATGGGACCAAGGTCTCAAAAACTTCTGCTTTATATATATTAGGATATCCATGCTAGGATATCCTAATTCAGCTCATACTTTACTAAGCCAGTTCAATTCCTAACTTGTCCCTACGATAATAGTAGTCTTCAGCCCTCATCAAGCAAACTTCTGCTTGCAAGAGACAAAGACCATTACAGACAACCACAAGCCATCAAAATGCAGAATTGTGAACCCAAATGCCAACTGATACAACCACAGCAAAGTTCCTACATCTAATGCTCATTGATAATTGTGGAAGAGGGGGTGAAAAGATTGTAAGAACCCAGGGATCAGGGAGTTTGCTGTGAGACCGTCTACAAGAAACATTGCTGTTTACTAAAGAAACCCCCCACAGCACTTCAGGTTAGAGAGGTTTGGAGATCTCTAGTAAAAGAGACCATTGAGTTTTGTACCCCTAGTATTTTGTCTCTCTAAAGCACACTTAGGAAAAATCACGGACAGTTAAGATTACCAAACTTTAATTCATTCTAATTCTTTACTTCAATAACTTAAAAAGAAAAAGGAAATCCACATACTTGAATTTTGACTTGGAGACTTCCTTGGTCATTCTCTGAGACTTGGTCTTAATGTTTCCATATCTCCAGAGTAGAAAACACATCCAGGAAACCAATCCAACAAAGAAAACAGCCATCAGAGTAAAGACGAAAGGAACATACCAGTCACTGCTTTTGTACGTGTTGATAGCTGTGTACACAATGGTCAGACCCTTTCTCTGCTGTAAAAAAGTATTTCAGAGCAAACAGAGCATTAATCCCTGTTTTCAAAGCACATCTGTTTGCACAGTGAAGCATCAGTACAGAGCACCATTTTGATACAGACAATGGGATACGAACTCTTATATATGTGTAAGTACCCAGGTAACAATGAGAAACATGATGACATAAAAGAGTCACCAAATTAAAACTGTGGAGAATAGAATTGCATGGAGTAGCCACTCTGTGCTCCAAAGCAAGTAATGTCTCTTTTTGTTCACCTCAATATTTTCACCTATAAAATTAAGAGATTGAGCTAGATGATACACAAGATCTTTTTAGACTTGTGTGTCCCTGTTAATTGCTCCCTTTTGTGTATCTTGAGGTAACTGTGCATTCTTGAAAATTAAATACTCAAGGAAAAAGACTTTTTAATGCTTTATCTTAAAGGCCACAAAACAATACATTATACCCTAAAGTCGATCAAATAGGAACATTCATTTCAGGTGGCTAATAAGCCATTATGTAATTCAGGAGAGGGTTCCCATATCTGCTTTATAAATTATAAGATACTAAACGGTGTGCTAATGTTATAGAGTTGGACCGAAGATTATATAAAATGATGGCCATAAGACGTGGTGCCATGCCTGGCACATCATGGGTTCCCATTGTTATGGTAGCAAAGTTCTTCAAAGTGTCCAGTTGCAGTTTTTTTTTCATGGTTGTAATCCACTGAATAGTGCTCCCTTCTATTGAGCAAGACCTTCAGATTATTTGGCCAGCCATTTAGGGGTCCTCTACATATGTGCATGTAACGTCCACTACTCCTGTACACACAATATATATTCATAGAGCCCTATGGTTGTTTGAGGTAGTGTCAAAGTCTAAAGGCATATGAAAGAGAGCAGTGGTCTGATTATTTGTTTAGCATTTCTGGATGATATTTGACTTTGCAGTAAAATATTTACAGCATAGAAACTCAAATCAAATTCTCTAGCTCTTTACTTCAGAACTGGTTGGAGGAATTGGTGTGCTGGTTCTCATCACGTTAATATCTATGACAGCAGTTCCTGTCTTGGGCTTGACAGCTTTGCCATATTGCAGGTTGTCATCGATTACATGTACCACAAGATGATATTGCAGCTGCAGTTCAGTTCCAGATTCAAAGTTGAAAGGATTCTTCACAACTAATTTTGGAGTATTTGAACCCCGAGATGGGTCTAATTGGAAATGAAGATTTTCATTTCCTTTAAAAGGAATAATGAGAAAGTAAAATTATTTTAGAATACATCAAATGGTCTCAAGCTACCTTAAAATTATGTCAAAACCCAGAATGTGCATATAAATTAACATCTATGTACACTATAAATTTCCATATCTAAAAATAGCTTAAAATAAAGTTGAAATAAAATAAGAAATACTAGCCGGGCGTGGTGGTGCATGCCTTTAATCCCAGCACTCGGGAGGCAGAGGCAGGCGGATTTCTGAGTTCAAGGCCAGCCTGGTTTACAGAGTGAGTTCCAGGACAGCCAGGGCTACACAAAGAAACCCTGTCTTGGAAAAAAAAAAAAAAGAAAAAGAAATACTTATAAGGGGAAAATGTTTTTAAACTAGGCATGTTACGGTAGCCCTAAAATCTCAGCACTTGGGCAGGAGAGGCAAGAGGATCAAAGCCATCCTTGGCTACATGAAGAGTTCAAGGCCAACCTGGGCTACAAAAGATGCTATCACAAAAAGAAAAATTGTCTAACCCCCACATGTAACCAGCAAATCTTAATGCTACTATCTGATTATTCTGCCTGATTTTTTCCTCTTCCTTTATTTGATTCTCACATTCAACTTAGTCTAGACTAATACCTATTGAGCTAGACAATCCACAGTACAAATAATGTCCTTAAGAAGTAAAGCCCTTGTAGACAAACCCAGGGCCTTGAAGATGACATTATTGTAAACAAGATGAGCATTTCTCCTTTCTTCATGGAGCTTATCATTTAGCAGTAGGTATAACACCAAACAGTCTTCATAGTTTATTACCTATGTGTTTGCTGCTATCTACACTCTCCCTTTTTCAGATGAGCAGCAGCAGTCTGAGCCTTGTGAAAAGGTCTTATTGTTATGATCAAGAGGAATTCAAGGACCCTGTTTTCCTGATGTACTGGCTAGTTTTATGTCAACTTGACACAGCTGGAGTTATCACAGAGAAAGGAGCTTCAGTTGAGGAAATGCCTTCATGAGATCCAACTCTAAGACATTTTCTCAATTAGTGATCAAGGGGGAAAGACCCCTTGTGGGTGGGACCATCTCTGGGCTGGTAGTCTTGGTTCTATAAGAGAGCAGGCTGAGCAAGCCAGGGGAAGCAAGCCAGTAAAGAACATCCCTCCATGGCCTCTGCATCAGCTCCTGCTTCCTGACCTGTTTGAGTTCCAGTCCTGACTTCCTTTGGTGATGATCAGCAGTATGGAAGTGTAAGCTGAATAAACCGTTTCCTCCCCAACTTGCTTCTTGGTCATGATGTTTGTGCAGGAATAGAAACCCTGACCAAGACACCTGTGTATACTTTCTCTTGGTTTATGATTTTATGTGTTGATGGTATTCAGAGTTAAATAAATAGCTAGTGCCATGAATATGTTCTACATCTACCTTAGATGGTTCTATGTAACAATTTCTAGGTGTCTAATATATGGTTGGTCTCAAATAAAGAAAAATATCCTATAAAAGACAAATTGGTGACTATAACATTTATGTGAATCTGTATAGAACCAGCAATAATAGAGTCAACATCATGTTGCCTTGTGAACTTGAAACAATATCATCAGATGGGAAGATGTCATCTGTTTTTCAGCTGGCTACATGGATAACAAATGTAAATCCTTGTGTTAAAATCTACAGCATTTTTTCAAGTTCTGAGTCTCTTTGAAGTCACAGGAGTAACTGAGTTGAACATGTAGACATGAAACAAAGTACTAGTTATGAGTTAGTGTAACTCTTATAAACAGTCACTTCTAGGGTTACATATCATGCTTGACATTGTATAGCTAATGTCAACTTGACATATGTTTGTGATTAAAAGAAATAACTAAAGTATGTACCAGAAGCTATTTCAAAGCGCATTTCAAAATCTTGTGAATCTCTGTCATGACAATTTAGTTTGAGGCCATCGACATTTGTCCCAGCAATAACATTGTCAGAGATGATTGCTGTATATAGATAGGGTGTGCAGACAGGTGCTTCATCATTCTCATCTTCAATGTCAACAGTAACCTGTCAGTGATGAAGGGGAAAAAAAGTCACATCCACAGCATGAGGCTATTTATACACAAAATCAGAAATGAGCATCTGGATGGACAGATCATCCAGAATTATTAAGTAAAAAGTCTAAAACTTTCTGAGTTTGTAGACACATGCTTGGAAAGTCTAGGTGTCAATCACTAGTCGGTGGTTTATTATTCTTGGGTCAGCTGTGACATTCTTTGTCCCCTTTAGGGAGAATTTTTGGGCTCATTAGATGAACTCTGTGGAAAGTACAGTTATGTAAATCATAGCAAAAGTAACACTGAAGAATGCTGTCTCTGAAGATAAAGTACCCTGGACTCTGAATTGCCTACATTCAGTAGCAAACACACCTAGAAGGAGGTTCTTCTAACTTAACTAGGGACTCTTCTGGACCATTTCCCGAAGCACAATGTAGAAGCACAATGTGTGTCTGACCTTAATGAGGGGTGTTATCAACATTTTTGTAATTAAATATAAGTCAGGAAGCTGTGATTTACATAGGAAAAGATCAAAATATCAAGGGTTTGAAAAATGTCAGTGATCAAATCCCAGTCAGCTTAGAAAGATTGTCTGCCCACCTCTCCAATGACTAATAATTTTCCCAATGACATGAGCAGAAGAATCCCTGGTGTGTCTATATCTGCAAGAATTATCTTGTTCTAAAAGTTTTATTGAATGTTTCAATAACATAGTTAAGTTCTGGAGGAAATTGTGAACTACTTGTGTTACTTCTCTATAGACTGAATAAAACAAGATATAGTATTTAGTATGTGCGATTTTTAAATTTGTATTTAATTAATTTGTTTATTATTGTTTGTTTTTTAAGATAGGTTTTTTTCTACATAGCCTTGGCTGTCGTGGAACTCACTCTGTAGACCAGGCTGTCCTTGTTCACAGAGATCCATGTGACTCTTCCTCACAAATTCTAGGATTAAACATATGTGCCTGGATACTCCAATACTCTTGACGTATTGGAGAGAAAGAAAGAAAATTGAGTGGTTGAATTAGAATAAGAACAAAGCTAGGGATGAAAGGGTAATCCAGACCATTCAAGCACTGCGGATCCTGAAGATGATGCTATAGCCTAATCGAGAGTAGTGAGGAGTTGATATTTTTTTCGGGAGTCCACAAGTAGAGATGCGGTTCTAGAAAGCAGTCTGCTTAATCAAACCAAGTACAGTCAATGAGGCACAGCCAGGATGTTAGTAAGAGATGGGTGAAAAGTAAAAAATAGAATGGCTGAAGGATTGAAGAGAGGATTTAGGGCACATGACACGGAATGTGTACACAGACCTCAACCTGTCTCTTTGAGCTGAGTAACCTCAATAGGCTATATAGTGTCTAAGCCTCCTCCTTCTGAGATGCTCTCTCTTGAGTCACTTCCCTTCATCTATTCTCATAAGAGTCATATATATTCTTTCAAATCTTTCTCTGATTCATCACTTTCTTTGCCATTCAATTAAACATCATTTTCAAACATGGGTTCTTCCTTTTATAAACTAACTTTATCATCGTTGGTTGGGGTTAAAAGTGTGTACTAATGGAGTGTCCGTATTCGAGCCAGAGGTATTAAAGGTGCTAAAAGCTGAGCCACACCAGAAATAGAAACAGGCTTCTCCAGTAAACAACATAATCTTGGGGTTCACAGTGTGATTGAACATCATGCAACCACACTATTTTGAAATGTCATAAGTGTCTATAAGAAAACTGGCCAAAGTACCTTACATTAAAAACCACTCTTATGAGTATCATCCCAAACCTTCCAAGCTTCATAATTCCAGGCTCTCAGCTCTGTGAAAGTCATTCTAATCATTGATGCAGATAGGTCTTATGACCTGACAGTGACATTCACTCAAAATACACAAAAGGCAAAATCCAGTAACCACACTTTAAAGGCAAAAGTACACTGATAATCGGTGGCAGTTTTACAAATCAAGAAATCTGGACTCCAGAAGGTTGCTGGGCAACAATAATCCTTAGATTCATTAGTAAAATATGTTCCATAATAAATTAAACATCATCTTATAACAAGACCACACAAAGACCAAACAAAGAGAACTTCAGACCAATCTCCCTTATGAACATTGATGCAAAAATACTCAATAAAACTCTTGCCAACTGGATCCAAGAACATATCAAAATGATCATCCATTATGAGCAAGAGGGCTTCAACCTATGGATAAAGATATAGAGAAATCCATCATTGTAATCCACTACATAAACAAACTCAAAGAAAAACCACATGATCATTTCATTAGATGCTGAAAAAGCACTTGACAAAATTCAGCATTCTTTCATGTTAGAAAGTCTTGGGAAGGTCAGGAAACATAGTAAAAGCAATATGCAGCAAACCAGTAGCCAACATCAAGCAAAATGGAGAAAAACTTGAAGAAACCCCACTAAAATCAGGGACTAGAGAAGGCTGCCCATTCTCTCCCTATCTATTCAATATAGTACTCGAGGTTCTTGCTAAAGCAATTATATAACAAAAGGAGGTCAAAGGGATACAAATTGAAAAGGAAGAACTCAAAATATCACTACTTGAAGATGGTATGATCTTATACTTATGTGATCCGCAAAATTCCACCAGAAAACTCCTAAAGCTGATAAACAACTTCAGCAAAGTGGCAGGATATAAAATTGACTCAAACAAATTAGTGGCCTTCCTCTACTCAAAGGATAAATAGGCTGAGAAAGAAATTAGGTAAATAACACCCTTCATAGTACTCACAAATAATATAAAATTCCTTGATTTGACTCTAACCAAGCAAGAAAAAGATCTGTATAATAAGAACTCCAAATTTATGAAAAAAGAAATCAAAACTCTCAGAAAATGTAAAGATTGGCCTCGGAGCACCTGGGGGAGCCATCTTGGGTCCCGGATCCCTCAGTGACTAGTCTGCACAGGTGAGTGTGTGGACTACAGAAGCTACACGGCTTCTGGGACAGGCAGAATCGACACAGCTTCTGGGACAGACCCCGCTTCAGGCTCCAGACATCCAAGCACCTTCCCTGCCAGAGGAGAGGTGTCTGCCCTGCCCAGGAGGGCTCTGCCAGAGCACCTGGGGGAGCCATTGGGTCATGGATCCCTCAGAGACTAGTCTGCCCAGGTGAGAGTGTGGACTACAGAAGCGACACAGCTTCTAGGACAGGCCCTGTTTCAGGCCTTCATCTTCAGCCAGGAGGTGAATTCAGTCTTCAGATACCTGTGTACCTTCCCTGCAAGAGGAGAGCTTGCCTGCAGAGAGTACTCTGATCACTGAAACTCAGGACAGAGGTACACGCCCAGGTCTGTTAACAGAGGCTAACAGAATCACAGAAGGAACAAGCTCCAACCAGAGACAGCTATAACAACTAACTCCAGAGATTACCAGATGTCGAAAGGCAAATATAAGAATCTTACTAACAGAAACCAAGACCACTCACCATCATCAGAACACAGCACTCCCACCTCAGCCACTCCTGGATACCCAAACACACCCGAAAAGCAAGACTCAAATTTAAAATCAGATCTCTTGTTGCTGGTAGAGGACATCAAGCAGGAATTTAATAACTCACTTAAAGAAATACAGGAGAAAACTGCTAAAAAGGTAAAAGTCCTTAAAGAAATACAGGCAAACACAACCAAACAGGTGATGGAATTGAACAAAACCATACAAGACCTAAAAAAAGGAAGTAGACACAATAAACAAAACCCAAAGTGAGACAACGCTAGAGATAGAAACAACAGGAAAGAAAACTGGAACCATAGATGCGAACATCAGCAACAGAATACAAGAGATAGAAGAGAGAATCTCAGGTGCAGAAGATTCCATAGAGAACATGGGCACAACAATCAAAAAATGCAAAATGCAAAAAAATCCTAACTCAAAACATCCAGGAAATCCAGGACACAATGAGAAGACCAAACCTACAGATAATAGGAGTAGATGAGAATGAAGATTTTCAACTTAAAGGGCCACCAAATATCTTCAACAAAATTATAGAAGAAAATTCCCGAAATCTAAATAAAGAGATGCCCATGAACATACAAGAAGCCTACAGAACTCCAAATAGACTGGACCAGAAAAGAAATACCTCCCGACACATAATAATCAGAACAACAAATGCACGAAATAAAGATAGAATATTAAAAGCAGTAAGGGAAAAAGGTCAAGTAACATATAGAGGCAGGCCTATCAGAATTACACCAGACTTCTCACCAGAGACTATGAAAGCTAAAAGATCCTGGACAGATGTTATGCAGACCCTAAGAGAACACAAATGCCAGCCAAACTCTCAATTACCATAAATGGAGAAACCAAACTATTCCATGATAAAAACAAATTCACACATTATCTTACCACGAATCCAGCCCTTCAAAGGATAATAATGGGAAAACACCAACACAAGGACAGAAACTACACCTTAGAAAAAGCAAGAAAGTAATCCTTCAACAAACCTAAAAGAAGACAGCTGCAAGAACAGAATCCCAACTTTAACAACAAAAATAACAGGAAGCAACAATTATTTTTCCTTAATTTCTCTTAACGTCAATGGACTCAATTCCCCAATAAAAAGACATAGACTAATAAACTGGCTAAACAAACAGGACACAACATTTTGTTGCTTACAGGAAACCTACCTCAGGGAAAAGGACAGACACTACCTCAGAGAAAAAGGCTGAAAAAAAAATTTCCAAGCAAATGGTCTGAAGAAACAATCTGGAGTAGCCATTCTTATGTCAAATAAAATTGACATCCAACCCAAGTCATCAAAAAAGAAAAGGAAGGGCACTTCATACTCATCAAAGGTAAAATCTACCAAGATGAACTCTCAATTCTGAATATCTATGCTCCAAATACAAGGGCAGCAACATTCATTAAAGAAACTTTAGTAAGCTCAAAGCACACATTGCACCTCCCACAATAATAGTAGGAGACTTCAACACCTCACTCTCACAGTGGACAGATCCTGGAAAGAGAAACTAAACAGAGACACATGGACACTAACAGAAGTTATGAAACAAATCAATTTAATTGATATCTACAGAACACTTTATCCTAAAACAAAAGGACAAACCATCTTCTCAGTGCCACATAGTACCTGTGCCAAAACTGACCATATAATTGGCCACAAAACAGCACTCAACAGATACAAAAATATTGAAATTATCCCATGCATTCTGTATGATCACCACGGAATAAGGCTGATCTTCAATAACAACATAAATAATAGAAAGCCAACATTCACGTGGAAACTGAACAACACTCTACTCAATGATTCCTTGGTCAAGGATGAAATAAAGAAAGAAATTAAAGACTTTTTAAAGTTTAATGAAAATGAAACCACAACATACCCAAACTTATAGGACACAATGAAGGCAGTCCTAAGAGGAAAACTCATAGCCCTGAGTGCCTCCAAAGAGTAACTAGAGAGAGCATACACTAGCAGACTGACAGCACACCTAGAAACTCTAGAACTAAAGGAAGCAAATTCACCCAAGAGGAGTAGACACCAGGAAATAATCAAACACAGGGCTGAAATCAACCAAGTGGAAACAAAAAGAACTATTCAAAGAACCAACCAAACCAGGAGCTGGTTCTTTGAGAAAATCAAGAAAACAAGATAGATAAACCCTTAGCAAGACTAACTAGAGGGCACAGGGACAGAATCATAATTAACAAAATCAAAAATGAAAAAGGAGACATAACAACAGAACCTGAGGAAATCCAAAATATCATCAGATCCTACTACAAAAGGCTATACTCAACAATACTAGAAAACCTGGATGACATGGACAACTTCCCAGACAGATACCAGTTACCAAATTTAAAGGAGGATCAGATTAATGATCTAAACACTCCCATTTCCCCTAAAGAAATAGAAGCAGCCATCAATTCTCCCAAACAAACAATCAAACAAAAAAAGCCGAGGACCAAATCAGTTTAGTGCAAAGTTCTATCAGACCTTCAAAGAAGACCTAATTCTAACTCTTCTCAAACTATTCCACAAAATAGAATCAGAAGGTACTCTACCAAATTCATTCTATGAATCCACAATTTCTCTGATACCTAAACCACACAAAAACCCAACAGAGAAAGAGAACTTCAGACCAATTTCCCTTGTGAATATTGATGCAAAAATACTCAATAAAATCCTCGAAAAGCGAATCCAAGAACACATCAAGATGATGATCCATCATGACCAACTAAGCTTCACCCCAGGGATGCAGAGATGGTTTAATATATGGAAATCCATCAACATAATCCACTATATAAATAAACTCAAAGACAAAAACCACATGATCATCTTGTTAGATGCTGAGAAAGCATGTGACAAAATCAACACCCCTTCATGATAAAAGTTTTGGAAAGATAAGGAATTCAAGGCCCATACCTAAACATAATACAAGCAATATACAGCAAACCAGTAGCCAACATCAAACTAAATGGAGAGAAACTTGAAGCAATCCCACTAAAATCAGGGACTTGACAAGGCTGCTCACTCTCTCCCTACCTATTCAATATAGTACTTGAAGTTCTAGACAGCAATTCGACAACAAAAGGACATCAAGGGGAATTGGAAAGGAATAAGTCAAAATATCACTATTTGCAGATGATATGATAGTATATATAAGTGATCCCAAAATTTTACCAGAGAACTCCTAAACCTGATAAACAGCATCAGTGCAGTAACCTAATATAAAATTAACTCAAATAAATCAATGGCCTTTCTCTACACAAAGGATAAAAGAACTGAGAAAGAAATTAGGGAAACAACACCCTTCACAATACTCACAAATAATATCAAATACCTTGGTGTGACTCTAACTAAGGAAGTGAAAGATCTGTATGATAAGAACTTCAAGTCTCTGAAGAAAGAAATTGAAGAAGATCTCAGAAGATGAGAAGATCTCCCATGCTCATGGATTGGCAGGATTAGTATAGTAAAAATGGATATCCAACCGAAAGCAATCTACAGATTCAATGAAATTCCCATCAGAATCCCCACTCAATTCTTCACTGAATTAGAAAGGGCAATTTGAAAATTCATCTGGAAAAATAAAAAAACTAGGATATCAAAAACTATTCTCAACAATAAAAGAAACTCTGTTGGAATCACCATGCCTGACCTAAAGCTGTACTACAGAGCAATTGTGATGAAAACTGCATGGTACTGGTATAGCGACAGACAAGTAGACCAATGGAATAGAATTGAAGACCCAGAAATGAATCCACACGTCTATGGTCACTTGATCTTTGACAAGGGAGCTAAAACCATCCAGTGGGAAAAAGACAGCATTTTCAACAAATGGTGCTGGCACAACTGGTTGTTATCATGTAGAAGAATGCGAATTAATTCATTCCTATCTCCTTGTACTAAGGTCAAGTTTAAGTGGATCAAAGAACTCCACATAAGACCAGAGACACTGAAATTAATACATAAGAAAGTAGGGAAAAGCCTTGAAGATATGGGCACAGGGGAAATTTTCCTAAACAGAACAGCAATGGCTTGTGCTTGTAAGATCAAGAATTGACAAATGGGACCTCATAAAATTGCAAAGCTTCTGTAAGGCAAAAGACACTGACAATAAGACAAAAAGGCCACCAACAGATTGGAAAAGGATTTAAATCTGATAGGAGACTAATATCCAATATATGCAAAGAGCTCAAGAAGCTGGACTCCAGAAATTCAAATAACCCCATTAAATATGGGGCTCAGAGCTAAACAAAGAATTCTCAACTGAGGAATACCGAATGGCTGAGAAGCACCTGAAAAAATGTTCAACATCCTTAATTATCAAGGAAATGCAAATCAAAACAACCCTGAGATTCCACCTCACACCAGTCAGAATGGCTAAGATCAAAAATTCAGGTGACAGAAGATGCTGGCAAGGATGTGGAAAAAGAGAAACACTCCTCCTCTGCTGGTGGGATTGCAAGCTTGTACAATCACTCTGGAAGTCAGTCTGGAGGTTACTTAGAAAATTGGACATTATACTACTGGTAGATCGAGCAATACCTCTCCTGAGCATATACCCAAAAGAAGTTCCAACTGGTAATAAGAACACATGCTCCACTATGTTCATAGCAGCCTTATTTATAATAGCCAGAAGCTGGAAAGAACCCAGATGTCCCTCAACAAAAGAATGGATACAGAAAATTTACACAATGGAGTACTACTCAGCTGTTAAAAACAATAGATTAATGAAATTCTTGGACAAATGGATGTATCTGGAGGATATGATCCTTAGTGAGGTAACCCAATCACAAAAGAAGTCATTAGATATGCACTCACTGATAAGTGGATATTAACCCAGAAACATAGAATACCCAAGATACAATTTGTGAAACACAAGAAAATCAAGAAGTGGGAAGACCAATGGGAGGATACTTCATTCCTCCTTAGAATAGGGAACAAAATTCCCATGAAATGAGTTACAGAGACAAAGTTTGGATGTAAGAAGAAAGGATGGACTATTCAGAGACTACCCTACCCGGGGATCCATCCCATAATCAGCCACCAAACCCAGACACTATTGCATGTGCCAGAAAGATTTTGCTGAAGGGACCCTGTTATAGCTGTCTCATATGAGGCCATGCCAGTGCCTGGCAAATACAGAAGTGGATGCTCACAGTCATCTATAAGATGCAACACAGGGCCCCTATGGAGAAGCTAGAGAATGCACCCAAGGAGCTGAAGAGGTCTGCAACCCTAAAGGTTGAACAACAATATGAACTAACCAGTATCCCCAGAGCTCATATCTCTAGCTGCATATGTACCAGAAGATGGCCTAGTTGGCCATCACTGGGAAGAGAGGCCCCTTGGCATTGCAAATTTTATATGCCCCAGTACAGGGAATGCCAGGGCCAAGAATCGGGAATGGGTGGGTAGGAGAACAGGGCAGAGGAATGGTATAGGGAACTTTTGGGATAGCATTTGAAATGTATATAAAGGAAATATCTAATAAATAAATAAATAAATAAATAAATAAATAAATAAAGAGAGGAGAGAGAGAGAGAGAGAAGAGAGGGAGACAGAGAAAGAAAGAAAGAAAGAAAGAAAGAAAGAAAGAAAGAAAGAAAGAAAGAAAGAAAGAAAGAAAGAGAGAGAGAGAAAGAGAGAGAGAGAGAAAGAAAGAAAGAAAGAAAGAAAGAAAGAAAGAAAGAAAGAAAGAAAGAAGAAAGAAACAAAGAAAGAAACAAAGAAAGAAACAAAGAAACAAAGAAAGAAACAAAGAAAGAAACAAAGAAAGAAACAAAGAAAGAAATAAAGAAAGAAAGAAAGATCTAATATGCTCATGGATTGGCAGGATTAATAAAGTAAAAATAGCCATCTTGCTGAAAGCAATCTACAGATTCAATGCGATCCCCATCAAAATTCCAAATCTATTCTTCATAGAATTAGAAAGAGCAACTTGCAATATATTTGGCATAACAAAAAACCCATGATAGCAAAATCTATTCTCAACAATAAAAGAACTTCTGGAAGAATCCCCATCCCTGACCTCAAGCTGTATTACAGAGCAATAGTGATTAAAAAAAAAAAATTACTGCATGGTATTGGTACAGAGACAGGCAGGAAAATTAATGGAATAGAATTGAAGACCCAGAAATGAACCCATGTACCTATGGTCACTTGATATTTGATAAAGGAGCTAAAACCATCCAGTGGGAAAAAAAGACATCATTTTTAACAAATGGTGCTGGTTCAACTGGCGTTCAGCATGTAGAAAAATGCAAATCGACCCATTCTTATTTCCTTGTACAAAGCTCAAGTCTAAGTGGATCAAGGAACTCCACATAAAACCAGAGTCACTGAAACTTATAGAGGAGAAAGTTGGGGAAATCCTCGAAGATATGGGCACAGGGGAAAAATTCCTGAACAGAACACCAATGGCTTATGCTCTAAGATCAAGAATTGAAAAATGGGACCTCATGAAATTGCAAAGTTCTTTAAGGCAAAGGACACTGTCAATAGGACAAAAAGGCAACCAACAGATTGGGAAAAGTTCTTTAACAAACCTATACCTGATAGAGGGCTAATATCCAATATATACAAAGAACTCAAGAAGTTAGACTCCAGAGAATTAAATAACCCTATTAAAAATGGGGTACAGAGCTAAACAAAGAATTTTCAACTGAGGAATATAAAATGTCTGAGAAGCCCCTAAAGAAATGTTCAACATCCTTAGTCATCAGGGAAATGCAAATCAAAACAACCCTGATATTCCACCTCACACCAGACAGAATGACTAAAATCAGAAAGTCAGGTGACAGCACATTCTGGTGAGGATGTGGTGAAAGAGGAACAGTCCTCCATTGCTGGTCGGATTGTAAGCTGGTACAACCACTCTGGAAATCAGTTTGGTGGTTCCTCAGAAAATTGGACATCATACTACCTGAGGACCCAGCTATATCACTCCAGGGCATATAACCAGAAGATGCTCCAACATGTAATAAGGACACATGCTCCACTAAGTTCATAGCAGCCTTATTTATAATAGCCAGGAGCTGGAAAGAACCCAGATGTCCTTCAACAGAGTAATGGATACAGAAAATGTGGTACATTTATACAATGGAGTACTACTCAGCTATTAAAAATGATGAATTCATGAAATTCTTAGCAAATGGATAGCACTAGAAAATATCATCCTGAGTGAGGTAACACAAGCACAAAAGAACACACATGGTATGCACTCACTGATAAGTGGATATTAGCCCCAAAGCTCCAAATAACCAAGATACAATTCACAGACTACATGAAGCTCAAGAAGAAGTAAGAGCAAAGTGTGCTTCGGTCCTTCTTAAAAGGAGAACAAAATACTCACAGGAGCAAATAGGGAGATAAAATGTAGAGCAGAGACTAAAGAAAAGGCCATACAGAGACTGTCACACCTGAGGATTCATCCCATATACAGATACTATTGTGGATGCCACAAAGTCCTTACTGATAGAAGCCTAATATGGCTCCTAAGAGGCCCTTCCAAAGCCTGGGAGATACAAAGGTGAATACTAGCAGCCAACCACTGGACTGAGCATGGGTTCCCCATTAGAGAAGTTAGAGAAAGGACTGAAGGAGTTTGTGACCCCATAGGAAGAACAACATAATCAACCAACCAGACCCCCCAGAGCTCCCAAATATCAACAAAGAGTATACATGAATCCAGCTGCATATGTAGCAGAGGATGGCCTTGTCATGCATCATTGGTAGGAGAGGTCCTTGGTCTTATGAAGGCTCAGTGATGCCCTAGTGTAGGAAAATCAAGGGTAGGGAGGTGGAAGTGGGTAGGTGAGTGGAGGGATACCCTCATAGAAGCAGGGGGAGGGAAGATGGGATAGGTAGTTTCCAGGAGGGGGGAAACCAGGAAACAGGATAAAATTTGAAATGTAAATAAAGAAAATATCCAGTAAAAAGAAAAAAGGAACTTATAATATATATAAATGCTAGACTTTAAAGAATATAAATAAATAAATACATTATATATTCTTGATATCTTTCAACAGGCAGTCCTTTAGCTTTGATACCAAAAAAAAAAAAAAAAAATTGTAGAAATATCCACTAAATCCAGGTTGCCTTCTACTTCAAGGCAATGCTTGGTCTGTGAATATTTTATTAATCCTAGGTATATTTCCTAAACTCTGTACCTCAGCGTCCTCATTTGTATGGTGAATGTGAGTAATACTGCCTACTTCACATGTTAAAGTGAGTATCAACTACCTCACATCTTGTCCAAAAATATTCATGTTATCCTTTTGAGAACCCATACATGCAAGAGAAAGAAGGTAGCCAGTTCCTCCTTCCCCATTCTGAAGTGAAAATTTCTGGTTTCTTTGGAGATTCAGTTGTGTCATGTGATGTTTTTCTGGAAACTCTCTTATGAGAAGATGTTTCGCTGAGAACAGACTCATGGTGTTTTTCTGGAAATAAAAAGCCTACAAAGGGAGCGGGTGATGTTTTGCCATAGCAGACACTTCAGAGGACATGTGATGTTTAGAAAGAGTATGAACATAACTCAACAGACACTGGACAGTACTGTGGCATTAGTTCTCCTTGCTATCATTTGCTGGTCTTCTGTAGGCTTTGCTGATTCTGGTCTTCACTGAAAACTCTGTGGCATTGATTTGCCTTTCTACACTGACTTTGTAGAGAGAAATCCACCAATGAACTTCTGGTGGTGTTCCCTCAGCTTCTTGCCACTTCTGCAGAATGGGGACCCAGGCCTATTGATGGAGCCTCGGTTTCTTCTGGACTGAATTGCTGTTACTGATTTGTAAATGGTGTTTCCAAGTGGATCAAGCAGCCACTTCTGATTTGTGTGAACTGAACTGCAAATATTCTGACAACAAAGATTGAAATTGTCCCAAAGAACTATTTCTAAACAGGTCTACATCCTCCTATGTCATATTAAACTCTCCTTACCACTACCTCTGGTGGGTGGTGGGCTAAAAGGAGGTTAAAGCTTTTAAGATCACTTATTAAAGTAGGATTTTAAAAATCTAAAACTCCGTCTTTCAGACTTCCAAATCTAAGTTGATACAAACATTATGGAACACTTGACAAGTAGAAGAAATTCACAAGTTTTCTCTATTATCTGCCACTATTGTGATAAATTAGAACTTAATACATTGGTCAGTCACATGGACCCAAAAATCTGTGTCTCATTACTCACTGTGGCCACTGCAGTGCGTGGACGGTTTCTGTCACAATCCACAGCTTCAACTGTGAGGTTATATTGCCTCACTGACTCATAGTCTGGCTGAGTGGTGAGTTCGATCACTCCAGAGAAGGGGTGAATCCAAAACTTTTGTACAGCCTGGATGTGTCCCTTGGTTATCTTGTATGTCAGACAGTCTGGTGGGTGGTCCTCATCAATAGCAGTCACTTGTCCAACTTTGTAGAAAGCTGGCAACATTTTACAGTTTATTTTTCTCATGTACATAAAGGCTTATAATATCTATAATTTTTCAAATGATAATCTGTATTTTTTCAAGTGATGAGAATATAAATACTTTTAGGTAATAATGAGTGTTTGATGACTAAAACTTCACATAATATCAGGTAGATTTACAGGGAATACCTAGCTACTGTATACCACTGGATTCATTCAAATGAAACAATTTTAAAACACCTCTATAATATAAATAATTAGCTTCATCTTAGTATTATGCTAAGTGGCATATAATGTTCAAAAGCCAAACTCAGAAACTGGAAGTTTCAGTTTACAAATCTCAGACTCTAACTAGTGTAACAATGGACAATTCTGTAGGCCCCTTCATTTTTTCTTTCTTTCTTTGTAAACTAAGTGCAATTGCAGTATCTACCATACCGAGTTGTGAAGACTGGGTGAATTAAAATACATGAAGCACTTACAATAATAGAAATCCTGATATACAGTAAATGCTAAGCAAGAATTATTTCTGATTTGCGTAGTTCTCTCACTGAGCCTTCCTCACAGCCTGATGACAGTAGTACTACTTCCTCTATTTTATACATAAGAAACTGAGACCCTGTGATGTTAATTTGCCCAAGGCCACACAACTAATTGTGATGGAGTCTATCTCAAGCCTGTGCCTGCTAATTCTACAATCCAATTTTTAAATTGCTTCACAATACTTCTGGTTAATAATATTCACCAGTAATCTTTCAGAAAAATGATAACTACAGTACATTGGTTAAATTCCTATGCCCAAGTTCTTTACCCTCACTGTGTCCCCACTACTGGCCATGCAGACAAACTTAGCACTCTGGCTTGTGATTTGCTTTGATCAATGAGATATTAGTCAACCTGATGCAGGTAAAGGTATGAGAAGTATTTGTGAGGTTAGATTGACTTTCTTTTGCCACATTACCACACATGCGTGCGCGCGAGCACATTCGTGCACACACACACACTCACATGCTTTGCTGACTATACCTATGAAAGTCACTCTAGTTATGACTTTACATCTTCCTTCACTCTAAGAACATACTCAATTTAGCCTGAGAAGAAGAGGATGGGGAAAGCCAAAGCACTTCAGTCATCCCAACCACACCAGGACAGAGCACTAAAAATGAGCTGACTCTCACAAGCTTGAGCAGGACCAGAAAGATAATGCAATTCTTGGATGTCTAGGCTAGAAATATTTATTGCTGTTACTCTAATCTGTATGAGATTTAGCACATAGCATCTTTATGACAACAGATTACAGCTATGATAGGTTATTCTTCAATCATTTTATACTTAAATCATAAGATCTGATAGATGATGATATGTAGCTTACCATGACCTGTCTGGGTGTTTCTACTGAGCAATGATGAATAAGAAAGAGCATGTGCCATCCCCATCACTTTCAACCTCAAAGAATATTTCCTTATCTGGCATGTACTTTTAATCAAGATTCATCTCTTGTAATGAACTATTAAGTAGGCAGTGAGCACAGATTATGATATTAACAACACTAGAAGAGCTGTCATGGAAAGAAAGAAAGTTTCTTCTTCTAGCAGTCCCAGAAGAGAACGAATCTATTGCTTGAGTGACAGCTTCATATTTATAAAGGGTACTACAATGGATACATGGTCATGGAGAAGACATAACCAGTAAAACTAATCTCTGCCTTACAGACCTGAAAAGTGATGGGATCATTTCCACACTTAACACCTGGGAAAGTACAGTGGGAAGCATGGTCTTCTGAAGGTGGAAAATTAACCTTTCATTAAACTCTAAACCTGATCTGCAGTACCTTTAGCTGAATTTTAAATAGAGTAATTATGGGATTCTGAATGCTGCCGAACCTCAGCAAAACATACTGGGAATGGAATACATTTTCCCAGGTGACCTGCAACTCAGTTCATTTACTCGCCATGTTTTCTCAAAGTCACTACTGATGAAGGAGTTCTTTACTTACATCTACTTCCTTCCATAGATTTCTGCCAGCTTATCACAGATCATCAGGTTTACTTTAAGTACTATAGATCTCCATAATTATAATTGTCATGTAATCTACTAGATGCATTTGAATGCTCTATGCTAATTAATTCAGTATGGGGGAAACAACTTTTCTATTAATGTAATGTTTTGTTCTGTTCTGTTTTAAGCTGGCCTGGAGTTCACTATGAAATCTAGGCTGGCCTCAAACTCAGAGATCCACCTGCCTCTGCCTCTCAAGTCCCACCATGCCCAGCTCCTTAATGTAGTTTTTAAATATTCTCAAGATCTATAGACCCAATGTTTGATATATTTATAGGAGCTTTGTGGAAATGAACTATAGTCCAAGTCCTGTACTTTTGACTTCTCATGTATAAAATTAAGATAATAACTAGATCATAGAGCTGAGATGAGGCGTCTGTGCATGTCTAACATCCCCTGCACAGTACCTCAGTAAACATGTAAATTGTCACATATGAGGATTCTTTTAAAATATTTATATATTTACTAATTATATATATAGTTATATATATATTCATATCTTTAACTATGTGTCTGTGTGGGAGTATCATCTACACATGACTATGGGTGATCACAGAAGCCAGAGGTTCTAGGTCTCCTACAGCTAGAGTAAAAGGCAGTTATAAGCCAACAACCGAGGATTATTGGAATGGAATTTAGGCCCTCTGCAAAAACAGTATGTGCTCTTAGCTGCTGAGTCATCTTTCTAAGCCAGTAGCTGGATTCTTGATGTCAAACACCTTTCGTCCCACTGCCAATGAGTTATACTGCTGATGTCTCCTGAGCGCTGGCAGTTTTCAGCGTGCTGGAATTTTTATTTTTTTATTTTTGGAAAAGCAAAAAAATCACTTCTTATTCTTCCTTATTAGGACGTACAAGCTGAATGGAATGCATTGGGATATTTTTCCTTATTTCCCCCCCTCTAGTTCATTCTTTTTTATTAGGTATTTTCTTCATTTACATTAACAATGCTATCCGAAAAGTCCCCTATACCCTCTCCCCACTCCCCTACCCACCCACTCCCACTTGTTGAACCTGGAGTTCCCCTGTACTGAGGCATATGAAGTTTGCAAGACAAATAGGCCTCTATTTCCAATGATGGCCGACTAAGCCATCATCTGATACATATGCAGCTAGAGACACGAACTCTGGGGGTACTGGTTACTTCATATTGTTGTTCCACCTAGAGGGTTGCAGACCCCATTAGCTCCTTGGGTACTTTCTCTAGTTCCTCCATTGGGGGACCTGTGATCCATCCAATAGTTGACTGTGAGCATCCACTTCTGTGTTTGCCAGGACCAGGCATAGCCTCACAAGAGACAGCTATATCTGGGTCCTTTCAGCAAAATCTTGCTAGTATATGCAATAGTGTCAGCATTTGGAGGCTGATTATGGGATGGATCCCTGGGTATGGCAGTCTCTAGATGGTCATTCCTTTCGTCTCAGCTCCAAACTTTATAACTCCTTCCATGGGTGTTTTGTTCCCAATTCTAAGAAGGGGCAAAGTGTCCACACTTTGGTCTTCATTCTTCTTCAGTTTCATGTGTTTTTGAAAGTGTATCTTGTATCTGGTGTATTCTAAGTTTCTGGGCTAATATCTACTTATCAGTGAGTACATATCATGTGAGTTCTTTTGTGATTGGGTTACCTCATTCAGGGTGATGCCCTCCAGATCCATCCATTTGCCTAGGAATTTCATAAATTCATTTTTTTAATAGCTGAGTAGTACTCCATTGTGTAAATGTATCAAATTTTCTGTATCCATTCCTCTGATGAGGGACATCTGGGTTCTTTCCTGCTTCTGGCTATTATAAATAAGGCTGCTATGAACATAGTGAAGCATGTGTCCTTCTTACCAGTTGGAACATCTTCTGGATATATGCCCAGGAGAGGTATTGCAGGATCCTCCAGTAGTACTTTGTCCAATTTTCTGAAAACCACCAGACTGATTTCCAGAGTGGTTGTACAAGCTTGCAATCCCACCGGCTATGGAGGAGTGTTCCTCTCTCTCCACATCCTCGCCAGCATCTGCTGGCACCTGAATTTTTGATCTTAGCCATTCTGCCTGGTGTGAGATGGAATCTCAGGGTTGTTTTGATTTGCATTTCCCTGATGATTAAGGATGCTGAACATTTTTTCAGGTGCTTCTCAGCCATTCGGTATTCCTCAGGTGAGAATTCTTTGTTTGGCTCTGAGCCCCATTTTTAATGGGGTTATCTAATTTTCTGGAATCCACCTTCTTCAGTTCTTATATATATTAGATATTAGTCCCCTATCTGATTTAGGATAGGTAAAGATCCTTTCCCAATCTGTTGGTGGCCTTTTTGTCTTATTGACGGTGTCATTTGCCATACAGAAGCTTTGCAATTTTATGAGGTCCCATTTGTCGATTCTCAATCTTAAAGCACAAGCCATTGCTATTCTATTCAGGAATCTTTCCACTGTACCCATGTCTTCGAGGCTTTTTCCCACTTTCTCCTCTATAGGTTTCAGTGTCTCTGGTTTTATGTGGAGTTCCTTAATCCACTTAGATTTGACTTTAGTACAAGGCGATAGGAATGGATCAATTCACATTCTTCTACATGATAACCACCAGTTGTGCCAGTACCATTTGTTGAAAATGCTGTCTTTTTTCCACTGGATGGTTTTTGCTCCCTTGTCAAAAACCAAGTGACCATGGGTGTGTGGGTTCATTTCTGGGTCTTCAATTCTATTCCATTGGTCTACTTGTCTGTTGCTATACCAGTACCATGCACTTTTTTTTTAATTTATTTTTATTAGGTATTTTCCTTGTTTACATTTTCAATGCTATCCCAAGGGTCCCCCATACCCACCCCCATAATCCCCTACCCACCCACTCCCCCTTTTTGGCCCTAGGGTTCCCCTGAACTGGGGCATATAAAGTTTGCAAGTCCAATGGGCCTCTCTTTGCAGTGATGGCCGACTAGGCCATCTTTTGATACAAATGCAGCTAGAGACAAGAGCTCCGGGGTACTGGTTAGTTCATATTGTTGTTCCACCTATAGGGTCGCAGTTCCCTTTAGCTCCTTGGGTAATTTCTCTAGCTCCTCCATTGGGGGCAGTGTGATCCATCCAATAGCTGACTGTGATCATCCACTTCTGTGTTTGCTAGGACCCGGCATAGTCTCACAAGAGACAGCTATATCTGGGTCCTTTCAGCAAAATCTTGCTAGTGTATGCAATGGTGTCAGCATTTGGAAGCTGATTATGGGATGGATCCCTGCATATGGCAATCACTAGATGGTCCATCCTTTCATCACAGCTCCAAATTTTGTCTCTGTAACTCCTTCCATGGGTGTTTTGTTCCCATTTCTAAGAAGGGGCAAAGTGTCCACACTTTGGTCTTCGTTCTTCTTGAATTTCATGCATTTAGCAAATTGTATCTTATATCTGGGGTATCCTAAGTTTCTGGGCTAATATCCACTTATCAGTGAGTACATATTGTGTGAGTTCCTTTGTGATTGGGTTACCTCACTCAGGATGATGCCCTCCAGGTCCATCCATTTGGCTAGGAATTTCATAAATTCATTTTTTTAATAGCTGAGTAGTACTCCATTGTGTAAATGCACCACATTTTCTGTATCCATTCCTCTGTTGAGGGGCATCTGGGTTCTTTCCTGCTTCTGGCTATTATAAATAAGGCTGCTATGAACATAGAGGAGCATGTGTCCTTCTTACCAGTTGGAACATCTTCTGGATATATGCCCAGGAGAGGTATTGCAGGATCCTTTGGTAGTACTATGTCCAATATTCTGAGGAACCACCAGACAGATTTCCAGAGTGGTTGTAAAAGCTTCCAATTCCACTAACAATGGAAGAGTGTACCTCTTTCTCCACATCCTCACCAGCATCTGCTGTCACCTGAATTTTTGATCTTAGCCATTCTGACTGGAGTGAAGTGGAATCTCAGGGTTGTTTTGATTTGCATTTCCCTGATGATTACGGATGTTGAACATTTTTTCAGGTGCTTCTCAGCCATTCGGTATTCCTCAGGTGAGAATTTTTGTTCAGCTCTGAGCCGCATTTTTAATGGGGTTATTTGATTTTATGGAGTCCACCTTCTTGAGTTCTTTATACATATTGGATATTAGTCCCCTATCCGATTTGGGATAGGTAAAGATCCTTTCCCAATCTGTTGGTGGCCTTTTTGTCTTATTGACGGTGTCTTTTGCTTTGCAGAAGCTTTGCAATTTTATGAAGTCCCATTTATCGATTCTCGATCTTACAGCACAAGCCGTTGCTGTTCTATTCAGGAATTTTCCCCCTGTACCCACATCTTCGAGGCTTTTCCCTACTTTCTCCTCTATAAGTTTCAGTGTCTCTGGTTTTATGTGGAGTTCCTTAATCCACTTAGATTTGACCTTAGTACAAGGAGATAGAAATGGAACAATTCCCATTTTTCTACATGATAACCGCCAGTTGTGCCAGCCCCATTTGTTGAAAATGCTGTCTTTTTTCCACTGCATGGTTTTAGCTCCCTTGTCAAAGATCAAGTGACCATAGGTGTGTGTTCATCTCTGGGTCTTCAATTTTGTTCCATTGGTCTACTTGTCTGTCACTATACCAATACCATGCACTTTTTATCACAATTGCTCTGTAGTACAGCTTTAGTTCAGGCATGGTGATTCCACAAGAGGTTTTTTTATCCTTGAGAGGAGTCTTTGCTATCCTAGGTTTTTTGTTATTCCAGATGAATTCGCAGATTGCCCTTTCTGATTCGTTGAAGAATTAAGTTGGAATTTTGACGGGGAGTTCATTGAATCTGTAGATTGCTTTTGGCAAGATAGCCATTTTTACTATATTGATCCTGCCAACCAATGAGCATGGGAGATCTTTCCATCTTCTGAGATCTTCTTTAATTTCTTTCTTCAGAGACTTGAAGTTCTTATCATACAGATCTTTCACTTCCTTAGTCACACCACAGTATTTTATATTATTTGTGACTATTATGAAGGGTGGTGTTTACCTTATTTTTTTTCAACCTGTTTATCCTTTGTGTAGATAAAGGTCATTGAGTTGTTTGAGTTAATTTCATATTCAGCTACTTCACTGAAGCTGTTTATCAGGTTTAGGAGTTATCTCGTGGAATTTTTAAGGTCACTTATATATAGTAAACTATCATCTGCAAAAAGTGATATTTTGACTTCTTCCTTTCCAATTTGTATCCCCTTGATCTACTTTTGTTGTTGAATTGCTCTGGCTAGGACTTCAAATACTATGTTGACTAGGTATGAAGAAAGTGGGCAGCCTTATCTAGTCTCTCATTTTAGTGAGATTGCTTCAAGCTCCTCACCATTTACTTTGATTTTGTCTACTGGTTTGTGTAGAATGCTTTTATCATGTTTAGGTATGGGCCTCAAATTCCTGATCTTTCCAAGAGTTTTATCATGAATGGGTATTGGATTTTTTCAAATGCTTTCTATGCATCTAATGAGATGATCATGTGGTTTTTGTCTTTGAATTTGTTTCTATAGTGGATTATGTTGATGGATTTCCATATATTAAACCATCCCTGCATCCCTGGGATGAAATCTACTTGGTCAGGATGGATGATTGTTTTGATGTGTTCTTGGATTCCGTTAGCGAGAATTTTATTGAGGATTTTTTGCATCGGTATTCATAAGGGAAATTGGTCTGAAGTTCTATATCTTTGTTGGGTCTTTCTGTGCTTTAGGTATCAGAGTAATTGTGGCTTCATAGATTGATTTGAGTAGAGTACCTTCTGTTTCTATTTTATGGAATAGTTTGAGAAGAACTGGAATTACATCTTCTTTGAAGGTCTGATAAAACTCTGCACTAAACCCATCTGGTCCTGGGCTTTTTTCGGTTGGGAGACTATTAATGACTGATTCTATATCTTTAGGGGATATGGGACTGTTTAGATCATTAACCTGTTCCTGATTTAACTTTGGTACTTGGTATCTGTCAAGAAACGTGTCCATTTCATCCAGGTTCTCCAGTTTTGTTGAGTATAGCCTTTTGTAGAAGGATCTGATGGTGTTTTGGATTTCTTCAGGATCTGTTGTTATATCTCCCTTTTCATTTTGATTTTGTTAATTAGGATTCAGTCCCTGTACCCTCTAGTGATTCTGGCTAAGGGTTTATCTATCTTGTTGATTTTCTCAAAGAACCAGCTCCTCGTTTGGTTGATTCTTTGAATAGTTCTTCTTGTTTCCACTTGGTTGATTTTGCCCCTGAGTTTGATTTTTTCCTGCCATCTACTCCTCTTGGGTGAATTTGCTTCCTTTTGTTCTAGAGCTTTTAGGTGTGTTGTCAAGCTGCTAATGTGTGCTCTCTCTAGTTTCTTTTGGGAGGCACTCAGAGCCATGAGTTTTCCTCTTAGAAATGCTTTCATTGTGTCCCATAAGTTTGGGTATGTTCTGGCTTCATTTTCATTAAACTCTAAAAACTCTTTAATTTCTTTCTTTATTCCTTCCTTGTCCAAGGTCTCATTGAGAAGAGTGTTGTTCAGTTTCCATGTGAATGTTGGCATTCTATTATTTATGTTGTTATTGAAGATCAGCCTTAGTCCATGGTGATCTGATAGGATACATGGGACAATTTCAATATTTTTGTATCTGTTGAGGCCTGTTTTGTGACCAATTATATGGTCAATTTTGGAGAAGGTACCATGAGGTGCTGAGAAGAAGGTATATCCTTTTGTTTTAGGATAAAATATTCTGTAGATATCTGTTAAATCCATTTGTTTCCTAACTTCTGTTAGTTTCATTGTGTCCCTGTTTAGTTTCTGTTTCCACAATCTGTCCATTGATGAAAGTGGTGTGTTGAAGTCTCCCACTATTATTATGTGAGGTGCAATGTGTGCTTTGAGCTTTATTAAAGTTTCTTTAATGGCTGTGGCTGCCCTTGCATTTGGAGCATAGATATTCAGAATTGAGAGTTCCTCTTGGAAGATTTTATCTTTGATGAGTATGAAGTGTGCCTTCTTGTCTTTTTTGATAACTTTGGGTTGGAAGTCTATTTTATTAGATTTTAGAATGGCTACTCAGGCTTGTTTCTTCAACCATTTGCTTGGAAAATAATTTTCCAGCCTTTCAATTTGAGGTAATGTCTGTCTTTTTCCCTGAGATGGGTTTCCTGTAAGCAGCAAAATGTTGGTTCCTGTTCGTGTAGCCAGTCTGTTAGTCTATGTCTTTCTATTGGGGAATTGAGTCCATTGATATTAAGAGATATTAAGGAAAAGTAATTGTTGCTTCCTATTATTTTTGTTGTTAGAGTTGGCATTCTGTTCTTGTGGTTGTCTTCTTTTAGGTTTGTTGAAGGATTACTTTCTTGCTTTTTCTAGGGCATGGTTTCCATCCTTGTATTGATTTTTTTCTGTTATTATCCTTTGAAGGGCTGGATTCATGGAAAGATAATGTGTGAATTTGCTTTTGTTGTGGAATACTTTGGTTTCTCCATCTATGGTAATTGAATGTTGGGGTGGCATTTGTGTTCTCTTAGTGTCTGCATAACATCTGTCCAGCATCTTCTGGCTTTCATAGTCTCTGGTGTTGAGTCTGGTGTCATTTTAATAGGCCTGCCCTTATATGTTACTTGACCTTTATCCCTTACTGCTTTTAATATTCTATCTTTATTTAATGTATATGTTGTTCTGATTATTATGTGTCAGGAGGAATTTCTTTTCTGGTCCAGTCTATTTGGAGTTCTGTAGGCTTCTTTCATGTTCATGGGCATCTCTTTCTTTAGTTTTGGGAAGTTTTCTTCTATAATCTTGTTGAAGATATTTTCTGGCCCTATAAGTTGAGAATCTTCATTCTCATCTACACCTATGAGTGGTAGGTTTGGTCTTCTTATTGTGTCCTGGATTTCCTGGATATTTTGAGTTAGGATCTCTTTGAATTTTGCATTTTTTTATTGTTGTGCTGATTGTCTCTGTGGAATCTTCTGCACCTGAGATTCTCTCTTCTATCTCTTGTATTCTGTTGCTGATGCTCGCATCTATGGTTCCAGATTTCTTTCCTAGGGTTTCTGTCTTCAGTGTTGCCTCACTTTGGGTTTTCTTTATTGTGTGTACTTCCATTTTTAGTTCTCGTATGGTTTTGTTCATTTCCATTACCTGTTTGGATGTGTTTTCCTGTTTTTCTTTAAGGACTTCTACCGGTTTGTTTGTGTTTTCCTGGTTTTCTTTAAGGACTTGTAACTCTTTAGGAGTGTTCTCCTTTATTTCTTTGGGTGAGTTATTAAAGTCCTTTTTGATGTCCTGTACCATCATCATGAGATATGCCTTTAATTCCAGGTCTATGTTTTCGGGTGTGTTGGGTTGCCCAGGACTGTGTGAGGTGGGAGTTCTGCGTTCTGATGATGGTGAGTGGTCTTGGTTTCTGTTAGCCTCTATCAGCAGACCTGGGAGACTAGCTCTCTCCTGAGTTTCAGTGGTCAGAGCACTCTCTGCAGGCAAGCTCTCCTCTTGCAGGTAAGGTGCACAGATATCTGGCATTCGGACCTGCCTCCTGGCAGAAGATGAAGGTCTAAAACAAGGCCTGTCCCAGAAGCTGTTAGCTTCTGTAGTCCACACTCTCACCTGCACAGACTAGTCTTGGAGGGATATGGGAACCAAGGTGGCTCCCCCAGGTGCTCTGACAAAGCCCTCCCAGGCAAGGCGGACACCTCTCCTCTGGCAAGGAAGGTGCCCGGCTGTCTGGAGCCTGAAATGGGATCTGCCTAAGAAGCTGTCCTCTAGGGATGTTGGGGGTGTTTGCCAACTCCGTGCCCAAGGTGACCCGGTGCTGGTGCTGACCTGTAGGGACTTGTGACCCTGATCAGGCCGGGTTTTCTGCTTCCCTAATGCTGTCTCAGGTCCCGCGCAGTTGAGATGGAACAGAAGTTGTGTTCCACTCACCGGTGGTCCTAAGATCACGTGGAAAGTCCTCTAGAGACCTTGGGGGTGTCCACTGACTCCTCACCCAGGTGACCCAACCGGAAGGGATTTGTGACCCTGGTCAGGCGAGGTTTTCTGCTTCCCCAATGCTCTCTCAGGTCCCACGCGATTGGAATGGAACGGAAGTGTTGTTCCACTCACCAGTGGTCCTAAGATCATGGGGAGAGTCCTCTAGGGACCTTGGTGGTGTCCACCGACTCCACACCCAGGTGACCCAGTGCTGTCGCCAACCAGAAGGGACTTATCTCCTTTTTTTTATTAGATATTTTCTTTATATACATTTCAAATGCTATCCCGAAAGTTCCCTATACCCTCCCCCTGCCCTGCTTGCCTACCCACCCACTTCTGCTTCTTGGCCCTGGCATCCCCCTGTACTGGGGCATATAAAGTTTGCAATACCAAGGGGCCTCTTTTCCCAGTGATACCCGACTAGGCCATCTTCTGCTACATATGCAGTTAGAGATATGAGCTCTGGGGGTACTGGTTAGTTCATATTGTTGTTCCACCTATAGGGTTGCAGACCCCTTCAGCTTCTTAGGTGCTTTCTCTTGCTTCTCCATTGGGGGCCCTGTGTTACATCTTATAGATGACTGTGAGCATCCACTTCTGTGTTTGCCAGGCACTTACATAGCCTCATACAAGACAGCTATATCAGGGTGCATTGAGATCTTTTGTTGGTTTGGTTTGTTTCACATGCTTGAATTATTTTCCTCCTTTTATTTCTTATAATTACACAATTTCTCCCTGCCCTTGAAGGAGTGAAGTTTTAAAAGAATAATGGGCACTCAGGAAGCAGAGGCAGGCAGATTTCTGAGTTCAAGGCCAGCCTGGTCTACAAAGTGAGTTCCAGGACAGCCAGGGCTAGAAACAGAAACCCTGTCTTGGGGAAAAAAAAAAAAAGAAGAAGAAGAATGGCACAATTATTTTGCTGAAGTACTTTAAAACAAATGAAAACTTTACCCCTAAATATATCAAGGGATACCTCATCTATTAAGTAAATTACTGGTTTCAACATAGCAAAATAGTATGGAGACTTTACTTTGAATGTTTCCATTTTAAGAAATAAATTTATTTATTAAGAAATGAGAAAATTTTACTACTCCAAATATTGTATACTATAAAAAATGTTCTTATGAATTTATAAGAAAACAAAACCATCAAAAATATGTAGATATGTGAGTTGCTGAGATCATTAATTTCTGATAGCAGAGACATGTTTGAAGCCAGTTTCCTTTGACATATGTACTCATGGTCTCTCTGCTACAACATGATATGCTTACAAAGCAGTTCTACTTGATCTCATGTCACAGTCAGTCCTGTAACTTGAAGTATTCAGGTCAGGCCTGGAGGACTCACTATCCAGAGATTCTGAGGAAGGGATATGTTTCCATCTTAGATGACAGAACTACAACTATTACCATTGTTGTGGTTTCCAAATAAAATGAGGTTAACCACTATGTCCTAACACATATCTAATTTAAAAACAGAGATAGAACCTTAGACTTAAAACCTTTACCCTAGTTGGGCATGATATTTGGATTATATGGATAATAACCACACTATTCCTACTTCTTGACACTTAGTCATAGTTTGGAGGCAAAGGATACGAAATGAAGTAAAGTCAATAATGTGCATTTGTCCACAACAAAAGCAAATCTTAAAACTGACATCAAATATCAAATTAGCCTTTGGGAGGTCATCAGCATGATGTTCAAGAGCATCGCCAGTAAAGAGAAACTCCTCTGAAGGTGTTATGTCCAACCACACTCCTATACCTGCTTATGTTCTATAAATGCTCATGTTCCTTTTCCATTGGCTCCTCAGCAGACATCTGGTATTTGTTTCTTTGTGTATGCTTTAATGTTAAATACCTTAGAATATTTTTACCTTCTGATGTTTCTGGAACTGAAAATACATAGTGCAAGGCTTGAAATTTGGGGCTGAAATCATTGTCAGGAGCAATCTCCACAAGGATTGTCACCGTCACTGTAAAATTGAACAGCAAATTAATACCTTTTGTCGATTTACTCTACAAACTATTGAAACATGTCCCCAGTATCAGAATTAGAGAAGAATTATGAAACTACAGTAGGAGTCTCTCTACCTCCAAATGATTGGTGTTTCCACACTCATGTATTAAAACACTTAGTTCCCAAGTGATGGTGCCATTAGGGAAGGCTGTAGGATCCTTAGAAAGAGGATTGAACTTGGACAAAAGGGAAGGGGGGTTGAGGTTTTATAACAGGGCTCCTCTTCCTGTTTAGTCTCTGCTATGTGGTTGAGGATGCAATGTAATTGGCTTCATTCAACTCTTACTGCCACCCTTACTATCTCCTAGTGTTCTATATCTTTTCTTTTTTAAAAAATATTTTTATTAGGTATTTTCCTCATTTACATTTCCAATGCTACTCCAAAAGTCCCCCATACCCTCCCCCCAACTCCCCTACCCACCCACTCCCACTTTTTGGCCCATGAGCCAATCATCCCTCCTTTTACTTCTTATCAGATATCTGTGACAGCAACAAGGAACATAAGACAATATCCAAATGAATTCCTTGGCTAGCCAAAACAGTTTAGCAAAAATGTCTAAGGCATTATGTTTTATATTTTATTTTATTAACACATATACATGTATAATAATATATTTATGCATAATATTGTAACATATTTTCTACAAGAGAGTTTATTACAAATTTCTTTGGAACAATTCTTCCATTAGTTAGCTGAGTTGACTTTCCATTCAGTCTGTGATGTCCTACATTATGCTTTTAAAGCTTGTCTCAGAAATCCCATGTTTAATGTTCATAATTAACATAAATTCTGTATCTTTAAGCCATCATCCACTTCTAGGAAGCTCAGTTTTCTCATCAATCAATCAATCAATCAAGTCACTGTCCATCTCCTACGTAATAGTATATAAGACAAAGAAAATTATGATCAAAAATTTTTCCAAAGGATACTAGGTTACCACAAAAGGAGTTATCTCTGGCCAGCCAGGTTGCTCAGTAAGTAAAGATGCATGATCCAAAGCCTGAAGACTTAAATTCAATCTCAAGACTCACGTGGTAGAAGGAGAGAACGTACACCAGCAAGTTGTTTTCTAACCTCCACATGCACACTACGGCATGTCGTACCCCTCTGTACACACACATACAATTAAATCATTAAGTGTAGTAAAAATAAATTAAGGATTTGTTACAATTTTTGCACACTGCCAGTAAAAGAAGGAACTCTGTGCTTTGGGTAACAAGCTAAGGTAGCCTATTAGAGAGATGTTGAAAAGAAATATTTTGATATTAAAACATAAAATGAAGCAAGCTCAAAGTAGGAAAATATTTTAGAGTAAAATTAGAATATAGTATTCAAGACAGTAACAGGAACATTGGCATAACTGCCACAGTTTCACAAGAAAAAGACTGAGGGGCTGGTGAGATGGCTCAGAAGTTAAGAGCACCAACTGCTCTTCCAAAGGTCCTGAGTTCAAATTCCAGCAACCACATGGTGTCTCACAACCAACCATAACAAAAATCTCATGCCCTCTTCTGGAGTGTCTGAAGACAGCTACAGTACACGCATATAATAAATAAATAAATAAATAAATAAATAAATAAATAAATAAGTCTTTTTTAAAAAGGAAAAAAAAGAAAAAGACTAATATGAACAGAACTGTTCATAGTCTAATGTTAGAAAAATTAAAGTTCTAATATTACAAAGGAGTAGATGCCAGAACAAGGTATACTGGCCACTAACATCTTTGAGATATGAATGTGCCAAATACGAAGTCCTCAATTAAATAAAAATTAAAGAGGTTTTTAAGGCAAGACTTCTTTGGGTTTCTGCTATGCTAGTGTTTATTTTGAATCTCCAGGCAAGCATTCTTCCCAGACTTGTTTGACCATGAAGTTCTCTAGCATCTATCTATAGCACTCATGTTCAAAAGAATTCTGGTATATTGCCTCCCCTAAAGTCTGTGTGACACACGACAAATAGTAAAATTCAGTCTGAGATATATATGACCTTTATTTCAGAAAGTTAATGGCATGCTTTCGCTTCTAACATATGCTACTATACTCACTTTCAAGGATTGTCTCTACAGTTTTCATCACAATCTCAACAGTAAAAATGATCCCTAAAATGTTTAAAGCATTTTGTTCTACAAAAACAAATAATTTACTTTAGACCCATATATTTCTTTCAATAAATCAAGTAAATCAAAAAATAAAAATGTATATGTTTCAATAATAGTTGTGCTCTTTACAGCTCTACTGTACTATGCTTTTTTTATTGCAACCATAAAGACTTCAAATTGTGTGAATAAATGGACCTATAGAACAGGAGTGAAATGTGCAATGTTGTAAGCATATTTTATGAGCAATTACTGTGAATATGTTGACAAGTGAAGGCCAGAGAAGATATCTTACTGAAGATATCTGAAGATGTTTTTTTTTTTTTTTTTTTTTTTTTTTTCTCTACCCTGTTCAAGAAAGGTTCAAATCGGGCGAAATGGGCAAGTTACCTAGCTACAAGAAAAAAAAAAAAATCCACCCTAAAAGGTCACTTTGGCCTATATGATAGACTTCTTCATGATGTTCTACCAATAGCTTCAAAAAAAAATTCAAGAATATTTCTGGGCAAGATGTCATGCTTTGATTCCTGCCTCCAAAATAGCATTTTCTATTGGTAGCTGGGTAAGTCTACAAACCACCATTTTAACTTAGCCATTGTGTTAGCTACTTTCCTGATCACTGCAATAAAGATACTCAAAAGAAGCAAATTAATGGAGAAAGGATTTTGACTCTTGGTTACAGTTGGGAATGTGTGGCAGGAGGAAGTGGAGGATGCTTGCTCATGTCTCAGCAGATCAGGAAACAGAAAGACAGCAGAAAGTAGGGTCAAGATATAACTCCCATGACACACTGCCAGTGACTCCAGTGACAACCACTTTCCAGAAGTTCCACAGCCTCCCAAAACAGTGTCACCATCTGGGGATAAAGTATTCAAACACAATCCTGTGGGGATCATTTTATATTCAATCACAACAACTCAACTAAGATTTTTACATCATTGATTCAAGAGAGATTGAACACATCCTAGGTGTATTGATTCCAATTCAGACTTATTCCACCCTTCTGCATCCATGAAAGACAATATACTCTTTCTTATTTGCTTCAAATCCCATTCAACCCAATGATCAAGGCAACCACCAGCAATGATTCAGAATTCTCACAAGAGAACAAAACCCAACTGTGCCCTTATTCCAGGTTCTTTATTACCAGACAGTACCTTTCTATGATTAAACTTAAAGTTCCTCCCATGACTTTTGATTTACCAGTAATGGAGAGATGCTTGTAACCTGAAGACTCTGAGTATATTCACAGAAAATTCTCTGTAGCCCAAACCCCTCCAAAATAGTCTAAAACTCCTGATGTGTAATTGTTGAACAAGTACCAATCCCTTAGGAAACTCCGTATATACTTTCATTTTACCAAAAGTAGGAATCAGGGAGATTACTTAGCACGCCAACTCCTAATCATTTTGCTCCGGATCCTTAGCACCTGATTCAAATATGTCAAAAGAATAGTAATTCACAGTCAGCAAAATTGCAACTATTAAATCTCTAAGTGCCAAGAATTTTATAATCATGCAGTCTTAGCAAACTGAATCTCACTGCATCAAAGGCTTATTTATCATAGGCTGGCACAAAATGGTGGAAAAGTCTTGACACAACATTATGTGAGAAAGCAGTAACCATGCCCTGCACATTCTTTGGGCTCAGGAACTGTAGAAATTGTCAAGTAGCTCATTGCTTGCTTTAATAACAACATTACATCTAACAATATCATTCAAGTAAAATGTATTTAAGGCAACAATTACCTGTATGTGTGCACTTCAGATTGCCTGATATCAAGTCAGATGTATTTGGTATTATTTAGCATAAAGAATCAAATATGTATATATGATCAATTGATAGTATAAAGAAATATATTATATATCATATACAGTATAAATATTTATATATTTACAAATATACAGAGGAATCTTAACAAGAACCCATACCCTCTTGCATTTTTAAATGCTAAGATCTCTAGCCAGACCATGACATAAGAATTATATATTATTTAAGATGCTGCTAAGAGATATAAAGTCTTCCCAGTGATGGAAACTTCCACCATCAGTCTATCTCATTCCTAATGTGATGAATGTTTATAACACACTGACCAGTCTTGAATTGTCTATAATGATTACCTGTATGAGATGGATGTAGGTCATCAAATACTGAAATCATCATTTCATACATGTGCCCTGCTGCAACCACCTCTGGGTTTTCATAATCCAGATCTTTGGTAACCTTATAGAACAACATTATTTCATTATTTCAAAAAAATGAATTTTTAATCTGCTTTACATGTGTGAGAGAAAGAGAAGAGAGGGGGTAGCTATGATTTGTGTATGGCAATCAGAGGAGAACTTGCAGGAGTCTGTTCTTTTCACATTGCAGATACCTAGGATAGAACTTAAATAGCTAAGCAGGTACCTTTATCCACTGGCTCAGAGCCGAAATGTCTAATGTACATGCTTTAAAAAGTCAGTCTGAAAACACTGAGTGTTTTGGCCATTTTCATTTCCTAGAATGACATTTCAGAATGTGTGAGTTCAGCAGCAGCTAAAATATATAAATGAACATTTAGGTGGAACAACAGGACACCACAGTCCCTTATGGAGGAGCTTAATTTTAGATGGATCATTCCAGCATTGAAGACTATATAGCTCATAACCTACATTGCATGCTAATTGTGTTGCCATAGGCAAATCATTGAAATATTTTGAATGAACAGTGTGTGGAAAGACATGCCTAAATAATGACACTTCAGGTTTGTATTACAAAATTACAAAATGAGTATTGACCCAGTATGTACCTGGTTCTGTGCCCAAATGTCCAAACTTCACAGTCATGCAAGACCTTACCTTATAGCTATAGACTTTGTCAAAAAAAAATGTAGGGTCAGAACAAGAGAAAGAAAGAGTTCATCTGTGGGTTTCTCAATCATATTTTCTGGTTAACAGGAGGAATTACATGAGGGTGGTTGGTGATACTGAGGCATGGGATAAGGAACTATGGAAGCTATCACAGAATGACACAATGAAATAAATGCCCTGGAAATGGAAATTGGGACTTAGGAAAAGGAATTTCGTCAAAATCATTAGTAGAGAAAGAAAAGAACCTGCAGTCTTTATACTCTGCCAGTAGAAAGTATGTCTCTCTTGGAGAGGAGCTGACTTCACTGACTTCCAGTGCTAGGAGAGCAAGCCATTGTCAAACACGCAGTCATACAGACTGACCTCTAAGGAAATCAGCATGTGTTCTTAGCTTCTGCTTTCCCCAGCTAAGTAGAAAGTGCATTGTTTTGTGATAATTATAAAAAGAGAAACTGCTGGTAGAAACAAAAGCATTCCAAGTGCCTTCTGGTAAGACAGCAGAAGAGCCCAGAATTCTCCTCTGCTCTACTCCTCCTTTGGAACCTACTAGCACTGATCCAATTTGCCATGACCTGACTCCATTTTCTTGGGAAAGACCCTGGAATAACAGCCACTGGGACTTACCTGAATGAAATTTTTGGTATCTGGCACTTGCTCAAATAGTTGTCCAGAACCTACAGGGCCAGAGCTTGGAGCATAATGAATTGTGTCAGGAGGTTTGTCAAGGTCATGGCATGAGAGCTTAGCAACAACTGTGTCTTTCGCAACCTCCTCCTTGCCTATGTACCTGTTTAATTGTTCAAGAAGAAAAAAATCAATGTATATAAGCATTCTCTTATAATGCAATGCTTTCCCCCTTAAACATCACTTTTGATAAGGTCTATGTATGTGCCTTGAAAATCCTGGAGCAGACAGGTCTTCCTTAGGGCATCATTTAGAAAACTATTTCCTAGTAGTGTAATCTGATATAGCTACTAGATAAATAAGTATGGAAATGCCTCAAAAAATTGCAAATAGAATGACTATGTGACTCAGCTACCTCTGAGCAAAGATTCCTATATCCTACCACAGAGATATGTGCACATCCAGATTTATTGCTTGTCTTATGACAATAGCTAGGAAATGAAAGCAACCTCGATGTCCATCCACTAATGAGTGAGTAATAAAGTGTGGATATATCTGGTGGAGTTTTATTCAGTTGGAAATAAAAATAAAATTATGTAAATTTATGGAAAGTAGATTGATGTGGAAATTATTGTATTAAGTGAGGTAGCCCAATCTCAGAAAGACAAATTTCTCTCTTATGTGTATCTCCTAGCTTTTTATATGGGAGAGTGATGTAGGTATAGGCCATGAATAGAGAGGGAGGTTAGGGGCAACAAAAGGTCTTAAGGAAGGAGAGAGATAATAGGAGAAACAGCAAAGATGAGTTCTCAGGCAGATGACCAGGGTGTAGGGGAAGAGAAGGAAAAGCAGAATAATCAAATGGAAAAGCATGCACACCTCTTCTCCACATCTCAAAAGCCAACAATTCTGAATCTTGGAATTCTTCATCACTTACTTAGCATCAAATCCTATCCCTGGATTGGGATAATTTTGCATCAAAACTTTAGCCACACTGTCAGATCATTTCCCTTCCATTGTCAGAGATATAAATATGGATATTTATTATGTTCTCACTTAGAAAGTTATACAATGTATGGTGCATGAACCAGGTTATATATTTTTAAATCAAGGGCAAAGTCTATATGTTTGTGCTGTGTGTGCAGGTGCACATGGGTATAAAGGTACATGAGTGTGCACATGTACTCATGTACACATGTCGGTAAAAGCTAGAAGACACTATAGGGTACTGCTCCTTAGGGACTGTCCACTATTTTGTTTGGTGGTAGTAGTTGTTGTTTTGTTTGGTTTGGTTTGGTTTGGTTTGGTTTGGTTTGGTTTGGTTTGGTTTGGTTTGGTTTGGTTTGGTTTGAGAGAGACTTTCTGCACTGGTCTGGAACTTTCTAAGTAAGCTTGCCTGCCTGGCCAGTGGGTGCCAGTGACCTGCTTGTCTCTGCCACTCCATCCGCAAGGTCTAAGTATCCAAAAGCTTGCTACCACACCTGTTTGTTTGCTTTTTCTATCTGTGTCATGGGTACTGAAGTCAGAACCTTGTTCTTATAAGGCAAATATTTTACTGAGACAGGAATGAAATCTTTAACCAGAAATCTATTCAGTGGTAAGGATTTCTGGTGATAATTGCAGGTTCATGATAAGGGAGATCATGTGATAGCAGCTGCTCAGCACTATGCTGAAACAGTCCCCAAAATTAGTCCATTAATTCTTCACAACCAATTTTCAAAGAGATCTATTGACATGCCATTTTACAAAGCAAAACAGTAGGGCTTCTGCTAATGACAGAAGTAGAACCATTAAAACCCCAGATCTCACTTTCAGATCTTGGAAACTCAACTTTCAATCACAAAGGGACCACCAGGCTATTTGTGAGGAACATTTCTGAGTAAACAAGATTAAACTTGATCAGCCACATGTCATAGTGAGCTGATAAATACAACAGTCCTTCCTTCTCTCTGCCCAATCTGAGTTCTTGCTTCTGTCTATTGTCTGCTCACCTAATCAGATACTGATCACAGAAAGGAGAGTTGTCATTGATGCCACGAATGTAGGTAGCCACTGGAATCACTGTACACCTCTGATCACCATCACATGCCTTAATAGAGAAGGACAGAGCACTTGCAAAGCCAGTTTTCTCCACATCTAGATTGTTAGTCGTAACCACAGTCCCCTTCTCTGTAACGAAACAGCACATCCTGCTCAGTAAGTCCAGACTCTCATTTTTAAAATTACTTTGTTACATGTGAAAAAAAAGTAAAAGTATGCACTATTCTCTAGACTTAGGGGGAGAATTCAAAGTGAATGAACAGTGCTAAGTTACTTATTGCTGAAATGTGCTATTCATCATATTATGTTAATGGGTAGGAAAACAAGATTATTTTCACTTAAAGAATAAAGAAGACTCTCTAGAAGAGATCCTCATTCTACAACTTGAAGGTTACATAGCAAAAGAAAATATTAGTAAATGGGGGATGATTCCCTGCAGAGAGAACCACAGATAAAAGTGCTGCTAGAACATAAGTTGTTCTTATTCATCAATCACTTAAATCCAAAAAATATTGACTACATCTATGTAGCAGGTATGCATTGTAGCTACTAGATTCAGTATTATGACAGAAAATCTCCATATTTATTGAATTTATATTCTAAGCTTGGATACAGCCCTCAATATATGTAGAAAAACAAAAATTATCACGGAAATGAACTCTATAATGTGATTTTTTTTTTTACAGATAATAATGTCTAGTGATCAGGCACTTAGAAAACACAAGGGCAGGGTCTCAAGGCTGACAGCCTATTTACTGGTTCAGAATAACAATCAAACGAAGAAAGAATCACGACAACATGGTGGTTCTCAGGGAGGGCAGCATCATTGAGAACAAGGTAAGGGCCAGAGAAACAGGTTCTCAGTGGTAATATAAGAAGTCTGGGCCAAACTTCAAGTGCAAACAGCAAATTGAAAGGATTTTTTGAACAGAGAAGAAATATGGCCCAATTTGAGTAATCAAAAACTCACTAGTGGCTCTGTAAAAATGAAGAGCAGCTAACTATAAAACAGGCAGCCAATCTAAGAGATCCATATAAATCAGAATGTGAGTATAAGCAGATTATTTGGAAGGCAATCCAGGGCAGTGTGACATGGGGAAGAAAGGCAGGGGAAAAAACACTCCCAATAAAAGCTCATCATCAAGCCAGTGCCCACTTGTAGCAGCAAGAGCCTCACAGGACTGGAGAACTCTGTGAGCCAGTATAAATCCTATAGGGAATTGTTCTATAGCAAGGAAAATTGCTGGAGGATTTGTACACCAAGTCATGAATGGACACTTTCTTCATGTCCAGCCTGGGACTTGTAAAGAAAAAAAAAAAAAGTAATGAAGCAGTCAGATTCCCAGACAGGCTGTGGGAACCAAGCTTGCTACACTGAGCAGGTATTACACTGCCTCACCACAGACGGAATGAAAGAGAACTCTCCTAAGTCAAACCAGGCTCTCCCTCACAAAATTTGGTCCTGAAGTAGAATAGAGTTGAGTTAGGTCTAAGAAAATGTGTTAAAATGGCATGGAAAGTGAAGAGGCAATAAGATCCATAACAGCTGTGAAGAGACATGTATTAGCAGAGGAATAAGTAAGATGCTGACCCTGCAGAATTACTCATCAGACATTTCCAAAGTCTCGCTCATACCCCTCTAGAAACCACATGTGTCGGGGAGACAGATATACAGTTTCTTAAACCTACCTTTGTCCACTGCAAAATAATCATCCACTGTATCTAGTCCAAAGGTTAAACCTCCCAGGTTATCTTCATCAGTTGCCTGGCACATTGCAATCATCTTCCCAACTGGAATTTCTTCATCCAGTGTGATGTTGACTTTGTGGTGCAGAGTTGAATTTGTGAAGGTAACTCTCAAGACCCCATTTTCAATATTGAACAAGCTTGTTTTGAAAGAAAATGTTATTGGCATGGTACAAGCTCTGTTTTCTATCCTTATGGTGCTGAAGGTATAAAGACTGAATGGTGTAGGGGCACAATGGAGACTGTATTCATGACAGAAGTGTCTCAACCACACACTGATAGGTTTACATAAAACCCTAAGACTTATTATGGGTTACTCATTCTTCCCTGAAGGCACTCCCCTAGAAAGCCAGGACCATGTTCATCTCTATTTGATAGATGTGAACACTGATGGCGCAATAAATTAAAGAAATTCCAGAAGTAAACACCAAGGTGGTCCAGAGAGGTTTGACACAAACCTCTTTGCTCTAGAACTTGTATGCATGATCACTGTGCTCTTAATGCTTCTGAATAAGTGCTAACTTTACATGAATAACACCTTATTTTCTTGCAATTTCAATATATTTTTATACTTTAAAATTATCTTTAGTTTCAGGTTTAAGAAATCCTTTTTTGATTGGACATAGTACTACCTGAGCATCCAGCAATACCACTCCTGGGCATATACCCAGAAGATGCTCCAACTTGTAATAAGGACATATGCTCCACTATGTTCATAGCAGCCTTATTTATAATAGCCAGGAGCTGGAAAGAACCCAGATGTCCCATAACAGAGGAATAGAAACAGAAAATGTGGTACATTTACACAATGGAGTACTACTCAGCTGTTAAAAACAATGAATTCATAAAATCCTTAGGCAAATGGATGGAGTTGGAGGATTTCATCCTGACTGAGGTAACCCAATCACAAAAGGACACACATCATATGCACTCATTGATAAGTGGATATTAGCCCAGAAACTCAGAATACCCAAGATACAATTTGCAAACCACATGAAACTCAAGAATAAGGAAGACCAAAGTGTGGATACTTCGGTCCTTCTTAGAAGGGGGAACAAAATACTCATGGAAGGAGTTACAGAGACAAAATGTGGACCAGAGACTGAAGGAATAACCATCTAGAGACTGCCTCACCTTGGGTTCTATCCCATATACAATCACCAAACCTAGACACTATTGTAGATGCCAACAAGTGCTTGCTGACAGGAGCCTGATAAAGCTGTCTGCTGAGAGGTATACCAGTGCCTGACTAATACAGAAGTGGATACTCACAGCCATCCATTGGACTGAGCACAGAATCCCCAATGAAGGAGATAGAGAAGAGACCCAAGGAGCTGAAGGGGTTTACAGCCTCATAGGAGGAACAACAATATGAACTAACCAGCACCCCCAGAGCTCCCAGGGGCTAAACCACCAACCAAAGAGTACACATGGTGGGACTCATGACTCCAGCTGCATATGTAGCAGATGATGGCCTAATTGGTCATTAGTGGGAGGAGAGGCCCTAGGTTCTGTGAAGGCTCTATGCTCCAGTGTAGGGGAATGCCAGGGCCAGGAAGCAGGAGTGGGTGTGTTGGTGAGCAGAAGGAGGTGGGAGGGGCTGGGGGTAGTTAGAGGGGAAACTAGGAAAGGGAATAGCATTTGAAATGTAAATAGAGAAAATATCTAATGAAAAAATTTTTAAAAAGAAAGCCTTTTTTGGACTCTTTTTCTGTGTTGGTTATTTATACAATGCTTGCTAAATTGCTTCCTTCTCAGCTAAAAAGAAAAAAACAGGAAGGAAAGACTAACTTTTCAAGGTCATATCAAGTAATATGTTGCTTACCTGCAAGCAAGAATAGGGTCCTGATCGTTGACATTGATGAGGAAAATCTTTAGACTTCCAGTAGCAAACAGGCCTCCAGGATCAACCACTTTAATAATCAGTGAAAAGCTAAAGGCACAGGCACAAAAAAAGACAGCTAAGACTTCCTGACAAACAGCAGGCTTCCACCAAAGCAGGATCATATCAGACTTAACTGAAGATTAGCATGGCCCCTGCATAAAGATGACACACAAATTCCTGAAGTGTTTAAATTTTTCATTTGAATTTTGTTAATTCCTATAAAAGGGAGGATTGAGGGATATGGAAATTCCTTAGCATTCTGTACAAAAGTCACTAATGGATATAGGTTTCTATCCTTTAGACAGTGATTTCTTTTATTAAAAACTAACAGATCCCACATTCAAAAAAAAAAACTTTAGTAGAGCTCAAAGAACACACACACAATAATAGTGGGAGACTTCAATACCTGACTCTCATCAATGGAGACACATCATGGAAACACAACTAAACAGAGACACATTGAAACTAACAGAAGGTATGGACCAAATCAATTTAACAAATATCTATAGAACATTTCATCCTAAAACAAGGAAGATAGCTTCTTCTCAGCACCTCATGGTACCTCCTCCAAAATTGACCATATAATCAGTCACAAAACAGGTCTCAAGAGATATAAAAAGACTCAAATAATCCCATGCATCCTATCAGATCACCATGGACTAAGGCTGATCTTCAATAGCAACAAAAACAACAGAAAGCCCACATATACATGGAAGCTGAACAATACCCTTCTTGATAACAACACAGAGACAGTATCCAAATTAACAAAATCAGAAATGAAAGGGAGATAAAACAACAGACACTGAGGAAACTGGAAAAACCATAAGATCCTACTACAAAAGCCTATATTTAACAGAACTGGAAAATCTGGATGACATCAACAATTTTCTAGACAGATACCAAATACCTAGGTAAATCAAGATCAAATACATGACTTCTCTTAGTCCGGGTTTCTATTCCTACACAAACATCATGAACAAGATGCAAGTTGGGGAGGAAAGGGTTTATTCAGCTTACACTTCCTACATTGCTGTTCATCACTAATGGAAGTCAGGACTAGAACTCAAGCAGGTCAGGAAGCAGGAGCTGATGCAGAGGCCATGGAGGGATGTTCCTTACTGGCTCGCTTCCCCTGGCTTGATCAGCTTTCTTATAGAACCCAAGACTACAAGCCCAGGGATGGCATCACCCAGAGTGGGCCCTCCTACCCTTGATCACTAATTGAGAAAATGCCTTACAGCTGGATCTTGGGGAGGCATCTCCTCACCTGAAGCTCCTTTCTCTGTGATAACTCCAACCTGTATCAAGTTGACCCACAAAGCCAGACAGTACACCATCTAAACAGTCCCATAACCCCTAAAGAAACAGAAGCTGTCATTCAAAAAAAAAAAAAGGGGGGGGGGGTTAGTGCAGAATTCTATCAGACCTTCAAAGAAGACCTAATACCAATACTCTTCAAACTACTCCACAAAATAGAAACAGAAGGAACATTACCCAATTCATTCTATGAAGCCACAGTTACACTGTGTATTCTCCCAAATAGATTTTAAAAACTGGTTGAGTGCATACTACTTTTAGCTTCAGTAGATAATCTGTATATTTAAGAGGCATTTAACTATTATAAATTATTTTGATGACTTAAAATGTCAATATTGAATTTTATATTTTTTTTGAATTTTATATTTTAAAATAAATTTTTATTAGTTTAATAAAAACAAAAAACAAACAAAAAAGGAATCAGAAGGAGAAAAAACTAATGGGTGCCCAGGACAAAGTCTTAGGAGTGGTCCAGTTTGGTAAGACACACTTGCTATCTTGCCATCCAGGAGGCTGAGGCAGGAGGATAGAGATTACAAGGCTATAAGAGACCTTAAAAAAATAATAAAGTAAAACAGGAAGAAGCCTTCAAAACAAAATAATATCTGTAAGAAACATTAGGATGATTACACAGCTAATGAAGTTTTCTTTCACAGAGGTGAGGGGAGGAGAGGAAAATGAAAATTTCCTCCTTCGGTGACTCTCACCCCTTAAATGGTGATCCCTGCAGTCATGACTCCTAAGTTTCCCATTGCTGTTCATATTTTATCTCAACAAACTCAAGCTCTAGGAAAATTGAGAGATATACTTTCTTCAGGAAAAAAGAATCTCTTAAACTTGAAATATACCAGTAATTGACACCAAAATGAGCATCTTCCTTCTCTCCAGACCAATGTGTAACCACTTCTCAACTTCTTATTTCAAAATTTCTCCTACAAGAAATTGATGGTTTATAGGAAAATTATTGGCAAAAAAAAGCCAATCTATGTAAAAGAATGAAGACATTTCAAGAAATAATTATAGCCAAGCATGGTGGCTCATGCCCTTAATTCCAGCACTTGAGGGGCAAGTTGATCTCTGGAGTTAAAGTCTAGCTGGTGTACATAGTGAGTTTCAGACCAGCTAGGACCACAGAGTCAAATCCCATCTCAAATTAATAAAAATCTGAGAAGTCTTAACTACAACAATAGGTAAATGATAGGAGCAATATTCATAGCGTGATAACTCAAACTCAGATTTCACTTTGGAGTGGCTGTATGATGAAAAGAGGACAGGGCCATTGTGATCCTTCCTAGCATTGTCATCAGTATTCAAGCAAGTGATTTCATAGCCCTATTCCTCCTTTCAAGAAAAGGATTTTGAATTCGGGTGTGGTGGTGTACGCCTTTAATCCCAGCACTTGGGAGGCAGAGGCAGGTGGATTTCTGAGCTCGAGGCCAGCTTGGTCTACAAAGTGAGTTCCAGGATAGCCAGGGCTATACAGAGAAACCCTGTCTCGAAGAAAGCAAGAAAGCAAAGAAAGCAAGAAAGCAAGGAAGAAGAGGATTTTGAATTTTTTTAATTTAAAAATCAAAAATTAAAAGAATTAAATCAGGGATAATGAAATGGATTTATGGGCAGTTGCTTGCCTCTACCTGAGCTGGATCCATAGAACCCAAGCAACAAGGGAAGGGGACAATCAGCTTACAGTGTGGTTCTCAGGCCTCCACGAGTGCATCTTTGCATGTGTGCCTTGCCACACAGTATCCACAAAAGAAAGATTGCTAACAAGAAAGAGAATTGATGAAAGTCAGTTCTTATCCAAAATTTTCCTTATTTCTGTAAACATCAACTCAACAACTCAGGCAACTAACTCTGCAGCAAAAGAGAGATGGAAGGAAGGACATGCCCTATGGACAAGAAATAAACTGTCATATTGGCCATGCAGCCATTAGTACTCCCATTCTGCAATTGGTGCTCCCAGTTTTTACTCTTCTTTCCTCTGATTTCAGAGCTATTAACAGAAAGCAAACAAAAAAGAAAGCTTTCACTAGAACTCAGAAAAAAATCTACTTTTCCAAACTTTAATAAATTTTCATTTGCTAACAAATCTTAGGACTTATAAATATCTAGGGTATGTTGATTTTGGTTTAAGATCATGTAGCTTAGGCTAGCCTTGAACTCACTATACTCAAAGATGATCTTGAGATTGTGGTCTTCCTGTCTTTCCTCCTTGATACTGAGAATATGGGTGTAGAGTAGGATTCCTGGTTGATGATTGCTGGTGATAAAAACCCAAGACCCCATGTATGTTAGGGAAACAGTCTACCACATGGGTTACATCCCCAGCACCAACCTGATAATTGTCTCAATGATCTGTTTGTGGACTCTAAATCTCCTGCAATGGAACCTGACCTATATGATGTGTGGATAGCCAGTTTGTGCTGGGCCTCTGTTATCCAGGAAACTGCTTTGGAGATTTTTCATTTTCACCTTTCATTATAGAAAAGACTCACTTACGAAAGGCTGGAGAAATTTTATTGGAATGACTTCAGAGTCCACTTCCTTTTCCTACAAAGCACTTTGATACGAATTATATAATTGAAAAGGGTAAGCATTAAATCATTATAAAAATAAAAATTTTAACTTCAACCCATGGTGGGTGACCTGCTTAGCTGATGCAGATGGATAAAAAAGTAGCAGTGTGTTAACTTTTAAAAATACTGATTATTACATTAAAAAGCAATTCTGCATTACAGGTATCTGAAGAGGCAACTTGCCTACTTAACCTGGCAGGGTACAAGCACAACTACCAAAATAATCTTCATGCTTCACTGTGATGAAAATAAGTGGCATAGCGAGCATCCCCAAGACACCCAAAGCAGCAATGGCACAATTATAAGTGGGTGCTAATTCTAATTCTAAGACAGTACCAAGAGCATCTTTGTGTGAGGAGCACGTTAACGGCAAATATTTTTCAAAAGGGGACATTCCAACCAAAGGATGAGTATCTCCAGAGAAAACCCAAGACAGCATTACCTTCTCATGCCGCTCTCAAAATCCAAATCTCTTGCTGTGGAAATTGCCCCAGTTTTATCAATGGTGAAGCCAGAGCTCTCTGGGGAAATGGAGTACTGTGTTGCATAAAAAAAGAGAAAAACATAATATTGCAGAGGTACAAATGATTCCCTGGTGAGGTTCTGCAACCCCTAAAGAACCAACCCTAAAATTTCAGAAAATGTTAGCAGCTGATGGATGTGATGATGATGGTGATGATGATGATGACAACGATGACGATACTATTCTATTCAACTGACTTCAGATCAGACACATACTCTTAAAAACTAAAAAGAACAAATCAAACTTTTCTAATCTCTACATTTTTCATATTACCAGAGTATTTCTTAGAATGCCCCACACAGAGCTAAACATAAAGAGAAAGGAATTGTTTAATGAACACTGAGATGATCTGTACAGATGGTGACTATAGGCTTTGGAAGCTAGGGGTGAATCAAAGAGCTATGATAAGAAGGAAATTTGAAATCCACAGCATCTGCTTATTTGCTTTCACCTGTGGAGATACAGACAACATTTTCCCAAATCTTCCCAGGCTTTGTTGACTTTTGACTTCATCTACCTTTCAGCCATTTTGTTAAAGTGTTTCAGGTACAGTCAGTGGAGTCTTAGCATCCTGGGTCACAGGTTGAAGTGGAAACTTAAGTGTTCTTTGGAAAGTCAGTTGTGTTGGATGGTGTTTTGCTAAGGCAAATACACGAAGGAATGTTTCACTGAAGCAGACACAGATAAAAGGATGTTCTGCTAAAGCAAACATGTGAAAGGACACACTAATGACACTCATGTCACTCATGTATTCATCTGCCTTAAACTGCATAGTAGAACTCCATTTGTTGGCACTCCATAGAGAGAAATGCACCAAAAAAATCTTCGGGTGGTGTACTACAGCTTCTTGTCACTTCCTAGGACATAGGCTGATTGGCAGAGTGATGTCAACTGAGACAAACTCACATCCTGAGACAAGACACATGCTGAGGCAAGACCCATGGAGGACATGTGATGTTTGGAGAGAGTATAAAAAGGACTCAATAGGGAGTTCCTTCCTTTTGGTACCAGTGCCAGGCCACCTTGGACCCAAACTCGGCAGAGAGTTCCACGGTCTCCAGAGGACGCTCCACCCCACAGGTGCCTAAGCACTCTCACGAACTTAGGATCACTGGTGAGTGGAGCACCCAATCTGTTCCAACAGAACCTGGGGTTCCTGGGGCCAGCTATAACATGGACACAAGAACCCTGCCTGACCAGTGGCTCGGGTTCCTTCCAGTGAGATCTGGTCTACCTTGGTTTCAAACACAGTGAACAACCCATGGTTCCCAAAGGAGGTAACACTTCCAGGCATCTGACACACTCAGGATCCCAGGAACACATGAGCTTGGTAACACTAGGATCTCAGGGGCTCAAAGGAAATTTGACTGTCAAGAACTCTGACACACCCAGAATCTCAGCATCACAGGATCCCAAAATCACAGGATCCCAGAGGAAGCTGGACTCTGAGAAATTCTGACTCTACTGGGAACAGGAAGGACAGGCTCCAATCAGAGGGGAAGGAACAATTGAGATAATCAGATGGTGGGAGACAAGCATAAGAACAGGAGTAACAGAAACCAAGGTTACTTGGCATCATCAGAACCCATTATTAGAACTCTCCTACCATAGCAAGTGCTAGATACACCATCACACCAGAAAAGCAAGATATGAATCTAAAGTCACTTCTCATGATGATGATGGAGGACTATAAGAAGGACACAAATAACTCCCTTAAAGAAATACAAGAGAACACATTCAAACAGGTGAAAGAATTGAACAAAACCATCCAGGATCTGAAAATGGAAGTAGAAACAATAAAGAAATCACAAATGGAGACAACGCTGGAAATAGAAAACCAAGGAAAGAAATCAGATGCAAGTGTAACAAACAGAATACAAGGGATAGAAGAGATAATCTCAGGTACAGAAGATACCATAGAAAACATTGACAAAACAATCAAAGAAAATGTGAAATGCAAAAAAAAGTCTGACCCAAAACATCCAGGAAATCCAGGATATAATGAGAAGACCAAAGATAATAGGTATAGATGAGAAGGAAGATTTCCAACTTAAAGGGTCAGTAAATATCTTCAACAAAATTATAGAAGAAAACTTACCCAACCTAAAGAAAGAGATGCCCATGAACATACAAAAAGCCTAAAGAACTACAAATAGTTTGGACTAGAAAAGAAATTCCTTCCATCACATAATAATCAAAAGACCAAATGCACAAAACAAAGAATGAATATTAAAAGCAAAAAGGAGAAAAGGTCAAGTAACATATAAAGACAGGTCTATCAGAATCACACCAGATTTCTCACCAGAGACTATGAAATCCAGAAGAACTTGGGCAAATGTCATACAGATCCTAAGAGAGCACAAATGCCAGCCCAGGCTATTATACCCAGCAAAACTCTCAATTACCATATATGGAGAAACCAGGGTATTCCATGACAAAACCAAATTCACACAATATCTTTCCACAAATCCAGCCCTTCAAAGGATAATAAAAGGAAAACTCCAACACAAGGAGGGAAAACTATGCTCTACAAAAAGCAAGAAAGTAATCTTTCAACAAACCTAAAAGAAGATAACCACATGATCAAACTTCCAAGTCTAACAACAAAAATAACAGGAAGCAACAATGACTTTTCCTTAATAACTCTTAACATCAATAGACTCAATTCCCAAATAAAAAGACACAGACTAACAGACTGGTTATATAAACAGGACCCAACTTTTTGATGCATACAGGAAACCTACCTCAGGGACAAAAACAAACCCTACCTCAGAATAAAGTTTAGAAAACAATTTTCAAAGCAAATGGCAAAGGTAAATTTTACAAAGATGAACTCTCAATTCTGAACATCTATGCTCCAAATGCAAGGGCATACACATTCATTAAAGAAACTTTAGTAAAGCTCAAAACACATATTGCACCACACACAATAATAGTGTGAGACTTCAACACCCCACTCTCATCAATGGACAGATTGTGGAAACAGAAACTAAAGAGAGATACACTGAAACTAACAGAAGTTATGGAACAAATGGACTTAACTGATATCTATACAACATTTTATACTAAAACAAAAGGATATACCTTTTTCTCAGCACCTCATGGTACCTTCTCCAAAACTGACCATATAATCGGTCACAAAACAGGCCTCAATAGATTCAAAAAATATTGAAATATTCCCATACATCCTATCAGATCACTACAGACTAAGGCTGATCTTTGTTTACAGCATTAGTAATAGAAAACTCACATACATGTGGAAGCTGGACAACACTCTACTCAATGATAATTTGGTCAAGGAAGAAATAAAAGAAATTAAAGAGTTTTTAAAGTTTAATGAAAATGAACCCACAACATATCCAAACTTATGGGACACAATGAAAGCAGTCCTGAGAGGAAAACTCATAGCTCTGAGTGCCTCCAAAAAGATTCTGGAGAGAGCATACAGGAGCAGCTTGACAGCACACCTAAAAGCTCTAGAACACAAGGAAGCAAATTCACCCAAGAGGAGAAGAGAGGGCAGGAAATAATCAAACTCAGGGCTGAAATCAAACAAATAGAAACAAAAGAACTATAAAAAAAAAATCAACCAAACCAGGAGCTGGTCTTTGAAAAAATCAACAAGATACATAAACCTTTAGCCAGACTTACTAGATGGCACAGGGACAGTATCCTAATTAACAAAATCAGAAATGAAAAGAGAAACATAACAATAGAAACTGAGGAAATCCAAAAAATCATCAGATCCTACTACAAAAGGCTATACTCAAGACAACTAGAAAACCTGGATGAAATGACAATTTTCTAGACAGATACCAGGTTCCAAAGTTTAACTAGGATCAGATTAATGATCTAAATATTCCCATATTCTCTAAAAGAATAGAAATAGTCACCCAACCCAAAAACTCCCAGGACCTGATGGGTTTAGTGCAGAGTTATATCAGATCTTCAAAGAGGACTTCATTCCAATACTCCTCAAACTGTTCCACAAAATAGAAACAGACAGTATTCTACCCAATTCATTCTATGAAGCGACAATTACTCTGATACCTAAACCACACAAAAACCCAACAGAGAAAGAGAAATTCAGACCAATTTCCCTTATGAATATTGATGCAAAAATACTCAATAAAATTCTGGCCAACTAAATCCAAGAACACATCAAAACAATCAACCATCATGATCAAGTAGGCTGCATCCCAGGGATGTAGGGATGGTTTAATATACGGAAATCAATCAAGTAATCCACTATATAAACAAACCCAAAGACAAAATCCACATTATCATCTCATTAGGTGCTGAGAAAGCATTGGATAAAGACCAACACCCATTCATGATAAAAGACTTGGAAAGATCAGGAATTCAAGGCCCATACCTAAACATAATAAAGACAATATACAGCAAGCCTGTAGCCAACATCAAACAAAATGGAAAGAAACTTGAAGCAATCTCACTAAAATCAGGGACTAGACAAGGCTGCCCACTCTCTCCCTACCTATTCAATATAGTACTTGAAGTCCTAGCCAGAACAATTAGACAACAAAAGGAGGTCAAAGCCAGGTGTGGTGGCATATGCATTTAATCCCAGCACTAGGGAGGCCAAGGCAGGTCGATTTCTGAGTTAGAGGCCAGCCTGGTCTACAAAGTGCGTTCTAGGATAGCCAGGGCTATACAGAGAAACCCTGTCTCGAAAAAACAAAAAAAAAGGAGGTAAAAGGAATACAAATTGGAAAGGTACAAGTCAAAATATCACTATGTGCAGATGATATGATAGTATATATAAGTGACCCAAAAATTCCACCAGACAGAGAAATTCTAACCCTGATAAACAACTTCAGTAAAGTAGCTGGATATAAAATTAATTCAAACAAATTAGTGGCCTTTCTCTACAAAAAGGATAAACAGACTGAGAAAGAAATTAGGGAAACAACACCCTTTAAAATAGTCACAAATAATTTAAAATACCTTGGTGTGACTCTAATTAAGGAAGTGAAATATCTCTATGATAAGAACTTCAAGTCTCTGAAGAAAGAAATTGAAGAAAATCTCAGAAGATGGAAAGATCTCCTATGCTCATGGATTGACAGGATCAATATAGAAAAAATGGCTATCTTGCCAAAAGCATTCTACAGATTCAATGCAATCCCCATCAAAATCCCAACTCAATTCTTCACCTAGTTAGAAAGGGCAATTTGCAAATTCATCTGGAATAACAAAAAACCTAGGATAGCTAATACTATTCTCAAAAATAAAAGAACTTCTGGTGGAATCACCAGTCCTGACATCAAGTTGTATTACAGTGCAATTCTGATAAAAACTGCATGGTACTGGTACAGTGACAGACAGGTAGATCAATGGAACAGAATCAAAGACCCAGAAATGAACCCCCACACCTATGGTCACTTGATCTTTGACAAAGGAGCTAAAGCAATCCAGTGGAAAGAAAACAGCATTTTCAGCATATGGTGCTGGCTCAAATGGCAGTTAGCATGTAGAAGAATGTGAATTGATCCACTCTTATCTCCTTGTACAAATCTCAATCTAAGTGGATCAAGGAACATCACATAAAACCAGAGACACTGAAACCTATAGAAGAGAAAGTAGGGGAAAGCCTCGAAGATATGGACACCGGGGAAAAATTCCTGAACAGAATTCCAATGGCTTGTGCTGTAAGATCAAGAATCGACAAATGGGACCTCATAAAATTGCAAAGCTTCTGTAAGACAAAAACTGTCAAGAAGACAAAAAGGCAGCCAACAGATTGGGAAAAGATCTTTACCAATACTAAATCTGATATGGGGCTAATATCAAATATATATAAAGTACTCAAGAAGTTAGACTCCAGAGGAAAAAATAACCCTGGCACAACTGGTTGTTAACATGTAGAAGAATGCGAATCAATCCATTCCTATCTCCTTGTACTAAGGTCAAGTCTAAGTGGATCAAGGAACTTCACATAAAACCAGAGACACTGAAACTTATAGAGAAAGTGGGGAAAAGCCTTGAAGATATGGGCACAGGGGAAAAATTCCTGAATAGAACAGTAATGGCTTGTGCTGTAAGATCGAGAATTGACAAGTGGGACCTCATGAAACTACAAAGCTTCTGCAAGGCTAAAGACACCATCAATAAGACAAAAAAACCACCAACAGATTGGGAAAGGATCTTCACCTATCCTAAATCAGATAAGGGACTAATATCCAATATATATAAAGAACTCAAGTGTGGCCTCCCTTCCCCCAGCCTGGAACTTGCTTGCTCAAAGGTGGAGCTACCGGCTCATTCGTCCTGCCACACCCACTGCTGGAACCTGCCTTTGCTGCCTTAAGGCACACACGTGTTCGTCCTTCTACTGGACCCTGAGTTACTTGGCGGGATGTTGGGTTTCCCTCCCCCTTCCTTTATAACTGAGTGTCTGGAATTAGTAAAATTGAGCCTTGATCAGAATGTTTGTTGTCTTGGCTCCATTGTTTCTTCCGCCCCGTCTAGATTCCTCTCTTTTCAGCGAACTGCCATTCTCAGTTGAACCGTTCGTGTTGTGGACTGCGGGCAGGCCGCAACACTCAAGAAGGTGGACTCCAGAAAGTCAAATAACCCCATTAAAAAATGGGGCTCAGAACTGAACAAAGAATTCTCACCTGAGGAATACCGAATGGCAGAGAAGCACCTGAAAAAAATGTTCAACATCCTTAATCATCAGGGAAATGCAAATCAAAACAACCCTGAGATTCCACCTCACACCAGTCAGAATGGCTAAGATCAAAAATTCAGGTGACAGCAGATGCTGGCGAGGATGTGGAGAAAGAGGAGCACTCCTCCATTGTTGGTGGGATTGCAAGCTTGTACAACCACTCTGGAAATCAGTCTGGCGGTTCCTCAGAAAATTGGACATAGTACTACTGGAGGATCCAGCAATACTTCTCCTGGGCATATATCCAGAAGATGTCCCAACCGGTAAAAAGGACACATGCTCTACTATGTTCATAGCAGCCCTATTTATAATAGCCAGAAGCTGGAAAGAACCCAGATGTCCCTCAACAGAGGAATGGATACAGAAATTATGGTACATTTACACAATGGAGTACTACTCAGCTATTAAAAAGAATGAATTTATGAAATTCCTAGCCAAATGGATGGACCTGGAGGGCATCATCTTGAGTGAAGTAACACAATCACAAAAGAACTCACACAATATGTATTCACTGATAAGTGGATATTAGCCCAAAACTTAGGATACCCAAGATATAAGATATAATTTGCTAAACGCATGAAACTCAAGAAGAATGAAGACCAAAGTGTGGACACTGTGCCCCTTCTTAGAATTGGGAACAAAACACCCAGGGAAGGAGTTACAGAGACAAAGTTCGTAGCTGTGATGAAAGGATGGACCATTTAGAGACTGCCGTATCCAGGGATACATCCCATAATCAGCTTCTAAACGCTGACACCATTGCATACACTAGCAAGATTTTGCTGAAAGGACCCAAATATAGCTGTCTCTTGTGAGACGATGCCAGGGCCTAGTAAACACAGGAGTGGATGTTCACAATCAGCTATTGGATGTATCACAGGGCTCCCAATGGAGAAGCTAGAGAAAGTACCCAAGGAGCTAAAGGGATCTGCAACCCTATTGTTGGAACAACATGATGTACTAACCAAAACCCCGGAGCTCTTGTCTCTAGCTGCATATGTATGGAAAGATGGCCTAGTCGGCCATCAATGGAAAGAGAGGCCCATTGGACTTGCAAACTTTATATGCCCCAATATAGGGGAATGCCAGGGCCAAAAGGATGGGAATGGGTGGGTAGGGAAGTGGGGGGGGCGCTATGGGGGACTTTTGGGATAGCATTGGAAATGTAATTGAGGAAAATATGTAATAAAAATATTAAAAATAAAAAAAAATAAAATAGAAACCTGGAGGAAAACAAAAAAAAAATGGGGTACAGAACTAAACAGATAATTCTCAACTGAGGAATACTGAAGGACTGAGAAGCACCTGAAAAAACGTTCAACATCCTTAATCATCAGGAAAATGCAAATCAAAGCAACCCTGAGATTCCACCTCACACCAGGCAGAATGGCTAAGATCAAAAATTCAAGTGACAGCAGATGCTGGCGAGGAGGATGTGGAGAAAGAGGAACACTCCTCCATTGTTGGTGGGATTGCAAGCTTGTACAACCACTCTGGAAATCAGTCTGGCGGTTCCTCAGAAAATTGAACATAGTTCTTCTGAAAGATCCAGTAATACCTCTCCTGGGCATATACCCAGAAGATGTTCCAACTTATAATAAGTTGGAACATGCTCCACTATGTTCATAGCAGCCTTATTTATAATAGCCAGAAGCTGGAAAGAACCAGCTGTCCCTCAACAGAGGAATGGGTACAGAAAATGTGGTACATTTACACAATGGAGTACTACTCAGCTGTTAAAAACAATGAATTTATGAAATTCCTAGGCAAATGGATGGAACTAGAGGATTTCATCCTGAGTGAGGTAACCCAATCACAAAAGAACACACATGGTATGCACTCACTGATAAGTGGATATTAGCCCAGAAACTCAGAATAGCCAAAATACAATTTGCAAATCACATGAAACTCAAAAATAAGAAAAATCAAAGTGTGGATACTTCGGTCCTTCTTAGAAGGGGGAACAAAATACTCATGGAATGAGTTACACAGACAACGTTCAGAGCAGAGACTGAAGGCGTGACCATCCAGAGACTGCCCCACCTGAGGATCCATTCCATAAACAACCACCAAACCCAGACATTATTGCAGATGCCAACAAAAGCTTGCTGACAGGAGCCTGATAAAGCTGTCTCCTGAGAAGCTCTGCCAGTGCCTGACTAATACAGAAGTAGATGCTCACAGTCATACATTAGATTGAGCACAGGGTCCCCAATGAAGGAGCTAGAAAAATTACCCAAGGTGCTGAAGGGGTTTGCAGCCCCCTAGGAAGAACAATATGAACTAACCAGTAACCCTAGAGCTCCCTTGAACTAAACCACCAACCAAAGAAAACACATGGTGGGACTCATGGCTCTAGCTGCATATGTAGCAGAGGATGGCCTAATCAGTCGTCAATGGGAGGAGAGGCCCTTGGTCCTGTGAAGGTTCTATGACCTATTATAGGGGAGTACCTGGGCCAAGAAGCAGGAGTGGGTGGGTTGGGGAACAGGGGGAGGGGGGAGAGGATAGGGGATTTTTGGACAGGAAACTAGGAAAGGGGATAACATTTGGAATGCAAGTAAAGAAAATATCTAATAAAAACAAGGTCTAAAAGAACAGTGATAGAAGCTGGGATTGGTTTCCTTATAGAGCTAGTTAGGCAACACTTGTCTTTGCTGAGCTGAGAGAGGCACAGCTGAGAATGTTTCCTGGCATTCTTGTTGGCCCTGGTCCTCCTGCAGACTCCTGCAGAGGCCTGCTGAGGCCTGCCTGTCTCTGCTAGGTAGTATGACCACTGCTAATTTGTGTTTGCTGTCCCAACTCAACCGAACTTGACTGCTGGTATATCTGTGAAGTGGTTGTGAGTGGACTGAGCTGCCACTGCTGACCTGTGAACTGAACTGCCGATTTCCTCATAACACAGACAGGAGTTGCTCCAAAAAATAACATTTCTAAACAGGGGCACTTCCCCGATATCCTTTCTTTTCCACTACCTCTCGAAGGTGATGGGATAGAAAGGATGTTAAAGCTTGTAAGAACTATCATTAAAAATAGGATTTGAAAAAAATTAAAGTTACAGTGAGTGTTGGTGTTATCCCACTTCACAAACAGGAAATCCAAGGCTTGGAAAATTCCAGTCGCTTGCCTTGACCAACATCCCTAAGAAAAGTTTCTGCCAATGGAACAGGTAAGGCAAGGGTTCCTAATATAGGTGAGAATCAATTTATAGAAAAGGCCAGGAGTATAAAAGAAAAATCTACAAAAGCCTTAATATCAGGAATTAATTATTCCAAGTGCTACTGACTTAATCATTGTGCATACCCAGGATAATTTAATAGAGAAAATTAAACCCATATGGACTGCAAAGCAGACTAATAATCATTTGGAGAAATTAGTGACCTTTACATTGACTGATTTTCTAATGAATCGCCATATTCTGACTAATTTCAATTCATACCTCCCATGCCTCTCCATCGAAATAAGATTGAGCTGACTGTTGCTGCTTCTGTAGAATGATATAGAATATTAACATGCTGGAATGGCAGGCAAATTCATCACATACATACTGTTAGGGCAAACAGAGGAATAATGAGGCCTGAGTCATAAGGGAATGACAAGAGAATGACTGGAAATTAAATGACCTAAGAGGCTCATCAATACTGTCTGCCTATATACAAATGCACATGAGTTTTTAAAGTCACCCACATTTCTGTTTTAAGCTACTCGAAATCTGCAATTTCAAATTTAAGTGTTACACTGGTGTCAATGTTTTTCAGACAATATACATTGGAAAGTTGTGTTTTACATGGTTGATTTTCCACAAAATATTCTTCAAAAATAATATCTTGATGGTGCTGATATGAGCAACTCCTCCTGATGTTCAGAGAAGGCTGGAAATGGGGATTGCTAAGCAGCAAGAGCAATCACTAGGTAGCCACCTAAATAAAGAATGTCTGGAACAGGTAATCATCCTAAGGGATGAAAAATTAATTCTCTGGGGCTAGGTAGATTATATTCATTGCCCTTGGGCTTTTCCTTATCAATAATTTGTCTGTGATTGCCATAAATTTGTGGATAATCATTTGGCCATAAAAGTAATACTCACCTCCCCATTCTCAGATTCCAAGGCATGAGGACAGATTATAGGCCAGAGGATTGCAGCACAGGGCAGTGAGCCTTCAGTCTACCTAACAGACTTCCTCAGAATCCACTTTATTCTCTTCTTAAGAGGCTCATGACTATCTGTTCTCAAGGAGGCTTGGGAATTAGAAATGTGAGACACAAAGTTCAGAAAGAGTTAAATGCTTCAATGCTTCCAGATCAGGGTCGCAAGATGGATATTTTCATTCCCTGAGTATCAGTCAAAGAAATGATAACAATAACTGTGGGTAGGTCAGACACGGGTAGTAATAAGAGGAAGAGGCAAATGAGGAAGCAGAGAAAGAGTTAATGTGGAGGGAGTGAAAGGAACAGTAAAGGAGGGGTTGTGGAAAAGGACAACAACATTAAAGACTTCTGTAAGCCACATAGACTGACCACTGTAGGTAGGAGAAGCTGACTTGTGACTGTTTGTTCTTGAGGTAGCCTGGGAATTAGAAATATCAGACGCAAAGTTCAGAACAGTTACAGGTTTCAATGCTTCCCAAGCAGGTCACTCATAGATACACACACACACACATACGTGAACACACACACATACACACACACATGTGCACATACACACATACACACACACACACACACACACACACATGCGCGCGCGCATGGTCACATATATGTGTTTTTGTTACTTACAATGGAAAAAGAGGTAATTCTTTTTCCAGACACTGTAGACTATGAAATAAAAGTCCCAGTGTCATGCGTTTTCAAAATGTGAGTGAGGGATCCTGCAGAACCTGCAAACATTATAAGCTATTGCCACTGCTCTCTAGTACCATGAAGAACTTGATGGAAAGACTTTACTACTAAAGACAGCACAAACTTTAGTCACAGGAAGTGGAGAAATAAAGATAGCACTACCTGAAAGCCTCGTCTCTATGGGCTATCATTGGGTCCAGGGGGAGAAAGTCAATTAATAATGTCACCCAACTGTGGCTACTATGAGCTACAATAATAACTGGACTGGCAAGATATGCTCACTGGGGCAATCACAGCATGAAATAAATGTTATGGAAGAAATTAACCACTTTCTGATTGGTTTTAAGGCTAGCATCACTAGATGCCTGGTACTATTAGCTAGGCCAAAATCTGGAAGTTGGGTCTGTCATAGACCCTAGGAGGCAATCTACTTCTATTATTCTGCAAAATGGACATAGTATATTAAAAAATCTCCTATGTACTTCTCTTTATGCCAGTAGATTAGTGCAGCTGTCAACCCGAATCAGAGAAGCTTTTATTTCTTTACATGATTAATACAGAGATACACAATTGTCAACATTCAGAGAATGGGCGCTCAATTGCTTGGTCCTAAATAGGACATCTACATCACTCCTCCTTCCAGGAATCATTGTGGGAAAGTGGGCAGAAATGTTGGAGAACCAGAAGTTGTGGACGATTGCAAAGAAACAGTATATTCCAGACATGATGGCATCATTGCACATATGAGCACAGAGATGCTAAGACTCTTGTACAACACTAAGCCAGACAGAATCCTGGTGTACTGGCTATTTTTGTGTCAACTTGACACAGCTGGAGTTATCACAGAGAAAGGAGCTTCAGTTGAGGAAATGCCTCCATGAGATCCAACTGTAAGGCATTTTCTCAATTAGTGATCAAGGGGGAAAGGCCCCTGTGGGTGGGACCATCCCTGGGCTGGTAGTCTTGGGTTCTATAAGAGAGTACGCTGAGCAAGCCAGGGGAGGCAAGCCAGTAAAGAACATCCCTCCATGGCCTCTGCATCAGCTCCTGCTTTCTGACCTGCTTGAGTTCCAGTCCTGACTTCCTTTGGTGATGAACAGCAGTATGGAAGTGTAAGCCGAATAAACCCTTTCCTCCCCAACTTGCTTCTTGGTCATGATGTTTGTGCAGAAATAGAAACCCTGACTAAGACACCTGGCATGCGTTAAGGATGAGCTCATGGTGTTCCCCCTAGCTGAGAAGTTGTGGCAATTGATAGGGAGGGAGTTTGACTGTTTTTTTTTTTCAGGAATGGAGTCACTGATAAGCTGCCCACATTCCAATTGATGGCCCCATGTCTATGAAGACACTCTCAACACTAAGTGAAATCCGTGGCTAGAAAAAAGAAAGGGAGTCTTTTTTGACTGTTGGCAATCTACTGCTGGGCCTGTGGCCTACCCTTAAAAGTAGTTTCTTATTCCAGTAGGATTCTCTGGGGGACAAATCCTGATTCTTATTTGCAAGAGGCTATCAATTAGAGATAACTTCTGGGTTAGAGATGGGGGCATGTGTCTACTTCTCCTTTAATCTCTAAGACACCATCTGGCACAGACCCATGCAGGACCTGTGAATGTTGCTATAATCTATGTGGATTCATTTATGTGCTAGCCAAGTTCTGTCTAGAAGGCCTTGATTCCTCAGTGGCCTCCATCTCCTCTGGCTCTTTGACTCTTTCAGCTTCCTTTTCTGCAGCATTTCCTGAGCTCTGAGGGAAGTAATGTGATGGATATCTACCTATTAGAGCTGATTGTTCCAAAGTTTCTCATTCTCTGCATATTGCCTTGCTGTGAGTCTATGTAATTGTCTGCATCTGTTGCAGAAGGAAGCTTCTCTGAAAGTGGCTGTGCAAAGCAATCTATGGGCATAGCATAATGTCCTTAGGAGTCACTTTATTGGTATATTCTCTTAGTAAAACAATAGTATTTGGTTTTCCCCTAGGTTCCTGGCCTGTTCTCTGGTTCTAGACTATCCAAGCAACATTGGTTTAGGCTCCATCTCATGGAATGGACCTCAACTCAAATCAGATATTGGTAAGTTACTCCCACAAGCTTGGTGCCTCCATTGCTCCAGTGTATCTTGAAGGCAAGTCACTCTTGCAGCTTGAAAGGTTTGTACCTGATTTAGTGTTTACTTTCCTCCTTTGGTACAATGCTGAGTGCCTGTGACACAATCATGAGTGTGTAGGAGTGAAGATTATATGTAGGCTCCAGCTAGACTTCTTCATGTCCAATGACTTATGTAGGTGTTGTGTCAGCAATAAGGCCTCTTGGCCAGTTTGTGGAGAGGCAGCAAGAGCTTTGACAATAGCCTGGATTGTTTGGGGGTTAATATGGGACCCCTTTGCTCAATAAATCAATTATATGTAACCTATTTCTAGAGCTTCATTTGGTGACAAGATTTGGAGCTTTTGGTCCCCTGATATTTAGTAATTTTATTTACATCACTGCTGTTATGTACATATTATAGGAGGCCTCTACTGTCTTAGGATTCCACATGATGCCTCGAATGGCTTTTAGTTTTAGCAGTCCCCCATTCCTTGATCTCCACTTTTCTCCCCCTCTTCCCTGGCTGAGCCTGTCATTCCAGCCAACACCCCATCTATCCATAGCTATGTACTCTATTTCCCCTTCCTTGAGAGATTCTTCCTTCACCAAGTCCTTTACTCTCTACATAACCCCTGTGGCTTTAAAGATTGAAGCTTGCTTATCAGTGATTTAACAGCCACATATGAGCAAGACATACCACATTTGTCTTTCTATGTCTGATATATCTTACTCAGGAAGTTTTTTTTCCTAGTTCTACACATTTGCCTAAAATTTTTATGATTTCATTCAACAGCCAAGTAATATTCCATAGTATAAATATACCACATATTCTTTATCAATTCATCCACTGATGGTCTAGGTTTTTTCCACTTTCTGGCTATTTTGAACAACAATGAACATGGTTGAACAAGTGCCTTATAAAGTATCCTTTGGGTATATGCCCAAGAGTATGCCCAATTCCCATCTTTCTGATGAACCAGTACTGTTTTCCGTAGTGATTGGACAAGTTTACTCTCCCACCGGCAATGAAAGTGTGTTCCCTCCTCTCCAGAAACTGACCAGCATGAGCTTTCATTTGTTTTATGACCTTGGCTACTCTGTTTGTGAAAGTAAGGTGAAATCTCAAAGTAGCTCTGATTTTCCCTTCCCTGGTGGCTGAAGATGTTGAACATCTTCCCAGCCATTTGAGTTTCCTCTCTTAGAAGTTATCTGTTTAGATGTGTACCCCCATTTTTTAATTGGGTTGTTTCCTTGGAGTACATTTTTAGTTATTTTGTATATTAGCCTTCTATCAGATATATAGTTTCCTGTTCTGTAGCTGCTACTTTGTCTGAATGATAGAATTCTTGGCTACACAGAAGCTTCTCGGCTTCATAAGGATCCCCTTTGCTGATTATTCTTAGTGCCTGTGCTGTTTTATGTCTTCTTTTGTGTCAATGAGTTCAAGACTATTCCCCACTCTCTATTCTATGAGACCCCATATATCTGGCCTTGTGTTAAGGTCTTTGACCCATTTGGAGTAGGGTTTTGCACAGAGTGATAAGTATGAATCTATTTGCATTATTCTACATACATCCATTAAATTTGGTCAGCATTTCTTGATCATTCTGTTTTGTTAAAGATGCTTTTGTTCTCTAGTGTGTATTTTTGGCTTCTTTGTCAAAAGCTCAGATGTCCATGGATGGGTAGATTTATGTCTACCTCTTCAATTAAATTCCATTGATCAACATGTCTGTCCTTGTGTCAATACCATGCTGTTTATTACTATAGCTTTATAGTACAACTTAAAAACAGGAGTGGTGATACCTCCAGCAGGTTTTTTGGTTATTTGTTTTCTTTTGATTTGTTTTTTGTTTTTTATCATTCATGAGTTTCTACCTATCTTGGTTGTTCTGTATTTTCATATAAAGCTGAAAATTGTCCTTTCAAGGTCTGTGAAGAATTGTATTGTAGTTTTCATGGGGATTGCATTGAATCTGTGGGTTGCTTCAGTAGGATGTTCATTTTTACTATATTAGACCTCCTGATTCATGAGCACGGGAGATCTTTCCATCTTCAATTTCTTTCTTTAAAGATGCTTCCCACCACTTCCCTCCCTACTATGGCTCTTTTGTTCCCCTTTGAAGTGGAATTCAAGCATCCTTGCTTGGGTCTTCCTTCTTGCTTAACGTCTTTGGGTCTGTGTGGTATAACATGGGTAGTCTGTACTTTATGACTGTTTTTAATCATACATTTCACTTGCTAGTGCAGAGTTGTCCTGAGGTATTTTATATATTTTAAGATTTTTATAAAGGTGTAATTTCCCTGATTTCTTTCTCAGTTGTTTCCCAATTGAACATAGAAAGACTACTGATTTTCATGAGTTAAATTTGTATCCAGCAGGAAGTGTTTATCAGCTGTAGAGTTTTCTGGTGGATATTTTAGGGTCATTTCTATACACCTGCAAGTAGAGACCTCTTTCCTTCCTATATGTATCCACTTGATCCCTTGCAGTTGTCTTATTGCTTTAGCTAAGACTTCGAAAACTAAGTACTATAGGAATAGGTCTGGAGAGAGTAGATAATCTTGTCTCTGATTTTTGCAGAATTGCTTTGGGTTTCTGTCCATTTAAGTTGGGTCTGGACTTGCTATAAACTGCCTTTTTTGTGTTTATGTATAATCCCTTTAATCTCTAGTGTCTCCAGAACTTTAATAATGAAGAGGTGTTGAATTTTGTCAAAGGTCTTTTCTGCATCTAATGAGAAGATCATGGTTTTTTCCTTTTTTTTTTTTTTTTTTTTGGTTTTTTTTTTTTTGGTTATGGCAGATTACAGTTACCAATTTACTTATGTTAAACCATCTCTACATCTCTGAGATAAAGCCTACTTGATCATGGTGGATGATAATTTTTATGTATTCCTTGATTTGGTTTGTGTCTTAGTTTGGGTTTTATTGCTGTGAACAGAAACATGAACAGAACATGACCAGGGCAACGCTTATAAAAACAATTAATTGGGGCTTGCTTACAGGTTCAGGGGTTCAGTCCATTGTCATCAAGGCAGAAGCATGGCAGCAGGAGCTGAGAATTCTACATCTTCATCCAAAGGTAAACAGGGAAAGATTAGCTTCTGGCCCCTAGAAAGAGGGTCTTAAAGCCTATGCCACACACCTACTCCAAGGCTATACACCCATATAGTGCTACTTCTTGGGCCAAATACGTTCAAACCTCTATAGTTTGCAAGCATTTTATTGAGTAATTTTTACATTTGTGATCATAAGGGAAATTTGTCTGTAATTTTTTTTTCTTTTTTGAGTCTTTTGTGGCTTAGATATCGAGGCAACTGAGAAAAAAAGCATTGAGCAATATTTCCTCTGTTTCTATTTTGTGGAATAAGTTAAGAAGGATTAGAGTTAACTCTTCTTTGAAGTTCTGGTAAAATTCTGTGCTAAAACCGTTTGGTGCTGGGACTTTTTTTTTTTTTTAAATTGGGAGACTTTAATGACTTCTATTTTACTAGGGGTTATAGGTCTGTTTGAATTGCTTTCCTGGTCTTGATTTGGTTTTGTTATGCGATATATATGAAGAAAAGGATCCATTTTTTTTAGAGCTAGTACAGTACATGTTTTAAAGTATGTTCTTGTGGGAGTTCCTCAGTGTCTGTTGCAGTACTCCCTTTTCATCTTTAATCTGTTCATTTGAGCCATCACTTCCCACCTATCTGTTAATTTGGCTAAAGTTTTGTCAATTGTATTGATTTTCTCAAAGAATAAACTTTGTTTCATTGATTCCTTGTATATTTTGTTTATTTGTTTCTGTCTCATTGCCTTTAGCCCTGACTTTGATTATTTCTTGACATCTAAGCTTTCGGGGCATTTTTTTTTCTTTGTTCAGAGTTTTCTTTTCTTTCTTTTTTTTTTTTTAAGATTTATTTATTATATGTATGTACACTGTCGCTGTCTTAGGATACCCCAGAAGAGGGCAACAGATTTCTTACGGATGGTTGTGAGCCACCATGTGGTTGCTGGGATTTGAACTCGATGAACTCAGGATCTTTGGAAGAGCAGTAGGCGCTCTTAATCACTGAGGCATTCAGAGCTTTCATGTCATTAATTTACAATATGAGATCTCTCCAAGGTTTTGTTGTCCTTTGGTTTGTTGTTGTTGCTGTTTTCCTTGGTTTTTAAGACAGAGTTGTTCTGTGTTGTGTTGAATGTCCAGGAACTCACTCTGTAGAGTAGGCTAGTCTTAAACTCAGAGATTTGCTTGCCTTGGCCTCTGGAGTGCTGGGATTAAAAGTGTATGCCGACCACCACCACCTAACTGCAAGGTTTTAATGTAGGCTCTGAGAGCCTACTTACATACTTACATACTACATACTTACCTATTAGAACCACCTTCAATGTGTCCTATAAGTTTCTGAATGTTGTGGTTTGGTTTCTATTCAATTTCTGAAAGTCTAACTTCTTTATTTCTGTCTTGACCCATATTTTTACTCAGTAGAGAGTTGTCCAGTTTCCATGAGTTTGTAAGATTTCTGTTATTGTTGAGCTACAGATTTAATTCATGATGGTCAGATAGGATGCAGGGTGTTGTTTCAACTTTTTTAACCTATTGAGACTTGCTTTGTGTCCACATATGTGGTTCGTTTTGGAGAAAGCTCTATGAGATGCTGAGAATTCATTGAAAAGTATATTCTTTTGTATTGGGGAAAATGTTCTCTCAATATCTTTCAGGTCCAGTTGGTTTATTATATCTGTTTGCTCCAGATATTACTGTTGAGTTTTATGTGAACAACTTGACTATATATTGTTGAGCTACAGATTTAATTCATGATGGTCAGATAGGATGCAGGGTGTTATTTCAACTTTTTTTTTTAAAAGATTTATTTATTTATTATATGTAAGTACACTGTAGCTGTCTTCAGACACACCAGAAGAGGGCGTCAGATCTCATTTCAGGTGGTTGTGAGCCACCATGTGGTTGCTGGGATTTGAACTCTGGACCTTTGGAAGAGCAGTCAGGTGCTCTTACCCACTGAGCCATCTCACCAGCCCTATTTCAACTTTTTTACCTATTGAGACTTGCTTTGTGTCCACATATGTGGTCCTTTATAGAGTAGGGTATATGTGGCCCATATATAGAGTAGGGTATTGAAGTTTCCCACTATCATTGTGTGAGAGTCAATATATGATGTACAATAGAGTGCCATTTCTTTTATGAAGTCTGTTGCCCTTCTGTTTGGTACATAAATATGAAAAATGGCAAAATCTTTATGGATTTTTCCTTTGATTAGTTTGCAGTGACCTTCCCTAAGTCTTCTGATTAGTTTCCGTTTGAGGTCTATTTCTTCATATATTAAATCTTAGATACATTGGCTTGGAATATTTTTCCATCCTTTTGACCTGAAATAATGTTTATCTTTTCTGTTAAGATGTGTTTCTTTGATGCAACAAAAGAATGGGTCCTATTTTCATATCTATTCTGTTAGGTTGTGTCTTTATATTGAAAAATTGTAGGACCATGAAAGGCAGACTTGCTCCTGGTTGTGCTAAGGTTAGAAAGCCCGGTGACCCTGAAGGGATGGCAGACATTTTGCCTGGTTCCTGGACACTAGGCTCCTGACACGAGGCCACAGCCCTCCATAGATTTGTGACAATCAGTCACTTAAGGGCAATGCCCCAAGCCCCTCCATAGGTACAGGACATGACCTGTGGTCATGTAGCCTCAAGACAGATCTCCCTTTTAATAAGGTACCTAAAGGTCTGGGGGCTTAGCCAATAAACTCCCCTTCCCAGACACTCCTCCCTGCAAAGGTATTTAATCTCAGGCCTGCCCTGAGAACTGGGGTACAGTTTTACTCATCCACTTTCTGTCATGACAATAAATGCCTTAAAACTATGGACTGCCTCTTATCACCAGGATCTGAAGTGGGTGCTGTAGAGAAGGCCTTCATCTATAGAGCCACATCTAATCTCCTGTACAAGGCCTCTGTGCTCCCAGCCTTGACCACTAAGTCAAGCCATCCAAGAAGCCAAGGACTCCTCCCTGCAGGATCCAGCTGGAGCTCTTCCCCCCTTTCTCCTCCCCCACCCTGGGCCCCGGGCTATATCCAGCCTGAGGGCCCCCACTCCCTTCTGCAGCATCCAGCTGAGCCTGGGTGCCCAAGAGCCTGAGAGTCAGCCCGCCCCAGCCTCCCTGAAAGCCTGGGGACCCCTGAGCCAGCTCCAGCTGTCCCTGGGAACTCAGACTGCCCTCCCCAACCCCTGGAGCAGTGACCCTTGGATTGCTCTAGGCCCACACCTGCCTGGCGCTGGTATGGGGTAAGCACAGTCAAAATTCCTGAGTCCTGCCTCCCCAAGTGACCTAAGCCCTGTGGCAGCACAGTCGCAGGACCCTAGCAACCCTACAAAAATGTAACCATTGATGGTAAGAGTTATTAATTAGCAATGTCTACTGATTTACACTATTTTGTTATTGTGGTGTGGATTTTTTTCCCCTCTTCTTTGACTTGCTCATCTGATATGGTTCATTCCTTTTTTCTTGGGTGTGGTTATCCTCTTTAGATTGAAGTTTTCCACCTAACACTGTCTCATAGCATTAAGTCCAGGCTTCTGTTGTTGTTTCTAACTTAGAGGTTCTTTGAGTATATATTATGATGTTCAGTTTTGGACTTTTAAGGGCTTCTTGTGTGGGCATATGTGTGTGTTTGCATCTATATGTATTTCCTGGTTTGGGTGTTTTTTTGGGAAGGTCTTTTTTGTTTGGTTGTTTTGTTATAGTTCAATTAGCTTGTTTTTTTTTTTTTTTTTGATTTATCTCATTTTACATTATTATTATTCCTTAGATACATGTTTTGTGTTGTTTTGTTAATAAGAACTAGAAAGGGGAAGGAGAAACCCTAGTCAGAATATATTGTATGAAAAAGATCTATTTTCATTAAAAGAAAGAGTACGTACTGTTGAGAAGGAATTGTGGTGGTGAGACCCTAGAGGATTAGAAGGAAGGGAATGGGAGTGGATTGGATCAAAATACATTAAATGTATGTGTGAGATTCACAAACAATAAGAAACAATTCGCAAACAATAGAAATAAGAGGGCAGAGAAAGGAAAACCAAGATTGCTATTTTCATAATTCAATGTTAATATTAGGTAACATTTGTGGAGTAATCGCTGACAAGCAATCAGTGACATCCAACCTTTTGACACTGTGACATGTCAGTGTACTCTACAAATGAGTTGGACCTCATTCACAAGAATCCTGGGATCCATGCAGCTGTCACAAATGAGACACACAAAGCTAACCTTGCATATGCATCATCAAGTTCAATCCTCATTATAACCAAATAGCTAGTATTAATAACTGTTTCATAATGAAAGAAATTAAATTACAGAGAAATTGGAAGACTTGCCTAGGAGCACAAGGCCAAAAAGTAGAAATTCCAAATTCTAATATAAACTATATAAATTCAGAATGTGCTGATACGCTGATGTACCACCTCTCACTTGGGAGACTAACACAGGAGAGTGCTTTCTGGAGAAGGATAAGTACAGACAATATTTCAGTAGGCTGGCTTTGAACTTTTGATACTCTTGCTTAGTCTCCTGAACATGGCAGCTGAAAATATGTGCATACTTGCCCATCTGCCATGAGCATTATCTGAAACAGGAGCTCTGTGTTTACTCTTGAAAGTCATAGGCATCATTTTCTTCCCTCTGCAGTACACTCACTTTATAAGCAATAGCAATGCTTTTCTAGTCTGTACTGGATTACATAATACTCTCCTCAATGCTTCTTTTTTTTTTTTTAGTTTTTACTGTCATTTATTTACTGTTTTTTTAATTTTTAATATTTTTATTACATATTTTCCTCAATTACATTTCCAATGCTATCCCAAAAGTCCCCCATAGCGCCCCCCACTTCCCTTCCCACCCATTCCCATTCTTTTGGCCCTGGCGTTCCCCTATATTGGGGCATATAAAGTTTGCAAGTCCAATGGGCCTCTCTTTCCAGTGATGGCCGACTAGGCCATCTTTCGATACATATGCAGCTAGAGACAAGAGCTCCGGGGTACTGGTTAGTACATCATGTTGTTCCAACAATAGGGTTGCAGATCCCTTTAGCTCCTTGGGTACTTTCTCTAGCTTCTCCATTGGGAGCCCTGTGATACATCCAATAGCTGATTGTGAGCATCCACTCCTGTGTTTGCTAGGCCCTGGCATCGTCTCACAAGAGACAGCTATATTTGAGTCCTTTCAGCAAAATCTTGCTAGTGTATGCAATGGTGTCAGCGTTTAGAAGCTGATTATGGGATGTATCCCTGGATACGGCAGTCTCTAAATGGTCCATCCTTTCATCACAGCTACGAACTTTGTCTCTGTAACTCCTTCCCTGGGTGTTTTGTTCCCAATTCTAAGAAGGGGCACAGTGTCCACACTTTGGTCTTCATTCTTCTTGAGTTTCATGCATTTAGCAAATTGTATCTTATATCTTGGGTATCCTAAGTTTTGGGCTAATATCCACTTATCAGTGAATACATATTGTGTGAGTTCCTTTGTGATTGTGTTACCTCACTCAAGATGATGCCCTCCAGGTCCATCCATTTGGCTAGGAATTTCATAAATTCATTCTTTTTAATAGCTGAGTAGTACTCCATTGTGTAAATGTACCATAATTTCTGTATCCATTCCTCTGTTGAGGGACATCTGGGTTCTTTCCAGCTTCTGGCTATTATAAATAGGGCTGCTATGAACATAGTGGAGCATGTGTCCTTTTTACCGGTTGGGACATCTTCTGGATATATGCCCAGGAGAGGTATTGCTGGATCCTCCAGTAGTACTATGTCCAATTTTCTGAGGAACCGCCAGACTGATTTCCAGAGTGGTTGTACAAGCTTGCAATCCCACCAACAATGGAGGAGTGTTCCTCTTTCTCCACATCCTCGCCAGCAACTGCTGTCACCTGAATTTTTGATCTTAGCCATTCTGACTGGTGTGAGGTGGAATCTCAGAGTTGTTTTGACTTGCATTTCCCTGATGATTAAGGATGTTGAACATTTTTTCAGGTGCTTCTCTGCCATTCGGTATTCCTCAGGTGAGAATTCTTTGTTCAGTTCTGAGCCCCATTTTTAATGGGGTTATTTGACTTTCTGGAGTCCACCTTCTTGAGTTCTTTATATATATTGGATATTAGTCCCTTATCTGATTTAGGATAGGTGAAGATCCTTTCCCAATCTGTTGGTGGTTTTTTTGTCTTATTGATGGTGACTTTTGCCTTGCAGAAGCTTTCCAGTTTCATGAGGTCCCACTTGTCAATTCTCGATCTTATAGCACAAGCCATTGCTGTTCTATTCAAGAATTTTTCCCCTGTGCCCATATCTTCAAGGCTTTTCCCCACTTTCTCCTCTATAAGTTTCAGTGTCTCTGGTTTTATGTGAAGTTCCTTGATCCACTTAGACTTGACCTTAGTACAAGGAGATAGGAATGGATCGATTCGCATTCTTCTACATGTTAACAACCAGTTGTGCCAGTACCATTTGTTGAAAATTCTGTCTTTCTTCCACTGGATGTTTTTAGCTCCCTTGTCGAAGATCAAGTGACCATAGGTGTGTGGGTTCATTTCTGGGTCTTCAATTCTATTCCATTGGTCTATTTGTCTGTCACTATACCAGTACCATGCAGTTTTTATCACAATTGCTCTGTAGTAAAGCTTTAGGTCCGGCATGGTGATTCCACCAGAGGTTCTTTTATCCTTGAGAAGAGTTTTTGCTATCCTAGGTTTTTTGTTATTCCAGATGAATTTGCAGATTGCACTTTCTAATTCGTTGAAGAATTGAGTTGGAATTTTGATGGGGATTGCATTGAATCTGTAGATTACTATTGGCAAGATAGACATTTTTACAATGTTGATCCTGCCAATCCATGAGCATGGGAGATCTTTCCATCTTCTGAGATCTTCTATAATTTCTTTCTTCAGAGACTTGAAGTTTTTATTATACAGATCTTTCACTTCCTTAGTTAGAGTCACGCCAAGATATTTTATATTATTTGTGACTATTGAGAAGGGTGTTGTTTCCCTAATTTCTTTCTCAGCCTGTTTATTCTTTGTGTAGAGAAAGGCCATTGATTTGTTTGAGTTAATTTTATATCCAGCTACTTCACCGAAGCTGTTTATCAGGTTTAGGAGTTCTCTGGTGGAATTTTTAGGGTCACTTATATATACTATCATATCATCTGCAAAAAGTGATATTTTGACTTCATCTTTTCCAATTTGTATCCCTTTGATCTCCTTTTGTTGTCGAATTGCTCTGGCTAGGACTTCAAGTACAATGTTGAGTAGGTATGGAGAGAGTGGACAGCCTTGTCTAGTCCCTGATTTTAGAGGGATTGCTTCAAGCTTCTCACCATTTACTTTGATGTTGGCTACTGGTTTGCTGTAGATTGCTTTTATCATGTTTAGGTATGGGCCTTGAATTCCTGATCTTTCCAAGACTTTTATCATGAATGGGTGTTGGATCTTGTCAAATGCTTTTTCCGCATCTAACGAGATGACCATGTGGTTTTTGTCATTGAGTTTGTTTATATACTGGATTACGTTGATGGATTTCCGTATATTGAACCATCCCTGCATCCCTGGGATGAAACCTACTTGGTCAGGATGGATGATTGTTTTGATGTGTTCTTGGATTCGGTTAGCAAGAACTTTATTGAGGATTTTTGCATCAATATTCATAAGGGATATTGGTCTGAAGTTTTCTATCTTTGTTGGGTCTTTTTGTGGTTTAGGTATCAGAGTAATTATGACTTCATAGAATGAGCTGGGTAGAGTACCTTCTGTTTCTATTTTGTGGAATAGTTTGTGAAGAACTGGGATTAGATCTTCTTTGAAGGTCTCATAGAACTCTGCACTAAACCCATCTGGTCCTGGGCTTTTTTTGGTTGGGAGACTATTAATGACTGCTTCTATTTCTTTGGGGGATATAGGGCTGTTTAGATCATTAACCTGATCTTGATTCAACTTTGGTACCTGGTATCTGTCTAGGAACTTCTCCATTTCATCCAGGTTCTCCAGTTTTGTTGAGTATAGCCTTTGGTAGAAGGATCTGATGGTGTTTTGGATGTCTTCAGGATCTGTTGTTATGTCTCCTTTTTCATTTCTGATTTTGTTAATTAGGATGCTTTCCCTGTGCCCTCTAGTGAGTCTGGCTAAGGGTTTATCTATCTTGTTGATTTTCTCAAAGAACCAGCTCCTTGATTCGTTGATTCTTTGAATAGTTCTTCTTGTTTCCACTTGGTTGATTTCGCCCCTGAGTTTGATTATTTCCTGCCATCTACTCCTCTTGGGTGAGTTTGCTTCCTTTTGTTCTAGTGCTTTTAGGTGTGTTGTCAAGTTGCTAATGTGTGCTCTCTCTAGTTTCTTTTTGGAGGCACTCAGAGCTATGAGTTTTCCTCTTAGAAATGCTTTCATTGCGTCCCATAAGTTTGGGTATGTTGTGGCTTCATTTTCATTGAACTCTAAAAAGTCCTTAATGTCTTTCTTTATTCCTTCCTTGACCAAGGTATCATTGAGAAGAGTGTTGTTCAGTTTCCACGTGAAGGTTGGCTTTCTATTATTTATTTTGTTATTGAAGATCAGCCTTAGTCCATGGTGATCTGATAGGATGCATGGGAAAATTTCAATATTTTTGTTTCTGTTGAGGCCTGTTTTGTGACCAATTATGTGGTCAATTTTGGAGAAGGTACCATGAGGTGCTGAGAAGAAGGTATATCCTTTTGTTTTAGGATAGAATGTTCTGTAGATATCTGCCAGATCCATTTGATTCATAACTTCTGTTAGTTTCACTGTGTCCCTGTTTAGTTTCTGTTTCCATGACCTGTCCATTGGTGAAAGTGGTGTGTTGAAGTCTCCCACTATTATTGTATGAGGTGCAATGTGTGCTTTGAGATTTACTAAAGTTTCTTTAATGAATGTGGCTGCCTTTGTATTTGGAGCATAGATATTTAGCATTGATAGTTCCTCTTGGAGGATTTTACCTTTGATGAGTATGAAGTGTCCCTCCCTGTCTTTTTTAATGACTTTGGGTTGGAAGTCAATCTTATCAGATATTAGAATGGCTTATCCAGCTTGTTTCTTCATAACATTTGCTTGGAAAATTGTTTTCCAGCCTTTCATTCTGAGGTAGTGTCTATCTTTTTCTTTGAGATGAGTTTCCTGTAAGCAGCAAAATGTTGGGTCTTGTTTGTGTAGCCAGTTTGTTAGTCTATGTCTTTTTATCGGGGAGTTGAGTCCATTGATATTAAGAGATATTAAGGAAAAGTAATTGTTGTTTCCTGTTATTTTTGTTGTTAAAGTTGGCATTCTGTTCTTGTGGCTGTCTTCTTTTAGGTTTGTTGAGGGATTACCTTCTTGTTGTTTCTAGGGTGTGGTTCCTGTCCTTGTATTGGTTTTTTTTTCTGTTATTATCCTTTGAAGGGCTGGATTCGTGGAGAGATAATGTGTGAATTTGGTTTTGTCGTGGAATACTTTGGTTTCTCCATCTATGTTAATTGAGAGTTTGGCTGGGTATAGTAGCCTGGGCTGGAGTTTGTGTTCTTTTAGTGTCTGTATAACATCTGTCCAGGATCTTCTGGCTTTCATAGTCTCTGGTGAAAAATCTGGTGTAATTCTGATAGGCTTGCCTTTATATGTTACTTGGCCTTTTTCTCTTACTGCTTTTAGTATTCTATCTTTATTTAGAGCATTTGTTGTTCTGATTATTATGTGTCGGGAGGTATTTCTTTTCTGGTCCAGTCTATTTGGAGTTCTGTAGGCTTCTTGTATGTTCATGGGCATCTCTTTCTTTAGATTTGGGAAGTTTTCTTCTATAATTTTATTGAAGATGTTTGCTGGTCCTTTGAGTTGAAAATCTTCATTCTCATCCACTCCTATTATCCGTAGGTTTGGTCTTCTCATTGTGTCCTGTATTTCTTGGATGTTTTGAGTTAGGATCTTTTTGCGTTTTACATTTTCCTTGATTGTTGTGCCGATGTTCTCTATGGAATCTTCTGCACCTGAGATTCTCTCTTCCATCTCTTGTATTCTGTTGCTGATGCTCGTATCTATGGTTCCAGATTTCTTTTCTAGGGTTTCTATCTTCAGTGTTGCCTCATTTTGGGTTTTCTTTATTGTGTCTACTTCCCTTTTTAGGTCTAGTATGGTTTTGTTCATTTCCATCACCTGTTTGGATGTGTTTTCCTGTTTTTCTTTAAGGACTTCTACCTGTTTGATTATGTTATCCTGTTTTTCTTTAAGGATTTGTAACTCTTTAGCTGTGTTCTCCTGCAATTCTTTAAGGGATTTTTGTGCTTCCTCTTTAATGTCTTCTACCTGTTTACCAGTGTTCCTTTGTATTTCTTTAAGTGTGTTATTAAAGTCCTTCTTGAAGTCCTCTACCATCATCATGAGATATGCTTTTAGATCCGTGTCTAGCTTTTCTGGTGTGTTGGGGTGCCCTGGACTGGGCGAAGTGGAAGTGCTGGGTACTGATGATGGTGAGTGGTCTTGGTTTCTGTTAGTAAGATTATTACGTTTACCTTTCGCCATCTGGTAATCTCTGGGATTAGTTGTTGTCATTGTCACTGTTTAAAGATTGGAGCAGAAGCTGTGTTCCACTCACCAGAAGTCTCAAAATCCTGTGGCGGGGGTCGTGGGTAGCTGGCGGGTGTCAGCCGACCCTGCACTCTAGCTACTCAGGTGCTGGTCTGGCTGGAAGAGGCCTGTGGCCCTACTCAGGCCGGTTTTCTGTTTCCCTAATTAATGCAGTCTCAGGTCCCGCACACAATTGGATTGGAGCAGAAGCTGTGTTCCACTCACCAGAAGTCTTAAGATCCTGTGGCGGGTGTTGTGGGTAGCTGGCGAGTGTCAGCCGACCCTGCGCCCTAGCTACTCCGGTGCTGTTCTGACCGGAAGAGGCTTGTGGCCCTACTCAGGCCGGATTTCTGCCTCCCCAACCAAAGCAGTCTCCCTCAATGCTTCTTTGCATTTCCCATTTAGTATTCCAATAACTACCTAAATTGGAGACTCTACGTTATAAATCATCTCTGGTTTGGTATCTTGACCTGGTATGTGTCTCAGATCCTGATAAGCAAAGGTGTATGTAAGTAATTTAGCACCTGTCTGAAAACTGTGACACACAGGAGAAGGGAGAGGAACTGAACCCAAAGCACCATGTCAGAGTGCTTCAGAAGCATTTCAGCCTGGATACTTCCCACAGTAACTTGGGACTGTCCCCATCCAAGGACAAAAGGTGAAACTTTTCCATGGTGTACTGGCTGGTTTTGTGTGTCAACTTGACACAAGCTGGAGTTATCACAGAAAAAGGAGCCTTCCTTGTAGAAATGTCTCCATAAGATCCAACTGTAAGGCATTTTCTAAATTAGTGATCAAGAAGGGAGGGCCCATTGTGGATCATGCCACCTCTGGGCTAGTAGTCTTGGTTCTATAAGAGAGCAGGCTGAGCAAGCCAGGGGAAGCAAGCAGTAAGGAACATCCCTCCATGGCCTCTGCATCAGCTCCTGCTTCCTGACCTGCTTGAGTTCCAGTCCTGACTTCCATTAGTGAAGAATAGCAATGTGGAAATATAACTTGAATAAACTCTTTCCTCCCCACCTTACTTCTTGGTCATGATGTTTGTGCAGGAATAGAAACCCTGACTAAGACACATGGTGAAGAGTTACACAGGGAGATGTAAACTTCTGGTTGTTTTCTGCTGTTATAACTATAAAATACCTCAAAACATCTTTCTTCTGACTAATGAAAACTAATACCATCGTGGTCAGTGAGTGAGGTTGAAACACAGAAAAGTGGCAGAAGATCTCCAAAGAGATTAGGAAGAGCACAGTCCCAGTCCACTGGGACCCCTGGCACTTCCCTTATTACAGAAGCAGAAATCCTACTAGGAAGTAGGGTTAGCTACTATATTTTGAAACAATTAACTTTATATGTAATTAACATTTAATTCTGTCCCCTGTTCTGTAGTAACTGTGAAGGGGGAAAGGCTTTCTTTTAACTTGAAATTGTTTGTAACTGTAATAATTAGCATAAATTGTCAGCTTGTCAGAATCATCTGGAAGATGCCTTGATTGTGTTAATCAGAGTAGGAAAATCTACCAACTCTGGGTGACAGCATTCTCTCTGCAGGGGGTCCTGAGCTATGGAAGTGGGAAAGGGAAACTGAGAGGCAACAGCATGCATGCACTTACTGTCCTCTTGACTTGTCTGCCATGATGGATGGTGAACTGGAATTTTAAACTAAAGTAGTCCCTTTCTCTCTTAAGTTTCTTTTCTCAGAGTATTTTGTCATAGTAACAGGAAAACAAAAATCAAAAGCAAACAAACAACAACTAAGACAAGGACACCTGAAGCATTTTATAGAGAAAAAGGTTAGCTCAACTGGAAGGAATTATCATGTTCAACTACTGATGCCTCCTGCTAGCAGTGAAAAGATATAAAATAATCAGGGAGTGATGATGTGCAAGGTGCCTTTAGAACTCCTGAGGAGATCAGTCATGTGCAAGGTGACATTAGAATGTTTGGAGAAATCTATCCAGTGCCTGTGCCTACTGCCAAAGATTCCATTGGTCTAAGAAACAGATCTGGCATGTGCATTTGTTAACATCATCCACTTGCAATTACCTATCGTGGCAATTACCATACTGTTGAATTATCATATTATTCCCTAATTGTCCCAGAAATTGTCTTCAGTAATACCTTTAAAAAAATCCTCTCGAAGGTAATCATTGTATTTTAATTTTTAGTCTCACAAAATTTTCTTTCAAACCTGGGTGTTTTTTGCTTGTCTCATCCGCCTGGACCTCATTTACAGTGTTGACTTTAAACAATCATTAATGGATCTTCATTTTCCTTGTATGAATAGACTTAAATGATCATTACACCTTTTTCAGGTAAATTGTTGTCACATTTTTATTTTCCTTCACTTCACATAGCCTGCAAATAGTCACAGTCAGGCAACTGTTGTAAGATATTATAAGATAAAAGCTTTAATTCATATGAAACATCATCAGATTCTATACATTTGCAATTGATAAGACAAATATAATAATTTATTGTGCAATTGTTTTGTGCTTTTTTTTTTTTTTTTTGCAAAATTACATTGAGCAAAGTTACAAGTGCTGGCTATAGTACATTACAAACTGCCATCATGTGGAGGATGTTACAAGATGTGCAATTGTGAAGTAAACACTGAGACAAAAATGTATTAAGAACATGATTATGGCTTTTTCCAACATCTGCCTTACATGTGGTGAATTAAAGATTTTCTTCTAGATAATTAAAGCTTTTCCTAAAATCACTTTCCCCCAAACACATAGTTATTTCAAGCAAAATTTTGTTTTAGCTTGAATAATTCAGATAATTGTCTCCATTTTCAAATTCATTTGGCTATAATTATCTTAACTAAATATTTCGTCACATATCAGAGCTTCCTGAGAATAATTTATTATGTAACTGTCTCCATTCTGCCTCCACTCTACCTCTAAATATCTTCGTATCACAAGAAAACCAAGTTCTAAATTGTTATTAGGTACTGAGTACAACTTAAAAATTAATTTTTTCAGTGACTTTGTAAACATTTCCTGAAAGTCTACCAGGAATAAAGAACAGGGCCTGTGACTCTGTCTTTGAAATGAAAACAAACACAGCCAATTAATATTGCAAGAATATTGATACACTACAGCACCACAGATCAACAAGGCACAAGCAAGTCATTCCTTGACTAGGTATGGGATGATTTAAATGATAAGCACCTCCATAGATTCATGTATTTGAACACGTGATCCCCAGTTGTTGACACGACTTAAAGGAGTCGTGGAACCTTACAAGGTGGAGCATCACTGAGGCCTTTAGGGTCTTAGCCCCTTGACTTTTTCCCTTGTGTGGATAAAATCAGATCAGCCATCTTCCTGTTCCTGCCACTCTGTCATGCCTTTCTCACATGGAAGATTATAAACCACTAGAACCATGAGTCACAATAAATTCCCTCTTCCTTAAGTTGCTTCTAACCATGGTGTTTTATCCCAACAACAGAAAATTAGCTAATACATGATGTTGATTGACGCTGAGCTTCTTTTCAATAAGTGTGAGCAGAATCGTATAGATAGGCACCATCCAAGTAAATGTCAAAATATTTTTGTTGATTTTCTTTTGTCTTATTGGCTGATAGTTTTGTACAGGTAAATCATTGCTGAATCTCCGTTTTTCTATGAGTAACCCTAAATTATATATTCTTACATGGTAACCCTTGGGATACTTGTTCCCTCCCCCAACATCTTTTCTCTTAAACCTGACAACAGAAGTTCTGAAGGAGATCCCAATACGCTTCCTGTTCTCAACAACATGGCTTCCCTGATTCCTCAGTGGCAATAGCCAGAAAGTTCTAAATTTTCCTAGATACCATTCAAAACACAGGCATTGGTATACACTTTGTACCTCCATCCTCACAGTACATCAAATTGTGTTTCATCACACAGGCATCAACCACAGTTCAATCCTCATCACCAGGACAATTGTTCAGTCCACCAGAACCCCACCCCAGTGTTCACCTTGGTAATTCAGTCTTTCATCCAGAGACCTTCCTCTTCTCTGGATGTTCCTGTCATCTTTCCATTTATCTGTAGCCATGAAGAGCTCTCCCTTACTTAAATGTTTTCTCTACCATCCTCAAAGTTCCAGCATTTTCTAGCATCACATCTCTCTCTCCACCCTCTGTCTCTGGCTTTTTTCCTAACTTTACTGCAGGAAATGGAAGGAATTTTGAAGGAGTTCCCAAATCAACAGAAAATCCTGTCTAGTTACAGTTCTTACCAGTTTTAGAGCTCTGAGATAATTCTGTGTGTGATTGCCTAGCCTCTTCCATCTGCAGCACTTGGCAGCATATGATGTACTGAAGAAGAGTGGATCTTCCCGCTGCTGGATTACCTCTGTGTGACAAGGCACTTTTTATCTTCTTCACTCACTGTGTAAACTTTCTTTTCAGGAGCTGGCCTTGCACTTGTTAGTACCCAATAACTAAATCTTAATGGCCAAGAAAGCAACATTTAGGGAAGTTTTTGTACCTGTCCACGTTGGCTATGTTCGTTTACTGCTCCTCCTCCCTTCCTGGAAACCTTTGTCCATTGCCACAGCCCTCACACTAGCAATTATTACTATCCTTACTTGTATTATTATTATTATTATTACTATTACTATTATTATTATTTTCTACCCTTTCCTAGTGTGGTGGTTTGAACATGCTTGGCCCAGGGAGTGGCCTTATTGACGTGGGTGTGGCTTATTGGAGAAAGTGTGGCACTGTGGGTGTGGGCTTTGAGACCCTCCTCCTAGCTGTCTGGAGGCCAATCTTTTCCTGACTACCTTCTGAACAGTATGTAGAACTCTCAGCTTCTCCAGCACCATGCTTCCTGCCTTGGTGATAATGGACTGAACCTCTGAACCCATAAGTAGCCCCAGTTAAATGGTGTCCTTCTAAGAGTTGCCAATGTCATGGTGTCTCTTCACAGCGATAGAAACCCTAACTAAGACACCTGGATTCCATCAGCATGGAATATGCATTTGTCCAAATGAATGTTTATCTCTTGGCTCCACATTTTCCTCAGCTACTGTCCCATTTCTTTGTTCTTTATCTTAAGGAAAGTATTTGAAAAGTGTTTCTGCTGGTTTTCCTACTTTCTTCTCCTCTCCTCCCCTTACCATGACTCCAATCACACTTTCCCTCCCACTACTTTGCTGAGCAAAATTACTTAGATGGTTACTCTTGACTATCAATTTAGAACTTAGAATTACCATGAAACAATAAATGTAGGGGAGTCTCCAGACCAGGTTAATTGATATCAGAAGATCCACCTTAAATTTAAGCTGTGTTATTCAAAGGATATGGAAGGTACTTCACTGAATAAAAAGACTCCTCGGGTGGCTCAATGGATAAAGATGTTTGACACCAAGTGTGCCATCCTAAGTTTGATACCTGAAACCCACATGAAAAAAGAGAAAACTTTCAGAATTGTCTTCTCACCTCCAACACATGCACTATAACATGTGTGCTCACACACACATGCACTGTAACATGTGTGCTCACACACACATGCAGACATACACCAAGTAAAGAAGCTTGGTGCTGAATTCTTTATTGTTCCTGGGACTTGACCTGTCTAGGACAGCAATAGGTTTTTTTTATTTTAAGATAGACAGATGGACACCCTGCACACCAACAAAAAAGTTAAGATTGGTTGGGCTATACTGCATGGTGGAGATGTTGATAATAATGCCTTCAATTTTTAACCTTTTTCCATTTTTCTGTAAGTTCAAATTTTTCATAATAGAATATTGGGGAAATCTATAAAATCAAGTCATTTCCTAACACTCTGTCAATATCCTAGACTAAGTCTTCCTCTTCCCTCATTACTTTTACTGCTGTCACTTCATATGGTTCCCCCAATTGTATTTTTGTATTGTGCAGTTCTTTTCCATTCACATAGAAGCTTTCTGGTTGCTATTTTATGTAAATCATAGTATGCATTCCCCCAAACAAACAATCTCACCAAACAGAAGAAACTGGCTCCTGTAAACTGATTCCTAACTGTGCCCTCCTTGGTGCCCTCACCTTACAGTCATATTGATGTATTTCTAGGGTCTGAGCCATGTTAAGCTTCTGCTTCTTTGGGGATTTTGCTATCTTTGTCTGTACTATTATACCCAAGCTATATGTCTGGTGCACACATGTACCATTAGCAATTTACATTCATGGTTGTCTTCCACTTCTTTGTCTTTGGCCACCTCCCAATATCACTCACTATTGATGAAACAGATTCGCTGTTAGTTGTTGTTAGTTTTCTTCCCTAGTCTGTGAGGTTCATGGATTTAAATGTCTTATAAATATTGTCCTCAATCATGTAGTCTTGGCACCAAGACCAATATATTCAGAACAAGCATTTTCATAGCTACCTGTCCAACAAAAACTTGACCTCAGAAATGTCTTGACTGTGTTTTGTATCAAATAACTTTTCAAAAATTTTGAAAGTTATGGTTGATTTCAAAACATTTGAAGCACTTGGGAAATATCTCCTTTTAAGACCTTTTCTGATACATTATTTAAGTTCATAGACATCAAGATACTGCTATCAATAAGATGCATTTAATCTCTGCTTTTATGGGGCTTGTAACTTCATGAAAGGCATTTTTCAATTGACAATATTAGTTAAGGCTATGAGAGGCATTAAAAAAAGTGATTTGTTTTTGATGCAGTGCTCCAGACTAAAAGGTAAAAGTTTTGAATAATTTTTATTCTACAATTGTATCTTTAATTTTTTTCAAACCTTATTTTTGATGATGGTTCTTAAATGCTTCAACCTCCATTTTAGCCTACCACCCAACAGACATAGTGGGGAAGAAAGAATATGGGGGAAGTAGACCTATTTAGAAACGTTCTTTGGAGTAACTCCCATCTGTGTTGTCTGAAAATCGGCAGTTCAGATCACAGATTAGCAGGCAGCAGCAGCTCAATCCACTTGCAAACACTTCATTCAGTAGAGTTAGGATGGCAAACACAAATCAGCAGCAGAACCTAGAAGAGTCAGCGAGGCCTCAACCTCAGCTCAAGTCAGCAGGAGGGGACAGGAGGAACACCAGGAGAAGTTCTTAGCTGTGCCTCTCTCAGGGAAGCAAAGATCAGGAAAGATGCAAGACCCACAAGTGTTGCACAGCTAGCTCTATAAGCAAGCCAAGCTCAGCCACTGTCACTGTCCATTGAGTCCTTTGTATATGCCCTCCAAGCATCACATGGCCTCCACAGGTCTTGCCTCAGCTCGTAAGTCTGTCTCAGCTGCCATCACTCTGCCAATCAGCCCAAGTTCATAGAAGCAAGAAACTTCAGCACTTCACCAGAAGTGTTTTTGGAGCGTATCTCTCAATGGGGTTCCAACAAATGTAGTCCAGCTATACAAGGTAAGGTGGACAAATACATGTGTTGTTAGCAAAAACCCCTTCATCACCTGTCCTTCCACATGCCTGCGTTAGCAGAATATCCTATCTCCTCCTGTGTCTGCTTCAGTGAAACGTTCCTTCATGAGTCTACCTTAGTCTTTCACCTGTGTCCACTTCAGCTAAATATTCTTCACAAGTTTGCCCCAGCAAAACACCATCCAACTGACTTTCCAAAGAACCCTTAAGTTTCCTCTTCATATAATAATTCCTAAAGAGCAAATGACTGTTTGGCGTTGTTTTCATTGGGGATTTTCTGTGCCTCATTCTTTTTCTCTTTTGAGGCACAATCTTGTTAATGTAGCCCATACTCGTTTTGAATTCCAGATTCTTAAGCAAAACAATGAAATCACAGACTTGAGGCACCATGCCCAAATCTCAAAGATAGCTTTAATATTTGTCAACATGGAAATAATGGAGAGTTTGAAACTTTAAAATTATAAATATGTTTGTGTATACAGAGAAAAGTAAATCAAGATTTGGTGGGTGCTGATTGGTTGATCAATACGAAAGCATAAGGGAACAAGATGGCCACAAAGCTCCTCTATTAAACTCTGCACAGACACAACAGACTGTATAAGTGGCATAGACACTAATGCAGAGGCCATGGTACTTGCTTACAGTATAGTTAAAGGAAAAGACTACTGAAAACAGGTAGTTCAAGGCTTGTTCACCTAGCCCATCCTTTGCTACAATCAGGTTAGTATAGGCAAAGGGTTTTCAGAAAACAGAAGTCCAGGGCTTAGACATGAAATCCAGCACCAAGCCCATTCCAGCGATGGTCAAAAGACTATGTCTACCATCTATCATAGGATCTCAGTGGCTCACAGAGCAGACACTGGAACTGCCCTGAAACCAAGCAAATACTTCTGCCTCAGTGGGGCAGACATGTATGGCCTTGCATTTAGTTAGTGCTATTTGTATCATGAACCCTACCACATCTCTAAGACTGTGGGACACTGAAGCTCAGGTATGGCAGAGCTTAACATTGTCCTAGACTACAAAGGTCTGGCACCAAACAGTACCCAAACCTTGAGCAGCATAACATGACTCAAGACCCCTTTTCCTAAAAGTTAGACTGAGAATTAAACACAGAATTTGACACTGGAACTTACTTCTGGACTGGTGAAGTCTAACACTAAGAAGATCCTAATTGCCTATCTTCAGGTCTACTAACAGAGCATCAAAAACAGATCCAAACTCAATGGGAGACATATGGTCTTAGTATGTCAGACTTCCATTCCAGCTTGTAACACCTGCAGTTGGTTGCAGCTATCTTGAACCACAAGTCCACCACAGGAGTAGAAAGTTGCTAGCAACACAGAACCCAGCCCTAATAAAGTGCTAGGCTAGTTTGTCTCAGGGTGTGGAACAGCTTGGTGCATTGGTCATAACCATAATCTAGGAGCTTGGGACTGATATGTCCAACGTTATTCTGCCCAGAGGCATGCAGACTCACAGGCTGGTAAATGTAGATGATAAATCTGGAACTATTCTGACCTCAGGAAGAGGTTTGTGGAGCAGAGTGCTGAACCAACAGAGTATTTAGAATAAACTTGAGCTTAGACTATCTGCCAATACTGAAAGTTGTGAAGAAAACTTCACTATAGTGAGAATCTTTTGGGTTGCACAAGGTGCCTTCATTTTACTACTTCCCATATTAGCTCTTTGCTAAATCAACTTCCCTCATTTTCTGTCCTGGTGGCTTTCCAGTTGAATTCCTACAAATCTCAATGTACAGCACATAGCCTAGGCCTCAGCCAATTCCTATACAGTATTCTGTCTTCCCAAATCAATTAGCAAGGGATGAGCTCATGAGTCAATTACAGTCATTATGATGAACAGAGAGACCTTGGGGAGGAAACTTCTATGAGTCAATCCCCATTACCACTCTTCAGCCGTGATTCCCATCATCAACTATCTTTCTTTCCTGCTTTCCTCACTTCCTTCCTTCCTTCCTTTGTTCTTTTTTTAAGACAGGGTTTCTCTGTATATCTCTAGGTGACCTAGAATGCACTCTGTAAATCAGGCTGGTCTAGAACTCGGAGATTTTCCTGCCTCTGTCTCCAAAGTGCTGACAAAGGTGTATGCCAGGACAAAAGGCCATCCATCAACTATTTCTAAAGAAGACTGAGCAGAGTTCATATATTCTGGAGTGAGCATCAATCTGTTAATATGCAAACTTGAATTCCCTGTACCTAAAACCCAGTCTGTACATCTGGATATTCCAGGAACTTTAACCACAGATCTCATTTGTTTCAAGATTTCTATGAATTACAACTATAAGAATCCTAATATAGTCTTCAAAAATCTAAGGTTAATGTAAGAAAGAAATTAACTCCTTTACTAATTTTGACTGAAATGCATGAATGGAAATGACATGGCCTCATGCTTCCAACAGGTGACTAAATTTGACTGATTTGATGTATGTTTTCCCCTATTAGTGAAACAGAAAAACTGAAAATGTAGATGCTATTCAAAGAATATGGCCCTCTCTTTTTCCAAAATGATTATACTTTAGAACAATCCATTTAAAGCAGAATTGTAAAGCAAAAATTTATATATTCTAGTTTCTAATGCAACAGACTCATCTTTTTCTCCCCTTTAATGTTTGTTTTACAGCTGTGCTATAAAATAGAAGTGTGTAATTAAAATCTTCAAACCCATAATTAAATGCTTGGCTACAGTATAATTGTTGTCTTTTGATGATTCTATGGCTAATTATGCCCCTTAGAATTTCCACATATCACTTCCCCATAAAAATCTGATCATTGTCAGCTTTCAGTCAATACACTTGACTGAACAGAAAATATTGTTTATTTCCACATTATAATCTGCAGGCTACATTAAGTCATCACATTTAGCAAAGAAGCACAAGTAATAAAGTTATACAAGGAGACATTTAGCAACCACATAATAATGTGACGTTCAAGGCCTATAATGAAACTTCTAGACAGTGTTGCTTATTTGAGACTTTACAGTCTCTCCAATAAGTTATTAGAACTCAAGCTTAGCAAACTACTTCCTAATATTTGAAAGAAAATAAAAGCATATAGAATACAATAATTTAGTCATATATATGTGTGTGTGTATAAGATGTGTGTGTGTGTGTGTGTGTGTGTGTCCTGAGATTTGTTCCTCAACCTGGGTACCTTGAATTAGTTTAAACTTGCTATGAAAAAAGTTCCATCACATGCCAAGATCATTCTTTCTGCCCTCCACTCACTCTCTGCCCTTACCATCTGAGAGCCCGGACCTATTTCCACCCAAAGCTCATTGACTGTTTCTATAAACACACAAGGCAGGACACATCACTCAGAGAGTTACCCTTTGTATCATAAATTTATTTCACCATTAAAACGGCCAAAGAACCAATAAATATTGAGTAGGGTATTCTCTCTCACCCTTCTCATTCCACAGCCTTTTTATAGTTCTAAAAAATGTTTAAGTGGAATGGAATTGAGACAGTATGCTCAGACTTTCAAACTAAGATTTAATAACCAAAAAAGGTACATGCTGATCCCAAACACCAACACTACCAGTATCACATTGTTGGAAAAGACTAGGTCTGAGGCAATGAGGTGGGAGGTTTGTATGGTAGGAAGGTGTGTGATATAGAGTATCAGAGTGCAGCTGAGGAAAACCAGTGAGGCAGCTGGATAATCTCCATCTCCACAGAGAGGGGTAGTGTTACTCTCAAGTGACAGCCAATAGCCATCACCATCTGTTGTCCCCGGTCTTGTGGCTGTGATTCATGAAGAGAGGAGGGATTTCTATGGCAATTTTTAATCACCCCATGATGAAATCAAGACTTACATGGCTTGTTATAATGAACATGGCTTAGTTTGGGAGGGAGGAAGGAGGGGGGCAGGATCAGGTGTGGGAGGAGACAGGAGAGATGTACAGAGGGTCAGGAAATTGAACAGAGGTGTATAGCAATGGGGGATGGGGAACTGGGGGTAGCAACCAGAAAGTCCAAGATGCCTGGAAAGCAAGAGTTCCCAGGATCCAACAGGGATGACATTAACTGAAATACCAAACAAAGGGAAGAGAGAACCTCTAGAGACCATATCCAGAGGTTAGGCAAGCCCCCAGTTGAGGGATGGAACCACCCACCCATCTCAAAATAATTAACCCAGAATTGCTCCTGTCTAAAGGAAATACATGGATAAACTGTGAGCAGAGACTGAAGGAAAGGCCATCCAAAGGCTGCCCCACCTGGGGATCCATCCCATATACAGACACCAAACCCAGACCCTATTGCTGATGCCATGAAGTGCTTGCTGACAGGAGCCTGGTGTAGCTGTCTCCTGAGAGGCTTTGCCAGAGCCTGACCAATACAGATGAGGATGCTTACAGCCAACTATCGGACTGAGCATGGGGACTCCAATGGAAGAGTTAGCAGAAGGACTGAAGGAGCTGAAGAGGTTTGCAACACCATAGGAAGAACAACAATATCAAACAGCTAGACCCCTTCCCCCAAAATTCTAAAGGATTAAACCACCATCCAGAGTATACATGGAGAGATCCATGGCTCCAGCTGCATATGTAGCAGAGGATTGCCTTATCAATGGGAGGGGAGAGGGCCCATGGTCTTGTGAAGGCTCAATGCCCCAGCACAGGGGAATGCTGGGTGGGAGTAGGGGGGGAGCACCCTCATAGAACCAAGGGGAGGGAGGAAGAAATAGGAGGTTTGCAGAGGAGAAACTGGGAAAGGGGATAACATTTGAAATGTAAATAAATAACCAATAAAAAAAGAAATACACTTTGGAAACTGTTAGTGATCTAAAAAACAAGATTTAGAGATAGGTGGGCATGGATTTGAATTAATTCTATAACTTCCTACTTAAACAAATGCCCTTAACTATAAATTAAAGACATAGAGCTTTTCCTATTAATTCAGTAGGTTATAGCATAGAAAATGGCAGTGTCTCTTTTAATGATACCATAGGGATTAGATCATATTAATACATGCCTATCATTATAGTTAATTAATGTCATCATCATTATTGGTAAGGCCTCAGGAAAGTGCCAAACTCTTCTCCACATTAGAGCCAGTTTATCTCTGAGTCAATATAAAGGTTCAAGCAAATGAGGGGGGCTATCTAGCCATAGTATTGAAATAACACATCTGGTCTAATCTAGTGTGTCAGAGGATGTGTGTAGGAGTGTGTCTAAATAGAACTTTCCACAGCCTATGTCACTATTGAAATGTCAGTCCATGTTTGGTAAAATTCACAAAGAACATTACATTGGTCTTCCAAATGGGTCCCTGAAACCAATTCTCTTCTGAGAAAAGTATAGGGACAGGACCAGAAGTGTTTAATCTGTATGAGCAAGCTACTGTAGTCCATCATTTGAAATGAGTTACTTGTGTTAATTGGCTAGTAAGACATTTAGATTGCATGTTAGAGTCACAACTAGAACCTATTGAACTGTCAGATATTTTCCATACTAAAATGTCAACATTGTGGGTGGGCCATCATGAAGAACCCCAAGGAAGCAATGGCTGTGTGCTGTCTGATTTCTGTGTGCCACAGTTGCTAGGTGCTGGGTTTAATACTATAATCTGGAATGTATTCATTTGGAGCAATATGCATGATTAGGTTGCTTAATTGCATGTTGCAAAGGAAACTGTGACCTTTCCAGTCCCATCCTGGAGGTGGCATTGTGCTTAGGAGGAGGAGAGACAAATGTACATGGGCAATCTCGACAACTATAGTATTTCATTGTAATTTAAAAGCCATGGGACGCTATCCCAGGTGTGAGTGGCCATCTACTACATAAATACAATATTGTAAGACTCAACTGCTTGAAAAAGAATCCAGTCACTCACAAATATCAAAAATACAGTAGCAACATGAACAAGCCTCTCTTTTTTTAGCCAGTTAGGAGAAGTGATACAACATTAAATTTTAAAAATATGTTATTGTTGCCTATAGACCCATTAGTCAAAAACAACCCGGCTTAGTGTCATAATCTTTTCATATGGCTTCAAAAATTAAAACAGTATTATAAATCCTGCCATTTACAAAATGTTTCACATTTTAAAACTACTTTCACATTCTTTGTGGTGTTTGATTATAATGGGAGAGCCATACAAGAGATCAAGCAGTCACGTGACATATCCACACTTCCACAGCTGGAAGAGCCAAGCAGATGGGTAAGTAACTTCCAACAGTGACGTCAGACTGTAAACTGAAGCCTTCTGATTCCAAGTCTCTTTCCCCTCTAGGATATTCTGAGGCCTGAGGACAAGACCTAATGTTCTGAAGTATACATTGATCTCAAAGTCCTAGATCTGTTTCTCTACCGTATATGCAGCCAAGATCCCTAAAAAGTGAAATCAAATATCTTAACATCTTTTCTTTAAAAGAACCTTAGGGGCAGGCTGTCTGCCTACACAGAACTGGATGCGCTAGAATGGAAACAACTACCTAGAAATTCAATTCAAGTTTAAATCCAATCATTTTCACCTGAAATATCCTAATAATTAAGGCAAAGGTACATTTTGGACTTGATTGGAGAGTATAAATAACTTGTTTGTTTTATGCCTTTGTTTTTAAATATAACCACATATAAACTACCAAGCATTGATATTCTTTATTCCAAAAGACAAATTACCTCCAACACCGTACCCTCTGGGTCCCCAGCTGCTGCTCTGTAAATGATGGTGCCATAGGCAGTGTCCTCTGTGATGTAAATCTCAGTAACTGCCCAAAAAAGTACAATAAATGTCAGTCTATGGGTCTCACCAATACCAACCCAAAGCCCCCCATTCAATTATGTGTGACTAAAGCATAAGAGTGGGTAGAGATGATCAAAATATGTCATGTACAAGTATGAGATCTTATAATAAAACCCATTATTATATATAATTAATGCATTATAATAAATGTCTTAAAGAACTGTACTTACTCAGTACAGATGCTTTGTACAGTGATTTCAGGGAAGCTAGTAGTAGTAATAATGATGATAGACAATGATGTTGTCATCTATCATCAGTCATGCATACAGGAAGGGGATTTATCATTTTAAATAATGGCAATAGTAAACAATTTTAATACTTATTGATAGCTAAGCACTTAACATCATTGATGGTTTTTATCATTCTAGTTCTACTGAGATTTAAAAATCACTAGCAAGTCCAAGCTTATAGAGTCACCACATGAACATTGTTTCAACATTTTCTCAAGTTTTCCCTAGTCCCATTATATGTTGAGAGTATGCTAGAAACTACAGCCATGGCCTCACACATGCTAAGAACATGCTTTATCACTGAGCCACATTCCCAGCTGCTACATGTTTTAAGACAGTCATAGTAACTTCAAGCTTCAAACTTATACGTCTTTGGGGGAAACTAACGTAGCTGGGAAATGTGAGACCCTTGAATCCAGAAGGGAACATCATACCTATTGCTGCTCCATTTTTTTAAGAAAGTGGTACTTCTGGATACAAAAGAGGTCTTCAAGGCCTAGATAGACTATATCCACACAGTCTTAAATTTTAGCACAACCTTTGTGGATTTACCCGCAAGCAGTCTGACAGGTGTTTGAGAAGTCAAAGGAGCATGATTTGACCTTGAATCTATATAAGGTTTCATCAAATGTTTGAGAAAAAGAAAGAAGAGACATTAACATCTATGGAGCACGGATTGTGTGCACAGATTATTTGGCATTTCTAAACATTCTATGCATTGTGCTGTATAACTTTATGTTGAGGAGGGAACCTCAATTGAGAAAATGTCTCCATATGTCCTGATGTAGGGAACTTTCTTAATTAGTGATTGATGGGGAAGGACCCAGACCTTTGTAGGTAGTTCCATCCCTGGGCTGGTGTCATAGGTTCTATAAGAAAGCAGGACTTGCAAGCCACTAGGAACAAGCCAGTAAGTAGCACCCTTCCATGGCCTCTGCTCAGCTCCTGCCTTCAAGTTCCTGCCCTGCTTGAGATCTTGTCAAAGCTTCCTTCAGCAATAGACTACAAAGCAGAAGGATAAGCCAAATAAATTCTTTCCTCCCCATCTTGCTTTTTGTTCCTTGTGTTTTATCACAGCAATAGTAACCCTAAGACATGCCTCCGGGTAAGACTGACATCTCAGTTGAATCGATGACTTTGTTACTTTTCTTTTTGCTATGACTAAATTCCTGACAACAAGCTACATAAGGAGGATGGATTTGTTTGGGCTGATCATTTGATGGGACATAGTCTATTATGGAAAGAAAGGATGGGAACCGGATGCTCCATTGCAATGGATGTGTGCAAAGAGAACACTTCACCTCCTCATTTTGCCATTTACCGGAAACAGAGAGTGGTTGGGAAGTAAGCCTTATTATGGCCCACCCTCAAGTGTTCTGCCTCCTCCAGCAAGGCTCCACCTCCCAAAGGTCCTTTATGACCTCCAAAACCAGTGCCACAGCTGGGACCATTGCTGGAGCACATGACTCCCTGGGGAATAGTTCCCATCTAAGACATAGCAATGAAGGGACTGAGGTTCACACAAAACAAGTAACTCAGTCCAGTTAGTAGCCATACCTACATCTGAACTATTTTGTTTTACCTGAACACTATGGATTTTTCCACAGGTAAAAATTAAGTATTTGACTTCATAGAAAGAGAAAGAAAGTCAAGAGTGAGGCAAAAAGCCTCATCACAGGTCTTGGGAAACTTCTAGTTTAACAACTAGACACATTTAAAAGATCGATTTTAGTACACTGTGATAAAACAGATACATGGATCATTTTCAATATTAAGAAAATTACTTGTCTATTTTCTGTACAGTGGGACTAAGGGAACAAAAGAACTTCCCCTCCAGTGCTGTGAATGTTAAATAAGCAATCCACTTATAGGATGATACCTATACATAAGCAGGACCTATACATATCAGCTTGTGTGTGTGTGTGTATGTGTGCGTGTATGTGTGCATGGGGTGTGTGTGGGGGGGGGGCATGTATATGTCATAACATGTATGGTGTTCCAGGGACAACTTTCAGGAGTTAGTACCCTACTTTTACTGTAGGTTCCAGGGGTCACCACTCTGGTCATCGGGCTTGCATTACAAATCTGTTTAGCTGCTGAACCATTATACAAGCCCAAGTTTGTTTAGTGTCAGTCTCCTTTAACCTTCTAGCCAGAGCACCATAAAAACACATAAGACATAGAGCATAGGACCTACATCTATGTCCTCAGGACTTCCTTTCCCTCAAAACAGACCATTGGTACCTTGATTTTTCTGGGCAAGTGACCCAATGAAAACAGGAGGCTCATTCACATCTTCGATCTGGACAAAAATGGTCTGGGACGCTGTTGCCCCATGGTTGTCTTTGGCATATATTGTCAAGGAATAGAGTGCTACCACCTCAAAGTCCAGCTTGGGTACTCCAGTGATAATTACCTAAAATGTTAAAAAAAAAAAAAAAGGCACAATGATGGAGGGCCAAATTGTTGACTTCATATATATATAGCAAAGAAGAAAGGATAAAGATAAAGATATATAGAGAGATAGATATATGTAAAGCCCTAAATAAAACAAAGCATGTCCTTTTTATTGTACAATATTAAATGTGGGTCTTCACGTATAGGTATTTTTCATGTTATGATGTTATCTCATAATGAAACTGCTTTTAATACTATTTATAAGTAGTCTATGTTATTTTCTACTTGTTTATCTATTTATTTGGTTTGGGTCTGGTATTTTTTTTAGTTCATTACTTGATTAGTTATGGTAATAACTAATAGTTAGATAGATAGTTAGATAGTTAGACATGGTCTCATACTAACTAACCCAGGTAGATCTATTGCTCAATTTTTAACATAGATTTAAATTCATAACAATCCTTCTGTCATAGCGTCTCAAGTTCTAGGATTACAACTGTGAGCCACCACACCTGACAACTTGGTTTTGTTTTGAGACATGTACTCCAAGCTTGTTCAAACTCATGATTCTACACCATCAGCTCTTAGTACTAGGATTAAAGGTATGTACTTCCACCGGGTGGTGGTGATGCACGCCTTTAGTCCCAGCACTACGGAGGCAGAGGCAGGCAGATTTCTGAGTTTGAGGTCAGCCTGGTCTACAGAGTGAGTTCCAGGACAGCCAGGGCTACACAGAGAAACCCTGTCTCGAAAAACAAAAAAAAAAAAAAAAAAAAAAAAACAAAAAAAAAAAGGTATGTACTTCTACATCTAGTGAAGATATCATTTTAATAGTGTGGCCACATTTATTGTGTCTATAATATTTATAACATAGCTGAGTACTGAATTATAAACATATTTATCATAGACAAATACTAGGTATCAACTATTTATTGTGGCCTACACAGCAAAATGGATCTTGACATATATTATTTCACAGAATCGTTTTGTCAGCCCAAGTGAGGTAATAAAGTTACCATTCATCTCATTTTTCAGGAAACAGAACAGAAATGCATTAAATTAAGCGATTCCCTAGGTTTACAGTGCTCCTAAGAGGAGGCGGCACAGAGGAAAAGCAGGCTTGTCAGCTTCCTGCAGAAGCTAGAGTTTCAGCAGAATTTTTGCTAGCTGGGCTTAGAGTAGAAGCTGAACAGAGAATAAGTACAAGACAGTGTTATACACCAGATTCACAATGGAAGCAAATTTGAAGAGCTGGCAATGCCATGACTTGATATGAATTAAATACCTTGGTTCTATTAAATACCTCCCTTGTCCTTCTAAAATATGTGCCCACAGTAGCTAGAGTGATCTTGTTAAAGCATTAGCAGATCATGTTTCTTTTCTACCATACTCTGCAGTTTCCATGTTTCTGATGCTTGCCATTTGACTTGGCAGTTCCTATGGCTTGTACATGAGACTTTCTTCAACTAATAGCTTATGAGTAGATTTAAGTCTCTAAATGTACACATGGGCTCAAGCTTATACTCTGGTTTTCTTTTTGTTCTGATGGAATGTGATTCTGCTAGTCACTGCTTTTAGAGGTTTGAGGTTTGAGGGACACAAGAGCTAACCATAACCTGAAGCCAAACCAGTCTAGGGCAGCTCAACTGTGTTACCCTAAAGATGTTATTGCACTGAGTTGAGTCCTCTTTTAGGTCTCAGAGAGCCAATGCAGAAAGACCAGGTGAATGTCAAGCATGCAATAGCTTTGCAGTATGAGTAATTTGAGTCTTAAGGAACCCAGATCTCTTATAAAGAGCAATACGCCTGTGTGAACTTCTCCCAGTAGGAGAATTCGCTTTATTAGAACTAGCAAATAAGTAGCTCTTTCCAACAAATCTCCCAGATTCCACAAGCTCTCTCCTTTATCTCCATTGCAGTCAGAGTTCTCACCACACTCCCTGTCCAAATCTGACGTCTGCTTTTCAGGATCCTTCTTTCTACAGGACTTTTGCACATGATCTGAAATGTTTTCTCCCTCTTTTATTCAATTCCTGCCCAGTCTGCAGACTGCTTTTCAGATAAAACTACTTCAGAGAACCCTAAGTAGATCTTATGCCTTTGTTTGGACTCCCACCTGCCGGGAGCCTCCCAGCCCGAAGAGGGTAGTGTGGAGTCACAAAGTAGGCCTCTGATGATGGCTTTTAAAGTCTGAGAGTCTCAGGGCTTTCTAGGTCTCTTAACTGTACAGAAATGCTGACAATAATCTCTAAAAAGTCCTAAAAACTTTCTTGCTCTTTCTGAAGGGAAAAAAAAAGTGACCTAACCCTGTGTTTTAACAGCAGAGGATTAAGCAATGTGGCCTTTGTTCCATCTCAGCAGGAACGGTGGGGCTTTAACTTTCAACCTGCTAGTAGGAAGTTGCAGGTAGAAAAAGGGACACTTGAGCTCCGCCTGCTTTCCGCTCCGGGTCCGCGGCGGCCGCTAGCCAGCCCTTCCCGGAGACCTCAGCCCGGCCCACCGCCCGGCGTCGCGCGCCAGCTCGCTAGTGCATCCGGGCCCCCGCAGGCAGAAAAATATGGTTCAGGAGACTAACCAGACCCCAGGGCCCATGCTGTGTAGTACAGGATGTGGCTTTTATGGGAATCCTAGGGCAAATGGAATGTGTTCTAGTTTCCTACAAAGAACATCTTCAGAGACGAATAGTGGCAGAATGAGCCCAATGGGGACATCTAGTGGTTCCAACAGTCCTACCTCAGATTCTGCATCTGTACAGAGAGCAGGCACTAGTTTAAACAACCGTGAAGGTGCTGCTGGCAGCACATCTGAAAAAAATCAAGAAATGTGCCTGTGGCTGCCTTGCCTGTAACTCAACAAATGACAGAAATGAGCATTTCAAGAGAAGACAAATTAACTATTCCGAAAACAAAGGTGTCAGAGCCAGTTGTCACTCAGCTCAGTCCATCAGTTTCTCAGCCCAGTTCTTCTCAAAGTGAAGAAAAAGCTCCTGAGTTGCTCAAACCAAAGAAGAACAGATGTTTTATGTGTAGAAAGAAAGTTGGCCTTACAGAGTTTGACTGCCGATGTGGAAATTTGTTTTGTGGACTTCACCGTTACTGACAAGCACAACTGGACATATGATTATAAAGCAGAAGCTGCAGCAAAAATCAGAAAAGAAAATCCAGTTGTTGTGGCTGAAAAAATCCTGAGAATATAAAATTACTACATGTGAAGAGACTGAAACTTGTTTTTAATTTTAATATATCGTAGGAAAACATGAAAGAGCAGATGCATGGCCATTTTCCTTTGATGTTCTCCAGAGTTTTGCTTTATATTTGTCTGTCATATGATTGATATTTTAGGATGTTTGGGTGTTTGTTACAGGCAGAATTGGATAGATACAGCCCTACAAATGTATATGCCCTCCCCTCAGTAAAATTGGACAAAAATATGCACAACAAATTGAAATACACATATACTAGGAACAAAATTTAGTTCCATGTGCCAAACTAAATGAATGAAATCTCTGCATGTTTGCAGCATATCTGCCTTTTGGGAATGTAATCAAAGTATAATCTTTGGCTAGTGTTATGTGCCTGTACTTAAAAAAAAAAAAATGGTATACCAGAAAAGGACTGGCAGTCTACGACCATAGTCAAACTTCACCTTAATTTCAACATGACTTTTGGAAGCAGGAAGAAAGCTACAAAACTGATATTTGGTACCATGTGTAAGCCTGGTTAAATTGGTCTTCTAAAAGCTGTCAATTAGGACATTCTGCTAAGGTAACATCACAACTGGTTCTAAGTAAAACCATCAAGTCAACAATAGGGTGCCTGAGATAATCTTTGAAGCTTATTGTGCTGGCCTGCACCAGAAGATATCTGCATTCTCATTACTAAAATTGTAGCACAGAACTGCACTAGGATTTGTTTACAAGAAGAAATTAAACTCTGTTTGGTTTTTACATATAGCAGCTCTGTTAAATAACATGCATCTGAATTTTAAGTTGCAAAGGTATCCGAACAATTAATTTTTCCTGTGCATCTTTTTTTAACAGGTATGTAAATTTTTTAATATTTTTTATTACATATTTTCCTCAATTACATTTCCAATGCTATCCCAAAAGTTCCCCATACCCTTCCCCCCCACTTCCCTACCCACCCATTCCCATTTTTTTGGTCCTGGCGTTCCCCCGTACTGGGGCATATAAAGTTTGCATGTCCAATGGGCCTCTCTTTCCAGTGATGGCCGACTAGGCCATCTTTTGATACATATGCAGCTAGAGTCAAGAGCTCCGGGGTACTGGTTAGTTCATAATGTTGTTCCACCTATAGGGCTGCAGATCCCTTTATCTCCTTGGGTACTTTCTCTAGCTCCTCCATTGGGAGCCCTGTGATCCATCCAATAGCTGACTGTGAACATCCACTCCTGTGTTTGCTAGGCCCCGGCATTGTCTCACAAGAGACAACTATATCTGGGTCCTTTCAGCAAAATCTTGTTAGTGTATGCAATGGTCAGCGTTTGGAAGTCATGAGCATCTTTTGTTGAATGTTTTGGTTCAAGAAAGAATGTTTAAAGCTTTTTAGACTTCAGTTCTTAATGTAACTGTACCCTTCTGCTGGAAAATCATAACCAACACGGCTGCAGTAGACTTCCTTAGTGGTATCCAGCACCACTGGCAGAGGGCTGCTTTATCATATTGTACTTGGGTGTAGGACTCTAGTGTTCTTGGGTATATTGCATGGGCTGCATTATCTACAGCATCGTACAATAACAACTAGAAAAGGCAGTATACTTCACTGATGCTTGCCTGGTAGTATCACTTCTGTCTTATAATGGAGATTTTGTGTGATGTATGAAACTTGTGGTTTTTATATATAAATGAGTATAGTTAGATTAGTGCTGTGGTAATGCCTGTTTTCATCTGTAAATAGTTCAGTATGTACACAAGGCACTACTGCTGATTTATTGCAGTGTTCAGTCCTAGTTTTTCTTTATTAAAACATTTTTTGCTTCAATTTTATGTGCCTTAGTTCTAAGTTAGATTTGCAGATGTGTACAGATAGTTCATATTTATGTATTGCACATAATCATGCTATTCAGCATTGATGCTATATTGTATCATGTAAATAATAAAACCAATGTACAGAGCAATGTACAAAAAAAGAAAAGGGGACACTCAGAGAAGTGATTACAGAGTTTATTTCTGAGTGGTAAAAAGTTACCTATGAAAGCTATCTCAGGGAGAAAGCAGAAGCGGAAAGATCTTAAGTGGGAAAAAAATAAAAAAATCTAGGAAAGGAAAAATTCTTCTCTACCTGTTCCATATTCCTCTCCTTTTGTTTTTTTTTTTGTTGTTGTTGTTTTTTTTTGGGGTTTTTTTTTTTTTTTTTTTTTTTTTGGTTTTTCAAGACAGGGTTTCTCTGTGTAGCCCTGGCTGTCCTGGAACTCACTTTGTAGACCAGGCTGGCCTGGAACTCAGAAATCCGCCTGCCTCTGCCTCCCGAGTGATGGGATTAAAGGCATGCGCCACCACTCCCGGCTCCTCTCTTTGTCCTCAGTGCTTACACATCTTTCAGAAAACATGATCACATGTTACAAAGTTCATCAAAAGTTCACACAAAAAACTCAAATCATAAATTGAAGTAGAAGTTTACAACAGAGAATGTTTGCATGCATATCCATTGGGAGTAATTATCTGGCTAAACATCCCTCACCTGTCTCAGCTCCACAGGTTCACTGAAGGTTTAAAACCATAACTAAGTTATTAGTGAAGTTTTGTATAGATAAACCCAGTTGATATTTTATCTTCTGTCTTAGCACCTATAATAAATTGTTATTTCCCTTTTTATGACTTTTGGTTAATTGTTTTACAACCTCTTGGAATGTGCTCTTATTAGGAAAACGTCTGGTTACTATCTAAGAGCAATTAACTGGTAACACTTGGGAGACTGGCAGAGTTCTCATTGCAGTTTTGACTGTCAGAAAAGAACTAATAGCAGTCCCACTATAAAAGAGCTTAATAATCACAGATATAATTTTAGGAATTCTTATAGGATCATCATTAAGACTTAAGAAGTCATTTATTTGTCTATATAGCATTACTAATAGACAGTACCTCTTCATAGTTCTGCTCCAAAGGAGTGTGCTATTCTTAGGGATTGTTATATATGTTTAATAATAGCAGAAAAGCATATTAATAACAGGAATCTTTTCTAAAATGAATCCCTTACAGTCTTGCTGAATAAGGGCACACCTGCCACAGATTATATAATAATCTGAAGCAGGCCATTTCAGGATGATCACCTGCTAGTTATTTGCTTGTCTCATTATGGCTCCTGGCACCCACCTACCTATCTGAGAACTTGTATTTCCTTGCTCAGATCATATTTGCAATTTTATTCTGTGTGTATTTCCTTAATTAACAGGTATCCCCACATATAAGTAAATGCATTGAGAGTAAGGCATTACCTTGCATCTGATGAGACCCTCAATAAGTACCTGTAAAACTGTCGCTCCTTGTTATTCTTAAGGAATTTGAAAATGTCTGACACACCATAAAGTCTCACAGAGTAAAATGTTAAATTAATTAAAAGCATGCAAGAGGGCCAGGCATGTTAGTACATGCTAATAATCTCTGCACTTTGAAGGCCAAGAAAAGACATCAAGAGTTCAAGGCCACCCTAAACTGCATAACACAAAACACACACACACACACAACTAAACAAGCAATAAAATGTAAGACAGAAGATAGTCTCATTTAAATCTCTTGAGTTATGCTAATATTATCTGCCTCCATACTTACATCCCACACATGTGAGGATCTGAAGGACAGCACAAAAGGATGTACTGTGGGGCTGGCATTGAGGATAACAGGATCTCCAACCAGAGAAGTATGAGGTGAGAGAGACATGGTGACCGTGGCAGCCCGTGTATGGTAAGAGGCATTTTCCAGGAGGGGTCCCGCATTCTCCACAACAAAATTTGGAGCAGCTTGAACACCTTAGTGAAAACACAAAACTAGACTTTACATTCCTACAAGGCTTCCCAAAACCTTTCATGTGTGAATCCCCAGAGGAAAAGCACACTACCCCTGCTTAGTACCTTTTTTCTTGGAATTCTGAATAGTAAAATGATTGTTGAGGGTCTGAGACCTTTTGTTACAGGTGAGCTTGCAAAAACTACTGCTAGTTCTGTTTTGCGCTGAAGAAAGTTAAAAGTATAGGAGTGGCTTTATGTGACACAGCCATGCAATGGCAGATCTAGAATTTTAACCCCAAATTTACCAGATTCATATCCATTGTTCTTAAATGGTTGAAATTATTTTATGGATCAGAGTAAAAATATTGGAATATCAAAAGTTCTCAGAATTTCAAATTTGGGAGATGCACCTATCTACAAAGTGATAGCTGTGGCTCTGAAGGTGATGGAGGGGAACTGATCAAGGGGACATTTTTGAATCTCACACTTTGACTCAGGTCCCTGTCTTCCCATCTTATTAGCCTTACAAACACTAGGCAAGCTACCCATGCTTTCTAAAGCTGGAAAGCAACTGCTATCATTCCATTAGAAATGTCTTTGGCTGAACCTCATGGGCATCTGATCACCATTACTTAAGAGAGAAGCTATATAGATCATTGGCCATCATTCTCAATAAATATTTCCTAGTCATAGTCACAGCAGTTGTAGATTTCATCTTACAAGTCACTATATATTTTGTTAGACACTGTGTGAAAGGCTGATAGAAATGGCTTTCCAAGTGACATTGGTTTCTATGAATATCATCTACCCTGCAGTATTGAGAAATTATCACTCAAAATCACAATGTGTTCAGAGCAAAGAGTCATTAAGCACCTCACTGAACTGGCCTTCTTTACTCCTTCTTTTCCCATTTCCTTGTTTTCTTTCCTTAATTTCAACTGACTCTTGTCTTTAGCTAAGGCAGAATCTGGCTAGAATCTCAGAACTTCTTAGAAATTGACAAGATTATGTTGGCACCCTAAAAACAAAACCCTTTGCCCTTCCCTCTTAGCATTACCATTTCAGGTCCACCCCCTGAAGACCTCATGGAGCCATACCACAAGGTGGCACTACCCACCTGCCCACCCAGATGGGCTCTTGCCGCCAGCAGAGAACTCTGTTGATCTGTGTACCTCATCCATCAAGCATTCAGTACTGGCCCCTATCACCTGAAGACCACTCAGAGCCATGCACCCCATACGAGTGATACAGCCCACCCTGCAATCATTTCATAAGAAGCCTGGCCACCCAAGGAGCCACATCTCTCCCACAATCCTCCTGACTACACACCCAACTTCCCTATTTTCCCTATGTGTGCTATCCCCACCCTTTGTGTTGAATAGAGCTCACTCTACACAGAGCAGCTAGACTTAGTGAACCACAACAGAAGGCAGCAGAAGAATGTGCTGCCCTTTGAATACTGGTCAGGCAGAGAATAGAGGACTCTCAAAAGACTACGAAGAGAACCTGGAATCTTCAGCACAAGTTCTACAGAAGAAAACAAGGCCTCAAACCCTCAAAATCCTGAATGTTGTACTTATCAAGAAGAAAGATGACTTGAAAAAAAGAAACACACAGCTAACACATTATTCCAGATGCACAAGTCCTACCACAGAAACAAAAGTAAACAAAAACATGACAGTATGTCACCCACAGAAGTTACTAATTTCATAGTAATAAATCTGATTGAAAATTACCTGGGGGATCTTACAAAGAATTATGGTAACTATGAGCAAATAATGCAAAGGTCATCCCAGCAAAGGAAAAGAACTAGGCTTATCCCCATCTAGCTTCAAGTGAATGACTTATTCATGAGGCTCTGCCCAATTAGTGGGGATTACCCCTAGTAATTTTCTAACACTAGACTGATGACTTCCTAAATTGTGCTTCCCAAATACTTGCGTTCTGAATCTTCCCAGTTATTTCTTCTCCAGTGGTCTGGTGTGTAGCCTCTCATAAGCCTGAAGCTGGCTAGCCAGAACTTGACCTTGCTGCCACCAAGGAGATTATCTAGGGTGGAGCCTTCCTCCCTAGATCACTCTATTGTTCTGCCACTGCCACTGTTCCTCTTCAAGATACTACTACCTGCTGAGAGCCCCCCCCCCCCCGCCCCCAGAGCTATTCTGGAGACTACACCCTATCCTGCACATCATCACCTGCAACTGGTTCCAGGTTCCAAGGATGAATTGGCAGAAATGGACTTTCCCCCCTTTTATAAATGGCGTTTCCGCCATTAAAAATTTGAACCTTGAGCAGACTAGCATGTCTTGGTTCCATTATTTCTCAACCCACCTAGGCTCACTCTTTTCTTCCAGATTCCAAGATGCCTTCCAGGCTCGAACCCGGACATGTGAGCTGCTGGCTGGCCCCAACACTGGTATTCTTGGGAGGCGTTTTACTCTGGACCGTGCTGCTGGTTCATCATGACTAATGGAGACATCCTGTTCTCTCATTCTTCTCTTCCTTTGTGCTCCTTCTCTCTCCTCTTTTCTTTCTCCAACTGTCCCTGCTTGTGACCCACACACACATAATGCATAACTCAAAACTCCATCTCTCTATTCTCCCCTATAATTAATTGTAGCCATTTTATTTAACCAATGTTTTTAAATTGGGGAGTAAGGTTTGCACAACAAAGGCTGATGTACGTGGAAATTTGCTCATCTTGGAGCAACCAGATCTTGGGGTACAGAATTTAGCATTTGAATGCATAGCAGCATCTGACCAACCCCCAACAAAGAGCTGAATTAAATAAGGGAATCAACCCAAGATATATAAATTAAATTCAAAAGAGAGATAGAATTGCTGAAGAAAGGGCAAACTACAATGATGCTGGAAATTAAAAACTCAGTCAGTCAAATTAAAAACTAGTTGGAAAGCCTCCCCAACAAAACAATTCATGTCAGAAACAGAAAGTGGGCTACAAGAAAAAGTAAAAGAATTGAATCATGCAGTAAAAATCAATGAGAATTTCTAATTAAGCATATGAACCCACATGGTAGAGCTTGGGAGCATATGAAAAGGCCTAAATTTTGAGTTATGAGGTAGGAGAAGAATACAATAGCAAAAGGCATAGAGGATATTTTCAATTCAATAATAGAAGCTTTCCCAAACCTAGATGTACTTATGATATCATAAATAAAATGGACCTAGTAGACATCAATAAAACATTCTACTCAGACATTAAAGAGTACTTGTTCTTCTCAACATCCCATGAAACTTTTTCCAAAATCAACCACAAAGTATGTCTCAACAAATAAAGAAAACTTGAGATAACATTCAGAGTATTCTATATGAAGAAAGCTATATCAACAATAAAATAGACAGAAAGTGCACAGACTAAACAACACGCTACTGAATGATAATTGAGTCCAAGAAGAAAAAAGAAGGAAATTTTAAAAATTACCAGAATGGAATGAAATATATGGAAAGCTGTGATATGAATCAATGAAACAATGAAGGCATCCTAAGAGAAAGCTTACTGAATTATGCATCTACACAAAAGAAATTAAACAAACATCAAATTGATTGCCTAACGATGCACCTGAAGGCATTGTTTTAAAAAAAAACAAAAATTTTATACTGGAAGAGAAAATCAAAATTAGCACTGAAATTAATGAAATAGAGGTGAAAATGAAATTTGTTCTTTAAAAATATTAACAAGATTAACAAAACTTTAGTCAAATTTAATCAAAAGAAGGAGAAGACCCAAATTAATAAAACTAGAAATGAAAAGGGAAACATTATAACAGTCACTGGGAAAAATTTAGAAAATACAAAGGATATACTTTATATAGATTTTAAATCTATACTAAACTTACCAATCTAAAAGAAATGGATAAGTTTCTAGATGTATATGACCTACCCCTGAGAAATCAAGATGAAGTAAATAATTTAAGCAGACCAACATATCCAAGTAGATAGAGCCAATAGTTAAACATCATCCAACTATAACTAATATACATACTATATATGTACATACATATTAGTTGTACATATAATATGTATATACATATTATATATATGTATATATAATATGTATATATAAATACATATATATATTATATATATATATATATATATATATACACACACACACACACACATTCCCAGGACCAAATTGATACAATGCAGAATTCTACCAGAATCTCAAAGAAAAAAAACTAGCATCACTACTTTTCAAGTAACCCATAAAATAAAAACAGAAAAATTACTTCCATACTCTCTTTGTGAAACCAGTGTTATCATAATACTAAAGCCACATAAAGACCCAACCAAAAAATAAAATTAGAACATAGAGACAAAAAAATCTCCATAAAATACTTGCAAACCAAATTCAAGGAAGCATCAAGAGAGATGCAGGGTGTTTCAACAAATGCAAATCAATACATGTAATTCACCACATAAATGAGTTCAAAGACAGAAATCATATGAGCACCTCATTAGAGGCAAATAAGGCCTTTGTCAAAATTCAAGATTCATAATAAAAGTTCAGGAAACTCTAGGAATACAGAGGACATATCTCAATACAATGAAGGCAACACACAATTAGTCAATATCATGCTAAATTGAAAAAAACATCAAAGCATTTCCTCTAAAAACAGGAATCCTACAGGAATGTTCACGTTTCCCAGTCCTGTTCAATATAGTCATTGAAGTCTGAGCTAGACCTAAGGCAAGGGAAAGAGATTAAGTGGAAACAAATAGGAAAAGCAGTCAGAATTCCTTACTTACAGAGGTAAAGCTTATGAGCTTAGAACTAAACAGATTTACCACTTCAGTTTATTTGGTCCATTGTGTGATGCTGAGGTAAACCAGGTGTTAGGGAACTTAGGAATTCCATCTCCCATCTGTTCTTCATTCCCTCTACAAGTTACTAAGGCTCACTGGAAAATGGATCACTCAGGAAAGAGGCATTAAGTAGATGTGTGCAAACTCTATTTTGGATTTTATTAGTTTAGTGCACAGGGACACAACTTCCATCTGCAGGCACCTCTACCTTGTTGCTCGATGGTGTCCCCTGGCTTTGAAGTGCTAGAGACTTAACACACCTGCGCTCCAAAGAGACCTTCTCCTGACTCTTACAAGATCTGACACAAATTCTAACGGTTCCGACCTCTCCGCAGCCATCAATGATTCATCCTCCTCCCGTCTGTACCTCTTCGGCTTTCAAGTACCTGCTTTAGGACACATTAACTCTGTCTGCTCAAGCTCCTATCTGGAAAGTTCCATCCCGGATTTTGACCAAGGATTTCCCTCTGTATATTTAATAGCCTGCTTTAAATTTGTTTCTATGATTAAAATGTGTATTCCGGAGGTATGTGTATGCTGGCAGTGTATGGAGGGGGTCTTATTTTGTAACACTGGAGCTAGTGACAGACAGAATGGCCCCTTTGCCCTAGCAGGAATATCTAGATCCTAACTCCCATCATACATAATATGCTGTTACAACACAACAAACCTTGAAGTTGGGATTAAGCAGAAGGAGGAAGTTGTCTTGTATTACCTGTTCCACACCATTGTAAGGAGTCTTAAAGTGGAAGAGGGAAGCAAAAGACACTGGAAAAAAAAATGCAAACATTGAGAAAGATAAATCACTGATGGCTTTTATAACAGACACTCTAGAGGCCTCTAGAGGCTGTCCTTGCCTTTTCTGGTAGGGCTAGGAAGACACTCAGTGAGACTTGCTTCACAAACATGAAGACTTGAGTTCTGTTCTCTAGAATCCACCTAAAGCCAGCCATGTTAGCTCCTGTCTATAATCTCAGCATTCCTAAACAGAGGCTGAAAGAGAAGAATTCTAGGAACTAGCACTCCAGCCTGCCTGGCATAGGTGGCAGCAAACAGCAAAGAAACCCTGCCTCCTGTAACAAGGGAGAAACTGGGATTTGACATCAGAGCTTATCCCCTACCCTCCACAAGCATACTGTGGGCAAGCACTTGTACACACAAAAATAAATAAATAAAATAAGAATGTTAAATACCACAGGGTAGGCCTTGCTTTATCTGTCTGACCTCATATTTGATGCCCCTGACTCGGCTACTCTGCTCAGTCTGTTCCAACCACGTTTGCCTTCCTATTCCTCATACATACCACAGAAGCCCGCAATGCATCCTTCCAGCAAATCACCACCCACTTATCCCCTTTATGTCTCTGATAAAGAGACACTGTACTTGAGATCGCCTCAGCACAAAAACGATATTTCCACATTGTGGGCACTTTCTCTTACAATTTTACGTAGTGTTTGTTTTCTGCTCTACTTCCACCGAAAATACAAGCTTCAAAAATAAGAGACAATTACTTGTTTGTTCCCTGCTGTATGCCCAATTCCAAGAACAGTGTCTGACCCATAGTAGGTACCCAGTTAATACTTGACTGAATGAGTAATGGAGTAAATAAAGAGATTCTTTCTTGCTAGTTATGTAGATTTTATGTGACACTGAATGCATTTGAGAGCTTGTAAGTGTGTGCCATTTAATTAGGTCAGATTTTACGGTCCAATTCTACATGTTGAGCCATGTAGCTAGGTGCTTATTTCTGTACCTAATAATGCCTCACTGCCCATTGCACTGAAAAATTAACTGATTTAACTTTTTAAAAGTATATTTGGTGTCAAAAACAAAGAACTTGCCAGGCACTGGTGGTGCACGCCTTTAATCCCAGCACTTGGGAGGCAGAGGCAGGTGGATTTCTGAGTTCGAGGCCAGTCTGGTCTACAGAGTGAGTTTCAGGACAGCCAGGGCTCTACAGAGAAACCTTGTCTCAAAAACAAAAAACAAACAAACAAACAAAAACCCCAAAACAAACAAAACAAAAACAAAAAACAAACCAAAAAAACCAAAAAACTTGGTTTCATAGTAAAACTGCTGTGAAAAGCAACTTTGTTCCTTGTCAGACAGCAACTCATGGGGATTGTAAGAAACTGAAAGTGGACTCCTATGTGACAGGGTGGCTACTCTCAATTCACATAGGGATATGGGTCCCACTGGTTTTGGTTTTTGGTTTTTGGTTTTTTGGTTTTTTCGAGACAGGGTTTCTCTGTGTAGCCCTAGCTGTCCTGGAACTCACTCTGTAGACCAGGCTGGTCTTGAACTCAGAAATCCACCTGCCTCTGCCTCCCAAGTGCTGGTATTAAAGGCCTGCACCACCACTGCCCGGCTAGTGGGTCCCACTGTTATGCAAATTTAGAAACACAAATTTTTAAAATATGAAAATTGATGTGGAAAATAGTTTTTAAAATTTATGTGTAGATGCACACATACCACAAGAGCACTGGGCTCAGTCGCAGTATTCCATTCATCTTAAGAAAGTTCTATGAGGATACAAAAGAGTGGCAAAAGTTTATTGTCCTAGCCAAGAGGCTGAGGCCAGGGACTGTGGGTTAGGGGGCAGTCTAAACTATAGAATGAGGCCCCATCACAATGAAAGACATCCGAAGGGAGACCCTCACTCAAGTCTCGGGATAATAGTGGACCCCCAAGAACTCACAAGAGACCAAACTTGATGCAAACCACATGAGGCTTTATTTGGGGGAAGCCAGAGCTCTGGGGACGACTCATATCCCACTCAGGGGTAGAGGAATCGACCCTGAGGGGAAAGGGGTCCCAGTTTTTATAGGCCCTGAGTGGGGGGGGGGGGGGATTTCCAGATCTAAACATTCTCTATTCTCAAGAAATGGATATGGGAGGGGTACAAGGAAAGAGTCTGGTGCAGGTGCAGCAACTCCGGATTGGCCCCAGCTGTGGTTGCTGGGGAGATTTTCCAACTCTTCCCCAGCAACCAATATCACAAACACCTGGCAATGGGCTTCATTAGTGGGCACACACATGGGTACAAGGAACGGCCAGAGCATTGTGCGCCTCTATTTTTCTAAATCAGTGAAGCTAGTTCTGCTAACAATGAAATCTATTTTGCCAATTTCAGGGCTTCTTTGACCTTTTACATTCTGTCAGAATCTTTCAACAAAAATCAAAACAGACAGGCACAGCTTTAATCCTTTCTGTGTGCTACAGGAAGCAGAGGTAGGGGGCAGGTAGATTTCCCTGAGTTCAAGGCCACCCTGGCTTACATATTCAATTCCAGATTTACTAGGTCCAGGAAGTGAAACTTGGTTGTTGTTGTTGCTGTTTTAAGAACATTGTTGAATCTTTTTTAAAGATGGTAAAGATGATTTTACTTGATCCAAAGTACTTAAAATATCGTTTCAACATGTTAAATAAAGTATTAGTAAGACATGTTACATGTTCTTTTCATGCAAAGTAGAATCTGTTACATTAATCAGTAAGAAAATATATGAAATAGAAAACAACTTAAATCATCTATATATTCTTCCCCATCTTTCCAACTCTACCATTTCTACCTGTAATCTCCAAGATAATCCTTGCTACATTCTTAGCATATGAGTTATTTTGCCATCTGGCAATATTTCCCCTAGTTCTTGATATTACAAATGGGCCACAAACATCTTTTCACTGTTGTGCAGTTCCATAGGTAAATCTTCCACGGGTAGAAGTTTGTCTCCCAAGGTTCCAGATTTTAGATACTAGTAGAAATGGCCAATTGTCTCCCAGAGAACTTGTTCTGATGCCCATCTATTAACTGCATCTATGAAAATATCTTGATAAGGAGGTAGATTATCTAATGAGGTACAACCAGGGAGCCCTTGAGTTCAAAAGACTATTCCCATCAAATGTTCTAGAGCAAGTGAAAAGGAACCCAGAGGAAGACACTCTGACTATTGCTTCCGTAGTTAAGTAACAATGTTGCAAACACTAACCTGAGGCTGCAAGCAGTACAAAGAAGAACTGGGAAGGAAGCATGGTTCACTCAAGGGCTCTGGCTGCTGCAGAAACGCTGTTCCAGTTGGCTAACTTCTAAGATGATCACAGTCTTCCTGCAGAGTCACCATAACGAGACCTGTTTCTAGGCAGCAAGTACACACTTACGTGTAAAGTGACACCTTTGCCCTGTAAGGCTAAAGCTCCAGCAACTGGATTTACTTAAGCCAGGTGGAAGAAAATCTCTGATTCAGGAGTCAGAGGGCTGTGGAGGTATAGGTTGGAAGGGGATGTTTGAGGAGGGTGGTGGAGAATTGAAGTGGGGGTAAAGAGTAGAGGGGAGGTGTTTGAAGTGGGGAGGTGGGGGGTAGCCAAATGATGGAACTTTTCAGGAAATGTGCTCACTGGACTCATTTCATTAAGATTCAAAAGGATTTCACTCACTAATGACCCCACCCCTCATTGTTCTCTTCTGCTTGATGTATTCATTACACCCCAGTTTAAAACCAAGAGCCAGTTTACCAGATTTACAGAGGGATTTCAAGTTGCTAAGCACAGCAGATTAGAGAGGAGATGCAAAACCAGCCTGAGTGCAGCCCCCAGCCAGAGCCACTCTATATTAGGACATTCAAATTTAACCTGGAGGAGGACCTGCTCCAAGACTACCAATGGCTGCTTGCAGAGTTCACCCAAAAATATCTGGAAAAGGCAGCAGAGAGCTGACCTCGGAGCCAACTATGGCTGGAGATCATATTTCTATCCTCAGAAAGCTTCTCCCAAATGCGTGGTTCCATAACATTCGATTGGCCCAATACTTTACAGTATTATACCCCTCCCTATTACACCCCATTGCTTCTCACAAACCCATTCCGGGTTCCTGCAGAAATTCATGTTTGCAATCTAATTTAGAGAATTCAATCGATTGCTGTCTCTATAGGAGCCAACTGTTGCTATGGTTACTGATATAAGATTATGCAATCTCATGTGTGTTCAACAGAAAGATATCTTTGAGAGCAAGGAATGCTGTGTTTGAAACAGACTTTGGCCTGTTGTAGATGGCTCATTGGTTTTCAAAGGGACATCTACAAATGACCAGGAAGTGCTCCCATTGGGATGGACCCTTGCCATGGGCTGTGAGGGCTGCTGAAAAGAAAATGAGCTTTATGAGAAATTGTGGTTTGTGTCTTTAGCTCTGTTGAATATTCCTTAGTGAAACTACTTTACTCTTGGTTTTTAGTTGTGAGCCTTACTCATTAATAAGTGGCCATCATTGTAGTCTCAAACATCTGTGTTCTTATACTTAGACTATTATAACACCCTAGCTCTCTAGCCAAACCCCTCTCTCTCTGTGTGTCTGTCTTTGTCTCTCTCTTCTGACTCTCTCCACCTGCCTGGAGAACTCCTCATCACTCTCTGGCCCCTGAACCTAGTTACCTCCCTGATGCCTTTTCCACAGGTTCTGTCTTCCCTTTCCAGTGCCTCTTCTGAGCAGTCATTTTTATTTTTCAGACATAAGAACACTCTTCTCCTTGCCCATTCGTGACACACTAGTCTTTGCCACCATGTGTGCCTCGGACACATCCACCACCCAATTCTTGCTTATGTGCTTATTTGTTCTTTAAATTTCTCTTCCAATTCTTAGCATAGTTTGTCACATTTTACATGAAATGTCTCATCTCAGCTGCCACCGCTCTAAGAGGTCTTCCTTGGTCCCCTTTTCTATGGTGACCTTAGAATCCTTCATTAGTTCCTAAATCAACTTATTTGTAAAAGTTCCTGGAGTGTGAGAATTGTAATCTTGGCAGGAATTCTAAGTAATTTCTGTCCAGACTAGATACCATTGCAGAAAAAAATATACATGGACCACTTCCTTATAAGGCCTGCTAACTTCCCTTCTCCCCGCTCTGAAGACAAAGCGAGGACCACTAAGTTGGTTTCTAGTGCCAAGCTGGTTTGGCCTAGACGACTTCTCTAGCTTAGCATGTACACACCCTGTCTCTCATCTCATGTGCCTGAACCATGAAGATCTTCACACAGCTATTTCCCTGCTTGGCTTTCAGACCCTGTGGTGACCCCAGTGCTCCCCGCCAGCATTGCCCCTCACCCTGTCTCTTTACCTTATCACCCTCTTGTATTTTCTTCATAGCATTGCCTACATTTAATTAGCTGAAATTATTCTTTTCATTGTGTCTATGTCAGGTTGTCCCATAGCACTTTAAGATAGTTTTGGGGGGACAGTGGGAGGTGCCATTGATTGTTCATATTTTAAACACAAAAAAAATTGAGGCTCAGAGGTTTTCTCCCCTTTCCTAAGGTTCCAGAACTTATTAGGTATAAAACTAGGTTTTAAGTCTCGGCTGACTTCAGAACTACTATCTCTCTCGTGTGCCCTTCTTTTTCCCTTGACTTTTTTTTTTTTTTTCTGGTAGCCAGATTACATGCTTTAGGGTTGTTCTGGGACCTACTGGAGAAGGGAACACTTGTACACAGAGAGACATGAACACTCACTCACATGAATAAAAATACCTCTCTCTTCCTGTCATAAAACCGATCACAGCCAACCATTCATTTGATTGAATCCAACAAAATGAAGATTCAATACTAATTATTATGTGAAACTTCTGGTTAAAGGAATTGCTCGCAGGTATATCTATTTATTCTTTTTTTAAAATATTTTTATTAGGTATTTTTCTCATTTACATTTCCAATGCTATCCCAAAAGTCCCCCATACTCTCCTCCCCCCACCCAGTCCCCTACCCACCCACTCCCACTTTTTGGCCCTGGCGTTCCCCTGTACTGGGGCATATAAAGTTTGCAGTCCAATGGGCCTCTCTTTCCAGTGATGGCCGACTAGGCCATCTTTTGATACATATGCAGCTAGAGTCAAGAGCTCTGGGGTACTGGTTAGTTCATAATGTTGTTCCACCTATAGGGTTGCAGATCCCTTTAGCTCCTTGGGTAATTTCTCTAGCTCCTCCATTGGGAGCCCTGTGATCCATCCAATAGCTGACCGTGAGCATCCACTTCTGTGTTTGCTCGGCCCTAGCATAGTCTCACAAGAGACTCAGATGTACCATCCTGAACACAGCGTACCACCTCAATGTTACACATTTTATTACTGCTTTTTCTCTAAGTGTTGAGTTTTGAACCCAGAGTCTTGAGGGTCTTAAGTCATACTCCCAGCCTCTTGTTCCATCTAAAGTTCTTCCTCCAGATATTCAACTGTACAAAATCTCACGTACCAAAATCATCACATCATGTGCGTTTATTTCGTCCCATCTCAAATATATTGAGTTGAAAGCTGCGTTTATATAAGATGTTCAGCTAAATGCTATGCACATCAGTGATATGGATGATTGATATCACACAGGAACCAGAGTAAATTATATACCTTTCTTCAGCTTTCCTGAGGAGGCTTCCTTTTTAAGCACCCAGTCCTATTGAACTCAGCTACTCAGAGGGCCAATGAAGCCTGAGACTAAACTATAGTTTAGTGTCTGCTGCCACCTTGTGGTCATATTCTCACCTAGGCAGGATTTGCTCTTAAGGGTTAAATGCAGAAATACTGTGCAAATGATCCAGGTACTGAACTTTTTTAGCTTCATGCTTTAAAAGACTTCAACAGAAACTCAAGAAGAAATAAAATAGCCCTTTCGGTGACTACTGAGACAGCCAAACAGCAGCTGACCTCTTGGTTCGTGCCTCATAGGACAGCATTCGACTTCCTGAGGGGTGGAATAGAAAAGCTCAGACCCCAGAGCACCGTCCTCCTTATAGAACTCATATACGAATATCTAAATGTGATTAGCAATTATGCTGTGGCTTCTTTTATTCCTAATGTGCCTTCTCTGTGTAGTATTTCACACGTTACCAGGGAATTTCCCACACTTCTGTCACATGCATCATTGGAGGACTATGAAGTAAAACACGGCCAGTCCCACAAATGATTGTGCTAACACTTGAGAAAGAACGATGTTTCCTGTGTGTTTTGCTCCAAACAACCAAAAATTAAGCTGTGATCTCAGTCACTGGATGAATTTTAGAAGTTCTTTTCGCTCAAGCGCTAAAGAAACCCAAAGCACAGCTGAAAGTGACAGCGATGGAGCGCCCTCAGTTTTGTCAACCTGAACTCCTAAAGCTTGCCTGTGGGAAGACTGTCCAGTACCAAAGAGTCCAACAACCCAATAGGAAAACTGGCTCATTCAGAGGGAAGGTGATAGAGAGGTAGGCAACAAAGACTTACTTCCTTTCCATTGGTACCTTTTGTTTTTTGGTTTTTTGTTTGTTTGTTTGTTTTTCTTTTGTGTTTTGTTTTGTTTTTGTCTTTTGATTTTTGGTTTTTGTCTTTTGGTTTTGGGTTTTTTTTTTTTCATTAAACAAGATCCATTGTGAAAAGGTAGCATCTCCTTTAAACATTATAATTTAGAAATATAGACTGTAGGTGTTTTAGGGTGGACGGAGTGCTACATCAGATCAAGATGTGGAATGCTGTCGAAGTCATCTTTTGAAGTTATTAAAGTCTCAATTTTAACAGGCAGAAGGCTTTACTTTCCATCTGAGTTTAAGTTTTAATGTGTCATGTGAGATTAATGCCAGTATTAAGAAGATAATTTTTCAATATCAGTATTTTCATCTTCACATTCCACACCAATGAATACACAATTTTGAAAATGTATCGATGCTTTCTGTTCCCTGCTAAAGCAATGTTCACTGCTGAAATGTCTACTAATCCTATTTCACCACTGAACCCTCTTTAAGGAAACATCAAAATAGCCCTAGACTTGGTATTTCTTGTCAAAGGCAAAACTGTAAAGATAGACATACACTATTAGGAGCATGCCACATTTTAATTTTGTGTTATATAAGTCAGTGGTAGGTAAAGGATAGAAGACACAACATGGGTGTTCACTTGTTTCTGAGACTGGTTCTCTCCGTAATAGCTCAGACTGGCTTTGTGCTCCGTCCTCCTATGTTAGTCTCCTGAGTGCTGAGATTACAGATGTGTGCCACCGATGCCTGCTTAAAGCAAAGTATTCTTTTTTTTTTTTTTTAACCTGGTCAGTTACATGGAGGATATTCAGGATCCATGAGCACTCTGAAATGTGCCCCCACCCCACCCCAAACTCTTTTCCTTTTTCTTTTTCTTTTTTTTTCTTTCTTTTTTTTTTTTTTTTTTTTTAGATTTATGTATTTACTATATGTAAGTACACTGTAGCTGTCTCCAGAAGAGGGAGTCAGATCTCGTTATGGATGGTTGTGAGCCACCATGTGGTTGCTGGGATTTGAACTCCGGACCTTTGGAAGAGCAGTCGGGTGCGCTTACCTACTGAGCCATCTCACCAGCCCCCCTGAAATGTATTTCTGTTGTGTGTCAGAGTGGCCATGCACATATTTATGGCATCAAAAGTTATTAAAACACTGAAGTTACTAAGGGTCTCGGAGGGTCCACAGAAGGTTGATACTGACAAGTTACTTTGGGGCAAGGAAGGAAATGGAGTATCTTCTTCAGGGTACTTTATTGCTACCTACAAGAACCACATTGCAACATAGCCATGCAGAAATCTTAGGACTCAAAAGGTGTGAGTAGTGAATCCAGAAGGTGCTTATGTACATCTATTGCCTTGCTCCTAGATGGGAGGTGTCTAGCCCATGAGGCTGCCTCCCTTTCACCTCTAGAATATGTGTCCTCATTTGATCCTCAGGCTAATAATATCTGTCACCTACTGAAGGCTTCAATAGGATGTAACATAGAAACTATTTCATTTTTTTCAGATCTCTGCTAAGAGTATACCCATTTTCAAATGAAAAAAAACTAAATCTTGTAAAAAATAAATAAATAAATAACATGCCCAAGGTTGTACAGTCAGCAGGTGTGGTTTGGAATGAGACTGATGCCATCAGCCTGCAGTGACCACGTGCCCAGTGGGACCTCTTCCCTGGGGTGATTGTCTCTGAAGCTGATGCAGCAGTGTTTTCCTGGAAGATAACAACACTTTTATATTGGTACCTGAGATTCATTGGGTAGTATATGAAGTTCATCTTAATGGTCATTAATTTATTTTAATCCAAATCGGAAACATGTACCTCATATAAATATACTATGCATGCAATGTAGCAAGCACCAAGCTGGGATTTTGCACAGTAATCCTGTCATGCTATAGCTGGGATTTCACTTGGGAAGGGAAGGTTTATGTTCACACAGAAGCTTATGCCCTGTGCGTATAGTTTTGTTCATCATAGCCCCCAAATGGAAACAACTCGAATGTCCTTCGATGAGTGGATGAGCAAATACGGTGTGATATACCCATGTTGTGGCATACAACTCAGCAATGAGAAGAAAGGAAACAGTGGCTTCAGAGAACTATATTAGCAAAACTCACACATCCCAGGGCAGAGGGTAGGGCTTACTAGTATAACATCTTCTAGCATTCCAAGGCCTAGATTCCATCTCCAGCCACAAAAACAAAACAAAGCAAAACAAAACAAAACAAAACAGAAACAAACTAATGTTAGAAGCCTAAAATGCTATACACTGCATGTATTCATTTAGATGATATAAGCAGACAGCTTATATGTGTTCATGTGAGGTTGTGGAGTGTGCTGCTGTGTGCGCATATGTGTGCTAGGTATAGAAGCCAGAGGAGGACATCAGTTGTCTTCCTTTATGGCTCTCTGCCTTATTCGCCTAGGACAGGGTCCCTCATATCCTGGAACTTGCTGTTTATCTACTAGGTTGACTGCTCAGCCAGCCCTGATGACTTTTCTGTGTCCATGCCCCCATTAATAATTTCATGTGTGTTCTAGGGATCTGGACTTAGGTCCTCATGCCTTCCTAGCAAGTGTTTTACTGACTGAACCATGTCTCTGGCCATTTTTTTTATATCTTTAATGCATTTTGTTTGTTTGTTTGTTTGTTTGTTTGTTTGTTTGTTTGTTTAGATGGCGTAGAGCTGTGTCCACCAACTTAGCCAAGCAAAATGTGTTGGTCCTCAAAGAGGAATCATTGAATGAAAGCAACTTGGGATTTCATGAAAGCCAAAGCAACCCAAAGAGAAACCTGGTAAGGAGGATGAAGAGTGCTGTTGGGAAAATGCTGTCTTGCAAGTGTGGAAGCCAGTCAGCCAGTGCTGGCAGGGAGAGCTTTGTGGAGCAGAAGGAAGCCTCCCCCTCCAAAGCACCAGGCCTGTTGCCTAGACTTGTGAAGGAACTTCCGTCGCCCAGATTATTCACCAATCCAAGGATGAGGAAGCTCTCACAGAATGGTAACTGATGGCAATTTAATATTAAGAGGTCAAGAAAAAGGGTAAAGTGAGGATGGACTGTGGTTGGGATGCTGAATGTCCCCAAAGACCCATGTGTTGCCTTGTCCCTTAAGAGCAGGGGCTGATGGGATTTCTATAGTCACTAGAAGCATGCCCTAGCTTGGCATTATGGATCAACCCTTCCACCCCCCATTAACCCTCCTCCTCAACTTCTTGATCATAAAGTGGCCTTTGCTCCACTACACACTACCCACCACTGCTATTTGTCACACCTAACAGAGGCCAAAAGGCACTGGACCTGTTGGATCATGGACTGGAAAATCTAAGACCCGAACCAAAAGAACTGTTTCACTTTATAAGTTGATTATCTCGGGTATTTTGTTAGAGTGACAAAAGCTAACCTTCTCCACTATGCATAACAACTCTAAAGAAGCTTGTCTAAAATGCAAAATCTCTGGTTCCTCCTAGGTCTCCTGGGTAACAATCTATGTTCTATTCCTGAGCTTCCGTCAGTTAGCTCATATATGTACACAATTTGATATATGTATACAGTTTGAGAAATAGATTATATGGTCTTTAAGGTTTCTCTCAGTCTGGCTAATAAGTTGTCAACTCACTCTAAATTCACTTTTGTTTATTTGTTTTTTCCAGTCAAGGTTTCTCTGTGTAGCCCTGGCTATCCCAGAACTCACTCTGTAGTCTAGGCTGGTCTCAAACTCACAGATATCCGAGTGTGCCACCACCTCTCAACCTCTTTGCTCAGTTTAAATTTTAAATGTGTATGCACACATATGTATATATGGGGGCTTACATATACACATATATTAGAAAATCAAGCTCTAGTAAGATTCTTAGTTCTCTTCTAGAGGAGGTGTATCCTTCCTTCCATCCCAGCAGCAGAGGACATAGAGACAATTGGAGGAATGAAATTTATAGTTACCAAGACATAAAAGAGGCTCATTTTTTGTTTATAAAATTTTTAATTGTATGTGTATGAGTGTTTTGTTTTGTCTGCATGTATGCCTGTGTTCCACATGCTTGCTTGGTGCTCTGAAGAAGCCAGAAGAGGGTATCAGATCCCTTGGCATTTGAGCCACCATATGCATGTTGGGAATTGAATCCATGTTCTCTGAAAGATACCTGGCTCTCTTTACCGCCAAGACATCTCTCTAACCTATCATCTACATAAGTTTTTAAATCTATTTATTTATGTTTATTTTTTGACAGCTTCATGAATGTGTATAATGGCTTTGGGTGATTTTTTTACTCCATATCCTCTTTCACCATCATCCCTCTCCTGCAGAAACCCCTTCTCCACTTCCCACAAGCTCCTCTACACTCACCTCCTCTCTCTCTCTCTCTCTCTCTCTCTCTCTCTCTCTCTCTCTCTCTCTCTCTCTCTCTCTGTGTGTGTGTGTGTGTGTGTGTGTGTGTGTGTGTGTGTGTGTGTGTGTGATAGAGAGGGAGAGAGAGAGAGAGAGACCCACTGAGTTTAATTAGGTTAGTTTACATGAGCACGGTGGAAGTTTATTTGGATAGCTTATTTAGTGGCTATGCCTTTGAAGAAAATGACTCTCCGTGTCCTAGCAACCATTAACTACCAGTAATTCCTGGAGGCAGGGGTGTTATAAGTCTCTCCCCAACCTATAATGTAATGTTGGTGGGCTCAATCTTGAGCAAACAACTACATACTTTTGAATATTCTAATGTACCATGGAAGGGCCAAAATCTAACCTTAACTTTAGGTCTTCTGTAATGTAGTAAAGCTACTGTTTGGGGATCTGTGAGTTAATACAACAACATTAATGTTTTCATTGTCTTCTACAGTTGTTTTTCGCTTTTTGTTTGTTTCTTTGGTTTAGTTTGTTTTTTTGAGACAGGAT